>NC_134586.1:94586519-95186519 GCF_037038515.1 Microtus pennsylvanicus
TATCTACAAGTCTACCTCCTCAGAGGTCAGATTTTCTTCATCATCTGCCACAATTGCCGTTAGTTTCTTCATCTCTCTGTGGGCAGTTTCTAATACAATGAAATAACCATTCTGGTGACCAGTGGACAAAAGTCAAACCAAGATGGGCTAATATCCACCCCGATCAATATTTGACAGGCATGGTTCAAATCTCTCTGCCAACTGGAAGCAGGAAAAAAAGAATAAAGAAAAGAACTTCTATTCACAACCCAGATCGATTTATTGATCTCATTTCCCCCAAGCAAAGATAGTGACTTTGGCTCATCCCCTGGGAGAATTTTCTCCTGGTCTTGGCACTGGGTTTACTTTCCTTTAACCGATTGTCACAGTGCACCTTTCACGTGACCCAATTTATTCATTCAAAACATAACCAAAACCCCAAAATATGTATGAGAAGTAGCAAAACAACAAGCGACACAAGTTGTATTGTGTACCCACCAGAGATCACCAGGAAGCAGGCAGCACTGGCTGAGCCTGCTTATCAACAGCACACCAGGTTGGCTCAGCAAATGACCTGTTGATTCTGCTGAGTCATCCAGGAGTTATTATAATGTTTCCCAGATGGTGAAATTCACCTATTAGGACAACTTTATGGACAGTTGCCATTGTTCCAAATATTATACCCTTTGAACTCCTAAATTACGTGCAAATTTTCGTAAACATCACCACCGAAGGTCCTTCCCGTAATGACCATGACTCATGGGCCGAATTTCCAAGCGGCCACTGATCAGCATGAGCCGAATGTTTTGTCCGTGGCCTTGACCTGACCATTTCCGCCTTCAGAACACTTTGGCTAGAGCGTGAATTCCAGGGCTGAGGTGGGTGAGAAGTCATGATTGCACTCATTTCCTGTGTCTAGAGATTCTCCATACCGTCATTTTCCTAGTTCCATTACCAAAATAAAATTTCGAAAGCATGATTATATTCATATCTGCTTCTGCTTAAAAGCCAGGAGTCATCCGATCATAGCCACTCCAAAGAGCTTTCTACCGGCCTCCTCATAGACTCCCCGTCATCACCGCCACTGACACAGCGCATTCATCAAAGGTCACATACTCATCCACACATTTTCCTTTGCCTCAAATCTGGGTACTGAAGTGTCATTCTTCTCCCAAATGAAGCATTCAGCAAGACCCTGATGTCAAGGATGTCCCCTCTAAAATGCATGCATTGACAACTCTGGACACAGGGCCTATATCCTGCCTCAGTCAGTTCGCCATTGCCTTTTGACTGGAATTTCTTGCTAGTTAATAGACATTTTTGTTCACATGGTCACATTTTTCTCATTAATAGTTGAGAGCATCCCTATGCCTTATTGTAATTATATAGATCATTGTGTTGTTTTGTGGTTGTAAAGAGTTACTTTTAGGATTCTTTTTCCCCAACATTGTGTATTCATCACTGAACTGTGTAGCCCAATGGTTCTCAACCTGTGGGCCATGACCCCTTTGGTAAACCTCTTATCCCCCAAAATATTTAATTATGTTTCATAATAGTAGAAAATTATAGTTGTGGTTGAGCAAGGAAATAAATTTATAGTTGGGGTTCACCGCATCATGGGGAACTGTATGAAAGGACCACAGCATTAGGAAGGTTGAGAACCACTGGCGTACCCCATCAAAGAGAACAAAGAAACTTTCCCTATGGGCAAGAACTTAGAATGTCCAATCTTTGGTTAACTTATTCTATGTAGAATGCCATGTCCTACCACAGACTCCATGGCGAGAATCACTGGTTTGCTTTCAGTAATCCTAAGGGCAAAGATGGCATAGAGGGAACATGTCTCTGATTACATAGATGTTCCCCTGTGAGGTCTCACTTGTAAGGAATTTGTCCACTATGAAATTGACACAGAAGCTGTATCTGGCGATTATATTTAAAATATGTTTATTAGTAATGAACAAACACTTGCATTTGAGTATCAGTTGATAGGTGATGGGAACAGTCATTGTTTGCTGTGTCGACCCTCACTGAACACTTGCACAGAGTTGGAAGACTCACAACACAATTCCTGATCTTGAGGAATGCTGGATGCAGTTAGAGATGGGGCGGCTCCCATTCAGCAAGGTTACGTTACTGGCCACTTGCCAAAACTTTGTTGGCTAGACTCTGCTGAAGGCCTTTGGATCACAGCCACAGCCATTGTTCCCGCCCTCATGCTGCTTCTCAGCACATTAAAGGAGATTGTTCTAAGTTTCTAAAGCTTGTCTATGAGGCCGGATATCTGAAGATGAAAACATCATGAGGGACTTAGCCACTGCCTTCTACATCATGAGGAAGAGACCAGAAGACCATGAGAGAAGCTTCACTGCATGGAAAGAATGGCTGACCTAGGAAGTTTCTTGGGGAAACCAGTTATGGTCCTGGTTTCAGAGAATATCTGTATCTCTCAACAAACACACACACATGCACATGAACACGCTTGCGCACACACACACTCATGTGTGGATGTCATATTGCTCTTCTCTGTTGGCACAGGTAGCTCAGTAGGAAGATATCGCCATTTCCCTGGGATACAAGCCAACTTGATTACCTCCTATTCCATTCTTGGGCCTGCTCTGTTAAGATCTCTTTAACCTCGCAAAGCCAGGGAAAATATAATAGCAAAGGCATTGTGGATCCTTGAGTATGCTTTAGATCTGAGGACTTACAATGTATCTCCAAGGAGAACACAGATCTCTCCCACTGACCCCTGACAGCATCCTGTCAGTAGAGAACTCTGTGCGGCTCCTACTTGTTTCCATCTGAAAAGAGAATTCTTAGAAAAGCGGCCTCTGGTACCACAGCAGCATGCCAGCACACTCCAGCATTGCTCGCCTCTCCATGCCTGACTCTCTTGCTTTGCTCTCAACGCCCTTAAGGATCCCTCAGATTTTACTAACTGGTTTTCAGTTCTCTCTCCTGAGCTGCTTTGAACTAAGGGCTGGTAGAATAATTACTGTGACTGCTTTTTTTAATAATAATAATAATAATAACAATAACACAAAAATATTCTTGAGACAATCTGAGAAGGTTTTCCAGCATTTCTCTGAATTTCTATCATCAACAAACTTAGGACATAGACTCTTTAGTCCCAGCTCAATTAACCCCAGCATTGAAAGTCATAACAGATTCATGGAAAAATACAGGGTAGTGTCGGTCTAATGAATTCACTGCACTTTTTTGATAGTATCATTGTGAGTGGTTTAACTTCTCGTAAATATGATAAAGTTGTCCTTTAGTCTCCAGACACGTTTCTCTGATTTCTGAAATCTTTCCTAGACAACCGTGCTAGTTTCTCCAGCAGCTGCAGATGTATGAAACCAGTAAACCCTCTCAGCTTTAATAAACAGCACAATTGAGAAACAGACCTAAGGATTGGCATGAGATTCCTGGGGTAGTCTTCAGTATCAGCAAAGTGACATTTTGATGTCCCATGAGAATAAAATGAAGATGGGAAAGAAATGGTAAGTGCAAAGGGGGGGGGCGTGGATCTGGAACTATGGTGAAAGAGACAGAGCTGCCTAAATCACAAAAGAAAGAGCAAAAAAGTTTCCAGGAGGCATGAATGCTCACAAATTCACTGTTGTGCAGACGGAAATTGCTCTGTCCCGCTGGTCTCCTGGACCAGTTTCTCACTCACAAGTTCTAGCAGCTGCGTATGAAATAATTACTCAGAGGCTAATAAATTAAGTGTAATTGTTTGGTCAGTGGCTTGGGCCTCTTACTGGTTAGCTCTAACTATAAATTAACCCATTTCTGTTAGTTTATATTTTACCATGAGGCTTGTGACTTGCTTGGACCTCTTTTTCCTTTGTTGGCTACATGGCTGTCTTCTTGGCTCTTCCAAATCTCTCTCTCTGTATCTTTGTTTGGACTTCCCACCTAACTTTACTCTGCTAGTCATTGGCCAAAATAGCTTTATTCATCAGTCAATAAAAGCAACCCATGTACAGAAGGACATCCCACATCACTGTGAGGTACAGCATGCCGTCAGCTACTAAAGCTTTAACTCAAACAAGGAGGAAAGTGAGTTTGGAATCTCATCAACCTGCCAAGTGAGCTTACCTCAAAACTCAGTTTAGCTGTAATCAGAGGGAAATGACAGGAAAAGCCACCAGTTATGACACCCTTGGTTTTCATGGAACCTCTTCTACTAGAAGGACATAAGCAGATTCTGTTCAGTGCTAATCAAGGATGCTGAGATCAAGGACATTTTATTTTTCCAAAGAAGGTTATGTATGGCTTAATGACCATGCTTTCCCTCCACTCTGTGTGTGTGTGTGTGTGTGTGTGTGTGTGTGTGTGTGTGTGTGTGTGTGTATGTGTGTGTGTGTGCACGCATGCGTGCGCATGCTGATGCTTAGGTATACATGTACATCTCTGTGTGTGTAAATGGAGGCCAGAGGTTGTCAGTGTCTTCATCAATCACTTTAAAAACCTTTTGTTTTTAAGACTGGCTCTATACATGAAAGTTCCATTCAAGATGTCATCCTAAGTGAAAAATAATATAAAATTAAGATACAACAGGAAATCAGATAGTCATCTGTCCAATTACATTCCTTATATGGTTCTCTGCTTGTATACATGCATGCATGTATGTGTACATGGGATAGCAAATGGACTTCCAAATAGATCACATTTGGGCTACATTGATTAAAGATGTTGATGAATACATATAATAGTAGCAATTTTAGCTAATAATTAAGTTACTAAGTCCTCAATATGGCATCCACACATGGTGTTCAGATGAGGAAGTAGCCAAGGAAAGCTAAATATGTGTTTCCTAAAACACACAGTGGTATTCCTGGAAAATGCATTGTTTATTGAGAGTTCATAAAATAAAATGTGTAATTACATGAAATAACTCAATTAGATACTTTACTCAATATGTCCAGTTACATTATTGTCTAGCCACTAAGTAAACTCTAAAAGATAATTTTGGGAATTATCTAAGGAAAGTTTCAGGAAAATTATCAGAATGGCCTTCCTAGTTAAGAGCTTCTGGACAAACATTAACACTGCAAAGTAAAACAAGTCAGGTTGTTCATAAACCCGATAGATGATACTGTGTTTATCTGGATAATTATTTATAGAAAGTAACATTTCAAAATGAAAATTATACTCACACAGATGATTCCTTGACTAACTTAAAATAATGTTGAGAAACACAATTTTATTTATAAAACTTTCAAAATTTGTTTCTGTCAGAAACTGAAAATTTCATGTATGTGTGAACACTATGCTTTTTATGTGTATTATGGTGTGAAACATGGTGTTTTGAAATATATATATGTATAGATTGTGTAATGATTAAATCCAATGAACTAACCCAGTTTATCCCCATACCACATTTTTTTGTGTGTGCTGTGATACCTTTAGTCTATTCTTGGAAGATCTTGAGAATTTAATGCATTGGCTGTGCTATAGATTGGAAAGGGAACTCTTCAAGTTCTGTTATCCTTGGACACTTAGCCACAGTCTCCAATCACACATTTTCCAGTGCCTCCTGGGAAGGTGGAGTCAGCACAATGCCTTCCTCACTTCCCTGCTGATGGTGAAGCAAGAGGATTCTCGTGAACACTGCCCACAGCCAGGAAAATATTAAGTTCTTCAGCACTGTTAGCCCGTGACTTCCTCCTTTGCTGCACCTCCTCCTCATTTTCTCTATCTCCTCTTTTCCGTCCTATTATTAATACAATTTAAAATTGGGTCAAGAAAAGTGGAAAGCATACATATAATAGGATTGATGTATCCATGCCTCTCTAAACCAGTTCTCACCCTTCCTATCGCTGCCACCCTTTAATACAGTTTCTCATGTTGTGGTGACCCCCAACCATAAAATTATTTTCATTGCTACTTCATAACTGTAATTTCCTGCTGATATGAGGAGTAATGAAAATATCTATCTTTTCTGATGGTCCTAGGCGACTCCTGTGGAAAGGTCCTTTGACCCCAGAGAGGTGGTGACCCACAGGTTGAAAACCACTACTCTAAACAAAGTTATCATGTTTGTAATAAGCTCCCATTTTCCTGAACTTTTCATTTTCATCCCTACTTTAAGCTAAAGTAGTATCATTCACAACATGACAAAAGAGATTATATGATGCTCTTGTCTCCTATGGCATATGGTGCTATCCTTACTTTAGTCTGTTACTGGTTCTCCATTATTTTGCTCACATCTCCTCGGAAAGAATGTCACCCAACCCTCTAACACTCTTGAGTTTTTACAATGGGCATCTTTTATATTTTGAATTTCTAATGACTCAAAGGGCAGCCTGTGTGTATGTGTGAGTGCATGCATGTGTATGTGTGTTTATGTACGTAAGTGCTATGGAAACAAAGCCATCATATGTTCCTTTAAAACAATCACAAATTGGTGGATCGTTTGTTTTATTCCAGTAACAGCATTTTCTAGCCAATTGTGCTTTTCTTTCTTAAAAAGACATAAAAGTTCTCTCTGTAGAACATTGAAATCTAATTTCTTAATGTAATTCTCCGAAAGTTAACTGACATCACTTTCTTTGGAACTATTAAGATCACGTGTTTCTCATTTACAGTCAAAATAGACCAGGAATGAGACCATGCCATTAAAGCCTGGGCTCTTGGGGGATACTCAAGAACTGAATGCTGGCATCTGCTGTGTGTCCACGGAAACAGACATTCAAAGTAGCCCATGTAGGATTGCAAGTAGTGACTAACTCGGGGCTCATCAGAAACAATGCTAGAGGTTTGGCTTTGAGGCAGAAGCTGAATTCTCAGTGCAGCGCTCTTTACGAGGTTGGTTTGCCAAGGTCACACTCATTATTGGCAGAGAAGTGGTGATGTCATCATTTGCAGGCTGCATGTAGGACGGACATTACAGCTCATGTTTGATGACTGTTACAACAATTAGGGTATCTGCAAAACACTCCAACTCTAAATTTCTTGGCACAACCAGAATTATTTCCATAATGTTGATGCAGGAGTTTATACACACGATCTTTTCTTTCTTTTGGTGTTGATCTATCTGTCTGTCTGTTTGTCGTCTGTCTGCCTGTCATCTATCCATGGCTTTGTCTTTTGCACGTGGAGAAGGAAAGAGTAGGTGAACTCTGGGAGACTTTGATGACTGAGGCCCGGAAGTAATATGATTGCCTAGCACTCAATCACACGATTCATCATCTATAGTGAGATGCGCAGGGCACTGATGACCGGGTCCTGGACATAACGCCATTGTGTAGAACTTAGTCACGTGACATATCTGTAAGGATATGGGGAAAGGGGTCATTAGCTGAGCAAGCAGGGAGACGTAATTTACAATATTGTGGTGTTCTGAACTTGTGTTTGGGTTCTGCTAAGAGGTAGTTGGAACTTGATCCTCTACATGATGAGATAAAGACATAAGAATATGAAGAGATGATTAGCACGCCTTTGCAAACATTGAAAATATGATCTGTGAACTTATAAAACAGATCTACAGAGTCAGTTAAACTACACACAGCCACACTGAGAATATATTCTCCATTTAGAAGGAAGTGGTACCACACCAAATACTGAAACAGTTGAGAAATAAAAGCCTAGCATCTATAAGCCACTCAGTTTATATGGCAATCTGAAAGGACTAGACACCTGGGAATCAATCCCATCTTCTTACGTCTAAACAAATCTACCTCTCAGACACAGGCTTAAGCTCACATCAAATCCCTTGACCATCACAGATCATGAATTACATCACCAGTCAGATCTAGATAAGTCTTGTGTTCTAAATTTCTATCATATGTAAAAGCCAAACCCACTTTCAACATATAATCACACCCCTCCCTCAAAATACATACACATGTACACACACACACACACTGTAAATGGGAAGAGTGACTATTAAACCGTTACATAATCGTTTTTTTCTACAAAAAAGCACTAAAACCTTTTTTGTTTTATTGATCTATATATTTTTCTCTGCTCTCCTCCCTTCCTCTCCCCTCCCTTCTACCCTCTCCCTTGGTGCCCATGCTCCCAATTTACTCCAGAGATCTTGTCTTTTTCTACTTCTCATATAGATTAGATACACATATGTGGGTTATGTTTTTCCACTTCTAGGGATTGACTTTTATAAGTTATCATTTAGGAATATATAAGTACATCATATATTCATGCAACAATTCATGACATAAAGAAACAATGAACTTGAAAGAGCACAAGAAGAGATGTGTGGGAGTGTTTGGAGGGACACAGGGAAGGGAGGAAATGATGTAACTGTATTATAATCCGAAAAGTAAAAGAACTGGCTTTTAAGGGGACAAAAAGTTATCTTTCCAGGAACTCTGCAAGGCAGTCTTATGGATGCAGCTCCTGTCAGTACTCGGCATGATGTATATAAAAGCATTGAGGTTGGACAGAAGGGAATAGTGTCACAATATCATAAACAAACTGAGAACTATAAGTGCCCCATAACTCAGAACTCGTTCCTCAGCCCTGCCAACTATACCTCCTTTCTTTCTGAGAGACAGTGTCCCTCAAGCGTCCCATGCTAGCTGTCATCGGCTCACATAGCCAGGACTTGGCTTGCCTTGACTGCTAATGGTCTCCCTGGCTCTTTCTTCGGGGCTAGAATTCCGGAATGTAGAGTGTGGGAGGTCTTGTGGTTCCTGCTCATTTTCCTTCTGCCACACATTCGCTCCTATTCCCTCTCTAGGCCAATGGGACACTAGGCCTCTTGGAGCTTTCTACAAATGAGTATGGTATCCATGTGTGCACCACAAGCCCTGCTGCTAATTTGCATATGCATTGGCGACCTTGCCATTCCTTTCAGGAAGTGAGAACCAGATGTTGGAGTCTAACTAATCATGGTGCTTCTGAATTTGTGCTAAACAGTCAGCGAGCTTCTACCCAGTGGGCTGGAGATGAACAAGCACACAGAGTGTGCCTAATGAAGTGGACCAATGACTTTTGATAAATTAAGGATCATTTTGTCATTGAGGGCACTATTTACTTCCTTAAAAATGTATATGATATAATATATGTGAAGCAAGAATTGAAATTCTACATTGCCTGATGGCTGAAGCAGCTTCATCATGCTCCATTACACCGGGACTGTTACACATAAATCTTTCTGTCTCCCACAGGATAGTGACTTGGAACCGGCTATAGTTTGGATCTCAGATGTCCCCCAAAGGCTTATAGTTTGAGTGTTTGTTCCTCAGCAAGAGGAATCTTTCTGAAAGGCTGTGACCCTTAAGAAATGGGCCTTAACTGCCAGAAGGAAGTCACTAGGTGCAGGAAAGAGGCCAGCTCCTGACTTCTGCTTTGCATGTGAACATCTCCTGCATGCTGCCAACACCATGAACTGAGCTTCACCAAGACAGCCACCATGACGGACTGAAACCCCTGAAAGAACAAACAATTAATCTTCACATGCTAAGTTCATTCTGTCAGGAGCTGTGGTCAAACTGATGCTGAAGCAATCAGTACAGAACCTTGAGGGCAGTGTGACAGTGAAAACAGCGGGGACCTTCAGGTAGGAACATATTCACCAAGAAATAACCCCCATGCATGAGGTTATTGCCCTTTGAGCATGATGCCAAGGAAGAGTCATCAGCCTTTCTGCCATGCACAAGACAATGGCCTGCACACTAGAAGCAGAAACCTCCCCAGATCCCAACAACACCAGCAGTGACCTTGCTCTTCTAGTCTCCAGACCACAAGAAAAACTGTTCTGTGGTTAAAGTTATTCATCATAGGACATTTGTTTAGAACAACCCAATTAAATACCACGACAGAGTGACATTTCATCTTATATTGCTTGCTAAGTAATTAATGTAGCTGGTGTCTACATAAGGAGATAACAGCCATCTAAGAAGTCAGCAAGCTTGATTTTTTTTAAAGATTTTATTTATTATGTATACAGTGTTGTAGATGGAGCAGCGGGCTGCGTTCCTGCTACCCAGCTCCCATCTGCCTGGCTAGCTTATGCCCCGAAATAACAACACACAAACTGTGTTCATTTAAACACTGCCTGGCCCATTATATCTATCCTCTTCTTGGCTAAATCTCATATCTTGCTTAACCCACTTCTAATAATCTGTGTAGCACCACAAGGTGGTGGCTTACCAGGAAAGATTCACCTGGTGGCTGGCTCTATGGCAGTCTGACCTCACTTCCCTTCTTCCCAGCATTCTGTTCTGTCTACTCCACCTATCTAAATCCTGCCCTATCAAGAAGCCAAGGCAGTTTCTTTATTAACCAATGAAAGTAACAAATTGACAGATGATTCTCCTCCAGCACAGTGTTCTTACTGCATGTATGCCTACAGGGCATACAAGGCACCTGGTCTCAGTTTAGATGGTTGTGAGCCAACCTGTGGTGTTTGGGAATTGAACTCAAAACCTCTGGAAGAGCAGCCAGTGCTCTTAACCTCAGAGCCATCTCGCCAGCCCTGATGAGCTTGATTTATGCTCTATGGTTGTCAGAAAGAAAACTGTGAATCATTGTGTATGACATGCACAGTAAAACCTTCCTCTTTCTTCATGGACATTCACTGTCAACTATATCCAAAACTCAGACAGTTAACTTCAGTATCAGGTACTGCATGCAAGGAGCACATGTATTCATGACAAACAAGTATAGAGATTTAACTAATTTCCTAGGATGTATTCTCTATAGAAATCATCACTGCTGTGCAGAGTGTCCCATGCTCTCCCACTCTCAGCCCAGCGAGAGGGTAGCACAGCAGAGGGAGAATAGAGGCCAGCTAGGGGAATTTCCCAGCATCCCAGGTGATGCACCGACTGGAACGTAGATGTTCTGGGGTTTGGTTTCCTTTCTTGTTTTTACCTAACCTTCTTTGTCACAACTCGATAATGGAGGGAAGAGCTGGAGTCTGAAGGGTTAATGAGGAGCTTGTCGGGGAAGACAGCAAGATGTGCTTGATCTAGAGTTTATATTATACTAACTTATTCTAAAGTTGGTGTTATTCATTCTTCTATCTGTGAAAAATCAGTGCTATTACCCACACCCTAATAAGGAAAACAACCCACCCACTCTTCCCTGGGGCCTTTGTTCAGCCTTTCTGCTATTTAGGCTTGTTTTTTTTTAAATTTATTTTTAAACAAGTTTGCCTGTAGCATGGCTTCATCACATAAAGACTGCTGAGCACTGTGGAAACTGGGGTCCATTTCTCACCTGACTCTTTATTGGCTGGCTACTCTGCTCCCATCCAGACCTGACACTTTGCTCATGTTCTCTTGGCGCCACTTCTTATTTGATCTAAAATGAGTTGAATTAGCTTGGCACTCACGGCGCTACAGTAATACATGCTAAACTTTTCCTTGTAGCTTTGGGATTCATTGTTGGTTTCAATGACTCAAACTTACACTAACCTCTCTCTGCCTTGGATGCACAAGGGCAACCTATCTTCCATTTGTTCTGTAATATACAGCCTTCTAGTTAGCATTCCTACTTTTATACTTTACTATGCAGACATATTGGTATGGCTACCAGGAGAGCCCGAGCCTTGGGCAGGAGGAGGAAGAATGGATGTGGCCGAGACGGAAAACGGGTCCATGGCAGGTAACCAGAAAATGGGCCTGGAAAGCAAGGTTTTGTGAGGCTGGGGAAATCAGAGTTTTAAATCAGATCCATGGTTTGGGGAAGGTGGCTCTTCAAGTCAAGAGGAATGAGATAAAAACATATTTAATAAGCATGAAGGTCCTGGTCACACGTAGCCCCTGACATGGTAAAAGATACAGTGGATGAAAAAGAAAAAGGGGAACAAGCCAAATGAGTAGAGATGAGGAGTGGATGGAAGAGCAGAGAAGACAGGAGCCTAATCCTGAAGTCTGATGGGTCTCATCGTAGATCGATGTGCCTATAAACGCCCATAACCACCTAAAATACCCTACATACATAGAGGGATGTAACTCTTTGGGAGAGGTAGAGGACAGTAAAAAACTATGAGGAGCTTTCAAAGCCATTCTTTGCCTCAACCACTTTGAAGCCGTTTTCAGGAGCAACAATGTTCTACTGTCCATTCCCAGATGCGGAAGAAGCCAGGAAGATAGGGCTTTGGAAATTCTTCACATGCAATTACACCATTTGCTTTCATGTCATTAATAGGAATAAAAGGCATTTTTTGTTTCAGTGGTGCACAGAAAAGTACTCTGTGATAAGCTAGAAGAATTTAAAGACTTTTGGCTGGATTGCAGACTCATTAAAATTTGGCAACTTGGGTGTTTACTTGAAAAATTGGTAATCTAAGAAGTCTGAAGACAGTATTATTTGAAAACAAAGTACTCTGTTTGCAAATGCTTGCTGACTTGGCTGATTGGCAGCATGGCATTTGGCGAAGTGACGTGTGGCCAATGCGTTTGGGTCTGTGGGAAGTAGCCTGGGATTAAACATTGACTGACTGACGCATTAATGCCATCAGCTTCCAGCATTTACATATTTATAGCATCTACGTGAACTTTTTAAAATGCTCATATTTTCACGGAGGGCAAAACTAGAGAATCTGGAAGTCCCGCTGGGAACTTATGTGGGGGTTAAGCAGGATCTGAACCATGAACTTCTCTGACGTCCACTCCACATCAGTGATGCAAACTCTCTATGAAAGAGAGAAATGGGAACGAATGTTGGGGATAATTGCAATTCTGATTATGAAATAAATATTCTATTTTTTCTGAAGACTGGATGAAGTAAAATATACAACACAATGATGATTATACAAGATCTGATCCAGAGAAAAATAATGGCTATTTTTAAAATGGCAGTTAGAGATAGAGAATATGACAGCCAAGGCATTCATAATACTCACTATAAAGAAAGCCCTTGGTGCAACTTGCTGTAAGTAAATGAATGTGAAGTCTAGTGCCTTAATAGACTCATAGAAGTCAATTTGTTGATAAATTAACAGGCACATTGGACTAAGCAAAAATTACCCAAAATAACTAAATTAGGACTCATCAAACACATGTGTGGTTTTCCTAAACGTGGTCTTATTTAATTTTTGCGACAATAGCTTTTGATTGATATTGGGTTTTATCTGGCCTTAAAGATGAAGGGGAGGTAAGACTCAGATGTTTAAAGGACTTGTTCAAGGTAGATAGTAACAGACAGACTTCTTTGTAAGAGTTTGATAGTAATAGCTCTAACAAAAGTCCCAAAATGTTAATGACCCATCAGTACAGATAACTCCTCTTTTTTTGGCCCTCTATGAATGTCACAGGACTCATTGTTTTCTGGATAGCATCTCACCCGTGTAAGCCTGGCTATCCTTGTTTCTACATTTGAAGGAGGAAATGCATACCACTCTCTCAGTGTGACAAGGCTGGGAAGTGTCACATGATCCTAACCACAAGGCACCCACTTCCCAGAAGTCATAATACACCATAGAAGAGCCCCATATTTTAATTGTGTGGTTATGTCTGTTAAGAGCATCTGCATGATGTCCATTGTGAAGCTGTTTATACTTAGCCCAATCACATGCAATTACTTTGTTTGTAATATAAGCAACCGAGTACTCTTACCATGTCATGTTCCTGCACAAAAGATGTTAATATAACATAGTTATTTATATGTTTTATATAATGTAAACGATGAATCAAAAGAAGCAATAGATAGTTCAAGACATGCATACCAAAAAAGAACTACATAAAAGACACAGTGTCTCATATATGTGTGCATTTGTGTAGCATTGCTATGCATGAAATGGCTACAGACACAAACCAACTTCTGCATTTAGTATTACACATTCAAATTCCATTAGGGCAGACTCCCTTGGGCACATGACTTTCCAATATAGTAAACAAGTCTTAATAAAGTTCCGAACAAAAGAATTTATAATCCTCGCTCAATATAAACCCCAAATACATTTGTATACTGTATGCTAAACTCATGAAAACATTGTTTTGTTTTGTAAATATCTGCCAAAATAATTACCGGTCGTTGTTAGCTTCTGAGCCCCCATGAGTATCTGGCTGGGAGGGACTGGAAGGCTGGCAGGTTTCTGAGGACTTGTGGTTGTCTGAGACTCTCTTCTATACTGGAAGCCATCTTCGGCTCAACCCAGTCTTTGTTAATTAAGTCATTATGACAACATTTGTGCCTCCAAACTGCTAAGCTGCCTCCTCCACTCTTCCCTCCATCTTGTCTTCATCTCCCTTTCCTCTCCTGAGTCTGTCCTTACTTTCTGATACAAGATGCTCTAGGCTGATTGTGTGTATTGTATGTTCTGACCTATTCTTGGAATCTGCCATTTCTTGAATGAACTCAGTTTTTCCGTTAATGATTCATATTAGAAATCAACTTCTAAGTGTTATCTGCTACTTCAAGATTATAGCATGCAGTACTTCTACCTGAGGGTCCAAGGAAGTGTGGGTGTGTATATGTATGTGTGTGTGCATGTGTGCATGTTGTGTTATGGTATGTTTAGTATGGGGAAATGGAGCATATAATACAGTATATGTATATGTGGTGAATGTTTGTGCATGTGTGGTGTGGGCTGTGTATGATGAGTACGAGACATAATGTGTACATGTATGTATATGTTTGGTGTTGTCTGTGGGGATCTGGTATGTGAATGTAGTGTTGGTGCGTACAGTATGTGTGTGTGTGCGCATATGTCCACATGTCTTCTCTCTGTGTGTGTGTGGTGTTGCATGTTGCCTGTGCAGGTTGTGATTGCATGTGCGTGTGTTGTGGCCTATGTATGTGTAGTATGTGGTGTGTGATATGCATGTGATATATATGGTGTGAATGTATGCCTGTGCTATCCTTGCTCATGTGTGTATGCCTTCATTTCTCTATGTAATGGTCTACGTGTCTCTGGATGTGAGCTCTTATTGCTGTTGGTCATGCTAGTGTAGCTCAGTATGCGTCAGCTTCACGTCCTGGTTCATCTACAAGCTGTCACTCAAACAGTGGGAAGGTGGTTCCCCTGCTCCCCAATCCTTTGCTTGGGTCTCATGATCATATCAGCTGAGCTACAAGGCTTCTAAGCAGTTCCTTTTGTTTCTTGCTCATGGACTCTGCTCATTTGCACAACTTTTTCACCCTCACGATCAAACTATGGCTACCTGACACTGTGTGTCCCATCCTAGATTACTCGCTCTTGGCATATATGTTGTTTCGGTTGCCACACGCTGAGGTTATGAAGCAAGTTTTAGCAGTTAGACAAATACACGGTATCATTGTTTTTCTATTACTAGCACTTCTTACCAAGTACTTTTAGTATACGAAAATATCTCCAGTGCCTTACCTGTCAACACTAGGAAGCTTTTGTCATTTTTATCACCCCTGTAGTGTTTTATTTCTAGAAATGTATGGAAATTGAAGCAGCCCTTGATGTAGTCTTTCTGGGTTAGCCTCTAAATTTAGCAGCATGCATTTAAGATTCACTTAGGTCTTCATGGAACATAGTAATTTACTCCTTTATTTGACCTGATACTGTGCTGCAGGAATACAGCTCTGTTGGTAGTGATTGCCCAGAGTGTGCAAGACCCGAGAGCCTCATCAATTGGGAAATGGCGCTACATGAGAGATAGCTCAACACTTCAGAGGGAGAGGCAAGCCTGTAGCTCATCCCCAACTCCTTAGGTACTTGAAGGTTAGCTAGAGATCCTGTCTCTGATTGCTTCATTGATTAAATAATTATCTAATAAAATAAAAATACAAGACTGTCTCATGAATGTATATTAAAAAGCATGCAGATCATTTTAAAGTTTTTAAAGAAATATTCCAAAATGCTAATGTTAGCAGACTCTAAGTTTGGGAATGGTAAATGAAATTATTCATTTTTGTAAGAAAAAAGAAATCAAAAATATTCTGTATAAAGGTTATCTCCTAATCATGAAATGATTATCAAATAAGTTACTGTATTAAGCTGTGAAAACTTTTTTAAGAGGGGTATTCCTGGTTTATAAGATATTGTCATTCCCTCTCTGAATCTGAGCCAGTTTCCCTTCATAGAAAGTGTTAACGAGAAAAAAAAACAAGAGGTAGCGGTGAAAATGATAGAAAACGTGAGAAGGTCTTATGTCCCCCAGGTCTCCTCTCTCCCTCTCCCTCCCTTTCTCCCGCCCTCCCTCCCCTTTCTGTCCAGGCTTCCATATGGAATTTTCTAGAATAACAAGCCATTTCAGCCGACAATCCTCCACTTTTGCAGAGCCTCGCATGTCAATCACAACATCAGCACTTTCTACTGAAGACACACACTTTCTTTGACATCGCCTTTGAGAGGGAGGTAGCGGAATGAGGCTAACGATAAAAAGCTTCCAGAGAGGAGAAATCTCTTTAAAACTATTTTAACTTCTCATAAGAAAGGCAATTTTAGCAGAAGACATTTGCCTGGCAACTGTTACCAGTGGGATCTGAATGCTAAGAGAAAATCCAGAGACTATGGGGCCCTGGCCATTTCCAGCTCACTGAGGGGAACTAGTTGGACTCATTCACAAGGACAAAATTGTGTCTATAGGAACTGCTAGGAACATTTTCAGATGAGCTGGGAAAAGGATGTGCTTTGGTGCTAGACAGATCTGGGTTGTGGGTTCTTCTCTGGTCATTTTTAACTCTGTAATCTCAGACTAGAGTTTCTGCCTCTGGGCCTCAATATTTTTTTAATCTTAAAGTAAGGACTCTAGCTGGTTTATTGAAAAAAATTCAATGTATAGACGTCTGACATTCTCATAGACACTAGAGTAATATCCCTCATATACTTCCAGAGATTGAAATGGGGAGCTGGGATTCATCTCAGTCAGTTTCAAACCAGTTTGCTAGATTTCTGTAAATTGGTTTTTTAGGAATGGTAAATTGCCTTTTTTTGGGGGGGGGGTGTTAAGGACAGGGTTTCTCTGTAGCTTTGGAGCCTGTTCTGGAACAAGCTCTTGTAGACCAGGCTGGTCTCGAACTCACAGAGATCCATGTGCCTCTTCCTCCCAAGTGCTGGGATTAAAGGCGTGCACCACCACCGCCCAGCTAGGAATGGTAAATTGTCTTATCTAGAGTGGTATGTCTCACTCTGAACATATGTGCCATCCCTTGCTTAATAGCTAAAAACTGGAATATTAGTGGCTTCTAGCAATAAGTCACTTGTTTCTCATGATTCTCTGGGCTAGATGACCAGTTCAGTATTACTTGGGTTTTGGCTGGTTTTGTTTTACTTGTTTTGCGTTTTTGTTCTTGTTGTTCTTTGTTTGTTTGCTTGCTTAGAGGCAGGGCTTCCTGTATCCCAGGCTACCCTTGAATTTGCTACTTAGCCACGAATGACCTTGAACTTCTGATTCTTCTTCCTTCTCCTCCCAAGTAACTGGATTGTAGGCACGAACCACCCATTTAGGCACCAATGGGGACTGGACCCAGGGACAAGCCCTTTACCAACTGAGCTCCATCAACATCCCGTTCCCTCACTTACGGATGTGTCCGCAGTAAAGCAGCTATGACAGAATTAGTTGTAGCAAGTTGAACATGATGTTTCATACACTTGTAACACACTTAAAAGGCTTAGGCCCTTTGGTTGCCATAGGTCCAAGGCCAGCCTGAGTTATAGAAGGAGACCGTGTCTAGATAGAAGATAGATAGATTAGATAGATAGATAGATAGATAGATAGATAGATAGATAGATAGATAGATAGATAGATAGATAAGAACTCTCTCTGTTCTTGGTTCTCTCTAGACGACCTTTAGTTTTCAGGTACTA
Source organism: Microtus pennsylvanicus (assembly GCF_037038515.1). Lineage (NCBI taxonomy): Eukaryota > Metazoa > Chordata > Mammalia > Rodentia > Cricetidae > Microtus > Microtus pennsylvanicus. The sequence continues at coordinate 94,604,206 of NC_134586.1, forward strand.
GATTGAACATGCTCAAGGGGATGAAAAGGCATCTCAAGATGTAAATGGCACAGCAATGAGAAATTCACACAGTGTCATCTTTGCATGTTCTCCTGCCTCTAGGTATCACAAGGAAGCCCAGCTCAAGAAATGAGGAAGGCCATACTGTCTCTTTAAGGAAGGAACTACGTATTTTGTGACTTCCTCTTTTTTGTTTTTATTCTACCATATGTTTTAGGACTTGAGAAAATTTGTTATCTTTAGTGTTTTGTGAAATAGATATTATTATTATATTTTTATATTACTATTAGTAGTAGTAGTTGGATATATGGTAGAAAATTTAAAAAGAAGTAGTATGCAATATGTTAATGTAAAGTTCCCAGAAGAAATAATTTCCTTCATGAGAATTGTAGCACTGCCTGTTTCTATCTCTAAGCCAATTTTGTGGTCTCAGCTAAGTCCTTTACCTTATGAGCTTCCTAATGTTGCTGTACAATATGGTTAAAATACACACACACACATACACACACACACACACACACACACACACACACACACACACACACACAATTCTCTTCTTGTGACAGCCTAACGTCCAAACCTCAAAGGACAGACTCTCAGAATTTCCAGGGCCATGCTCCTCCAGAAGGCACTGCACAAAAATCTCTTCACTTTCCTGTCTTCTGTCGGTGTCTCGTTAGTGCCCTCTGCTTTCACTATCCCATGATCTCTCAACTCTCGTCTTCCTGTCTCCCTTTCCTAAGGACCTTTGGGTTAGATTTGAGCCACTCAGATAATCTAATCTCCCCAAATCAAAACCCTTAATGTCATCACATGTCCAAAACCTCCTTTTGATACTCAGGTAATGTTATTCACAACCTTGAAGATTCAGGCCAGGTGTTGGTGTTTTACACCTTTAATCCCAGCACTCACGAGACAGAGGCAGGTGGATCTCTGTGAGTTCACAGCCAGCCTGGTCTACAGAGTGCATTCCAGGACAATAAGGACTACATAGAGAAAGCCTGTCTTGGGGAAAAAAAAAGAATCAGGATATGAACATCTTGGAGCAAAGGGAATATCATTCTCCTTGTATCATGGTGGTAAGCCAAACTCCAGACCTTGGATTTGCTCATCTGGTAATGGAAATTCTAATAGCTGTATTATTACATCTGTGTCATCGGTACCCTCAGGGTTGAATGAGATTGGTATACACATCAGTGCCTGTCTGAGAAAGTTTTCTGTAAGTGGTGACTTCTGCCTCTCTTGTCATCTTTACAATGTTATGTAGCTTCCTGAAGGGAGACAGAACATTCAGACTCAGCCTGCTGACACACATGAATTCTGAACAAATCAGAATTTCAGCTTTGAAATGTATGATTTTGATGCATTCTGACTCTTGAATTCTCTTACTTATGGCAAACCCATAGAACTATCCAGAAACAGTGTCTAGTAAGAGTGTTGGTTACAATTGGTCAAACATTGAACAGGAATGGATAAAAAGAGCATATTCAAGCATGCTTTATGAAGCATAATGATATTAAGTTTATTAAACTATGTCCAAAAGCCTTGCTAGTGGTCAGTGTGTTGTGTGTTTTTTCCTATGTGGTGTCCCTGCACATGGTTCCATTGTCCTTGGTCACAGTTACTTGTCCATCAAACTTACTATTTTCATCCTTTCAAATTATATTTTTAAAAAACAGTCAGCCTGATTGGGGATCCTGAAGCCTGAAGTCATTAGAGTCAATTCAGACAGGGAAGTGCTGGTCTGAACCTCTTCAATTTGGCTTCCATCTGGGAATTTTTGTTAAATGGCTTTTGGTGCATGTTGGAACTTGCAGTTTTGCTCGCCTTGTTTTCAGTCGCGCGTCACTGGACTTCCTCCCCTTGCATTTTCTGAACGCATGAGAGAGGGTGTGCATGCGGAGCGGTGGAGATGGCAGTCTCTGAAGAACAACCCTTCTGTAGTTCAACAGGCTTTCCCATCAAAGCTCTGAAAACAGGCAAATTTCAAAGTTAAACAAGGCTCACAGTTGAAGCCCGTTAACTACATCTTGGAAAAGTGAGTATAAAGAGAGGGTTCATGTGTGGGCACCATTGACGGGTGGATGGAAACGGATAACTCTCCCCAAAGAAGGCATCTCCAGCCTGGGTGGTCTTTGCAGACGTTGGACCTACCAGATCAGGATTTGGGGACAAATATTGTTGTTTACAGAACCCTCTGGGGTCTGAAGGAAACGGAAGAAAATAAAGGGTAAATCAGGAGATGTTGGGAAGTAAATCAGTCTTGTTGGGAATGGTGGTTTCCCAGGAGAAGATTACATACTTTCATTTGCTTGCACAATGCTTTGGAAACTAATGTGATGATACTTCGGGAAAAGGAGCAGGTGGTTCAATCAAGCATTTTCTTCCACTTCTCCAGTGAGGCTGAACTACGTATTCTCCCCATTTTCCAGATAACGAAAAACAGACAAGAATCTCTGGAAGGAAAAGAAACCAAAGGAACATCTCAAAGCTAGCTGGCAGCAGTAGGAGGAACAGAAACAAGGGTATTTGTCCCAGAAAAAAAGCACATTTCCTAAAACATGAGAGGTATTCATCTCTACATATTCATGGGCTTTTCTAACCATTGTGGTATCTACAGGCTCCTTTAAGAGAAAAAAACCAAGGGTATTTTTTTTAATTTATTTATTTATTAAAGATTTCTGCCTTCTACCCGCCACTGCCTCCCATTTCCCTCCCCCTCCCCAATCAAGTTCCCCTCCCTCATCAGCCCAAAGAGCAATCAGGGTTCCCTGCCCTGTAGGAAGTCCAAGGACCACCCACCTCCTTCCAGGTCTAGTTAGGTGAGCATCCAAACTGCCTAGGCTCCCACAAAGCCAATATGTGCAGTAGGATCAAAACCCAGTGCCATTGTTCTTGAGTTCTCAGTAGTCCTCATTGTCTGCTATGTTCAGCGAGTCCGGTTTTATCCCAGGCTTTTTCAGACCCACGCCAGCTGACCTTGGTGAGTTCCCGATAAAGCATCCCCATTGTCTCAGTGTGTGGGTAGAAACCAAGGGTATTTAATGAATGTTATCATTACAGATACGTGAGAAGCATTAAAACAAGCCATGGGGCATAACCTTAGTATCTATCTAGCTCTAGGGCCTATAAAGATCTGAAGGCATTTACTTGGCCTGGAGAAGGTGAAGCTGTGGAAACACTGGGATGTGGGAATTACAAAAGAAAGGACATCTTGGGAGTGATGAATGCAAGAGACAGAGTGGCTCTCCAGCCCCGAGAGTGCTGGGGAAGTGTCGGAGCAGCCTGTATCTCCTCCATCGTCAAGTGTTCCTCCAGATCTCTCATTCACTGGGGCCAGGAGCCAGAGTAGCCTGTGCTGCTGAGATTGCTTGTCCCCTGGAGCATGTGGATAAGAGGGAGCTGTTCTCCAAGGAGGCAGGGGAGAATTTCCAGCTCACATAATGACTGCTGAGTATTTCAGCAGCCTAATCTAAGCAGGAATCCACGTCCATTTTGCTGACTCATCACCACCCATCACAGTCGGCCTGTGAGCTCAGCGCTGAATTTGAGTTGGTGACATCTTGTTTGAACGCGGTTTTATGCAGGGTGTGTGAAGACCATTTTGACAAGTGATAAGCTAATAGTGAATTGAGGCTGAGCAAGTATTTCGGAAGTAGTTCAGGGAATATCTCAGAGGTGTGATGGCAATTACTTTAGAATTGGGAAGTCCTGGCTACTTTTCTGTCCTGTGGAAGGTAACGAGATTTGAAGTCAAAATGGAATGTGTCCCAGATGTGTCCAGAGAACTTTTCATATAGGTCTTACTGCTAGAGGGCAAATGGAGAGTTGTCTCAAGCATGACTTGACAACTGGTGTCCACACTTTAGGATCTGCACAGAAAAATCTAGGGAAAAAAATCTCAAACGCAGAAACAGGAGCTACAGGAGCTGGAGGGAAAGGCACAGTAGTTAGAGTCGTTATTGCTTTTGCCAAAAGTTATGAGTTTGGTCTCAGTACTGACATCAGGTAGCTCCAAAGTGCCTATAACTCCAGTTTCACAGCATTCGACACCATTTGTCCTCTATGGCACCTGCATGCACGTGGTGGTTTGAATGGAAGTGGCTCCATAGGCCCATGAGAGTGGCTCTATTAGGAAGTGGCCTTGTTGGAGTAGGTGTGGCCTTGCTGAAAGAAGCCTGTCACTGTGGGTGGGCTTTGAGGTTTCAACTTATCAAGGACCAATGGCTCACTCTTCCTGCTTCCTGCAGGTCAAGATGTAGAACTCTCAGCTACCTCTCCAGCACCATTACTACCTGTGTGTCGCCATGGTTCCTGCCATAGTGATAATGTACTAAACCTCTGAGCCTGTAACTCATCTTTAATTCAATACTTTCTCTTATAATAGTTGCCGTGGTCATGGCGTCTCTTCACAGCAGTAGAAACCCTAAGACAATGCACTTGGTGAACAGAGCATACGCAGATGCTCACACGTATAAGTAAATAAATCTACTTGAAAAGGGAAGAAAGAAGACCAAGAAAGACTAGGTGGATAATGGCATGGAGACGCAGTGGGGAGAGATGGTTCATACCTAAGTTCCAGGGGTTGGGACTGCAATAGAAGTACCTTGTTCTATTGGAAAATGCAGAAAGTATCTGAGTTTCCAAGGCTATCCTTCAATAGTAAGATTGTTTGGTCCTCTACATATGAACCTTTTTGAATACACAAATGCTTTACACCATAGAACCTCCAACAGATTCCGCCATATTTATTGGATTTTTCTCCAGGTTGTTAACCCTCAGGTACCTTTATCTTCTATATTCGAATCTGAGGAATGATTCTCCATTGCAAACCTACTCAGTTCAGGGTCCAGCTAATGACAGACGAGTCCAGTCAGCAAGCCATGCACTCTGCTGGGAGAACAAAATTCTTCACACATGCATTGTGTCTTTCCAGTTGTAAACTCTTTAGTGTGTGCTTTTAATATCTGTCTCAAAACTGACCCAATAGCACCCCTCAACCAAATAGGAACTTAACAGGACTTTTCCATATGAAATCCCTAGAAGCTGGAGGTCATTTTATGCCTCTTCGTGCATGGGAATGCCGCTGGGGTAATGTTTGGGGTCCTCGGATTTTCTGGAAGGTTCTTTGTAATTTCCTTGTATCTGTTTGTTTCATACATTTAATTTTGCTTCAATGGGAAACCCATTTTCTTCTCTTTCAAAGGAAGCTGAGGAAGTCTTGTAGGGTTGTCTTTGAACATTAGTATCTCAGAACTATACAGATTATAAAGTAGACAAAAATATAAATATATTTTATAATGTACAAATACATTTTGGGGCATTTTCATACAAGGACATATTATACTCTGAGCACATTCTTTGAGTAGACTAGTACCCTCGTCTTTCTCCCCACCTCTCCCCTTCCTGATAGTCCCCTTTCTTCTCCTAGGCAATTCTGTTTGCATATAATCCATGCTAAAATTGGTACATGATAACTGCATGTTTTAGTTGCACATGAATTAACATCTTAGCTTTATTTAAATCACATTTTTCAGCAATAGAGTCAGAAATTTTGAAAATAGATTTTTAAAAATAATTAATGCCTATGTGTATTCTGGGTGTATAACAACAATACCAGACTATATGGTGATTTCTAGGAAACGTATTTGTCCAGGTATTTTCTGTATGATGGTGGGCTCAGTGAATATCCATTTACAGTAATACATAACCAGATAATCAAATTTATTTGAACTTTAAGCCACGTTATTAATCAACCAGTAGAGCTAAGCATTGAAAGTGACATGAACTGTATCTTATGGATCTACTTGTGGGGTGAAGAGTGGCCCATCGCATGCGAAGGGTCTTAAAAAGAGATCAGCATGGTAGAAGTCAAGGCTGTGGCTGGCAGCATGCATCAGGTTTTTGTTTTCTGCAAATGCATGCCATCATGGGGAGTTGAAGAACGCAGGTGTGGCTGTGTCTGGACATAGTGAGCTCCCATCGCAGGAGAAAAGAAAACAATCTTGAGATGCATCACACTTACACAATTTTAGTTTTGTAGATGAGAATCGAGATGGGTGGGGAAAAAATACCAATCTCCTCTAGCATTCTTTCTTGCTGTCTTCCAATTATATAACAAACCTCTGGCATTTTAACAGGCACAGAGCTTTAAAAAAAAATCTCTTAGAACAGAGGAACCCAATTCAACTGTAAAGAGTGGGAAGGAAGCAGACAGGGTGATCTCATTGTTGTGTTTCTAGGAAAGATGACTCATGCAGTCGGCTCAGATTCAGGGTAGCTGAAGGGAAGCTGGACAAGGGTGATGCTTTCTTCCTCTTTAATCGAGACCAGAGTCTCAAGTTTCTTTTCAAACAAAGAGAAAGAAAGCACTTAGAAACTGGCCCCAATCAAGACAGCATCACTAGGATGTTCTGGAAAGCATAAATAAATCTGTTTCAACTCGAGATTAATTGAATTAAGAGTAGAGGGTCGGATAGGAAGGAAGGGTCATATAAACCATCTGAAATCCCAGGCTCTCCTATTCCTAACTCCAGCCAGCAAGCATCCCTGAGTTCAGTTTCAAGTTCTCTTTGATTTCCTTGCAGGGACAAAGGACTAGTTCAGAGGAGTGCAGGGGAGGAAGGGACAGGGAGCAGGGAGAGGCATCTGCAGCTATATCAGCCCCAATGAGGAAGGATCTACAGCGGAAGTCCCCAAGGCTCTCTAGGACAAACATTTTGTCTGTCCCTAGTGGAGTGTGACAGACAGAATTTGGAAGCCTTTTCCTTCCAAATCACCCCAAACTTCACACTGCGGTTTTGTGATCCTATAACCCAGCATTTACTCAAGTCTTCTATAAAGCGGGTACCACGGAGCAGATTTAAGGATGAGAAATTCCCTTGCTGCCTAAGTGCCAACCAATTGTCACATGCTGACAGACTGGTTCTGCTGAGAACTGTGGCTTTACCTACCTATTCTGGAAGGCTGGGTCACTTTATCAGTAAGTAAGAAGTAAAGGAGAAAGAGGTCATAGCGACCTTTTACAGAGAGTGGGGAAATGGAAAAAGCTCATTTTTTTCTTAATACTCCATTTCATCAAATTCTTCATAACAAGAAATCAGCTTGAAAGCCTATTGTAGATTGTTTGCTTTAACAGCAGGCTGGTGCTGAGGGCCTAAAATTAGAGCTGAAATTCTAAGAGTACCCAAATAGAGCATCCCTATAACATTGCTTCGAAGTTTTACCAGCTAGTAAATACATTAATAAAACCTTAAGGATTTAAAATATTTTAATTCTGAGAATTTCATACACATATGCAATGAAATATGATCATATCTAGTTTCTATTTCTCCCTTCTAATCCCTCCATGTCCCCAAAAGTGGCAACCTATTAACTTCACATCATTCACACACACACACACACACACACACACACACACACACATATATATATATACACATATATACGCACAAATATACTATATAAATGTATATATGATATATGTGTGTATTGGTATGTATGTGTATATATATACACCAGTAAAATTAGTGCTGCCTATGAGTGCATGGAGGGGACTCTTGGGTAATATAAAAAATTATTTGTATTATTTTTACTTATGTATATGTGTTTGATGGTGTATGACATATATGTGCAGTTGCCCACAAAGACCAAAAGAGAGTTTCAGATCCCTTGGAATTGGAGTTATAGGTGGTTGTGTGTCACCCCCATCCCCATGGCTCCTGGGAAATAAACTCAGATCTTCTGGAAAAACAGTATGTGTTCTTGACCACTGAGCCATTGTTCCAGCCCCATCTTAGGGTTCTTTGAAAGGGTTTCAGCATAAGTAATTTTTCCCTTCCTTCTCTTTCTTTTGTTGTTGTTTTGCAACGAATGGGATCCAGTCCAAGGCCTTTTATACTTGAAATCTGGCAAACCCAGGATCTTGTACAAGCTAGGGAAGCACAGGACCATTGACCTTCATTCACAGTCCAACTTCCCTCTTTATTGAGCTAGGAACCTCAAATAAAGCAAGGACAATGACTTTTTCAGGATTTCGGAGATAAATAAGGTAGAAAGTCAAGTACAACAGTACTATATGCGTGGTTCCTTAATTACAGATCATGTCATGTGACAATTGTTTTGAATAGGCTCAACATAATTCTCTTCCAGCCATGGCTAACAGTGTGACATCAGATTTTAGTAAATATACTGAATTAGTTTTAATTTTATAATATTATATTTGTAATATTTTATGAAAATTACAAACAGTATTTCAGGGGATAGAAAGTTAGCTAAGCAGCTAAGGATGCTGGCTGCTCTTCCAGAGGACTGCAGCTCAGTTCCCAGCATCCCTCAGGACGTCTCACAACTTCCTCTAACTCAATTTCCAAAGAGTCAGATAGTCTCTGCCAGCTTCCTGTTAGCCCCTGTACACACTTGTACATACTTACATTTAGACACGGACTTATACATAATTAAAAGATAAAATATATATTTATAAATATGTTTACATAGCTGTGAAAGTATAAAGAGTTCCATTAAAGTATATTTTTTCAAAGTCCTTTCCAGTTCACAGGGATACACAACCAATATTAACTTCATTTGATTCTTTTTTAAAAGATTTATTTGGTTAGATTTTTTTGTGTATCATTGTTTTGCATGTATGCATATCTGGGCACCATGGATTTGCAATGTGTGGAGAAGCCTGAAAATAGCATCAGATCCCATGAAACTGGAGTTGCAGGTGGTTGTTAGCAGATAGATGGGTGCTGGGAATCGAACCCTGTTCTGGAAGAGTAGTCAGTGCTCTTAATTGCTGAGCCATCTCTCCAACCACAGTTGATTCTATTTGTGCCTGCTTTTATAGCTCCAGAATTGGTTAATCACTCATATCTTTCAATTGTCAGCTCTGATACTCATTTTGCAGTTGTACTAGAGGAGCCTCCTTAAAGTAGGGCAATTAACACTGCCGTGAAATGAGAATGGAGTCAGTGGCTTTACTCTGCCTTCATAGTTTGTTAATAATTTGCCTGTATATAAATTTCATGATGAAAATGAACTTCATAAACTTTTAATTATATTTTTCACTTTGACAACTAATGTTATTAATGAGAAGACAATGAAATTCTGATTCTTGTACATTTTGAAAACTTACTATCATCCATGGATGCTCACACCATTATCATCCATGGACGCTCACATCCTTAGCATCCATGGACACTCATGACCACAGATGCTGTAATTTCAGATGATTATACACTACAAACCCTTTGACTCCACCTCAGCATTGTAGATGGTAGGTCCTGCATCTCTGTATTTGTCTATTATTCTAATCTGCCTATATCTATCAGGCACAAGACTCATTGCTTTACTTCTACAGAGAACAAATCTCTTTGGTCCATGATGGGTGGATAGGGAGGTAGGTAATTGAAGTCCAGGCAATGGGATAAGTATTACACTTTCAGATGCTTTCTAAGCATAGGAATGGGGACTTTGTTTTTAATCTGGTTGTGTCAGATAATTTTATCATAGTTGTAACCAAATACCCAATAAGGACAGGGCAGAAAGATTTATGTTGATTCATAATTTTAAACAGTTCATTTCATAGTTGTTTGACCCACAAGTTTGGGCAGAGCATCGTGATAGCAGAGGCTTATGATTGATAGGAAAATTTTCCCTCATGTAAATGGGAAATAGAGAGAATGAGGTACAAGTTATCAGGTATAGCCTCCCAAAACGTGTCCTCTGTGACTTCACACAGCAAGCCCTACCTCTTCAAGTTCCCATAACCTCCCAACACACCACTACCTGATGGGCAACAGGCACTGAGCCTGTGGGCTTACCCTAGAGCCTCTGAATCCCCTGACCAGTAACTAGAGTGGAAATTTGGATGCTTTTGGCTTTCTTAAGCTGTAATGCTTATAGTATTACAAGTTGCTGTCATCTTCTTACCATCTTTTCCTTTTCTTCTTTTTTTTTGTTGAAAATGGGTGACTTTTAAGACAGGATCTTGGTTAAATAACTCAATCTGCCCTTGAACTAATGATTTCCCACCCCTGCCTCCCACAGGCCCTTTGAGCATATCCCTTTACTATTGTTTATACACTTTTCCTAGGTGGTTTAGGAAGGTTATCATGTGATCAGTCACTCAGTCCCTGTTTTGGGGTAGTCAAGTGTCTTACCTTGTCATGACAAAGAACCTGAGACTTGTCATTTAAACAATAAAAAGGTTGTTTTCTTACCTTACAGGAGTCTAAGAACAAGATGTCAGAAAGTTATTTCTGTAATTTGCAGGTTTGCTTCTTTGTTTTGTTTTGATGCTTTTGGTTTACTTAGCATGTTTCCTGTTACTATTTTTGTCTCCTTGTCCAGTGTAACGTCTCACTTCGGCTTCCTTGCTAGTTCTTCTGTGATGGGGCTGTGGTGTGTCTTAAGAAGTGCTATCAGGACACCAGAGAAGCTGGGTAAATGCCACCCATCTGACCCCACTTCACTGAATAATATTTCAAACGGCAACATTTCAAAATACAGCCATGTACTGGGGAATTAGGGATAACAACTTGGGAATACAGGGATTTCTGTTGTTGCTGTTTTTGTTCAGTGTGGCAGATTGAATGTTATTGACCACCTTGACTCCTTTTGGGTGGAACTATTAGGAAGTGTAGCTTTATTGGAGTAGATGTAGCCTTGCTGGAGGGAGTGTGTCACCATGGAGGTGGGCTTTGAGATCTCATATATGCTCAAGATACTGCCCAATGAGTCAGTGGACTTCTCTAGCACCGTTTCTGTCTGCATGCCACCATGTCCTGCCATGATGATGACAGACTAAACCTCTGAACTATCAGCCACCCCAATTGAATGTTTTCCTTTATAAGAGTTACTGTGGCCATGGTGTCTCTTTATAGCAATAGAAATACTAACTAAGAAGTTAGAGAGAAGCACAATTTAAACCATGCCATAAGTACTTCATCACAGTGTGATGGGATTTTTTTTCTCCATTTTACAAAATTGCTTTATGATTCTCAGCCCCAAATTTCTTCCACAGTTTTGCTTTTATCATTGCAGGCTGTGGTCTGTTGGAAATAGGGCATTTCTTGCTTCAAGAAAGAGAAAAAAAAAAAGAAAAAACCCAATAAACTTTTTTGGAACATCTAGAACTTTGTTTAAAAATACAACCAAGGAATGTACTTAATGAAGAAAAAATATCATGTGAATTTCTGTGCCACAGTGCTGTAATATTTTGGGAGACTGACATATGGACAGCAGCCCACCTTCCTGGTGCAGCTTGCTGGTCCCGGGAGCAATATGGACAGAGATCTTGAGTAAAGGACTGTGGCTGTCTGTTTTTAGGCAACAGGAATCCCCTTGGGTGCTAGTCTTTATTTGTCTCCCTCACAAGAGAGGATGGAACAGTCTCTTGAGTCCTTTCAGCTAAATGCATCTAAAGATATAGACTGGTTAAGACCTTGTAAGCCACAGATAATTACCGCAGCTAACACAGGAAAGACGGAAAACCTCAGTAAGCATATAAGGAAGGAAGTAGACAGGATTAAAACCTTGGAAACAGTTCTGCATTTATTGAAGAGCTGTCTTGGTTCAGAGAATTGCATGCCACAAATGGTGTGGCTTGGCTTATGTAATAGAGTATTTTTCAGAGCAACTGTAGCTTGGAAGCTCAAGGCAGAACTAGTGTGCAGGAAGAGTCAAAGAGTTCATGTACCATGAAGATTGTCACTCTATTCCTGCAGGTTCCAATCTCATGACCCATCCTCCTGAAGATACTTGTAAGACCCTCACATTAGAAGGTGGGACTTTAAACACAATTTTCTAGCCCATACCAGGAATGATAAGGACCAGGGGGATGCTGACATCTTGACATGCTCAGAAAAGATCTGACAAAAAACTAAGATGTCATATTTGACTTTGGAACTCTGTCAAAACAGGAAGGGAAAGCTAAGATGGAGTAATACACTGACTAGATAATCGTGGAAGATATTTCCAAAGCTGTGGAAATCTGAGACCCCTCCTCCTCCAAGGGAATGCTCTTATGTTGTAGGCTGAGCTGCTGCTTTGTTCATGGGTTGCTTCTTCCAAGCTTTCCTGGTAATTCCTGTTCTCTTCCATGCAGTTACGGCAGTCTCTGTTGTGTTAGCTTCATGGGGCAAGAAGTAATTTAATAGAGGTTTTGAAATGTGGGATTTGGAAAAATAGAGAAGAAGGGAAGGGGAGGAGAGAGCTGAGGTAAAGAGAAGGGAAGATGAGAGGAGTCTCAAGAAAAGTTGTGGTCTTTGTGGTACCACAACTATCTTCCATGTGTCTCCCCTGGCAGCCATGGTACTGCCCTGGCTATGTAACATGAGGAACAGGCTTGTTAGGGTTTCTGTCCTGCCCAATTCCCATAGCCAGTAAGCCCCAAAGAAAATCACACAGAGGTCTCCACAAGTTATAAACTGATTGGCCCATTATCTCAGGCTTGGTATTAGCTCTTGTAGCTTATATTAACCCATTATTCTTATCTATGTCAGCCACATGGCTCAGTACCTTTTTCAGCAGGGCAGATTACATCCTACTTCTTCAGTGGTCTGGGCAGGACTGCAGAGGAAAGCTTCCTTCTTCCCAGAATACTCCTGTTCTCATTGTCCCACCTCTACTTCCTGTCCAGTTATCTTGCCTATACTCTCTGCCTGGCTACTGGCCAATCAGCATTTATTTAAAACATGATTTACAGAATACAGACAATTCTCCCACACCACCCCACAGAGCATCTCCTGCCACAAGAGCAGCTACCAACTTTCTACTTCTCAGCAGGTGATAGTGCAGCCGCTCTGAAATTTACCCCCACCTGTGGGTCACCTCCTACCATGTATAACTATTTATTTGAGATTCCTTTCATTTGGAAAAGATAAGGCATCATGAATCTTTTCTTTCTCTACACTAGTCTCCTCAAATTCTTTGCCAATATTTATCTAAACAGCATGCTAGGATGTGTAACGGTGGTTACTGGCAGTGGCTAGGGTGGAGGGGTGGTGGGGTGATGGTGGGGGGATGGTGGTGGTGGTAAATGGGAGTGGTGAGGGCAATAATATATGAGGCATGCCACATTAGTGCTATCCTCTTAAGTACATAAACTATATTTTTAAAAAATATTTTAAGGCGGATTGTCTTCTTCCCAGGAAATTGGAAGCTCTTGAAAAGATAAAAATTGTAATTATGTCTTGACTGAAGTTGAAAGTCAAGGATAGCATCAGAACAAAAGGTCCCTGATTGGGTCAGGATGACATTTAGCCTTTCCATTTGAAATTCAATCATCCACTCCAATGCTAATAATCAAGCATCGTGTCTTCCTAATGAGAAAGATTAGATTTTATCCTCTAGCTACAGTATTTACCAGTTAGTTGACCTAGAAAATGAACTTAGCCATTGGGTTTTAGTTTCAGAATTCTAAAATAGAGGCTGAAAAGCTTCATTCCATAGTTTTATTATGACGAAAGACAAATGATAGAAATTATTCAACAGTTGTATGTAAAACCAAAGGGATAATAGCACGTGGGGTTATGGCTAAAATTAAAGTTTGTTAACTTATTTCTTTTCTGACCTCCATAATTTATCAATCAGTCACAGTTCATGTTGATGACAATCAATAATGAGTTCAGAGATATTCACAGGATTTACCACCATCTAGGGAAGGGAAGAAAAACTATATAAATAATGGTATTGCTTAATACTTTAACCTGAGCTTACAGATCACTGGTGCAGGACGGTCACCTGTCTATGTGTTACTTTCATTGGTTAATAAAGAAACTGCCTTGGCCTTTTGATAGGCCAGCCCTTTGATAGGTGGAGTAGACAGAACAGAATGCTGGGAGAATGAAAGCAGAGTTAAGCAGATGCCATGCTTCTCCTACCCAAGACAGACGGTGGTTAGACTCATGCCGGTAAGCCACAGTCAAGTGGCAATACACATTAATAAAAATGGGTTAATCAAGATGTGAGAGTTAGCCAGTAAGAGGCTAGAGCTAATGGACCAGGCAGTGTTTGAATGAATATAATTTGTGTGTTGTTATTTCAGGTGTAAAGCTAGCTGGGCTGGAGCTGGGTGGGGCGAAAAGCAGGCCTGCTTGCCTAGTCACTAAAGATTACCAGTCAACCTGAAGTCTTCATAGGAAACCTGACCTGCAGAGAATGGCAAAAGATGCATGGTTCCGGAGCACTAGCAAGAATTAGCCAGAGAAGCTTACCAAGGCAGGATGCCATCTGAGGGTTGGGCGGGGCATAGAGTGGTCCTCGGGTATGTGGAGCTTTTCAATGACTTGCTGCCTGCTCTCCATTCTGGCACTAATGAAAGAGATGAGGGGCTATTTTTAAAATCATGCCTCTGATGTTGTAGATGTAAAAGAAGAGCTGCCATCCTGAGAAAGATATAACTCTTCCCCCAGAATTATGAAGCCATGTTCCCTGCAGATCAGAAGCCTTCCAGTGGAAAGAAGCATCACTAATACTGCTTTGCGGCACTGGGGAGATCTGTTACAGCTAGGAGAGGGGGACTGTCGATCACTTTGCAGCTGGCAAAACAGAAGCACACAATGGCTACAAATTTGTTAATGGTGACTCACATAGGATTTTTCTGTGCTACAGGATTGAGAAGTCTACACTGCTGGCACCATGAGATGCAATTCTTGCCTGAGGTCTATCACCGCAGAAGGACAATCCTGAGCACCGGGAAATATGGGATATTGCTACAAGGATAGGGCGACACGCCAGCTTGCAGATGCTCTCCTGGAGGAGCCAAGAGAGAATACCGCAAGCTAAAGGTGAAGTGTATCTTGAAAAAAGTCAATAAGAAAAACCAATAAGAAACAGCATAAAACTAGTCTCTCTTAATGTCTGCAAGACCACTTCCTAAATATAACCCCAACAGCACAGACACTGAGAGAAAAAAAATTATAAATGGGATCTCCTGAAACTGAAAAGCTTCTGTAAAGCAAAGGACATGGTCAACAAGGCAAAATGGCAGCTTACAGAATAGGAAAAGATCTTCACCAACCCCACATCAGACAGAGGTCTGATGTCCAAAATATATAAAGAACTCAAGAAATGAACAAATAATACAATAAAAGAATGGAGTACAGACCTAAACAGAGAACTATTAACAGAGGAATCTAAAATGGCTGAAAGACACTTAAGGAAATGTTCAACATCCTTAGTCATCAGAATAATGGAAGTCAAAAGAACTCTGAGATTCCATCTTACACCTGTAAGAATGACCAAGATCAAAGTCACTAATGACATCTTATGCTGGAGAGGTTGTGGGGGAAAAAGAACACTTCTGCATTGTTGGTGGGAATGCAAGCTTGTACAACCCCTTTTGATGTCAGTGTGGCAATTTTTCAGAAAATTAGGAAACAACCTTCCTCAAGACCCAGTAATACCACTTTTGGGTATATATCCAAAGGATGCTCAATCGTGCCACAAGGACATGTGCTCAATTATGTTCATAGCATCTTTGTTTGTCATAGCCAGAACCTGGAAACAACCTAAATGCCCCTCAATTAAAGAATGTAAAAAAAAATATGGTACATTTACACAATGGAGTACTACAAAGCAGAAAAAAATAACAACAGCTTAAATTTTGCAGGAAAATGGATGAGCCAGAAAACATTGTTTTGAATGAGGTAACCCAGACACAGAAAGACAATTATCACATGTACTCACTCATAAGTGGTTTTTAAACATAAAGCAAAGAAAACCAGCCTACAAATCACAACCCCAAAGAACTTAGACAACAATGAGGACACTAAGAGAGATGTACACAGATCTAATCTACATGGGAACTAGAAAAAGACAAGATCTCCTGAGTAAATTAGGACCATGGGGAACTTGGGGAAGGTTGAAAGGGGGAAGGGAGAGGCAGGGAGGGGAGCAGAGAAAAATGTAGAGGTCAATAAGAATCAATAAAAAAATTAGTCTCTCCTCTAAAACCCTGAACCCAAGGTGTTGCAGTAGATGTGAAGCCTCTGGGACACATATGCAAAACTGAAGCTTTAAAGTTAACCCAAGTGGGAATCTTGGTTATGTTCAATTACATGGGGGCTGTTAAAGTGCAGCTGAAGCAAAGAAAGTCTAATTCAAGACCAAAAAAAAAAAAATTCTTCCATTCTCTTCATTTTAGTGTTTCTGGCTCTCAGAGCGGGGAAAAACCATGCATGCCATGCAATAGAAGGGAGGGAAAACAGAGCAGGAGGGAGAGTAGTAAGGCAGAGTACAACAATAGAAATGCAATGTGGGGGGTTTGGAGACTTCAGACAAGAAATGAAATAGTAGGACTGATTAATATATTATCGGCTACAGTGGAAATGGTAGATGCTATAAAGACTAGATGGGCAATTTCAGCAGGAAGAGAGAATGTGTAAGAAAACGGTGAGATCGAAATTGTATAAGGAACTTGGTGTAGGAGGTCCTTCTGTATTTGTGTTGCTTTCATTGGTTAAATAAAGAAACTGCCTTGGCCCTTTGATAGGGCAGTACTTAGATAGGCGGGAAGACAGAACTGAATGCTGGGAGGAGGAAGGCAGACAGGAAGAGCTGCCATGGAGTCATCAGGTCAGAGATGCTGAATCTTTCCCGGTAAGCCACGACCTCATGGTGATGCACAGATTAACAGAAATGGGTTAGATCAGGATGTGAGAGTTGGCCAAGAAGAGGTTAGATATAATGGGCCAGGCAATAATTAAATTAATACAATTTTCTTTGTGGTTATTTCGGGGGTTAACCTAGTCAGGCGGCAGGGTGCAGCTCATTCCTCCATACTACAGGAACTTAAATTTAGGACAATAAAAATAACCCAAACTGAATCCCAAAGGAAGATTTTTAAAATATGAGAAAGAATGAGGGGATGGGGGGATGGGAATAATTGAACACCCAAATCCCAAGGGACAATTTCAAATGATCTACAATACAAGTAATGTCAATTCCAAAGGGCAGCAAAAGAGAAAATTCTAGGAGAAAAAACTGGGGAAAAAGTCTTAATTAAAACAACAACAACAAAAAAAAGAGTGACAAATATCAATAGGTTAAAGAAGGACACATAGCCTTTCCCAAAGCACACACATACAGGTATACACAGCCTCTCCCATGGCACACACATACACACAGCTTACACACATGTATACATCCAGCCCTTCCCATGGCACACACATACACACACATAGCTTATACACACAGGTATACACAGCCTCTTTCATGGCACACACATACACACAGTTTACAAACATATGTAAAACGAGCCCCTCCCATGGCATACATATGTACACACAGCTTCCACACATGTGTATACACAGCCCCTTCTGTGTCATGTGTGCACAGTAAGATTTGGGGTTTTTTTTGAAAAAGTGAAAATTAATGAATTAAAACTATATTTGAATATAAGATATCTTTAAACTTGCTTTAATGAACTTTTTAATTAAAATGTTAAGGACTGGTGGTAAATATGTTTTATTTGAACTGTGTATATGTGAACAGAAGTGTTATACTAAAAATAGTATGTAACATGCTAAATGCCATGACATTCTCTTCGCAATAGAAGAAGCCAACATGCAGCTCTCACATTTGAGAAAAGTTTCTAATATCAAGAATCTCAGTGTGATGTAGTTTAATTATGAGTGTGGTCACCTTTACTCTTCAGGTGGCAAATCTGAAGTTTAGCCAAGAGCCCAACTGTAATTCCAGAACAGAAATCTCTTTCTCTCTCCCCCTCCCTCTTTTCCTCCCTCCTACTTTCTCTCCTACACTTTCTAGCTTTGCCCCTCTTCCTCTTCCTCCCCAATCCCTTTCTTATCCCATTTTCTTTTTACCTTCCAACTCCTGCATTTTCCTGTAGAAATGCATTTTCCTGCCTTCACTATTTTTGGTTATTGTTCCTTTATTCCCTGATCATGATGCACCCAAGGCTTGTACATCCTGTCTGCCCACACAGAGCAACACAAGGCTCTGTACCAAGAAGTACCTGGACTTAATTTTCAGGTTAGAGTTGGGGAGAAATCCCAAAGGTGCTGGAATAAAGGACAACCTCTATTCCAAAGAGAGATGGAATCGCTGGGCAAAGTTGACCATGTCTGCTTTTATAAAGTTCATGGGTAAAAAGCAGGAAAGGAAATCATTGATGATATTTAAACACAGAAAATATTTCTGTTGGCTGAGATGGGAAAGTTAGAGCATCTTTCTCGGAAGCCAATCCCCTTTGCCTGCAAACAACAAAATCATAAGTCTAACACCAGAGCTACCGCTTGGACTGTATCACATAAAGAAAATAACAAGATTCTCTCCAAGAGCTACAAATGCAAGAAGTTCCCAGGAGCCAAAAATAGAATATTTTCCAGGTGCTGGGGAGATGGTTCAGTGGTCAAGAGCACTGGCTGCTCTTCCAGGGGACCTAGGTTTGAGTCCCAATACCCACATATCAGCTGACATCCATCTGTAACTTCAGTCATAGGGGATCCGAACCCTTTTCTGGGCTCAGCAGACACCAGATATCCATGGGATGTATAGACATGTGTGAATCCAAAGCACTGAAACACATAACATAATAACTTCGTAAAGAAAGCATAGCTCCATCTCACATCCTGAAAAAGTAGAGGAAATTGAGTTCTTAAAATATTTTTTTTCCAGGCAAAAGGTTAAGTTGGCCTTTATCAAACGAAATGTACTTGTATCACTGAGAAATGATGTTTCTTAGAAGGGAACAAAGGGCAGTGGAGGTGTGAGGACAGCTATTTCCACTGCCCACTGGGAATAGGCAAATGCTCTCTGTCTTCGGGGTGAGCCAGAGCCTGGCAGATTTTATGGAACATGGTACAGGAAGGGCTCTGACTAAAAATCTGGAGAGAGTTTGCCAAAGTCTAATAAGTTCCACCCTTAATCTTTTTCTGCTTTTACAGAAAAGGCTGCTGTGATGACGATCTTGACTGTTGATCTGATTGGATCTCAAATATCCACCTTACCATGGCATCTTTAAAGATATCAGCAGAGAGCACTAACAGGGGGAGAACCTCCCCAAAAAAAGCATGACATAGTTCAGAGCCCAGACATAGCTATCTATGTTCACAGGAAGAACTGACTTGCCAGGGCTTTGCTCTTGCTGGCGAGCATAGCCACACTGCTGATGCTGCATCCTTTGCTATCATTGGAAGAACCTCGACACTTTGACCTTTCAGCATGTCCTGAAGACTAGCACCCCTCTAGGAATCCATCAGCACGTGGCTGGGACTGCTGAGGCTTGTGGCCTCATGAATTCAGCAGCTATTGGATTCTAGGTTCTCAGGGTGCAGCTGGCCTCTGATGGACTAAAAGTCCCTTAGATTTCAGTCATCCTATAAATCTCTGGATACATATTCATGATATTGACTCTAAAACTTTGGAGAAATGTAAGGTACCTTCTGCCTTTGAGACTCTTCCCAGAGAGATTGCTGCCAGTTCCTCTGTGATTTCTAAGTAACTGGTTAGGATGAGAAGACTCCCAATCTTAGCATGTTCAATTTCTTCTGCATGTAGACATTGTAGTAAATTGTATCACTTCACCCTGACTCACTCCAAGGCTCTGTTTTCTGAAAACAGAAGAATCATTTGGCAGATGCACTTAGTGTTTATTCTTTTGATTTGGCCGTCTTTACCAGCTATGTCAGTTTTCCAACTGACATGATGGCGAACTTGTAAGTGGTTTGTCAAGGCTGGACGGGACGGCTGCGGAAACAGAGTGGAAGAGAATATCAACAATTCCACAGCAGTTTTTGTGGGTGAAGCAGAATGATTTTCCTGAACAAGATAATGGGGAAATGTCCAGAATAATCACTCCAGAAGGAGCATGTGAGAAAAACATCGGAAAAACAGCCGATGATTCCGAATAAACTGAGAGGATTCAAAATGTGGTCTAATGAGAAGAGAGCAAATTGCTCTCAACTTTTTCAGATAAAATTGAAAACATTTCCATGGCTACCAGTAAGGAGAGGGTTTCATAAACAAGGACTGAGAAGCATTTACTGTAGGGAAACGGAAATTTAATTAATTGTTTCAGCAAAAGAATTCTGTTTATTTAGAGAGCTCATTAAGAGAACCAAATGTCAAACCACAAATTAGAAATAATCCATACTTCATCTCTGTCTGACTTACTTCTATATACTTTGTGTTTTTTCACACTGCAGACACCAATGTTTCCTTAACCGATTGTTGATCATGGTACTAACTGCTTTCGGATGATTTCTATCAAGCAGCTGTGCTAAACTTGTATTGATCCTTTGATTGATCACTGTGGGGTCATTGTTGAAGTTTTTATGTATACAACTGTATCATTAAAATCTTCACTGATTCCTTAAGAAAACATTGCTGGTTTTACTATTTTCTCCCTTTCCTCTAAGGGCCGTTGACCTCCAGAACAAAGTAAAATGGGAAGCTCAGTTATAACCTGTTAGTCAGTCCCCACCAGGTGTGTTTTTGGAAGGGTCTCCCTTGCTGATTGCTCTCAAGGTTAAAATTATTTGAGACTGTTTCTAATTCTGCTGTACATTTGTCTTTTCAAAAAGCAGCTCAAGGACTAGGGATGTGGCACAGCTGATGGAGTGCTTTCTAACACACACACACAAAGATCTGGGTTCAATTACTATGGTCACATAAATTTGGTGGGGTGGTCCATCCCTATAATCCTAGCATTTGTCATATAGAGGGAAAAGGATCAGAAGTTCAAGATTATCCTCGGCTGCTGAGAGAGTGTGGGGGCAACCTGGACTCTGTTAGATCTCATTTAAAGAAAAGTTGCTGCTGAAATCAGCATGGCAATTTTCTCCATTAGTGTCATTTTCTGACCTAACTGGGTTTGGAATGTTGATGAACCTTGCATTGCTGAGATGATCCTACTATGGGCTTGGTGCAGTATTCCTCCCTTTCTCTACAGCTTTTAGAAGCTTTTGAGGGGGAGGAAGATGTTTGCTACTCTCTCTTCAAGCAGATGACAAAACTCTCTAGATATTATTTCCACTTGATATCTCCAGTATTTAGCTAAGGACAGAATAGCTACCATATTGTCCATCCCTCTTTGCAGTCATACATAGTCACGCGATCATAGTCTAAGGAATAGGATATAAGCAGAAGAGCTGTATGGAAATAGGCAATACCCAAAGTGAGCTACCAACAATGTGCTCTAGTGAATCTTTGCCAACAATAGTATTACAAATTCATCCACATTTGGGGACAAAGATCATCTCCACAATAGTTGGAAATGTCTCAGGTTTGAGTGACAATGAGCCATCTCCAATTCTTATAAAAAGTGAATCAAATTTGAAGTTTACGTAATTATTACCACATTAGGATTTGGTGTTGAACTCGGACAGAAGCAGACCAAGCAGCATTTGTTTCTTCTTTCTCTTTGGGTTTCTCCTTACCCTTGCGTCACACTTCAGGAAGTCTTCTTCCATGTGTCAGGGAGTTTGTGAACATTGGTGATGACTCTCGATTCTGGCGTTGAGACTGTTCGCCACTAGGAAATAAAATCCGCTGACTGTAACCCTCAGGTTAGTGAGGAGTCTGTCTTTGTCGTACAGCAATGGGACTTACTGCTCAAATTACATGACTTGCACGAGAAAAATAATTCCCTACAAGGAAGGACAGTTAAGTGCTCCACAGTGAAGACAGTAAGTGTTTAGTGCAGGCTCTCTGTGTGGGATGGCTCGAGCGAAGTGGACGGTCGCCAAGGACCATCTCTCAAACCAGGGAAGACCCACCTCAAGCAGACCTGCCTAGAAATGAGTGTGACCAGACACCACACCTGTACCTGGAGTTCCTTCAGCAAAGACACCGACTACAGATGCACATCAAAGAACACCTTCTAGGCACAGGTCTGGGGCTTCTGCCTTCTAGAATTTCTCTGCAAAGGACAGCAGAAAAGTGGCACTATCAAGTCCCCAAGGGAAAGGAGCTGCCCACCCCCTTCAAATTAGCACATCTACTCCCAGCAAAGTCTCTCAGAGCCCTGCATTACATGGCTCCATATTGAGGTACCTGAAATATTTCCTTTTGCTTTCTTAGTAAGCTGTGCTTTCTTCGGTGGCTTTTTAAAGCTTTAGTTTAAAAAAAAATCAGCCTTTAGGATTGACCTCACATTTAAGCACATACCTAAATCCCTGTGGTAACTACAGATATAAAGAGAAGAAAAATGATGCATTTGTTTCCCAGCAGCTTATCAGAGGCTTTGGGGGAATCATGGCTTTTCCACTTTCTCATGACATCATTGTTAGAGGTCCTGCCATTCCAGAGTGGTTGCCACATAGGATTCATTCAGTACTTGGGAACTGATTGAACAGACTTTTTTTTTAATGTGTGAAATTGAATAGCTCTGGTTATAACTCACTGTTGTAATCCCAGAACCCTTGAGGTTAAAGCTGGAGGATCATGAATTGGAAATCAGTTTGGGTCAGATAGTGAGACTAGCTTGGGCTATAGTGACCCAATATTTCTAAAAGAAAGAAAGAAAAGGAGGGAAGAAGGAAAGAAGGGAAGAGAGAGAGAGTAGGAAGGAGAAAGGAAGGAAGGAAGGAAGGAAGGAAGAAAGAAAGAAAGAAAGAAAGAAAGAAAGATAAAGGCAAAACATTAAAGTTGTGAGTTGTATTGTGTTGTAGTTCAATGGTAAGGGGCATGTTTAGCATACATAAGAACTTAGGACTTAGGAAAATAAAAACAAAACCAAATAGAGTCCTCTTCCCACCTTCCTGTAGTTATTCTAGTCTAAGACCCATGAATCAGCCCTGCCAATAGCAAGATGTCTTCTAGAAATGCCAAAATTGGGCAACCTACCTCTACTTCAAAGCCACAGCTGCGCTGCCAGACAATCAGCTTCAAGGCATCAGCCTCAATGAAAAGTTCTTCCTTTGTGATCTTGACTTCCCTTCTTGGTGCCCATGGAGATCATTGCTTTCCATGATAGGGCAGAAAAGGTTTAGAAACTCAACAGTCCAGTGATGGGTTCATCTGTGGATTCTCATGTCTGTCATCTGGCCCAGATCAATACAGGCAAGAAATGAGGAGGACCGGGACCCTAGGACTGTCCATTCCTGAGTTAACCACTGCTTGGGATTATGGAGTCTTAAAGGCAGATGGAGGTCTCTCTTTCCGGAACCTCTTCGTCACTGATGACAAAGTTATCCTTCACCAAATCATTAGAAGTGGTTCTTCCTGCTGACTGCTCTGTAGATTAGATGCTGAAGTTAGGCTAAACCTTCCAATTCACTGGCACACATGGTGAAGTAAACCCAGCTGGCTGGAAATCTACCAGGGATAACACTGACTTTGATGTCAAGAAAAGCAAAGAGTATTTTCTCCAAACAGAAGCGAGCCCTAGCTGTTGTTTTATGCCAGACTGCACTGGCATCCTGAAAAGACCATCTTTTGTACTTCTTAAACACGAGGTGTGCTGTGATTCAAGACATACTTTCCCTTCAGGGTGGTGGGAGATCACCCCACTCCTTGTACTGGAAACAGCCTGAGTTGTTTTGTGGGCAAATCGTCTGGTATACCAGTAGTAGCAGGGCATCAGCTTCTTAATCTTCTGTAGTATCAATTGAACTTGGACTGAGAGGGGAGAAAGGAAACAAAACAAGGAGAGAATCAAATCATGTTCTCCAAGACACCCATGATAGACACTAAGACTGATACTGTCCCCAAAACGCGATTGTATAGCTTCCACATCAGCCTAACTTTTCTTAAAGCCACACATCAAGTCCCCAAGGCTGCACACGAATGGTACAGGCACCAGAGATGGCCAAGCTCCAGCAATGTGAACATTCATTTATTTCCAGTCGCTGCTATCATTCTGAAACTGTTGAAAATTTATGGCCTTAATATTTGAATCTCTGGAGAAGAGCCATATAGAAAAATATAAAATGTAAGATATATATTTCCAGAGCCTGCAGTTTAGACATATGCTTTTAATTGTAAGCAAGTCATTTGGCACAGATTTTTCAAGAGGCTTTGCTACCATTGTAGATGGGGTGGAAATGTTAAATACTTCCACAACAAAAAGTAAGACCAAGGCAATGACCCGAACAGAAAACCAGCTTCTCATTCACCTCTCCACTGTCACCATAATTCCCTGTGACTTGAAATTACATTTTAGCCCAGGAATACAAAACACAATCTCCCAGTATTGGTAATGAGTCATTTTCTCTTGTCTAGGCAAAAAAGAAGAAGAAGAAGAAGAAGAAGAAGAAGAAGAAGAAGAAGAAGAAGAAGAAGAAGAAGAAGAAGAAGAAGAAGAAGAAGAAGAAGAAGAAGAAGAAGAAGAAGAAGACATTCTTGAGAATTCCAGTATTTTGAGAGCCTGAGGCAAAGTTAACAGTGCAATAAAATCAGAAGAAATATGCCAAAAAAATGTATGCTCTTGGGATGAGAAATGTCCTTGTCCAATATTTTACAGGAAGCAGTCAGAGCAAAGAGAGGAGTACGTGCAAGAAGGTGGGGGTGGGCACACATAGCTGCTTAGGTAGTTCTGTTTATAATGGGAGAAGAGGTCCACATGCCCTTGAACTGACAGGCTGTATTTAATGTACATGCTGATTTGTGGTTCCTAAGTGTGGAAGTCTTTGGTAGGCAAAGCTCTCAGAGAAACGAGTTTGAATATTGCTTGGACCTGAGGATCGCTGATACGCATTGATTCATCCTATATCTGCCCTGAAAAAGTGCAGCTGCGTGTCAGTGCATTGCCCAGGCACCATGGGCAGGAGAGAGGAGTAACTAGACAGTTAAGGTCAGGTTCTAGACAGTGTGGGTTATGTGCTACCTCCATGGACTTTCATAAGAAAAGCAGGGGCCATGGCAAATTGAAATAGTTTAGCTTTTACTGTGTTTATAAAACTTATATTTTGGGAGGAGTCACTTTACTTATTTATTTATTTACCTATTTATTTATTTATTTGGCTTTTCAAGACAAGGTATTTCTGTGTAACAGCCCTGGCTCTCCAGGAACTAGCTCTTATAAACCAGACTGGCCTCAATTGCACAGAGATCCAGCTGCCTCTGCCTCCTGAGTGCTGGAATTAAAGGTGTGTGTTACCACCGCCTGGCCTGGGTCACTTTATTTTGAGACAGGGTCATAGGATATAACCTAGAGAGTTCTTAAATTCATGACACCCTACACACACACACACACACACACACATTATTCTCTCAAGTGCTAAGATTATAAGTGCACACCCTGGAACTTATATGATTTTAATTAATGTAACAATCATTGATGTGGTTTAATCAGCTCACTCTACAAAGGCCGCTTATTCCTGAGGGGGTCATAACTTCTCATTTGTAGTCCCTGAGGTTGGTATTTCACAACACAGGGATTCGATTCTGTGGGCAAACCCATGACTCCTCTCTCCATCATTCATCTGTCATATGTTTACCACCAACGAAGCAGCCCATGCATTACGCCCTCTGATCTTGATTATCCATTCACGCAGTTCCCAGAAAACAGATACGTGAGCAGTGTGCTCTAAGCAATTGCCGTCAGGAGAGAATGGCCTTTATGTATTAGCTCAGATTTTTCACTACTAAGAAAAAAATACTGAGACTAAGTAAAGCAAATGCCCATTTCTAACTCTGTAGGTTGCTGGTTAGGAAGAAGCAATGGCGTCTCGGGTCTAGCATTTGTGACACTATTCTAAACTCCTTACCATCTACCCTTCACTAGATCCATCTACTTATGCTGAGGGGCCTCATTTATCTGTGCTTCTCAGGGAATCAATACCCATTTGCTTACCGAATCAGTGACGGAAGCTATGAATGAATGGCCGCCTCCACCATCAGGGAAGTCTGGCTTGCTGATGGCAGAAGCCAGAGACAGGTGGGGAGTACCTGAAAGCTGGAAGACATGTTGATTGACTGTACAGAGATGAAAGGATTCAGAAGAAAGGAAGGATGATCTCAGACTGCTTTCTGTTGTTTTCTTCTTTTAATAGCGAAATGACATTTCAAAGCCAAACTTAAAAAGACCTAATCTGATATCTCCCTTGGGGGCATCTTGGAAGAAGAGTGAAATGGAACTAGGAAATATGTATTTATAGTCAGTCTTAAATATTTCATCTCAATTGATAGCTGTCACAAGACCTAAATGCGAGTAGATCATTATTGTAGAGAAGAAGAAACTTGGGCTAAAAGATACAAATAGTCTTGTCTCCCTGCGGCATATGGAGATACTAAGGTTTAAAGAAAGGGCTAATGGGTACCAAATTGACATCATCCTCTCTACTAATTTGCAAGACCTCTCTCTTCAGGATGAAGGAAAGAAATGGAAGAGCTTCATTTTGGAAATGGAAAATATCACAGCATACATCACTAAGGCATTGTGTGTGCTGACTCGGAGTGATGGAGAGGGACAGCTTAAAGGCTAATTAAACAGTGCCAGGCTCGCTAAGCATACTGAACCGCCAGACACATGATAGATTTATGTCCCATCTCCTCTCTGTGACTAGAGGTTTAAATGATAAAGTCATTCAACATCTTTCAGATGCATGCTTTTACTGGTGGAATGAATATGCTGGGCCAGGAGGAATAATGGGTTAATTTATTTATACTCGATAAAATGATATACGAGTCAACCCAGCCCCTCACCTATAGGCAAGGGTACTGGAATCCAAAGATGTGTGTTTGCAATGTAAATTCCCCAAATCTTCTTTTCCATGGGCAGAATGTGTTGTGTTTGCTATTTGTCACATCATAGTTCCTGCTGAAAGTGGCTAGGTATTTCTTAATGCACGGGAAAGGGGCAACTAAGAAATCAGCAAAGTTTGAAGAACTTTTCCAACTATTGAGTAGTGTATTCTTTCCATGGCTTCGATAAAATACTCCGAAAGAGCAATTACTCTGAGAGAAAGATTTATTTGGGTGCATGATCTGTAGGAATTATCTCTCTATCATGGTGAGACAGCCATGCCAGAGCCACTGATCACACAGGGTCACAGTCAAGTAGAAAAGAGCTCTAAATGTTCTTACTAAGCTGGCGTTATACGCACTCTAGGGCTGGAGCTCAGGAAAGGGCATCACCTGTTTTGAGTGAGTCTCCCCACCTCACTTGACATAATGATAATCATCCAAGAAATGCTTAGAAGCATGTCTTATTGTTGCTGTCAAGTTGACAATATTAACGACCACAGGCAGTTTTAAGACCATCTTTTGGTTCCAGTTCAGCGGTGTTTACTACTGAAGGGAAAATACGAGAGGAACAGCCATTTCTTTCCCTAACTTGAGCAATTGGCTTGAGTTTGAGAAAGAAGTGTCTCAGTGTGAATCAGCTATCTCCCGAGCTTACTCGGGCCCATCTGTCCCCTTGGCATTCTTGGCGCTGATCTATGTGGTAAGGGCCAGCCTTCACACCCGAGGCCGCAGATACTGTGTTTGCACTCAGTGTTGTGGCTACAAAGCTGTTGTTGAAATTTTTTCTCAGTCGTAACCCCTGTTCTTGTGCAGGACAAACGTCTGTCATCTGGAATTTCACAGCTCCCAGATGCTTGATTTGCATCTGCACCACATCAGACTTAGATAACGCAATGACATCTGGCCTAAAGATGGCCAAAGATCCGCAGGATACAGTCATTGATTGGGGTGTTCCAACTGTCACTAATATAGCCCAGATGACACAGAGCCTGGAGTAACAATGAACACCCCCAAACGAACTGCCTTTGCTCGGTTGAATTTAATGGTACTATAAAGGAAGTGTGCTAGGGTCCACATGTTTTATTCCAGAGACACCTTCTGAAGCAATACTTTCCTTTAATAATTGTTTTGAAATTTTCCTCCTAGTCCTCCAGGAAAATGAAAATTTTGGCTTAGGGAGAGAGACAGACAGAACGAGACAGAGAGACAGACTACTTCCACACAGAGCCAGTAAGCAATACAAAGAGCAAGCCTTGTATGAATATCAACAGTTGCAGTGGGAATTTAAGGACAATGATGTGAACTCATGATAACATCAAAGACACAGTAAACTCCATGACATCAGAGCCCTGTGCTCAATCACAGACCAGCTTGCATAAGATAAGAGTGGGCCCTGCCTGGTCCCTGGGTATGTGTGGGCCCAACTGTACCTGCTCATTCAATTACCACAGTTTGAGCATCTTTTTTAATATTCTAATTCAAAAAATAAAGCAGAAGCATAAGTCAAGTGTCAGTCAACCCATGGCTAATATTAGTGATGCACTGACCACATATCTCAGTCCTGGTCAACCAGATGCCTCTCTTGGCAGAAAACTGAATGTACTCTACAACCATGATTCTGCAGGTGCTTCAGACAGATCAATCCCTCTCCTTGGCAGTTAGAGTCTGAAGTATACAGCTTGTCCTGAAGTAGAACCTGGGTTTATATGAGGCCTGTGCAAAGCAAGAGTTGGCTACTATGAAACTATCAAATCTCTAATTAGGTGAATCCATCAGAAGCACACAACTCCCTGGGAACCATGAATTGGTTTGGGAAAGTCTGATCTTCCTGGCACGGGAGCAATACATGCCTTGCTGCAGCATGATTTGCATTGGATTATTGTATGCAAATTTCACCTTCATTTTCACTCTTTCAGAGAGATTCTCTGGTCTACAATAAAGTACAAAGCCCCCTCTTACAGACTTCCATGTAGCCCACTGAGTAACACCTCAAAGTACTCATTCTTTATTCTCATAGTTCTTCATTACTGTTTATATTTATTTGTTAACTCTTTCCATCCAGTAGAGATTACCACTTAACCTGATCTCCATGTTCAGTAGAATTTTTTATAAGTAAAATACTAAGTATATAACATTAACTTTGAAGTGCATTTGACTAAGCATTGTAATAGGGTCATTAAAAGATCAGAAACTTCTCAAAGATGGGAAGCAAAACAACACAGCGGGGTCAAAGTAACAGCAAGTCTTCTGATGGCCTCTACAAATTCATCCACTGACCCTCCTGGACTCAGCCTGCTCTGGAAGATAAAGACGGCAGTAGCTTTCATCAGAGTCCATCCAGCCTGACACACAGAGGTAGGTAGTGAATGTAAATGAGCACATCCTAGAGCTGAAAGGACTTTTAAGATGAAAGGGAGAATGAACCAGGAAATGCTCCAACCCAAATGCTCCCCCGTAAACTTAATTTTATTTAAGAAACTGACTGCCTTCCACTTGCACAGCTAGCAATTGTGACTATGACATAGTGAATAATCCATACCTTCCAAAGACATATTAGCATCACTTTTGATAACATGAATTCAACCCCACAGGACCTATTAGCAAATCCACCTGAGCTCTCACACCAAGGCGGGGTCTGAGCTCAGATCAACTTTAGCACTGATGACCCTCTAAGGGCATGCCTGAAAGGGAAGAGGGAGTCAATACATGACGTAGAAAATCTGCATGCCTAAAACCAAATGACTACTAATCTGGGTAAGGGAACAGAGATGATTTAAAAGAGAAAATAAAACTCAGGGCTTAAGTCTCAAGTGAGGTTGACTAGGAGAGAAAGAGAAAAAGAGACTAGATAAAGAAGTAAAAGGGGCCATCTCTCCAGCCCCAATTTCTCTACTGCTCTTCCAAAGGTCCTGAATTCAATTCCCAGCAACTACATTGTGGCTCACAACCATTTATAATGAGATCCGATGCTCTCTTCTGGTGTGCAAGAAAACATGCAGATGGAATACTGTATATACAATAAATAAATTAAAAAAAGAGAAATTGAAATGTAGATAACTGAAAAAAAAGAAGAAAAGGGGGGCTTGAGAGAAAAGGAGAAATAAATGACAAAGGAAGAATGAAAGAGGAGAGGGATCCACTTTATCAAGGTCTATCTGAATCATCCATCTGCAGGAACAATGCTCTAGACTCTCAGGGGAGGGTCCCATGTCTGGTTTTCAGCCACCTTGATATGTGTTTAAATAACTCTGAAAGGTCCAGACCAGACCAACATGTTTACCTGTGGGAGGGCCTGCAGCCCAAGGCAGTGTGTTCTGTAAACAGCCCATGGGAAGGAGGAAAACCTGACATCTGCCCTGGTCTCTCGGACAGAGAAAATATGACTGCTACCATTGTTGATTTGCTATCGGAGAAAATTCTCTCGGGGATGCATCCTACCTGGTTCATGGCGGCAATGATTCCCAAGGAGAATTCCATGTAATATGGCTTTCAGCTAACACCTGGCTCACCCACATGCAATCCTCTATGTTTATTATTTCACTTCTATGTGTGAACTAATTATTTCTGTCTTACTCGTAGTATCACTTCAAACTGTGATTTTTTTTCTACCTATCAACAAAAATTCACCAGGGTTTCAAAGGTTACTTTAATACAGCATTTCTACAGGGCTCAGGGAAATCTGTCTATAATAGTGATAAGGAAAAGCTGTCATCATCATATTTGATCCCCTGGAGCAGAGCAAAGACACCTGACTGCTGACTAGCAGGAAACTGTGCTGACCTTGGCATTGCCACATAGCCAGCAAGCGCCTGGTGGGGGGGGGGGGGGGGCACTGAGGCTGTTGTCACCATCTCCAGTAATGGTAGAGTTTGCATTCTGATAGAGCTGATGATAATGGTGACCATGATATACAAATCCACACAAATGAAATCTGTCTCACCAAGAATTTTTAAGTTCTAGGTCTTGTCTCCCTCCTGCTTTGGTCTGGGGATTGCTAAGCCAACATATTTTCTGTTAGAAGGTGGGTCACATAAAACAACCCTAAATGAGCCAGGTCCTTATGGCTCCTCAAAGTTAGACACAAAATACCCACTTCTTTCATGATCCAGAAGTTATGAATCTAATCCCCATCTTAAAATGGCTTCAGCACAAGTTACCCATTTCCTTTAGGGAATATCAACAAGATTGCTCAATCTAAACATGTCCCAGTCATCCCACGCCTGGAGTTTTCCCTTCCTAGGATGTATGAATTATACAGTAGCAATCCATTGCAGTCTCCTTACTTTTTGCCTTTGGGCTTCAGAAATGAAGGTTATGGCTCTTTCTATTCTCTGGAGAGATTTTAGCCTCTAACTAAATGCATGAGTGAAAAGCATCACGTAGAGGAGGAAACGACCTGCACATTGAATTTAATCCTCTAGGACAGCCCAAGCTCCGAGGCTCACATGCAATCAAAATGGACTCTTAAGGTAGCATTTCCTTTGATCCTGAAGCTAATCTCCTGAGGAATTTTTAAATCCACATTTTATACATGAGAGAATTCTCCACAGCAATTCAGTTAGAGAGTGTCAATGCGTGTAGCCAGTGCCTCAGAGATCTGATTTAAAGTCATTTGCTGCTGTCATCGGCTCTCGGGCTAATGTGAAATTGCCTGTGAACTATTCTGTGGTTGTTAATTGTATTGCTAGCTACCCAAGAGATTCTGAAGGGCTCAATCCAGACCTGTACCTCTCCAACTTCAACACCAAGTTGCAGCGAATGATGGACTACATAAATGATGCTCAGAATGTCATTTTAGCTTGAATTGAGTAATGCTGGATCAAGAAGAATTACATGTTTTCCAGTGATGAGGCTATTAATAATTTAACTCTGCAAACTACACATAGATGCCATTGAGATGGCCCATCACACTAAAACGACATGATCACTGGTCTTGGAGAATAATCATGGAAGACCACAATGCCTGTGCCCTTGGAAGTGACTGATGAGCCACCTCTCACCATGTTTGGAGAACATATAAGAAAGTAGAAAAATCCCAGCTTCCAAGTCCAAGAGTCTTGGATACAGCCTCTCATTCTACTACATAGGACCATTCAAAGATAAAAAAGTCACTTAATATCTTGGCATTTTTCTTTGAACCATAAAAACTGTAATAATACCACTTACCTACTATACCTACCAGCCATTGTACAATTTTTTTTTTTGATTTTTTGGAGACAGGGTTTCTCTGTAGCTTTTTTTTTTTTGGTTCCTGTCCTGGAACTAGCTCTTCTAGACCACGCTGGCCTCGAACTCAGAGAGATCTGCCTGCCTCTGCCTCCCGAGTGCTGGGATTAAAGGCGTGCGCCACCACCGCCCGGCTCCATTGTACAATTTTAATGGTAACCCATATGTTTGATCTACTCTTCCCTTGCTTTTCTTCCATTCTACTCCACTGTCAAGGAGTCTCAGTGTTCATCTTAGGAGAGCATCAAACACGCTTTAGCCAGTTGGATTATATCTAATGTTTTCTCTCTAATCTTATGCAGTCACCTTTGTTGGATACAATAAAGTGTTAAAATCAGAACTATCCCTAGGTATGGAAAAGTGTAACTACAATTTTAACAT
This sequence comes from Microtus pennsylvanicus, assembly GCF_037038515.1. Classification (NCBI taxonomy): domain Eukaryota; kingdom Metazoa; phylum Chordata; class Mammalia; order Rodentia; family Cricetidae; genus Microtus; species Microtus pennsylvanicus. Next base: position 94,636,471 of record NC_134586.1, read on the forward strand.
GTGGCAGAAAGAGGCAGGAGGATCACTGTTAGCTGGAATCTGACGTGGACATAATATTGAACAGTGGGCCAGCAAGGGATGCATATTATAAAACTTCTTAGAAACCAAACAAAAAGCCTAAGTGTTTGGTGTATATATGCATTATATAAACATGCATGCACGCATGCACACACACACATGCATACATACTTATCATATATCTAGGCAATACTTCAAGTGGAGCACATTAGGAACATGAGTTAATCCATAAACATTTCAGAATGATTGATAGAATTCATAGGGAAATTTGAGGTACATGGGAGTCCATTTATGAGGATCATAATACTAAACCACTACAGACTTAAAATCGCAAGGAAACAGTGAATACCAATAACCGTCATGCTTCATTCAGCATCATCGTGGTCATCATCAATTGCCATATTTAACCTAACAAAGAAAATAATACAAGTGGAAAGCCAAATTTACAATGTAAAAATTGTTTAAACTTATTCATCAGATCCTCTTTTTTTCCTTCAAACTTACTGGGATTATAAGATTATACCATCTTCTTTAATACAGTATTGGTGATCAAACATGCTAGGTAAGCATTCTATCCACCGAGTCAGTTGACAATATCTTAATCATTTTTTAAAATTTAAATCACAATAAAATAAATTCACATGGCTGCTTTTTTTCAAGCAATGAAGCAAAGACCTAAAGCACATCCACTAGAACATGACACAAGTCACCAGCAGTCAGAAATGTCATGAGCCACTACTCAACTTTCAAAGGGGTAAAAATAGTATCTTTACACTATTGAAACTAGTGGTGACCTTTAATACAGCAGAAATTTAGAAAAGTTATAGTATTCCCACAATACAGTAGGAAAATACTCATTAAAAGCAACTAAAATCACAACTCCTAACCTTAAGAAAGAATAGAATTTTGGGTTTCTGTTTCATAGCTCTTCAAATGTGTCTCTAACCCAAACTAACAGACCTGCATCAGAGTGTGAGACACGTGTGTGTTTTCTGATCTGCAGTCTGTATTTTATCATTTGCCATTCTGTCCTAGTGGTGCTACATGTCATTAAACACATCTTAAAACACAACGAAAGCAAATGTCTCACTGATGCTATGCCATAGAAGCACACTGTTTAGAGACTGAACTGAACGTGGGGTCATCTTCCAGGATGGAATGATCAGTCTGCATCACCATTGTAGGTGCTTAGGACTTAGTAGCCTGACTAAGGAGTCTGCTCAAGTTGGGGGGGAAACTGAAGGTGGAAGGGAGGGTAAATCTAAGTCGGGATGTAAAATAAATAAATATATTTTTTAAATTATTTAAAAAATCAAGTTGTAGATCCCATTCTGGTATAAAAGGAAGTCTAGGTAATAAAGATTAAAGATTGAAAGTGAGGAAGTAAAGATGCTATGTGTGGACATCCAAAGGAAGACTGTTAAATGACTAGAAGGAGTCATTGAATCTCACCACTTTTATTTATTTATTTTGGTTTCTGAGACAGGGTTTCACTATAGTTTTAGGGCTTGTCCTGGAACTAGCTCTTGTAGACCAGACTGGCCTTGAACTCACAGCCTCTGGCTCCCGAGTGCTGGGATTAAAGGCGTGCGCCACCACCTGGCTGAATCTCACCATTTTTATGGACAGATGTTTACTAACACAGACTAGTGTCTGGGCCTGAGGTGTAGTTCGGTGGCAGGCAGCATGGCTAATCTGCTGAAGCCCTAGTTTCTGTTCTAAGGCTTTGGGGTGGGGGAGTGGAATAAAGGAGAGACAGGAGAGGACAGAGAGCAGCAGCCAGAGGAGATGATGGGAAGGGAAGAAAGTGGGGAGAGGGTAGGAAAGAAACTAAAAGAGGAGCTGGTTCCCTATATCAGCTTCAAAATTGGACAATAAAATTTTAAAATAAAGTCACTCACAGAAACATTTCAAATACCTAGTAGTGGCTGGTGCAGAATTGTCTGTATTCTGTCAATCATGTTTTAAATAAGTGCTGATTGGCCAGGTAGGAAGTATAGGTGAGTCAACCAGACAGAAGTAGAGGAGGGGCGATGAGAATAGGAGAATTCTGGGAAGCAGGAAGCTCCTTCTGCAGTCCAGCCCAGACCACCAAAGAAGCAAGATGTGATCCGCCCTGCTGAGAAAGGTACTGAGCCATGTGGCTAACATAGATAAGAATAATGGGTTGATATAAGTTACAAGAGCTAATAAGATGCCTGAGATAATGGGCTAATCAGTTTATAACCTATGTAGACCTGTGTGTGATTTTCTTTGGGACTTGCCGGCTGTGAAGTATCGGATGGGACAGAAACCCCAACAAGCAGGCCCTTCATGTTACAATTGGTCTATGGACTCAATGCAAGCCCAAGCAATGTACCAGCAGATGTTTTATGAAAAGGGATGAGCTGACTCCAGCAGCGTAAGAGAATGGGAATGACCAAGAACACAAAATACTTTTGGGCTAAATGTCCAGAAAGATCGAGCTGGGTGTCTTTCCAGATGTTGACAATTTTACACAGCTGCTGTAATTAACCAAGACAACAACTGAATAAGAGCTGACTAAGAGAATAATGGAACAGAAACGAGAGCCCCGGCATAGCCTAACACATCCATGGTAACTAATTTGTGAACAAAGAACCTTGGGTTCTGATACAGGAAATGGTTGGCTTTTTAACAGTGAGTCAGGTTAATTGCAGAGTCCTATTGAATAAAATCTATGATAGACTTCACTCTCCATACAGAAACAGAGGCCAGATGGATTATAGATAAAATGTTAAAAGACAAATATAATGCCACAGTGGTAAGGAATATAATGGCTATGAATAAATAACTACATTTACTCAGAGTTTTGTGAAGACAGTATGATATATATAACCATAAACAACAAAGATAGTAAATTAGATGTCAGTAATACCAAGTAACTATTTATATAAAGAAGTCAACCAATAAAAAAATAATACATTCATACAATGCATAGACAAGAAATGACTGACTCAGCCTGAACATCTAAATGATGCCAGGAATGCAATTAAAAGACCTAACCTAAATGCTCAAATTGATAAGACAATATAGCTATGTTCCTTATAATAAAAATCGGTACAAACACAATGAAAAACTATTTGGCAATGCCTACTAATGCTGAACCTTTGAATAGCCAGTATCCTGTTTGTTTATTCATTGTTTGATCTTAATAAACAAAAAAAATTGTTACCTACTTGCAACAAAAGACCATCCTAGAATATATCAAGTGTTATTTCAAAGCCCCCCCAAAGTAGAAACAACACAAAAACCAGTCAAAATAACAAGGGACAAACAGAGAGGTGTTACTATAACCACCTGCAAAAAATGCGCTCTGGTCATACGATGCCAACAAATGCTATTATAAACAGCATGGTAACTAGAAAGTGGCTTATTTATATTTCTTAAACCAAAGAGCAGAAGGGCATCCTTCTTTTTTGCGGGACAATGTCTGGGAGGTAGAAAGAGGTGATTTGGATTTCCACATCATATCTCATACCTGTTGGATGATGGCTTGATGTGGATGTTTTATCAGACTGAAATGTGACAAAGCTGCACAGAGCTTTTTGTCCTCTTCAGTTTCACGCACTCTCATAAGGAATTTGAGAGCCAGGATACTACAGCTGGTGTGTCACCGGGTGCACTGCCCTCTGAGTTACCTTCATGCATGCACAGCTCTAAAATGTACCTTGTGCAGTAGTGTATCTTCTCACTGCAGTGTTTATGGAGGGCAGCAGTAGTTTGTGTCTCCCATCATCCCCTCTGGGGATTCCTCACTGTCGGTAACCAAATAGACAGTTTACCAAATCATTTAGTGGGGATGTCAGACAGACCTGGAAGGCTGGTGCCTGACATCCTGATCAGCCCCACACTTAGAAAGTTGTCAAGTGTCACCTGCCGCACCTAGCAGGTATGGAGCTGCCACCTCTCAGAGCAGATCTGAATCCATTCGACGCAGCTCAACTATTCAATGTAAATAATAAACTTACGGTTAAAGAACAAACTTAAGGCACTGTGGATGGTGTCAAAGAAAGGGAAGATAGATCTGAATAGATTCCATTAAGTCTTAAAGTCTACCTGTGCCCATAATTGTGTTTCAGTTGTGCAATTATGTGTGGACCACACAGTCAGACATCCTCTGACTTAAAGAACACATGTGTTAGTGTGTTTCTGGCATGTGAATGCTGACACTCTTGATATTGTCGCTATGTGCTGTGGATCATTGATTGGGGGAGGCTAACAGTTTGTCCCATGTGTGAGTGTGGAGGATGAAGAGACTACAGGTAATTAATTTCATCAAAGGACAATCGATTATCTAGATATATCTTATGAAGTCACTCTAATTTATAGCTGAAAAAATTGAAGCATCCATGGAATGAACAGTAAGTCAGAGTCCTAAAACTAAGTGAGGAGTCAGACACTAAAAAGCAAATAAGGTGAGGTGAAGTGACAGATAACAAAGAATTTGGCAACATTTCACAAATAATATTGTTCCCATTGCAAAGAGAAAGGTCATCTGAGCTCCAAAGAATAAGACCAAAACCAGCAATGAGCTGGCTTCTTGATTTTGTAATCACCAAATCAGTGTGTGTGTGTGTGTGTGTGTGTGTGTGTGTGTGTGTGTGTGTGTATGTGTGTGTGTGTGTAAGAGAAAGAGAATCAGGAAACAACACAAGCTTGACTGGGTAGGAAGACAGATATGAAGATAGCCATGTTTGGTGAAGGCTTTTATCAGTACTGATGCCTTGGATCAGGCAAGTCTTCAATGTAGGAGGCTGCCTTGCATATCATATCAGCACCATATGCAGCAGCACCTGTGGCCTCTATTAGATACCAGCAATGTAATAATTCCTGCCACCCATAGCAATAGTCTCCAACACCTTTGCAACCCCCCCCCCCCCGTGGCTACAGAAACAAAATCACAGCTGAATGAGAAGGTGTGGACTGAACAGAAAGAAATTAGAAGTTACCAGCAGAATTCCTCTTAGTAGAGATGTAGCTATTATATATAATTACACTTACGAAGAATAGCTAAGGATTTTCAGATAGGTTGTTGCCTGAAATGCTTATTTGTATGTTCCCACAACTTTAGGTTAAGAATTTCTCAAAGTTAGCTAGCAGTTACACAGATTTTTACTTGGCCTTCTTGGCCATTAATAGAAAGTATGAGAGTCTAGAGAAAACTAAATAATCACCTTAGTAAGTGGTACCTTACCTTAGCCCAACTCATGGTGAGTTCCTCATTACAAGGTAATATTGTGTCCGAAAATGCCAGGAAACCCATTTGTGTGACACAGTCAGTCACATCTTATGCTCTGCAATCAACAGGTGTGTACTCAACACCTATATGTGAAGTTCTATTCCCTGCAAAGAAAACAATTCAAGGAGAAATGTGTGATTATTTCCCCTCTAAAGCTCAAATTCTGGGGACTGGGGGACGTAAGTTGAGTGACAAGAGACAGGCTTGTGCTGGGCACAGGACCCTTGGAGAAGTTCCCCCAAGATGGTTCTTGATTTGCTGGTACTAGAAGAGCAGTGATGTAGATATAAGCCTGATGTTTATTTCAGAAATGTCATTACAGATTCCTCCCATGGCCCACAGCATCATTCTATGTCACTCACTGGAAGAAATAGTGGATGCTTGTACACAGGCACTTTCAGGAGCACTGCATTGGAGATGGGGTTCTGCCTCTAAGGGGCAACTGAAAAGACCCTAAAATCATCCCCTATTCAGGGATGGGGAGATGCTGCTGTGCCGAATGGCTAAAAGTAGTTCGGATGCTTATGTCCGCTTTTGCACACCGTAGAGTTCCCTCCAGCTTTGCATGTCTGCCCATTCACCTGCCCATGAGTGGAAAAATATTTTCATGTCTGCGAGTTATCAGCAGATATGAAAGGTCATGACTTCTGACATTTGATACTTGTTTTCTTGGATGTAGAAATGAGTTTCTAATTTCAGGCAGCATGCTGAACTTTTCCTTTTTGGGTTTTTTTTTTTTTTTTGCCTGTGGCTTTTCACTGGAGACATTGATGAGTAACAAAAGGACAAATTGACTATGCGAGGATGGCATTTTTCTTTCTATAAAATTTGGCAATTTTGCTGTTTTTGTGTTTTCTCTATGTGTATATGTGTGTGTTTGAACATGTATATAATATATATATAGTTATATAGCTATAGGTAGATAGAAAAAAAGAAAGAAAGGTAGATAGATAGATAGATAGATAGATAGATAGATAGATAGATAGATGATAGATAGATAGATAGATAGATAGATAGATGATAAATAGATAATGAATAGTGAATACTATTTTAAAAAATACTTTAGTCTGTATTTCACTGTTAACCCTGGTTAGCCTAAAATTTGCTGAGTCGTCCAGACTGGCCGATATATATATATATGAATATGGATATATAGATACACACACACATATATATACTTATACATACACACATACATATATACATACATATATACTATGTCCTCTCTATACCTCCAGTTTCTCAAAGCTCAGATTAGTGTGAAATTTGATATATAGTCAGGGCTAGCCTAGAACTATTTCCTTCTGCCATTGTCTCCTGAGTACTGGAGTTAAAGACCTTAAGCAATGAAACCTCTCTCTGTCGCTTATTTGTTATATACATCTTTTTCATTTTAATTATTGGTATAGATGTCTATCTGCTGATGGGTATGTGCACATGTGCATTGCTGCTTGTGGAGGCCAGAGGAGGGTTGTCAGCTCTCCTGTGCTCTTGGATAATAAAAATGGCAATCTTACCAAAAGCAATCTACAGATTAAATGCAATCCCCATCAAAATCCCAACACAATTGTTCACAAACCTTGAAAGAATAATACTCAACTTCATATGGAAAAAAACTCAGAATAAAAACAATCCTGTACAAGAAAGGAACTTTTGGAGGCATCACCATCTCTGACTCTACTGTAGCTCTACTATAGTAGGCACAGTCAGTAAGTCAAAATGACAGCCTACAAAATGGGAAAAGATCTTCACTAACCCCACATCTGGCAGAGTGTTGATATACAAAATATACAAAGAACCCAATAAATTGGACATTAGAGCTATAGTCATGAATACAACTTGGTATTGCCATAAAAACAGACAGGGGGACCCCTGGAATCAAATTTAAGACCCAGATGTTAATCCACACTTGTGTGAACATCTGATTTATGACAAAGAAGCTAAAATTATACAATAGAAAAAAGAAAGCATCCAGCATCTTACAAATGGTGCTGGAATAACTGGATGTCAACAGGTAGAAGAATGCAAATAGGTCCTTGTCTATCCCCATGCACGAAACTCAAGTCCAAATGAATCAAAGACCTCAACATAAATCCAGTCACAGTGAACCTCATAGAAACAAAAGTGGGAAATAGCCTTGAATGCATGGGCACAGGAGACCACTTCCTAAATATAATCCCAGTAGCATAGACACTGAGAGCAACAATTAATAGATGGGACCTCCTGAAACTGAGATGCTTCTAAAAGACAAAGGACACAGTCAATAAGACAAAATGGCAACCTACAAAATGGGAAAAGATCTTCACTAACCCCACATCTGGCAGAGGGTTGATATATAAAATATACAAAGAACTCAAGAAATTGGACATCAAAATAGCAAATAATCCAATTTAAAAATGAGGTACAGATCTAAACAGAATTCTCAGCTGAAGAGTGCCAAATGGCTGAAAGACACCTAAGGAATTGCTCAATATCCTTAGCAATCAGGGAAATGAAAATCAAAATGGCTCTGAGGTACTATCTTACACCTGTCAGAATGGCTAATATCAAAAACAGCAATGATAGCTTTTGCTGGAGAGCATGCAGAGTAAGGGAAACATTCCTCCATTGCTAGTGGGAGTGCAAATTTGTACAGCTGTTTTGAAAACCAGCATGATGATTTCTCAGAAAATTAGGAATTCGTCTACCTCAAGACCCAGCAATACCATTCTTGGCCATATATCTAAAGGATGCACACTCATACCACAAGGACATTTGCTCAACTGTGTTCATAGCAGCATTATTTGTAATAGCCAGAACCTGGAAACAATCTAGATGCACCTCAGCTGAAGAATTGACTTTAAAAATGTGATACATTTACACAATAGAGTACTACTCCGTGAGGGAAAAAAAAAGACATCTTGAAATATTCAGGAAAATGGATAGAACTAGGAAAAAAAACATCCTGAAAGAGGTAACCCAGACCAAGAAAGACAAACATTGTATATACTAATTCATAACTGGATAGTAGACATAAAGCGAGGGATAATCAGTCTATAACCCACAACCCCAGAGAAGTTACATAACAAGGAAAACCCTAAGACAGGAATTCCCCAGGAAGGGAAAACAGATAAGATCTCCTGAGAAAATTGGGAGTGTTGATGGGGGAGAAAGGAGGGCAGAAGTGGAAGGGGGAAGAGAACATGAGGGTACAGAATGGTCGAAATCGGGGAAGGACAGAGAAGGAGAGCAAGTAAAGAGACATCTTGATTGAGAAAGCCAGTATGGAACTAATGAGAAACCTGGAACTAGGGAAATTCCCAGGAATCCACAAGCATGACCCCAGCTAAGACAACAAGCAATAGTGGAGAGGGTGTCTGGACTGACCTTCCCCTGTAATCGGATTGATGACTACCTTAATTATCATCATAGAACCTTCACCAGCAACTGATGGAAGCAGTTGAAGAGATCCATAGCAAAGCACTGTACCAAGCTCCCGGAGTCCAGTCAAAGACAGGGAGTGGTGATAATATGAGCAAAGGGGTCAAGATAATGACGGGGGAGGGAGCTGGAGAGATGACTCAGAGGTTAAGACCACTGGCTGCTCTTCCAGAGAGGTCCTGAGTTTAATTCCCAGCAACCACATGGCGGCTCGTAACCATCTATAATGATATGATAATATGATAATGATATAAGAGATATGGTATCCTCTTCTGGCCTGCATGGATAAATGCAGACAGATCACTGTATACATAACAAAATAAAAATAATAAATAAATAAATCTTTGAAAAAAGATTATGATGGGGATACCCACAGATACAGCTGACCTGAGCTAGTGGGAGCTCAGTGACTCTGGGCTGACAGCAGGGAAAACCAGCATAGGACCAAACTAGATCTTCTGAATATGGATGACAGTTGTATGACTGGGGCAGTCTGTGGGGCCACTGGCAATGAGATCAGGTTTTACCCAAGTGTTTGTATTGGCTTTTTAGAGCCTAGTCTCTTTAGAGGTTTACTTTGCTCAGCCTAGACAAAGGGAGGAGGGTCTTGGTCCTGTCTCAAAATGATGTGTCAGACTTTGTTGACTCTCCATGGGAAGCCTTAACCTCTCTTAGTAGTAAATGGGGGTTGGATGGGGGAAGGTAGGAGTAGTAAGAAGAGGGGAGGAAGTGGAAACTGGAATTGACATAAAAAATAAGAAAAGATTGTTTTACACATACATACATACATACAAAGATGTGAGATAGGAACTCATCTCAATCCTTCTGGAAGATCCTTATGCACTTTTAATGGCTGAGCCATCTCTCCAGATTCTCTTTTGTGTTTTTTACATCAATTAACCCACCTGGAAAATGATTCCCTTTACAGCTTTATACATAATTGGGCAGAGGTAGAAGTCTATAGGAATGTTTGACTTTTATAGCATTGACAAAGATAGGGACAATGTATGTGATGGGGAAATTGCACATGACCAGGATTCATTCTGTCATTTTCATTGTTTATGCTTTTGATATGTAGTCATGTTATCCTATAGTGAAAACAGGGAAGAATGCATGTAGAAGCAAGTTCTGTTCACATAATCTTTCCACATTGCTTATATTTTAATGTTTTTAGACAGCATTTCACTATTAACTCTGGCTAGCCAGGAACTTGCTGAGTAGGCAAAACTGGCCCCCAGTTTTCAGAGACGGATCTGCCTCTGCCTCCTGAGGCCCAGGATTAAAGACAATCACCACCATGGCTGGTAAATTATTGTGTTTGTTTTCTTATGATGTGGTAGGGTGGGAAGCGTATCGAGGTAAGAGAACTACTTTCAGGGGTCTCTTCTATTCAGTGGGTCTTAGGATTCAAACTAAATGATTAGTTTTGGTGGCAAACCTTTTTATGCATTGAGCCAAAGAATGATTTTGAACTCTGGATGCTTCTGCCTCCACCTCTCAAAGGCTTCATACTACTTACCTTGATCATTAGAACCCAGGGCCAGGAGTAGGAACGTTAGCTCCTATGAGGGCTGGGAGCAGCATCTGATACAAGGAACAGACAAAAATGGAAACTTCGCAGCAAATTGCCAAGGGAGGAGAAACTAGATCAGGGATGAATACTCATACACATATAAATATGCAAAGTTAAGCTACCAAAAATGGAAGTCTGCTAAGGATGAACCAACGAACAAAGAACATGTTAAGGGGTACATGATTGTCTCAGAAGAGCAGAGAATGTTCTGAAGCCTCCTGTGAAAAGGAACTTGGACTTGAGGAGAATGAACAACACAGAAACTAAAGGGAGGTTTACTCTAATAGCAATGCAGCTATCACCTTTGGGTGAAAAGGGAAAGAAAAACCGGTTATTCTAGGGGAATTCAGGACCCTGATCAGCCCTGGGTTTTGACCTCACACAGACATAAAAAGCAAAGAAAAAAAATTACCCCAAATCCACAGAAGTTTGAATAGTGCTGTTAGTATCCACTATTTCCCCAATATAAGGAAAAATTAAAATTTAGAGACATAATTAATCAATCTATCAGAGAATCACCAAAAATAGTGTGGAAAATATGTACTGGGAATAACATAAAACTAAAAAAGAAACCATCCATAAGTCAGTGACAATGAGAAAAAGCAGAATTACTCAAACAGAAATGACAAATACTTAATAGATTTCAAAAAGCACAAATTGGAAAATGAGAAATTATAAATAAATATTTGAAATTCAATGAAATGTTTCAAAAGCTTTACTCCACACTTACGGATTGTGACACGGGTTAGAACAGTTTACCAGCTAGGAATCTCATGACTTCTGGAAGGACAAGGATGGGAGAATGTATGCCACAAACACACACATCGCTGACACAGTAAAACCCCTTAGATGTAGGTCTGGAAATAACGACAAGGGTTAAGTGTACTAATGCATATGCGGTGATGTATTAAAAACCACAGAAAGCAAAAGCACAAACAGTGTCACTTTGAATGGATGAGTGCAGAATCCTACTGATTTCAAGAAAAGCATCAATGAAAAAAAAAAGAAAGCTCTACAATGAGAATTTATGTTCAAAGACCATAAAATAATTCCTTAAAGCCCTGTTTACAATGATGTTGTATCAAAAAGAATTTGGGAAATTAATGGCATAAAACATTTATTAAGTAAACATCTGGAATCAACTGCTCAATGGTGAAAGAATGAAAAAAACTAAATCATGATGGTGCTACACAAAGCCATGTAAGGTAATGAGATTTGGATGAGGATAAATAAGGTATTGAATGAAGTGTGTAGGACCCCAGCCAGGAACGTGTGCCGCCCAGTCCACCAGATCAGCGAGGGATGTGAAAGACTCCACAGATGAAGCTAGAAGTGTCTATATTCATGTTGAGTGGAAAGAAGAGATATTGAATTACTCCTGAATACCAGTCAACATCAAGTTTCTATGGGGTAAAGGCTTAACATCTGAGGGGCAAAACTTTAAAACTTGGAGCCAGAGAGAGACAGCTTTTTGGCAAAGAATGCATGTTGCTCTTACAAAGAACTGGAGTCAACCCCAACAGTCCCACACCAGGTGCTTTGCACTGTCTGTGATCCAACGCCCTCTTCTGGCCTCTCCAGCACTCAGGCACATGCCTATACATGCACACACTAACAAATGGAAGCTTTAAAGCAATAGAACTCCCTTGGTACATTCAGTAAGAAACCTTGAGACACAAGATGAGTTTTCCTTTAGAGGAAGAAAAAAAGACTTAAAAATTAAAGACTAGAGTGTTGTGCAGTGCTTAAGAAGAATGAAGGGACCTCATCTGATGATGTGCCATATCATATGTTAACATCACCAGGGAAGAAGAAAAGAACATCCTGATTAATTTTGCTAAGAGAAAATTAAGAACCATGCATCATACAGTCTCTCTCTCTCTCTCTCTCTCTCTCTCTCTCTCTCTCTCTCTCTCTCTCACACACACACACACACACACACACACACACACACACACACAGTTATATCAACAGGATGAGTAAAAAGGTAATTTAAAGTCTAGGAGGTTGTACTTTTAACACTGTATTAAATGCAGAAGCTGAAACAGAATAAATTTTCAAAAATTATTTATTAAATTAAAAGTGAATAATGGAAAGGAAGAATGGAAGGAGAAGAAATGGAGAAAATGAGGAATTGCATCTTAATTCTCTCCCCATGCCTCATCTTCAATGGGTAGTTAATGTGCCCGGTAGACAAGACAACCCTTCATGGAGCCACTGACTCTTTCTCTACTGGTTCCTTCTGAAATCATTGGTATATGTTAATAGGAGGCAGGAATTGCAGAGTATAACGTAGGGCATTAGGACAAGGCTGTATGCCTGCTAGTAGCAGAGACAGCACAATGAAAGCAGCAGAAAGGAGGCCAAAGTGTGCTGCCCAGTAGGCTCATACCAGACTCTATTCTGTGACCCCATCTTTGACTCTCGTTCTGTTTCAGGTTTGTTGGGGAGGCTGCTAGTTAGTTTCCCACCACTAGTTTGCTTCCTGCCACCCTGACCCAAAATAATCACAAAGAAATCTGTATTCATTGCAATGCTGTTTGCCCAATAACTTAAGCGTATTTCTGGCTAACTCTGATGTCTCCAATTAACCCATTTCTATTAATCTGTGTATTGCCACATGGCTGTGGCTTACCAGCAAGATTTCAGTGTGTCTGTCTCCTGCAGGCGGCTACATGGCTTCTCCCTGACTCCACCTAGTTTCTCTATATATATCTTTTCCAGCCTGGCTATATTCTCTTAAACCATTGTCCAAAAGCAGCTTCTTTACCAATTAATGGCAATAAAACATATTCATAGCATACACAGGGAAATCCCACATCACAGATCTGTGTCTGAAAACCTCAGGTAACACTGAGCATGCACATTAATTATGAAAGCTAAATGAGTTTTAGATCACATGCGTAAAACATTCAGGTCAGTAATGGGTCCTCATTCACACTTCGCTTAATGCTTTAAGGGACTGAACCTCCAGGCCTCACCTTCAGGCAGGCACTTCCAGGAGGGTACTTCTCACACAGTGCTGATGAAGCTACTGTACTCACTCGGTGACTCGGAGTCTCTCATCTTGCCACCCTCTTGAACAGACACCTTTTTCAGTGACGAGAAGGCAGCCGTTGGCCTTTTTAGCAGACCTTTCTTCAAACTGAAGTGCAAGCTGACTGCTGCATGCAGCTGGAGCGTCCAACATTGGGAACATTTTCCCACTGCTCTGTCTGGGTGAGCAACTCCCCGTCAAGACCAAAGCAGGGACCTTTTACAGGACCCTCTGAGAACCCAGTGAAATGTTTTCCCTGGCTCTGGCCTGCAGACCTGGCCTAACCACAGAGTCATTAGCAAAACACTGACCACAGCTTTCTGTTTTCTTTTCTGTGGAATGCGACTTAGTCCTCAGGCCAATAGTGGGCTTTGCTCCTTACATAACCATTTCTTATGTTGTATTATTGTTGTTGTTATTATTATTATTGTTATTATTATTTTATTAATGTGTCATCTAGATATTAAGAGAAAAGCTTCTCTCTTTGGTCCCAGAGGCAAGACCAACTGTCTAAAGTAGTCCCCACAATTGTGAAGGCATGCTGAAGGGTCCCCACTCTAAGATAAGAAAATGTAAATCTCACTGGCACACACACTCATACATCACACCCCCTGAGGGGAAAGGAATAATGTAGGGTTTGATAGACAAGAAGCTCTCACTCATGCTTGGAGGCATGCTCATATGCCTACAAACACATCCCACACTCACACACACACACACACACACACACACACACACACACACACACACACCTGTGCAAGGACAAGAGAGAAATTGTTTTTAAAAAAGGTTGTAGTGTCTGTGGTTTCTTACCAATCTTTATCTTATTTTTTGCTGAGCTGACATGTTGGTTTCTATAGCAACATAGAGTGGCCTGGATAACATGTGAAGTTAATTTCAGAGAGGTCTGCAGAGCCAGGCAAAGCGCTTTCAATGAAAATTCCTTGTTTTCTCCCAGGAACTGCAGTTCCTGAGCTCCAGAAAGCAGTTGAGTTGTGCATGTGAAATCAGTAGCAAAGATACTCTTTTACAGCTAGGAACGTAAAAGAGATCCTACTTTTAGTTTTGAGATTCCCAAATTACCAATAAGAGAAGAATTTCCCCATCCTGCACTGTGATTAACTAGTACAAAAACTATCCTGACAGGAAATATTGTCTATCCTCCATAGCAAAGGTCAAACTGTCTTGCGGGCTGTGATCAAAGTAGAAGACGATAAATGAGAAAAGTCCACACAGGAGGGAAGGATGGACAGAGATGAAAGCAGGGATGTGATAGAAATTTAACTAGCCATTAGAGCATATGAAAACACAGACTGTTCTTAGATTGTTCTTTGATTGTTGCTCAAGAGGAACTGTGAATTCCCTTATGTCTTGCTGTCAGAAAATGTGTTTTTATCAAACAACATCAGAGCATGGTGGCATCCTTGGACGAGATGAGAGTGGTCGTGGAAGAAAATGGAAAATTGTCGTTAACGTGCTCTCCCTGTGTTTGGGAAAGCAGGATCAAGAGACTACTTCTTGAAAGAGACCATGTCAGAGTTGAGTCTTGAAGATGAGGCAGGGAAGCTGGACTGAAAGAGAAAAGAGACAGGGTGGAGAAATGCAGGAATATGAGGCAGGGGAGAGCCTGGGTAACACAGCCGATGGAGGAAATTGTCAGGCAGTGGCTTGCTCGATACAAGGTAGAGGACACATCTTCCAACAGCATTAGCGCATCAGCTCTGTGAATGAAGAGTCAGTGGTGTGGTTAGAATCTAACAAACAATAGTTTCTTCGTAGGCACTTATTGAAGGAATAATAGCCTTTGTTTGTTTATTGGTTTATTTGAGACAGTGTCTCGAGTATCCTAGGCTGGCCTTGAACTTACCATGTAGCTGAAGATGTCATTGAACTTCTGATCTTCCTATCTCTACTAGCTTCAGAGGTCTGGGACGACAGGTATGAATAACTATGGTTGCTGATCTATGGGGTGATGGAAATGGTTTCACAGGTACTGAGTAAGAACTCTACAGACAGAGCTACACCCTCAGTCCCAAAGAGTAATTCTTACTGCAGAATTCTATGGGAGCCTATGACTAACCCAGCCCCACTGCTGGTATTCCCAGGGATTCCAAAGGGATTTGCATGATGGGATTAAAGTCAACTAGTCTGTGGGCTTAAAGCAGCTGATCTAATGTAATGACAAGCGTCCTTGAAACCCAAGGTATTTTTTTTTCTACATAGTTGCAGAAAAGAACTTCAGGGGAATGGGCAGTATGTCTCCATCTCTCAGACAAATGGATTTCTAACAGAGGTCTCCAAACAACTTTAGGACCTAAAAGTTGTCCCTGGGGAGCATTCTGTGGTTCCTGAGTCCTATAGTAAGCTGAATCCTGACCATATGTGAATGAGCCTGGGGCAGATTCTAGATAAAATCCTGGGGAGTACAAGTCTTGGCTTATCCTGGAATCCTAAACAGAAATGCTAGGCAAGCCTGGCGCTCTTTCTCATACATATAACTGAGTTTTCCTTGGATACTGTAAATATGGGCCACACAAATTGCACTATAGCAAGAAAACTAGCAAATTCAACAAAATAAGCAAGTTGCAAAATAGTACACATAGTATGGGTCTCTATTTATACCTTTGTGTTTTTAGAAGTCTGCAGAAAAACAGCTAAAATACATGCACAAAGACGTCAGCGGTAGGCTTTTAGGTTGCTGAATCAAGTTAAGATGAAGAGAATGTCACTAAAAGCCACATAGGAAATCTGCTCAGGTTTTATTTGTTATGGTCTAAGTCACATGGAATAAACTTTTGTGGCTTTTGAAAGATTTATTTTTACATCTTTGTGTGTGTGTGTGTGTGTGTGTGTGTGTGTGTGTGTGTGTGTTTGTCCATGTGTGAGCATATGCACATGAGTGCAGGTGCTCACTGAGGCCAGGAGATGGCATCAGATTCCCTGGAGCACAAGTTTACCAGTGGATTGTGATACGGGATGCTTAAACCCAAACTCGTATCCTCCACAAGAGCAGCAAACACTCTTTACTGCTAAGCCATTTGTTCAGCATTCAACTTGGTTATTCTTCGGGGACCATTTGCCTCCCATCCTGCCCAATCATTTTAATTAATCTTTCAGTGTTACCTATGCACAAGAGGTAAACTTCTGACTTTGATAACTGGAGAAAATTAAGGTTCAAACTCTATGCCTATTCTTGTGTTTCAATAAGCTTTCACAGCTTCAATTGTCTCAAAATCTGAAATCTGAGTGATGCCTCTCACCATCTATAGTCCCTGCAAAGATAGAAAATTCCCAACAAATGGTACAATCATTAGTAAACCCACAACATAACCCATAAAGCATGAAGATTGGATTGTCGTTCTTATATTTATGAGTCCTGAGTTCCTACAATAGTTTCTTATTTGGTTTTTTCTACAGTCTTTCTACGATTGTGTTCTACTGTTGTCTGGTGCACAGCACAATTCCTGGTACCTATTAAGTACTTAATAACTTCTAGTTCAATTAATGCATTAAACAATTGGAGATGAAATGCCAAGTTTGACTCCTGAGACAATGTAGACTGCAGTCACAGGATGCTACCACGAGATGTCAGTGTAAATAGAAGTGAAATGTTTCAAGAATATTCTGAATCATCTTCTGAGGCTCTAAGGAAAACACATTTGTAAGACTGTAAAGCCGGAAAGCAAGCCCTTAGAAATGTGTTCACCTCCCTGGGTGGGAATGCACTAAAAACAACTCCTGCTTTATGGAGAAGAGTATCTTTGCTCAGCTTATAACCCTAAATATAAGCCCATGGGATGCACTTTGGGGAAAATTCTCTAAGCATAGTTTTGTTTTACATTTCTGCTATAAATCTGCATCTCCGGAGCTGGGTAGAGAGGCAGCATGATTAATAAGAGTTTGCTGAGCCCCATTAAGATTCTTTCCCTTGTTATTTCTTCATCTGTCCAAAGGCATTGGACTTTCTGAGCTTCCTTTTGTCACGTGAAGAAAGAACAAAGCTAGCAGGCAGAGATCACCAGTGTCACATGGCAAACCCTGGGATTTCAGCAGAGAACACAGTCTCAAAAGGCTAGTTCTTGGTGTGTTCCAAGATCACAAAGAGGGGTTCTTGCTGCATTTCTGGAAGGATTTGGATAAGGATCCCACAGTAACTTAACTTGGGGCGTTCTCTTTCTACTGGGTCCACAAGCTCTGTGAAAAAGTCTACGTGGTCCCCGATGGTAACTTCCCCTTTCCAAAACACACTCTTGTTGAGTGCAAAGATTGATCGCCACCAGACTCTAAAAAAAGGTTATGAGTGTGATTGTCTCTCTGGCTTCCTGTGGTCTCCATAAAACTTCCAAGCACAGTATTCTAGGCCCATAAAAATGTCCTCAACCCGTTTCTCATTTGCTTTAATGACGTTTTTTAACGGTTGACATTGGCATCTCTTCTCTAGGGAAAGTGCTGTGAGATTTTCCTTCCCCTTCCCCAGAATAGCTGCTGTGAAGAACCCGGGAACTGGAATGCAGAAGTTATATTGTCTGGCTTCCCACGAAAGGACACAGACTCAGAGTTGGAAGAGCTCTGCCTCCACCACTGCAGCATCAGGCAGGGGACCCATGGAGAAGCAAATATCCTTGCCCCAGAGGAGCCCACACACCACTGTGTCCCGCTTTTGTGCTGTTCCCCAAACCTAGTGAAAGCAGAATAGATGGTAAAGGAAACAAGGTATGGTTTTACATAGCAGAAATAATGGATCTGATCCTTCTCATGGTTGGAACATATTCTCTAGGGTATAACAAAGACCTCAGGTTCAATCCTGGTTCCTCCCCTACAACTTCAGCTTCCTAGCTCCTAGAGATAACTAAGGATGGTGCGTTTGTGAGCGTTTTGTTATTATTGTCAATTTGCTGTCATTTTAAAAAAGCAAACATTAATGAAGAGATATTTACTGGCTCCATCCCAGCAGCATAGGTGTAGTGGAAACTCTCCGTGGGTGATGCATTTCCTGGCCCCTCTTCAAGCCTGCGGGGCTCCTCTCTCTCTCTCTCTCTCTCTCTCTCTCTCTCTCTCTCTCTCTCTCTCTCTCTCTCTCTCTCTCTCTCTCTCTCTCCTCCCCCCTCTGAAAAAGAATGCAGCCATGCACACAGGCAGCTATGTGAAGAGAGCAGCTGATAACAGCTCTGACCCCTGCTGTTCGCTCTCCTCTGGATAGCATTCCATTTTCCTTCTTTCATGGCAATCACAGCTGTTGATTTTACTACCACTGCTTCCCCTGCTAGCATAGATGCCTATCTATCTTGTTTGTCCTTGAGGCCTCTGCATCCATCCCCCAGGAAATGACCCTCCCCCACCAGGGTATGAGAAGATAGATGCCTGTGAGAGTCCAACCTGTATGTGGGAAAAAGAGGACCTCGTTACTCTTCAGCATGTTTATTTGGCTCTGTTTCTGGATTTTTCTTTCGGATTCTCTTCATCTCCCATCCCCCTCTCCAAATTACGCTGCATCTGGGTGTCTAAATCCTGCACACAGCTGTGCCAATGTCTTTCTCCACTCCTTCCATCTGCCTGTTTGTTTTTCTTGGTGTTAGTTTGCAGTCTGCTATTTTGTATAAGCAAAATTATCCTTTCATGTCCTACCCGTTCTGACGGCTTCCTCGGGATGTTATAAACGGCAGCATCTGTGGTGCTTGTCTCTTAATTATGTTTCCAGCCTCTTAATAGCATAGGTGAGCTGGCAGATGGGACAGCAATACAGAGCTTCTGCACCTCTGACCCCGAGGTGGAATTCCTCCCAAGATCACCAAAGCTTGCTACAAAGAGGAGCATCATTAGGACTGACTTGTTATGACCATATATTAACTTCTGCTCTGTAGAGATGATTAGGACAGATTTAGACAAAGCTTCCAGGCATGTTTCGATACAAATGAGTCATCACAACCAACCACAAAAGTCTGACTCTCTAAGTAGATGTCTAGCTCCAGTTTCCAGGTTCTTCTCATGTTCACATTGTTGCTTATTTCTAGACCAATTTAGGCAACTGAGGCAGAGTAGGAGCAACTGGACATGATTGAGTAGCCACATTGGAGGTGCTGTATACACTAGGATGCTGCAGTGGGATGTTAGGATGCTGTGTGGGTGCTAGGATGCCAGTATGGAATGGGTGGATGCTAGGGCAGGATGCTAGGATGTTGGGATGGGATGCTAGGATGTGAAGGTGGAGTGTTAGGATGCTGCGGTGGGATGCTAAGATTCTAGGGTGGGATGCTAGAATGCTGTATGGATGCTAGTATATCAGGGTGGGATTTTTGGATGCTGGGGTGGGATACTAAGTTGCTGGGGTGATATATGAGGATGTGGGGATGGTATGCTAATGTGCTCAGGCTGGAAGAGGTCTCTTAAAGTTTTTGATCTTCATTGCCAAATTGATTGAGGTAGCAGCTTAACTAGATGGTTTGTGAAGTGAGCAGTACAGAAGCAATCAATCCATTAGTCTTTGTACCAATGATATACTCATGGAGGGATAAATAAGGGCAAGCTGAGTATGTCTGTGTTTCAAATAGCTCATACTCCACAGTCATTGATGACAGAGACTAAACAGATGGATTTCTAAATAGCAGGCACCAGTACAAAAGCAATAATCATCTTTGCTTTGCTTATATGGCTCCCTGTTCATCAGGTTGATACTAATAGTTTTGTGTACTATGTTTATGCCTTTTTTAAGTTCAGTGCTATCATTATTGAGAATCTTTGGTTCTAACAATGCAGATCCTGAACCCCCAATATCCTCTTTTCCTCCTCATTCTCTGTGACCCAGTGCCATGGGATCCTCTCTGTTTCTTGATTGGATGCATCAAGAAATCCATAACTTCCTTACTGTGATTTGGGGACTCCCTCAAACTGTCAACTCAAATAAGCCCTTTTTTCTTTAAGTTGCTTTTGTCACCACACAAGGACAAGTGACTAAGACAGAGGCATTTGTCTCCGTACCTTGCATCACAGCCCATAGCATGCTTTGCCCTTTGCTTCACATCTGTTCCTGGGCCCTAGTAACCATCTGTTATATTCCAAGAGGAGTCAAATCCCCAAACTAGGTCCTCGTGTGTGGATCTCTACACTCCAGCTCTAACATATGTCCCTCAAAGCCCCCGACACAGCTGTAATTCCTCATTTAATCTCGTAATAATATCTTGCCTCTCTTGCTCACCAGTTCACATGAAGAAAGTTCATATGTGTCTTAATATGTTAGCATCTACAAAAGAGCCTAGGAAGAGGCAGGTACCTGGAAATGTTTATAGAGAATGTGTCAGTGGAGTGAGCAGGATGGCCCAGGGGGAGATGGTGCTCAGCACCAAGTCTAATGACTGGAGTTCAATCCTAGGGCCATACATGGTGGAAGAAGAGAAAAGACTCTTACCACCAATTACCAAAATATTTCACACTTCATTTCTAATCCTTATATTAAGTACTTTTTGTTAGGCTGGGAGCCTAGGCCCCAGTCCCTGGCATCTATCTCAGCCCCCAGACCTGGTCTGGACTTCAAATCCCAGCAGGCCAGTCATGACCACTTCCTGGGGGTGGGGTCAGGACCACTCCCCAGGGTACTTAAGTGATCCCCAAAAGAAGAACCTGTGGTCCCCCTTTCTTCCTCCCAGGGGTTGCGTTCCCACGGCTTCCCGGTTTCCCCCTCGGGGCCACCCGAGAGTGCAGACCTTCCATTAAACCTGGATATTTTTTAATTTGGCTTCTTTTGATTTGGCTTGATTGGGAATTTTTGCATTGTCAGAGAGTAGACTTAAGAAATATTCCTAACACTTTTAACATTAAAAACCATGTTTAATTTTTTTGAGACAGGGTTTCTCAGTAATTTTGGAGCCTGTCCTTGAACTAGCTCTTTTAGACCAGGCTGGATCTCTGTGAACTCACATCCAGCTGCCTCTGTCTTCCGAGTGCTGGGATTAAAGGCATGTGCCACCACCACCCAGCTCCATTTTTAATCTTTCTCATCCCATCTCTGCTGACCAGTGTGCCATGACAATTATTAGTTTTTAAATGAACAGTACTGGAATAAATTCATGCTTCATGTTGGCTCCAAGTTTCCATTATCAATGTGACTGATAGCTTTACTTGGTCATACCACCACAAGCAAGCATCTTTGTCTGGAAAGTCATTCATATTTACATGATTTTATAATCTCTATTCATATGTAAAAATTAAAACTGCTTAATGTGCTTCATTGTTAAAATTAAATGAATGCCATGTCAAGACTTACATTTTTCCTAGTAAGATCGAGTGACTTTCTTTAATTTACCACATTTATTATCACATGATAACATAGTCCATATCTCATCAGCACAAGGTCTTCATTGTTTCACCAAGGCTTCCGTTTTGTGTGTGTGTGCATGTATGCCATGTATATGTGTGTTCATGTGTGTGTGGTACCAAATGTTGTTGCTCTGGTGCCTTTTGTTTTTGAGACTGGGTCTCACTGGCATTGGGGTTGCTAATTAGTTGGCTGACTGGTCATTGAGCCCTAAAAATGTGACTGTCTCTGCCTCCCTGGCACTAGGAATACAAGCATAGGCACCAGGTAGTTTTCTTCTTTCACATTTGATGTAGGTGGGCCTTCTGTCTATGTGTTACTTTCAGTGGTTAATAAAGAGACTGCCTTGGCCTTTTGATAGGGCAGAAAATTAGGTGGGCGGAGTAGACAGAACAGAATGCTGGTAAGAAGGGAAATGAGGCAGACGCCATGCCTCTCCTCTCTGAGATGGATGCAGGTTAAGATCTTTCCCCGGTAAGCCACCATATCGTGGTGCTACACAGATTACTAAATATGGGTTAAAGCAAGATGTGAGAATTAGACAATAAGAGGCTGAAACTAATGGGCCAGGCAGTGTTTAAATGAATACAGTTTCTGTGTAATTATTCTGGGTCTAAGCTAGCAGTGCGGGAGCTGGGGTGGGGGGATGACAAAAAGCAGGCCTGCTCGCCTCATCACTACACACATTGGTTTTGGAGAACTCGCTTGCACTGTAAATTATTTACCCACTGAGCCATCTGCACAGCCCACCCAACCTTTGTCATTAATTTTGCACCTTTCCTTCGACTCAAGACTCACATATGCAGGGCAACAAATTCTGGACCCTATGTATCATAGTAAGCAACTGACCAGTAGAATGATGCCTCCAGCTTTTAGTACCTTACCCAGCTGTGCCTTCTCCTCTCTGGATCCACAGATGGGGTCCTTTCTTCTCTTTGCCTGTCTCTTCATGAACTCCTGGCTTCGGGACACCATCCAAGCACTTCCTGTAATGTTCGTTTGGACAAAAGTGATTTTTCCTTCCTTGTTTCCCTCAAATTACTGAGGAGAAACTTCCTTAGGTGTAGTCCTAAAATTCTACCTGTGAGAAATAAAGAACTGACCCCTTTGTGGTGTGCTGATGATAGTGCAATTATTTCTTGTACCTAGGAGACCATTTGGCCCTGGATCATTCATAACGCTATCTATGGCCCATGCCATTAAAGATGCTTAATTGTATCACATCATAGGAAGTCTGGAGGTGGGCAGCACCCTGCTTGGACAGTGGCTAAACAATGTTATCAGTGACCGAGGTTCAACTTGGCCATCTACAGTGTGCTGACTAGTCCCTACCCAATCCAAACATAATAACTTCAGCTGGCTGGGTCAGAGGAAGGAAAGGGGGTGCAGGAGGAAAAGATACCTCCCTCTGTATCTTTATCTTACTCATCAAGAAAACAAAAGTCTTTCTCAGAAGCAGTTAAAGACTTCTTATTTAGAAGTACAATATAATCTTATACACCAAATAATACATGCAAAAAGAGGTTGTATCATGACTGGTTTAAACTAATGATGATTCTGCAACCAAGGGGAAAAAGGAGGATTTTCTATATTGTATTCTTGCTTATCAAATGACTCAAGAATCCTGGTATTGACCTGGGGTTGTAAGCTCAGTGGAGGGACATAAGCACACAGTGCACGTAGCCCTAGGCTCCACTTTCAGAATCCAAAATAGGGAAAAATTTTAAAAAAATATCTATGGCTACCCATAAATACAGCATCTTCATAAGAAACCAAAATTTTCATATGAGACAATTACGCCAGGTGGTGGTGGTGCACGCCTTTAATCCTAGCACTTGGGAGGCAGAGGCAGGTGGATCTCTGTGAGTTCAAGGCCAGCCTGGTCTACAGAGCAAGTGTCAGAACAGGCTCCAAAAATACACAGAGAAATCCTGTCTTGAAAAACTGAGAAGGGGGGGGGGGAGAGAGAGAGAGAGAGAGAGAGAGAGAGAGAGAGAGAGAGAGAGAGAGAGAGGTTCCATTGTACTTCAACATCCTATTTGACTAATAACTCTGTCACCTTTTTATTATCATTCCTTTAAAATTTTGTGAGGATGTATTTTTTCTAATCTTCCCTCTCTGCCTCTTTCTTCCCTTACCTTCCCTGTTTCTTTGAAAATTCTTATTAACTGTATTATCAGTACATTGTCACAGAACTGGCTAGTTGCTAGGCCCTTTCCTGACAGCTTAGATTCCTCATCTGTCTTACTTCTAGGTTTGGCTTACTACCACCCATCATCTTGGCTGCAGTTCCTTCAAGGGTGATAAAGTTGAGTGGGATTACACTGTAATGGCAGTTTCTTTTTACCCCAGCATTTTTGTAGCAGTTCCAGCACACCACTGCCTTACACAGATCATCCCTAAATGATGATCTGATGGAAAGATTCGAGCTTATGTTTGAATGAAGGAATGTGTACATTTAATGTGAGATACTACCAAACTCAGTTCTGATGTTATAACACAGCTAAGGCAGTATTTTACCATCTTGACTTGAGACTTGTTATGTTCTCAGAAAGAAAGGAAAAAATTCAAAACTTTCTTGTTGTAGTGATTATTTACTGTTTAAAGATTTCTTTTTCATCTGTTTCATCCTTCCCTCTGCTCTTTTTTTTCAGCATTGATAATAACATTAGCTGTCTTTTCTTCATGGTCTGTGTTGCCTCTTTCTTCAGTGTAATAGCCATGTCTTTGAGGTCCTCGGGCGATCTTTAAAAATGTAATCTGTCACTCACTAAAGCCACTCTTCTTAACATGTCACAGGGCACCTCATCCACAGGGAACACCTAAGAGATGCCCACTAGTTTTTGTACTGGTACATAATGGAAGCCCCAAACTATGTTATGAAAGGGGCTGCAGGTTCATTGCTGCCGATGCTTTCTGAGGAAGCATCCAGTGTCAGCCATAGGAAGGAAAAGCAATCAAACCTCCCACAGTCTCACATCCATTAAGTCACACTGCATGCACTAAGTACAGATCTCACACGGCTTTGGCAATCCCCGTGTGTCTGTCTTTAACAACCAGCAGCAGTAGAATCCGAACAGGATGCAAACTGTTCTCAGGCAGCCTGGGAGAGCTCAATAATCTCCAGGCTTATGGAGATGCTTTCCCTCACTTTTGCACCCTTAGCCATTGAGAAAGAGTGTCAGCTTGCTAAATGTCAGTTATCAGGATCCCAGAAATAATGAAAATAGATGTCCTTTTCATTTTTTTCCATTACTATTCTGAAGATAGCCCCCAAAGCTGCTTTAGCCTGGAGTCCTGGGACCAGTGTTCTCATGTCCCAACCTACCCTAAGACATTAAAAGAGAGAGCTAGCACCGGACTCTTGCATTGTCATAGGCCTTGGCCATTCAGCCGCAATAGAAACCACAGAGTTGTTGCAAAGGACTTGTGTTCCCCATACCAGCCAGAAGCTGTGATAAGAGAGGACTTTAGAGCATGAAACTTGACAAAGGTGAGAATAAACTAAATCAGACCCAGATTTGTCAGGTCAGGAATTTACAGGGGCCATGAAGTGAGCATCTAGACAACTGTAATTTATTCGTGAAATGTTAAGGGAGAGATGCACGGAAGATAAACACATTACTTGGCGTGGGCGGTTGATGGAAACAGTGACCCACAGCTCCTTCAATGCACGCACATCTGGAAAGGCAGGTAGCCATGCAGGGTAAAGTGGGTGGACCTTTCAGTAGATGGGAAGAATGCAATCTGCAGAACATAGGTGCATAATCTGACAAGACACGCTCACACCCTAACAAGTGGTTCCATCCATCCCAGGGGAGCCAAAAAGACTAGAAGGAAATGAGAAGCAGGAAGCAGAGATCATTGCTAATTGGTTATACGTACTCAAGCCAGGGTGTAATTATAAGCAAGCAGCCCCATTTTACTAAGCTGTTAAACATGTCTTTTTGGGGGGGTCACATGTATGAATGTAAGAAGTCACCAAAAAGTTGTTAATAGGAAAAGTTTTCTAAACAGGGAGCCATCAAAAGTTGATTCAAAATCAGGGGCTAGGGCAAGGACTCGGCATTTGTTGGTCCCGCAGAGAACCAGGGTTTGGTTCCCAGCACCCACATTTGGCCTCTCACAACTACCTGGAACTCCATTTCTAGGGAATCTGATGCTCACTTATGGCCTCCTGTGCAAATACATAGAAGCAGGAACACACAAAGAAAATCAAAACCAAAATAAAGTTAACCTTGATTCAAAGCCAAGTGTGTAGTGAATCCAAGTTGTTCTGGTGGGGTTTGTCCATGTGCATGGCTTTGCCAGCCTTCAGCTTTGGTTCTAAATACTCAAGGTGTATGCTTTGTGAGGCATACGCCGTTGCGTCAAGCCACCAGTGAATGCCCTGGGAAATGCCTCAGCTCAGATTAGAGACTTGTACATAATGAGCTGCAGTGTTTCTTTTTTGTTCAATTGTGTTCTCAGAGGAACATAATGGCTTAATTATGAGAAACAAAGGCTTAATATTTTCCTATCATCATTCCTTGGTATAGATCAAATTAGTTCATCATTTGAGTTGCTGAATTGAGTCTCAGAAATACTTGTAAAATGAACTTTGCCTTTGGATTAAGACAGGAGTTCTAACCATTTCAGAAAGACCCCTAAACTTACTTCTACAGTTTTTCATGTGTGTTTATGGAAAGTGACATTCTCAGCATTTATACAAACTCTTGATAAGCCTACAAAGCCCTGAGAATGCTGTGTCCTGCAGTACCAAATACTCTTCCAAGATCTGCCCTTATGCAAAAAAACATAAGCACATTCTTATAATTACTATATCAGTTTGCTTTTGTCTTCAGTAAAAAATGCAATCATAGTCATATGTGTGTCTATGAATTATTTTAAAATGCACTTTATGATTTATTGTCAGGCATGTTTATTTGTATGCCTATTTTATTTCACTGTATACCACAAGTCACATGAAATTTGAGAGGTGGGGGAGCAAGCGGAGGTCACGAATTGAATAGTTTACAAAGCTCTGACCTAGGCCAGTCATTTCCAAAGTTGTATTTGTTATACTTTTCTTTAACGTGGTGGGTCTGACCCTATGAGCCTCAGATAGGGCCTGGGAGTCTGTGTTCCTCAGTCTTCAGAATGATAGGTCCTTCTAGTCCAGGTGCAGTAGAGCTAGCTTGTAGAGGGACACTTACTGCAGAACGACCCACTTGTTTAGAAGAGCCGCGGCCATTCCTGCCCACTAACATCTGAGAAGAGTTGATCTGTGACACTCGTTTCCAGCCATCTTGGTCTAAATCATTGCAGAGCTTGTTTAAAACACACACCTGGACCACATACGTTGTCATTAATGAATCTGGCTTCTGCGTGGGAGTTGCCAGCACAGGGCCTTTGGTGGCTGTGTTGCAATGGCGGGCAACCACTGACCTCAGAGAGGGAAGCGAAGTCAGAAGGAAAGAAAGTGGGTGAGGAGCACACACTGCACATAACTTCGAGCCAGGGTGGCAGACAACAGAGGTGCCTCCTCAGATCTCTGTGATCCTTGTAGGCAGTCTGTCCCCGAACCAGGGATATTGTAACAAGCTGTCAGCCTGCCTTGGCCCTGAGATTGAGTTTGATTTTCTGTCCTTTTAGACTAAGTGAAAAGTCTTCAAACAAGCCTCCTTCTCCCAGGTGACCTGTCTAAGACTTCCTCTTATATGTGACAGAGCAGAACTTTGCAGGCTCTAAGTCGAGTCTAAAATAACTCGCCATTCGTGAGCAGTCTTCCATGAACGCGGCTTCCAAGCTCTCTTGAAAGGTGCTATTGGGACCTGGAACATTAAGACAAGTCAACGAGAATTCTCTTTCCAGCTTCCCTGGAAAATGTCACACACATACATGGAACTCTTGCCTAACCCCTGACCAATTATTAAAAAGTACTACCACAATACTAGACACAGGATAAATACTATGTTTTAAAACCAGACAGCTTACAAAAGCCTTTCAATCATGTATACATCGTTAAGGCAAGTTATTTTTTTATTATTGTTTTTCATAGGATTATCAAAGAAGCCTCGTGAGATTTTAGAAACCCTGTGCTTTATGATACCTTTTATTAATAAAGGGCTAATACTGTAATTGTTTCTGTGGTAACAGAATGATTACATAAAATGAATGTATTTAAGATAACTGCACACTCATTTCTCCCCTTTCTTCACACGGAGTCCGTACGTTTTCTTTAGAATCCAAATTTGCGCTTTGGGAAAGGCAGCCCAGTAGCCAACGTTGTAATTTCATGAAACCACAAAAGGTTCTCTTATAAAGGGCTCTGACTTGAATGCACACTAAAAGGAAATTAATAGTCTCAGTTCAAACATCCTCCTTAATCCATCTCCCTTTGCCTCTTCTAGGCAGGAGAAGAATGCAGTTGTCACACTGGCTTAGGAAAGGGACAAGTGCTGAGCAGCAGGCTGCTGGCATGAAACCATGGAAGCCGGTCCTGGGGTATCTCAGCGGCCTTGAGAGTGCTGCCAAGTCAGAGATGTGTAGTGTGTCATTATCAATTTGCACTCTGATTTCCTAACAGTTCAAGAGGCCTTTTGACAAAAGCCTGCGTGCGGATCTAATAATAACTCTGAATTTTTGCTGAATGTCTCACAAGCTGGGAACAGGCCCAATTGCTGAACATACTTACACTGCATGAGTTTGTTTTACTGAGCCTAAAGGGGACAGCCAAGCCGATTAGAAAATGTGCTCTGAGGGAATGGTCTCCCTTTTAGATGTCCCGTTGAATAGAATTATTTCTGATCATTTCTAAGTCTGCATCCAACTAAGTAACAATTGCAACTGGGGATCATATACCTGTTTTCTGGGTCTGGTGTGGATTCAAATGGTCCTATTTCTAATTATGTCTTATAACTAGACTATTTAATGGCATGGGCTGACCTACTTCCAGCTTCTAAGACATAGAACATCTAGTCCTTTCGTGAGTTACAATATGCACATAAACCTCAGGACCTACCGAGTGGCATACTCCATAGCAGTTGGGTTTCCCATTAGAATCTCCTTTAGTCATTTCTGTTCATTTTTCTCCATGGGGGCAGAAATAGAAATGTTTCCAACCCATCTCTAAGCGTTCTTGAATTTGCTCAAAGAAAGCAGTGTTTCCTGCCCACCTCTTCCATCCAACGCCATATTCATCAAGGCAAATTGACCCTCCCTCGGATAACTTCTCACACTGTCATCTGAGGGTCCCTGTTCTCCTGGCAAATAAGAGGACTCTAGTACATGCTTGGGCAAGTTAGGAGGGAGGTGAGTGGGAAGGACAGTCAACATAAATAGAAGAGGGCATGTTGGCATGAGAAAGGAACAGGGATAGAGCTCATTGCCAAGGCCAGGGAATTGGAGCATGCCTTGTTCAGATGGGCTGGAACACCTGTGTCTGTGTCCTTCAATCCATTCTGTTTGCTCCGACTCACACATCCTCTGACCTTTGCATCTCCATCCCTTATTACTGTATTTTGGATGTGCTGTATCTTCCAAAGGCTGGGGTGCTAAAGGGCTTGTCCCCACGGAGCTTCTGGGTAGTGGCAGCACATTAAAAAGTAGAATCGTCATGAAGTCAAGTCACGGGGAATGCCTTGACGGAGTTAGATAGGAAAGCCCTGGCCCCTTCGTCTCTCTTTACTCGTAGGTTAGAAGAAGCTAACAGGTCTCCTCTACTCTGTGTCACTGCCATGATGCACTATGGCACCCCAGGCCAATAGCAGCAAGGCCACGCCATTATGAATTGGAACCTTGGACACCAGAAACCAAAGTAAATCATTCCTCCTTATAAATTGTGTGTCTTGGGTATGTGTCACATTGGTATAAACATAGCTAATAAATGGATTGACTATATAACATCTGTAGATTTTAAACTGACTTCCCATGGGTCATTTACCCTCCTCACATGCCCGATATGAGATAGCAAAGAGCCTCCGGGAAGAGAAAAGTAAAGCTAAACAGTATCATTAGACTCTTATCATTATTGTGATTTTAGTAAATCTTGAAAAGCTTGGCTAGTGGAGAAGGTGAATATTATGTTAATATATGCCAGGGATGAGGCTAACAACGTGGTACAATTGAGAAGTGACTTTATGTCACTTGGAGTTGGCTCACTCAGCTATGATGAGTGTGTCCTTCAAAACTTGCCAGAGAATTGTCCATATAGCTTCTCCTCTTGGATATTTTCAGAGATGTCATAGTATGACCCTTGTCTACTAGTGACCAAATCACATTGCTGATGAGTCCAGAATTCTTGAACAGAACTCTCCCTGACTCTGAATTCATCGGGCATCCTAAAGATGTCCTCTTGTCTTTGAAATCACTTCTGCCCTCAGGGGGCTCAGAAGTGGAAAAAAATGTCGATAACCTCATCTCCTGGACTCCTTTTGAAGCCATTCCCAATTTGTCATCATATTTTTGTTAGAGTGGAGCTTTTGAAATGCTGTGTGGGTAAACCCCTGTAAACACTCTCCTCTCCTCAGGGCCAAAAGGCCTCTAGCCATCCCTTTGCCTCCTGCTGTTTGTAAGCCTGGGACATAAGGTCCTTCTTGGGTAACAATAAGGGTCAGGTTCTTTTGCTGAGAGTTTGTAAATATATACGAAGTACCCCAAAATATCCATAATATAGTCATGATGTTCTCCTTTGTGGGAGTTAGTCCTAAAGAAATCACTAGAACTATAGCTAAAGCTTTTAACTCCTAAGTCATCAACTTTGGAATGTCCAAAACAACAAAAGTTTGAAGGCGCTGCATACGGCCAAACTTCAGGACATTATGAAACGTCCTGTGGGTCATGGCAATAATGGGAAACTGGGAAACTATTTAGATAATTTCTATTAAACTCGACTTTTTGGCATTTGAACGACGCAGGAAGAAAGAGAACACACTGGAAACATATTAGTGCGTTCAGAAAGATAAATGCCAAATGCTTTTGTTAGGAGGATTTGAGTATCAACACACAATATAATTTATCTTTTCTTCAAACTGCAGAAAAGCATAAATACCCTAAGGGCCGGGGAGAAAATTGAGCAGTAAAGAGCACGGGCTGCTCTTGCAGAGAACACAACTTCAGTTCCTAACCATAGGAAGCTCAAGTTCCAAAGAATCCTAACCCCTGCCTCTTATCTCTATGGGAATCCGGATGCACAGGTTACAAATGCATGCATTCAGGCACACACAACTACATATAAATAAACAAATCTTTCCAAAAAGCACCTTGTTTTGTTATTGGCATTGGAAGACAAGGCACAAAAGACTGTCCTTTTATATCCCTTTGCCCATGTTAGTATACCCCCCATTATGTCAATTGAACACCAAGAAACTCGGTTATATCAGCCTGCTATTCTTAGCTACTGTGTGATGCCAAGAACACCTTATATGTGATGAAGATATATGTGTTCTTTTTCAAGAGTTTAATTTTGAAGAAAGAAATCTAAATCCTAAGTTTACCTGTTAAGACAGTCTAAGAAGCTTATGTCTAACTCTTCCTGTAATGACTATGTGTGCAGGCTGCTATGTGTGCAGATGGACTGAAGCTCCACCTTTCTACTTAAATTGTGAAAAACAAGGTGATTGTGGGATCGTAAGTTTGGTACTTATTTAACGCTGTTCTGTGAAGCACTATGCGCTTAGCAAAATACGTCTCCAGTGGCAATTTTGATCCCAACCTAACAGTCTAGCCATTTAAGAATCCACAAGACCA
This sequence comes from Microtus pennsylvanicus, assembly GCF_037038515.1. Classification (NCBI taxonomy): domain Eukaryota; kingdom Metazoa; phylum Chordata; class Mammalia; order Rodentia; family Cricetidae; genus Microtus; species Microtus pennsylvanicus. Next base: position 94,667,816 of record NC_134586.1, read on the forward strand.
TAGCCACACAAGAAAAGATTCCTACACATACCAGTGGCAAAGATATGGATCCAAGCCTATGACTGAGGCTAGGGAGTTCGGAGTATTGCCAGTGTGGAAATACCACAGATTTAATTTTATTCTGATAATGAGTGTCAGAATAATCGAGATGATTTTCTTCCAAGTCAATGTTCTTTTTCTAAACTCAAGTGAGATTCAGCTTACTTATTCAAAGGTAACCTACTGGCCAGGATATAAGTCATAAATTATTTTCTGTTTCCAGTATCTGAAAGATGTTTTTAAAAAAGCTGGGCATTTTAGAGAAGACTATTCTCATCACGACAGAGTCATAGTATCAGAACTACAGCATTGTGGAAGGGGAGGGATGTACAGACATACAGAGCTCCTGTAGAGTGTGCAGGGTCCTGAGTTTCCTCTCCAGCACCGGAATAATGATAATGATGAGATAGTGACGAGGAAGAGGAGGGGAGGATGAATATGGTGATGACTTCTAGGTATGGACACTAGCATGGAATAGTTAAAAGAGAGTTATTTCTAATCTTTCAGACAAAATTGTCAGTTGCATGCTAACAATGTAGTTTCGCAATTGTTGGGGGTCATAGCTCATCTTCAGTACGATACTGGAGGATATGAGTGAAGAGCACAGTTGTGCCCTCTTTGATCTGGAAATGCAGATCCTCAGTTATTAAGCTTGTCAAGGTGGTAATTCGAGTGTCACAGGAATATCCAGCTGTGATTATTACCTTTTCTTCTCCTAGCGACTAGACATGGTTGTCCTTGTGAGGAAACTGAAGCCCACTTATCTGCTTCTCATTAGTTTCACAGACACCACACTTTCAAATTTTCTGCTACACCTTTTCCTTTGAACATCCCATTCCACCTTGCCGAAGGGAGAAGTTCCTGCAATCACAGCATACTCACTCAAGCCCCGTGGTAACCAATGTCATGTTTCACATGTAACACATATGCTCCACAGGACGGGAGAGCTTAAGAACAAACGAATCAGCACACAAGACGGAATTAATGCTGACGTAGTAAGTCACCTGCTCAGACTGTTGGAAGGAAGCGCCAGATTTCCCCACCTCAGTCTAGTCCGTGTTCCCATCCACTGTTCATTCTACTAACCCCATCAAACTATAGCAAATGACAGCAACCACAGCTTTCTTCATGGCCCTCTTTGCCATTAGTCATTTCTACAGGATAATTTCCATCTTGTCACTGTGTACATGCCATAATCCATATGCATGTGTACACAGATTTGACCACTCTTGAAGTAGAGATTTTAGCTTTGCCTCTCTTTATCTTCATTTATCCTGGCCTTTAATACATTGAAATCACTACCACTGGCCAGGTAAATGAACCTGGGATGAATGAAAAGGTATAATGTTTAAGAAAATAAAAATAAGCCACTATCTATAAAAATAATGTGTAAAAAGAACTGTGACAATAAGAGGATACCCAAGCAAATCACCACTGCCTTTGTGTTTATCTTGTGACAGGTAGGATTATATAAAACCAGAATATCTGGACATACCTATTGGTACTTACCCACTCAATTATACAGGTAAGTTGTTACCTAAATACATAAAATAATGCATAATACCTAAAATGAAAATGTATTTTGGTTCTAGAATTTCTATGTAACTGTATCTGAAAGGCTATTAGCAATGACTCTGAAACAGCAAAATCTCTGAAACTATTTCTGTGACATATTTTCCATTCCAGATTGTTCTTTCCCTTATTGAGTTTGTTTGCATGGAGATGGCGGGACAATTTTTATCTCTGTTTATAGCTTCATGCTCTTGAGCTTGCAGACAATTTCCATGATATCATATTGGCATATTATAACCTAAAATTAAAGTTAATCACGTGTTGATAATGCTCTCATGAATATTAAGCATATAAAATTGTTGCCATTGGGTAAATATCCTGGCACAAGAGAAAGGGGGTTCAGTTTTTTTTAAATGGACTCAAATCTAAGTCTTCCTAAACTAAAACTTAATGTTTGCCTCCCACCCATCACAAGGAATATTTTTATCCATCCAATGACTTTCTTTGTGTGTTTCTTTAGTTTCACAAACAAGTACAGTGTGTGCAGTGTCCCAGACATTTTTCTGGCATCAAGGCCCTGTACTATTGCTTCTCACCAAGTTTAACAAGCTTCCTCTGTCACCACCAGCAATGTATTATGTTTTATAATTCCCTAGTATTTGGGATATCATGTTTCATTGCTGTTGGTCTAGGTAAAAGATTTTGTCTTGGTGCTGTCTTTATTTGCACTGAAGTTCAATTTCTGGATTTTTACTCAATTTAAATGATTCTTCCAAAAGAGTAGGGCAGCTTCTGGAAGCATGCACAGCTGCCTCCATACATTGACCCAGTAGATTGTCGGGCTGTAAAATTGCATGCTTCCTCTCTGCTCAGCTCTCAGACAGACCATGCTGTCTATTTTTCATCTGCAGTGAGCTTCATTATGACCTCTATCTGACTATCATCTATGAAACCTGGGACGGAAGTTCAGAAAGTGTTGGGCAGCACTTAGCAGTAATGACGATGCTCATCCTCCAGATGATGCTCAGTGTCCTCCCAGGTTGCTCTCTTTTGAAAACACACGTGCTTTAGGAACCATAGACAGTAGATGAGAGAGTATAAATAGGCTCTTTGGCCTTGTTTCCGAGGCAGAGTTTGAATGTAATCCCTCATTAGTAAAGAGAGTATTCCTCCAAAGCATTCCTAAATAATCTCGATCACATCAAATTTCTGTAATACCTCTTATTCATCCTTGATACTTCACATCATCAGACACAGAGTTTGCAGTCCTCATGGCGACCTTAGAGGTTACATGCATTCTTCCTCTACTTGTGAGCAGCCTCGAAAAGAAAGAATTTGAATATTCCAACCGGTTCACACAGTGGGGCATCAGTGCAAAGATCAGCCGGTTCACACAGTGGGACGGCAGGGCAAAGATCAACCAACTCACACAGTGGGGCATCAGTGCAAAGATCAACCTGTTCACACAGTGGGGCAGCAGGGCAAAGATCAATCTGTTCACACAGTGGGGTGGCAGGGCAAAGATCAACCAACTCACACAGTGGGGCATCAGTGTAAAGATCAACTTGTTCACACAGTGGGGCGGCAGGGCAAAGATCAACCTGTTCACACAGTGGGGCGGCAGGGCATGACTCATGACTGTGAACCTAAGACATTTTCCATCCTGCTCCTCCCTCCACCCGAGAAGAACAGCCAGGTGGGCGCCCTCCTCAGTAATGCGCCCCTGTGGACTTGTTGGCTCAGCATAAATCTTCCTGGTCTCTTGTGTCAGAACTAAATAGCAGCATGACATTTAAAATTCAAATCCAAAAACCCTGGAGCAAAAGAAGACCTTAAACAAGTTCATTTCTCCTCCCAGGGGAAACTCATTCATCAAGGGAAAGAAAATGTTAAAGAAATAAAGAAGAGAGTTGAATTCTCAAATGTGTTAGGAGGTAGTGGAGGGGACTGGCAGGTCTCAGAGGATGGCAGGGAAGATTTCTGTGTGTCCTAGAAGAGTGTGCTGTACCTACCAATGCTTTTACTCTCTGATGCTCAGTTTCTCCACCTGTGAAGCACTGGTCTTCAAGAGACGTGTGTGTTTGTGAGTCCCCTAGTGTGCAAATAGCCACTTAAATCAAATCAATGCAAACGATCAGGGAAGGGGCAAAAGAATAAAAAATAGATGATGTATAGATAGATGAAAGATGATATATGATAGATAGATAGATAGATAGATAGATAGATAGATAGATAGATAGACAGACATATAGATGACACATAGATATATGCATAGATATATAGATAAATACAGAGAAGATAGATGATAGATACGGAGACAGATGATAGATGGTAGATAGAAAATAGATAGATAGGCAGATAATATGTAGATATGTAGGTGTTGGTTCTGACTCATTCTCTAAAAATAGATGATAAATGATAACAGACATAAATGATAGATAGATAGATAGATAGATAGATAGATAGATAGATAGATAGATAGATATGGGTAGATAGAGAGATTTTGAGAAGTAAATGATAGATATTTGGGTAGGTTGATAAATGGATAGATAAACTATATATGATATCTTTGCTTTGACTTCACAAGAATAGATGATAGCAAAGTAGATAGATAGATAGATAGATAGATAGATAGATAGATAGATAGATAGATAATATCTCTGTCTCTCTCTTACTTTGTAAAGGTAGATGACAGATAGGTAGATGATGAACCAAAGATACATACATATAGTTAGTTAGATAAATAGATAGAAAGATAGATAGATGATACATACATACATACATACATACACACATAGAAAATAGAGGATATATAGGTAGATAAAGATAGATAAATGATAAATAGAGGGTAGATAGATTTTATATATATATATATATATATGATGTTTCTGTCTCTCACTCTCTAAAAATAGATGATTGATAGATTGATAAGTAATTAATCAATAAATAGATGATTGGTAGATAGATGCATAATATGTAGATATATAGATAATGTCTCTGTCTCTCCCTCTCTCTCCTTTTCTAAAGATAGATGATAAATAGATACATAGACAGATGATAGATAGATAGATAGATAGATAGATAGATAGATAGATAGATAGATAGATAGATAATTCCATTTAATGGAAAGACAGAAAACAAAGAAATTCCTCTTCCAGTTCAACCTGACCCAAGCAGGGCCTGTGGGCCAGGATGCATCATTTAAGAAGCATCCATGGCATCCATGCCCCAGGAGACTTCTTCTGTATTCTGCTTTGCATCTCACTGACTTTTGTGTGTCTCAAATTCTCCCTGGATTTTGCTACAATCACAATGAAAACGAAAAGTCAAGTGCTTCATTTCTCTAGAAATTTTTTCATACTTAAATTGATCCTATCAACTGCCTTCTTCACTTTTAAATATGGGATTTGGATGGTTGTAATTCTGAGTGGCATCTCTGTATTTTTTCCCCAACAGCTTTAGGATTAAATTGCATTTTCACATTGTTTCAAAGCAGCACATAAAATCATTCCATGCTGTTTGAAGATTGCTAATTCTAAGCTAAGTGTGTAGGCATGTGCCTCTAAGTGTAGCACAGAGACAGGAGACTATCTGAAAGTTTAAGTCTTCCTTGGTCTGCATAGTGAGTCTCCACTTAATCATGTCTATATCATGAAACCTTGATTAATAAAAAGGGAAAACAAACGAAGAAATCTGAATTCAAATGCTAACAAGATAGTGATTGACAATAATCCAAAAGGAAGGTGAAGAGGCAGGAAGAGGAACAAGAGGACAGATTGCAAGAGAGGGGGAAGTAGAACGAGGGGGAGAAGGAGGAAGAGGAAGAACAGAAAGAAGAAAAGGAGCAGGAGAAAGAGCAACAGGAAGGGGCGAAGAAAGAGGACAAGGAAAAGCGGGAAGAGGAGTAACAGAAAGAGGAGGAGTAACAGGAAGAGCAGGAGAAGGAGCAGCAGGAAGGGGAGAAGAAAGAGTAGGAGCAACAGGACTAAGAGAAGCAAGAGGAGGAACAACAGGATGAGGATGAGGAGCAGGAGGAGGAAAAAGAGCAGTAGGGGTGTCTTCACCAAAACCAGAAGTCAGACTGTCTGAACACAGATTGCACCTGACAATGAGTGGCGTTGCTGAACTCAGAGCAACAGGCTGTAGAAGGAAGACTCTCCAGGAGTGATCAAGCATAATGCATTCTTGGATACAAAGGGCCCTCTGAGAAATCAGCATTTGCCCTCATACATGCCTATATCCTTATTTAGACCCAGAAGACAGCTGCACCAAATACCTGAAACCAAAATGTCCAGCCCAAAGAGCTGAGGATGCCCTAGCACTTATCAGCTGTTATTGTCCCAACTTTGTGTCTCCATGTAAGTACAACTTCATAGGTAGCTAATTTAAAAATGTGTCTAACACATCGTTGAGACGTTTCATGTAAGCTTTCATCCTAGAGGCCCGGTATATTTCATGGGAATGATGCGGAGTAACTAAGAGGAGCGGCAAGGAAGAGCTAAGCAGTAGAAGACACACAGTTCTTCAGTTCCGAAGCAAACACTGCCTGTTTCCAGCACTCCTCTCCTCTCCTAGGATGTTGATGCTGAGTTCTTGCAGGGCCAGGGCTAGACCCAGTGGCTAGTCACCATTTCTTGCTATGGAGCTGCCTCTACCTAGGAGACAGCACGCCTCCTACTTCACACAGTGTGAGCTCACGGTGGCCGTGTCTACAAATGAGTGCCTGCCATTTTGTGTGTTGGGTTTGGAGTATTTCACCAGTTTTAAAAAGGGATAGGAATTTCTGTCCATAGTTGGAGGAAATGAAGTCCCTGTTGGTCAAAATCACCTTGGTCCTTGTGTAATGCTGTCCCATCCCTCGAGTTTCCAGTTTCCAACCCTCAACCAGCATCCCAGAGACCACTCTCTCCCTCTGCCTGAGCAATGGCAAGCTCAGAAGATGAGGCCAGGAAACTGCTTTCAAAGTATCCCTTCCAATTGTCTTAAGCAGACATGTCAGGGCCTAGAAACCGTCCTTTACAGCCAAGGAGGTTGGCAGTTTGTTACAGCTTGGTTTGGTTTGAGGAGAGATTAGAAACAGTAAAATATGGATGGACAGGATATGATCACTTGTCCAGCTGGTAGTGTAACATTCCTAATGCTTTGAGCCATGTTAATGCTCCTGAGATCCAGAAGGTCAGAGAAGCCACCACCAATTATCTGACGACCCATATTTGGTTATGCTGTAAAGCAAATGTGTCTGTGTGTATTTTGTGTTCCTGAAAGTGGGATAATGAGGATGGATTCTGTTCCAGATTCCTTGGCTGATGTGTGAAATTCCAAACACCAGGCCTCTCTGTGCTGTCCGATACATAAACACATAAAACCACAAAGAGAAAGAATTTTCTTGGTAAGAGAAGAAGGGAGGACAGGGGCAGAAAAAAAGGCAAAAATCGAATTTGATGTGTTTCTCTTTTGTCAGCTCTAAAACCAATGTTATAAGTCAAATGTCCGTGGAAAGTTTTGGATCTAGGATGAAAAAATAGAGTTATTCTGTGGGTATAGCAGTACATGCCTTTAATGTCAGCTTTAAGGAGGCAGAGGCAGGAGGATCTCTGTGAGTCCAAGGACCAGCTTTGTCTACACAGTGAGTACCAGGCCAGTCGGGCCAACACAGTGAGACTGCATATTGAAATAAAATAAACGAATTTTTAAAACCTCTCAAATTTCAGCAGTAAAAAATAAAAACCAATTATTAGAAAAACACTTGAATAAATAATTGTTGGATGGTATAGATAATTGACTAGAATGATAAATGCATAAAATATGGGCTAGCATAAAAATCCAAATTAAGAATCCCAGTCTAGAGCTGAAGAGATAGCTCAGAGGTTAAGAACCCTGGCTGCTCTTCCCAAGGTCCTGAGTTCAATTCCCAGCAACCATATGGTGGCTCACAACCATCTATGAGATCTAGTGCCCTCTTCTGGCATGCAGGGATAAAAGCAGGCAGAACACTGTATACATAATAAATAAGTCTTTAGGGGGGGGGGGGAGGAATCCCAGTCTATCACGATAAAGGCACCAAAATAGGTAGACGTCAGTACTGGTGACCGTACAGAGACATTGTGCAGAGTTGTGATGAGAATCTGAAATGATAGTCAGCTTAGAAACACCCTGGAACTTAAAGAAAGACATAACTCACTTTCTAGTGAAACTTCTGAGTATTTGTCCAGAACCAACGAACCCTGTACTCAGAGAAGAATCACACACACACACACACACACACACACACAAAAACCGTTTATAACACATCTCTAGCAACAGTTAGTAAAGGAGAGAACCATGAGTCTGGAGGGCTGGAAGGAAAGGCACACCCCCTTTGATGCAATCCTCATATTTAATTCTTCCATGAGAGAAGAAACCAAGCCGAAATTGTGGAACATTGGGAAATGGAGGTGACCTTTTAATTCATTGAGTTAGATTGCATTTTTTAATGATTGGCTTTTAATTATGTATATGTATTATGTATACGTAGGTGCATTTTTCTGGGACTATGTGCGTGTGAACACAGTTGCCTGTAGAGACCACAGAAGGGCATTGGCTATCTGGAGCTGGAATTACAGGAAGTTGGGAGCCACCTGATGTGGGGGCGGAGAACTGTACACAGAGTTTTCAGCAAGAGCACAGCATCTCTCCAACCTCTAGTCTGGCTCCAATAGAGAGAACAAGCAGGTGAACAGAAGTTAGAGGTGAGGACCAAGGGCAAGGGTGAATTGAGTGTACGTATAAAGATGTAGGAGGAGGAAGATTTTTGAGGTATCTTCTAAGAACATATACACATGACAAAAAGATACAGGAGACATATATGTGCAACCATATATGTGTGCATATTAGCACACACAAAATGATAGGTAATACCTGATAATGGTTGATAAGGTCTGTGTCAGTCTCCCAATGTCCTGGTTGTCACATTGCTCAGCAGTTATTCCAGACATTGCTACGAGGAGAAAGTATGCAAAGGGTATTTGCCAAGGCACAATATTGATTCTCCAATCTTCTATCTGATCATTCTGTAATCACTTCAAATTGAAATTTTACAAAAGAAAGAAAATGGAGAAAAGAATAAAAGGGAGATGGGGCACCATGGTCTTGGCTTGGAGGTACTGACTGTTTTCATTCAAGCTCTCTTCTGTCATATAGAACATAAGTAGTCTCTTGTTTCCTTTAGTTTCAGCATAGGGAAGGAGAGGATTTATTTGGCTCACTGCTCCATCAGTAGAGAGAAGCCACAGAAGCAGGTGCTTGAGATGGCTTGTCACATTATAGCCATAGGGCCGAGAGAAGTGCTTGCACCCATTCATCTAGCCCCCGCCTGTCCTGTACAGTTCAGAAAGAATCCTCTGCAGAGGGAATGATGCCTCCCACAATGGGCTGGGCCAATTAACAATCAAAACACGTCCTTATGCACAGACATAGACCTATCTGATCTAGACACTCCCTCAACTGCAGTTATCATCCCTTGTAACTCTTGGTTGTTCGCAGCTGATGGTAAATACTAAACCAACATAGGTAGGTTTCCTCCTCTTCGGCAAGTCTTCAGTGGTAAATGGGCAGAATGGGGGCTTAGAGATGGAAACACAGGTTTCTGGTGCCACCCACCTTTAAATGTGTCCTGCACTCATGCCTTCCCCCATGCCACAGGTTTCATGGGCATGCAGGGACCAGTTCGTTTCATTGGTTTTCCGTTGGAAAAAGAATTTGATGTTTTCTCTTCAGCTAGAGACACACAGAGGCATCCGATCCACTAAATGATTCTGCAGCCCACACAAATGTTGTCAGACAAAAGGCTTCACGTTTTGAGTTCGTTTCTTGGAATGACTAATGTTCCATCAGAGGCACAAAAATTGCTGTTTGGGTCTTGTTATTTCTAACAGGATAACACTTAGTAAAGTCGGGGCTGATTATCCCACCCACCACTGCTCAGGCAAAAAAAAAAAAAGCCTAGCAGTTGGAGAGTCTTTTAAGATAATCGGGGCAGGTAATTACTGAGAAGCAGACTGTGTGCTCTCTAATCTCCAGTGTCTACTGATAAGTGGCGAAATAAATGGGAACAAGTGTAAGAGGCAGGCCCAAGATAAAAGGGCTGTGTTGAGCTCCGCCAAGTCTGCACTTTTGAATAGCTGCCCTGAATAACATGAAATAAATTCTCTATGGAATCCCGTGGCTTTCTGGAGAAGTAAGTATTCATTGCCTAACTTAGAGACGTGGATCTCACTGACTTCTGAACACCTAGTCTATTCCTGGTGTTTTCATGTCTCTAACAATAACAATTATATTGGGGGCCATAACATTTGCCCCCAAATAATCTGCATTGTCACCCCTCCTTAGTCATTACTTTGCCGTGAGGTCTTAGATGAGTTCATTTCGCTCTTATCTCTGGTTTTGGGACGGAGAAATATACTACATTAATGTTAGGAGTAACATAGCACATTAATGGTGTAAACTGTGAAGTACAGGTTCACGAACTCACAGAGACAACTCACCCACATTAGATAACATTATAGGTATTTTATCCTAAAAAATAAATAAATAAATAAATAAATAAATAAATAAATAAATAAATAAATAAACAAACAAACAAACGAAAGTCTTAGATTCAATTCAAGACTGACACCGTGAGAATTTAATTATGATTAGCTTTTGTTGCCAACTTGGGAAGACCTAGAATTAACTAAGAAGCAGGCTTCTAATTCATATTTTGGGGGAGTGTTATTAAGGCATTTTTAAGAAAGATTAAGTGAGAAGAGAAGACATTGGAGTAGGCAATTCCTCCTAGCAGGTAACTCAGGTATATAAAGAAGTCTGGGGAATAAGCAATGTTGCTTGCCTGCTTGTCTTCACTCCATGTTGGTAAATGCATCTTTCCCTGCAGTGGCAGCAGCAGCTGCTGCTGATACAGTTGTTCTAGCCACCAGCCTTCACTGTGGTTTCCTCAACCTTCCAATAGAGACTGAAGACCAGTGAGTCTTCAGGAATCTTCCAGGCTTTTAGCATTAGCCTGGGGTTTCTGAGGCATCCGCTTAGTGGACTGAGAAGTCTTTTCTAGAGTACAGATAGCCACTGTTGTACTTCCCATCCCCAACCAATCGTAAGCTACCGTGGTAAACCCCCTTCTAAATATACTCCCTTGGTGCTGATCTTTGGGGAAATCTTGCCTACAACAAAGACTACAGCTATACTATAGCTGCCTATGTGTTTCCAATTAGAAAATGAACATGGGTATTTCAGAAGCATCTGTGACTAGAAACCACCATAGGCACGGAAATATTAAGGTCTTGAACAATCATAGAAGGCCTTTATTGTCCTACTAAAGCCGTTCCCTTTGAAATGGAAGACATGTGGGCCCATGTTGGAGTGTACATCATGCATCCATAAAAGATAATGCCCTCACAGTGTGGACTCTTACAACATCTGTTCTCCACAGCTGTTACAAAGCCTGTGATGTTCTCCCTAGCACACATCACCTAGCCCTTCGCTTTCACAGCCAACATAATCAATCCTACAAAAACAACCAATTGAATTATGCCTCTTTTACCGAGGTGTGGATTCATAGTACCTCAACACGCAATCTTCACCACAATATTGTTCAAAGCCTTTTCCCACTGGCTGAAGTTTAGGCTCTACCCTCAAAATTGGTTCTTATACCCCTCACAAAAACTCTACAGTTTCTCTTTGTATGACCCCTTGGGTAGCATGAGAAGATACCTATGGACATTGACATCCCCCATAACTTTCTAATCAGAATACAAATCTCATGTGTTCTCATTCTCCCAGCTTCTCTATGGAAGCTCCCTCTGGATGTGGTAGGTGGTTATCGGGAAGTACTCAAGTTGGTTTTCTCAAAGCTCAGAGGTCTCCAAATCTGCCATCAATTTGTTTCAGGAATGTGTGTCTTTCAGTGATTCTCATTAAGGAATGGATACAGACCTACTGCCATCTATAAACCCACTCTCAAGATTCACAGAGATCAGTCATCAGAGATACAAAAAGACCACGGGAAGAAATGGCTATGGCTTGTAGCCGAGAGCCTGTGTCACAAGCCTCAGCTAATGACCATCTCCTCTCACAGTAAACACTGGCCTAGGAAGCTTACCTTTTAATACAGAAACTATTCATTATCTGAAAAGTAGGAACAATGACACCAATATCTATAAGCAATCTTGATGTCAGGGAATACCTTAAGGAATCTGCAAAATAGGGGAGCTTTACAGTGATTTTAAACTGATTTCCTGACAATCATCATCATCACAAACATAGAATTAAAGTTACTCTGAGGGCTAGAGAGATGGCTCAGCAGTTAAGAGTACTTGCTAGTTTTGCAAAGTGATGGAGTTCATTCCCAGCACCTACACTGGGCAGATCACAACTGCATATAACTCCAGCACATATATGTGTGTGTGTATGTGTGTGTGTGTGTGTGTGTGTGTGTGTGTGTGTGTGTACGTATATAGGCCCCCTTTCTACCCTCTGGAGGCACTGGCACACATATGTACACACTCACACACAGAGATATGCACAAACATAAATAAAGGGAAAATGGCATTTTTAAAGAACTATAGAAAGTTAGACACAGACTTAAAAATGAAAGCAAAAATGTACACTTACTGTCACCGCCTTGTCTTCCATAAATCTACTAACGTCTACTGAGGTATGAAGAGGACAAAAGTGATGCTTGTTTGGCACATGCGGACTCTTAGGAACTCGATGTCTTACCCAAAAGCCATTGTTAATAAATGTAAAGCAAAGAGGAAGCCAAGGAAGTGGGCTTCAAAAGGAACACTGTTAGCTACTTTGATTTCGAAAGGCAGGAACCTGGCCTTCCTTCAGTTTCCCAGTCTTTGCACTCAGCCAGGGTGTATGAATGACCCTTTGTTGAATGGATGTCCTGGAACTCACAAATTATTCACCGGAAGAAGGGGAAGCTCAAAGGCAGCACGCTGTCAGATGTGGGGCCCAGAGAAAGGAGATGGTGCCTAGCACCTGGTCCCCCGGGGCAGCCTTGGGTTAGTCTCAGCCTGTGCTGCATTTTCTCTTTAAACTTTGGGAGCACGGCCTGGACACTTGGTTAAACCCACATGCAAACAGCTACAGTTTGGGGCTGCTTCAAACCCTCCTGAGTTCCTGTTTTCAAAGCATCCCAGCTTCTAAAAGGATAAACATCCTAGCTAATAATTTTAGCTTCGCAGAAATTGTCACTGATGGAAGAGGGCCCACATCCAGTCTTTATCTGTTCCGTTATGTAATAAACACTTACGGAGGGCAATCGGGCCTTGAGCTGTACGTAGACTCAGTATGGACCAGTCACTTTTCTACAATGCTCAGACCTAGCTGAGGACACAGACACATGGATGAGAGTGAAATCAAGTCCTTCATTCTGTCAGAGACTCTGTTGAGGAAGCAGTGGCAGGCCAAGAAGAGGGGTATGTCCTGACTGAAGAGCCAAGAAAGATTTCAGTGGCTCATTGTTCAAATATCATCTCCAATACAGCCTTCCCAGCTGACCTGTGTAAGCTCACTGTACAAATATCACAGCGTTTCCAATACTGTTTCTCCAGAGAGCCTCAACGAGGTAGCATTGGAGAACGCTGGCTACTGGCTTTCTGGCATGTCTGGCTTTTCTTGCACACTGTTGTTTTGAGAAACATTAATGAACATTTGGTGAAGGGCTGGTTGGCTGTCTCATTTGGCTCAACTATAATTTGGAAGCAAAATTCTGAGGGGTGGGTTATTTTTTTTCCAATTCCTTAATTAAACAACTGGAAGTCACCATGCAATTCATTCATCTTTGTATCTTTCCCCGAATTGCTCTCACTGAAAGAGCCTCTATGTTGAAGCCCCTGCTCCGCCATCAATAATATTTCTACTGTGTGCTCGGGCTGTTTATTTTTATAGCTCTGTGTATTTGACCTAAAGCTTTTAACCTTGCGTGTGTGCCCTCAAGTGACTTTATTGCAAACGGGCTTGGCTTATAAATCTAAATAGTAAGTAATATGCAGGCGTCAGAGGAGGATAAGAAATAGAACTGCCCGTTCCCTGGAGAGATGGAACGGCAAGAGGGGACGAGTCTGAGAGAGCGCACGTAAAGGAGAGGTCAGGGACGCGCGGCCAGCTACATGCTCAGTGCAGCACAGAGGACAGAGCTGTGACCAAGGATGCTAAGGACACCTAGCTATGGAGAAGGTCATAAATCTTATCAGAGCGCACATTCCAGCCAAAGGGAAAAGCCAAGTCTCCAAGAAGACAAGATCTCTAATTTCACCTTTTTTTTCCCTAACAAAACTGGGGCAAGAGCTTGCTTTTTGATGGCAAATCATCTTGATTCTGTGACGATTCATCTACTTGTTGCTAAAAGACATTTCCTTAATGAGACTGCCCACAGGGTATGCCTCTGCCCATCAGATGTTTTGTTTTAAACAGCTGTGATGAAATACCTGCCAGAATGACTTGATATGAAACACTCTGTTTCAGCGCAGAGTCTCAAAGGGTTCAGCTTCTGGTCTTTGGAGGTACTGATGCCTCGTCTCAGGTCATGCAGCACTCTGCCTTAGGCCTGGGGATGCTCACCTCAGAGTAATGAGAAGCAGAGGGTGGAAGGGATGGAGGACCAGGATTAACATTCCAGCTAGGCTTTACCATTTGAAACTTCTACCATTTCCCAAAATAGAATCACAAGTCAGAAAAGAACAGTTCCACACGGTGTCTTTGTGACTTTTCACTTCCAAACCCTTTGGCTTCATATTCAAGACCTTTTGGCTAAGACAGACACACATATGCTATTAGCAGGAGAGCATAATGGATCCCCAAATTCATTACTAATAATCCTGCTCGTTCCCTAGATTTCCCTCCAGTTATTCTACGAACCCCAGGTTCAGAACACTACTGTCCTCAGTCTTCTATGTCTAGCACTGGGAGGAACAGATGGCATTGCCGCTGTGCAAAAATGGGAAACTGAGGCAGAAGTGTATGAGACCCTGCCAAGACAGCTAGTGTCCGACAAAAAGAAATCTGAAAATGACGAAAAACCCCCGTGAATGGGATAGTGGACCAACTGACACCAGAAAGCCCCGCCTGCTACAAACTCCCAGTGTGTAGGGAGCTTTGATGCCTTCCGTGAGATTTGTATCCACCCCCACAGACTCCCAAGATTCCACGCCATTTCCTGCCCTCTTCTATTCCTGCATCAGCGTATTACACGGGAGAGCCCAGAGCCATGCCCACAACCCCAGCTACCAGCAAATCTTTGCAGTGGTTCTGGTACCCCTTCTCATTACTGTACGCCACCGCACAATGAATCAGGACTATGGTGGCACCTGGGTCACCATATGGTGACAAACTGGACCACATGGCATGGAGCGGAGGTGTACTTGTCAGTGGTGAGCCAGATGCCACCCATCAAGGTGTTGGTGGTAGATACTGGATACTGCTGGGACTTCTCTGTGTTATGTCCTCATGGGCCTTTAGTTCACCCTTTCACGTTCCTAAACTCCTGCCCGCTTCTCACTCTGATACCCAGGGCATCAATTTAATACACCACTCATACAACTTCACTGAGATTAGCTCTCTGCTAAGACCTCATCTCCAAGTGCAGTCACATTGGGAGCTGGAGCATCAAAGTTTCGTTTAAAGAGAGGGGGTGAGCCATTCAGTCCCCAATTCAGATCTAATGTGGCAATCTCTTTCCTTACCTGTCTTCTCTCTTTCCAAATCATGGTCTTTTAAGCCAACCCCAACATGTCCACCTTCTCTGACCACTGACTGAGAAAAAAAGTGATTCAGAGTCACCAAGCCTTATGCCAACGTGATTAGTTGCTCTTCTCGTGGTTGAAGCCAAAACATCTGACCAAAAGCAACTTAAGGGAGTTTATTTGTGTACAGTTTGAGGGCAGAGTTCATCATACTGAGGAGCGTGTGGAGACAAGACCGGCGCTGTCTGTGGTAGCAGAGGCCGGAAACAGCATGTCATGTTATACCTCCTGTCAGAAGCAGAGAGATGAAACCTCTCATCCAGGCTTCCCTCTTCCTTTACTCAGGCTGTGCACCTGCCCGTGCCTAGGATTAGCCTTCCCTCCTGTCTCCGATAGCATCCTTCTAGACACACGCAGAGGTGTGTCTCTGGGATGATTCTCGGTCCCTTTAAACCAGCGTGCCAGCTGACTATCACAATATTTAATAGCATTTCAGATGAAGATATTCGGAGAAATAAACTTCTGGTCGTGTTACCCTAAATATCGTGCCGCCAAGGCTCACACCCAGAAATCTCACTGCCTCTCACATTCTGTAAATCAAGATCACCCACCACTGATGACAGTAGAAAGAAGTAGTACCAGAAGAACAGAGGGAGGCAGGGCGTTCCCCATGGTTAGTTACTTTCCTCCATCCCCTGCTTCGATCCTTTACGAACTGGATCTGGTGGGCATTCCAGAAAACGTAACTGATCGTTGCATCCAGTTCATGCATTTCCAACTTAGTGATGACAGTGGAGATGGGAGATTCCCTCCTCACGTGACCATGCCCTCTCTGGCTTTTCATTCCCTCTGGTTCTCTCTCAGTGAAAACATCAGGATAATTTCTTCACTGTCATTTTTTAAACGTAACTACATCTCTAGAATGTGCGCTGTGAAGAAACATTAATAGCTACCGTGTTTAAGATTTTATCTATGTGGGCCCAACAGTTGGATCCTGCTCATTCTCCTTTCTAAACAGCCGTGAGCAAGTACAGCTTTAAACCCCTTCCCTATGCTGGGCTTACCAAATCCAGACAGAAACTCAGAATGACTTCTGTTTCTTTGGGAGCATTTCTGAACAATCTGGGAAGCATGGGCATGACACTCATGTCACAGACGAGTCACATGTGTCTGCTCATTCTGATCTTCTTCCTGGACAGTCACCTCAGCCTGATCCTCAGAGGGAACCTGGCTGGGGTCTCTGTCTCACTGTGTTTTTCTCTATCTATCTCTGACTCTTTCTCTGTCTCTGTCTCTCTCTCTTTTTACACACACACACACAAACACACATTCTGAACCACAACAGAATTCTAGATTTAAGTGGGGACCTACCTTTGGCCAGCTTTATGTCCTTGGACAATTTTTAACAGCTATGATTTTCAAATCGAGTTAAGAGCCCAATATAATACTGTTGCAAAAGATTAATAAAAGTCCATTCAGTCCAGTTCTTAGGGCCTCACCAGGAGGAGGAATACATACTTAGTTACTTCACGGCTTACTCAGCCTTTAAAACCCACAAAACTTTTGTATAGAATTTCCAAAACTGTTCTTTGGATTTCTGAGCCATAGGTTTTGGTGTATGGCAGAGATGTAATCAAGAACAGAGAGTCCAACAGTGATTCTCTGCCTAGCTTCATGTCAAAAAGTGTCTCTCCAATACTACTACCTAGATTCCAGGGGCCAGTGTTCAGAGAGCAAGGCTGTACAGGCATGAGGGACCCCCTGTATGATCTGTTAATGGAAGCTATGTTACTCCTGTCTGTTGTAGGTGCCACAAGTTACCTGTCAATCAGACAGGGCCTAGATCAGGTTCATGGACGATATTAGGGTTTATATTTCTTTTGCAGCTGTTAGGCTGCTGAAAACTAGTAGAATATATACTTGCTCTAAAAATCATAAAAAGAAAAGATAAAAAGGACTATGAAAAAAAGAGGAAAACGGGGAGCCTGCAGAGGCAGGGGCCAGGTGACAGCAGAGCAATAGAGACCTGAGTCCACTCAACACACATCAGCTTCACGGTGCTCTTAAAGCCTTTCTTTTTATAAACACAGTTAATTAAAACAATCTGTCAATCACCAGAAGCTAGCAGAAACTAATCCCTGCTTACTGTAAAAATCTGAATCTACAAAGAAACCTGGAGGTAGATGTAGAGAGTGGGAGATTGGAAATAAAACACAAAAATACCTTGCATAGAATAAAGGAGAGTCTATCACTGCTACTGCCCCATCCATCAGAGAACAGAACACCATCCTGCCTCATCCTGTCTGTGTCCATTCCTACAGACCACCACTCTCCACAAGCTTGGAATGACCTTCCTACTGCAAATGTGCGAGCAAGAAGTCTAGGCAGTCCTCCCCACGTCTCTGCCATCTTCTGTAAGGTAGCGAGCTCCTGACCTCTGTGAACACATGGAAAGAAGCCACCTAGGATGGGTCATGTTACATGCATTTTGATGGGACCTAGCAAAACCATGGAGATAAACTTTGGGGGCTGTCAGGGAGAGAGTTTCTAGACTTGGTTGATTGACATAGGAAGCCCCTCCCTAAATGTGAACAGCACAATTCTGAGGTCCTGGGGTAAGCAGACAGATGTAGGGCACCTAAGCAGGAGCACTCATTTCTTTCTGCTTCCACAATTCGGGTGGATAGGACCAGTTAGAACAACTCACTACTGCCATAGCATCCCCCTTCCCCAGGATAGAATTACCCCGTAGAACTGAGAGTCACAAGGAACTTTTCCTTTCATAAACTGCCTTTGCCATGTACTTTGTCACAGCTGTGAGACAAATAGTTTTATCCTCCTTTGCTGTAGCAGAGAAAGGCAGACCCAAGGGGGACTTCTGGACACATCAGCACCCGAGATGCCGGACCACCCTTTATTCCTTGTAAACAGCCAACACAAACATCACTTCAGCTGGCTGGGGCATTCATTGCTCTCATTCCCTGTTGCACATGTGTGGAGTCCTTTTTCCCTGAGAATGACCTAAAACAAACGTCCAGGCGAAATCCAACCTCAGACAAAGAGATTCTGAGCCACAGATGGTCTCAACTGCTCTTGCAGCTGTCTCAGTAAAATGCTTCTCCAGGGATACCAGTGGCTGTCTTCTATCCCCTGCCTTGTCAATATTAAATCCTCCCTCGGGCTCACATCATCCTAGAGCTCCTTGTCAACACCCCAAGCCTTCTCTCATTCCCACCTTCGTAGAATTCTTTCTCTATGTGAGTGCTATATTTCACAAGCTCTCTTTTGTGATGCTCACATGCCTAGATGCCTAGAAAGACTCAAAACCTGTCGTTTCTCTTCAAATCTCATGTTCTCCTCACTTTTCATAAAAATGGCAGTATGATAAAAACAGAATATCTTATTCCATAAAACAATAATAAATAAGAAGGGCTTTAGAGTAGAAGTTGAACTGAGTTCAAAGCTTATGCCACTGACTGTCTCTGGTTTTGGGCACATAGCCCATTAAAAAGTGGATTTGCCCGGCATCCTACCTTATACCATGTCTCTGCATTAGGATTCTGCATCTGTATTATGGAAGCATCCTTTCTGACATCCAGTGACGGTGAAAACCACGCCTCTTGTGAAGAATGTATAACAATGTTTGAACACAACATGCCATCAATCTCACTGCCAAGTCCATTTTCAACATCAGTGACAAAGGCAATGAAGTTGGTAGCTGCAATTTGGCAGCTTGTTTCGCTTTGTCTTTACAACGATTGGAACCTTTTGGATGGCACGAAAAAGCAAGACTTCACCCAGCAAGCAGACAGGCCTGATTTATTTATTTATTTTGTCCTTAACTGGACCTGTACAGTATCTGATGCCTTTATGAGATATTTAGATCAATTCTTACTGTCTCTACAATTAATTCATTTTCTAGATCTCCTCTAATGCCAAGGGCATCCATTCCTATAAGTAGCTGCCACATGTTCTACAAGACTCAAATTGCCTCTCTGATGTGAATATGTTTTCAATAAGTTCAAGTCATCCTATCCACAACTCTGCCACCCTCTTGAGAAGGAGCAGGTATCCAACCCTCTGGACTTGCAGAAGAAGTCCCCTTTGTTTATGCAAAGAGGGAAAGCCACTTTTAACTTCCAGATACATCCATACACATCCAGATTTGCCTGGATGATCATATTCATTTCTATCAAACATATTTTGAATTGTCAATCTAAGAAAAAAGGAGAAAGAGAAGGAAAATAAGTACATATAGATTGATGGATGATAGGTAAATAGGTATATAGAAAGATGATAAACATATGTTAGCTGATTAATAGATAGATGATAGATAGGTGGACAGATGATAGAGATAGATAGATAGATAGATAGATAGATAGATAGATAGATAGATAGACAGATAGACAGACAGATAGATAGATGATAGATAGACAGATAGACATATGTATAAATAGATAACTAGTTAATAATACATACATAGGTAATAGATTGACACATGCATATATACCTACAACCTTGCAAACTTACATACTGTGATGACTGCTAGACAGCTAGAAGTTGAAAAGGTAGACAAACAGACAGACAATAGGCTGAAAATACATGATAGATGACAGATATAAATGATAGCTAGAGAAGTACTAAGAGAGAGATAGGAACGGAGGTTAGAGAAACATCGGGGCTCACTATCAATCCGGTTCCTAAATTCCTTAAGCTTGTCACTTAGCTAGAGTCTCTCTTTGTGTTGTCTAAAGGAGTCTCCCTTTGGAGAGATGTATTTTTAAATCCTTTGGTGTTGATTGGGAATCTTTGTACACTTCAGGAAAATGAACCATACAATGGTTCAGGAAGTGCATGTTTTAGTTTGCAGGGAGAAGAGTTGTAGAAGGCTGGTGGGAGAAGGGAACACAACAGCCCACACTGGTTTGGGGCAGACCTTTTTTCAGGAATTGTGTATCTATACATGATAGATCCAAATACTGACCAATAGGAAGCTGCCATCCCCTCACCTGGGAAGCCGTTTGAGTATGAGGGTGAATGTTCTCTCTGTTTGGGTCCCACAGATTAAGTGATGATGTGGTTCAATTCTAAATATCTTGCAAACATTGTATAGCTGGACTCACTGTGGTTATTAGTGAATTCTAACTTCTGAGCGTTCACATGGCTGCCTATTTACACTATGCTGGGCTTCCTCAACAGGGTTCTCTAGCATCCCCATGCCATGGATCAGTTTTCTGCTTCTGTCTAACCCTTGAGTTTAATCCAGTGTGATTAGAGGAAGCCAGGCATGGCAACCCTTTGACTCTTGGACACTCTTTTTCTCCTGTCCTTCCACCCACCCATGGCCAGCATCACTGAGTGATGATGACACCCTTCCCAACTGAGTTGACATATGACTTCAGACTCAACACAAAGCCCCAGGTGGCCCAAATAAATGACCAAACTTAAAACAAATGTGTTTTCATTTCCCATCTGGACCACAAATATCATGGAAATAAACACCATGACTCTCACGTGATGGTCTCTAACTTCACAGAACTAAAAGAGCCTTGTATGGGCATCGGCAGCCTTCAGTTACCTTCTATATGCCTAAGTAAAATCCTCAGTGCAGGAATAATGGGTTAAAAATTGTGGCACACTTTTGAAGAAGCTTCTGGAAATTTAGCCTTGCAAATGACATGTGTACAAAGAGGATGCATGTAGCACTGTAGATAGTATAGCTTGTCAACACTGTTCGCATCAACATCTTGCTCTTTGGTCTCCAGTCTAGACTGCATAAAACTGTTGAAGTCACATCAGAAGACCTGAGATTAGTGCGTCATCTAAACCCTCCCTCTAGAAGTTTGCAATCAAATGAACAATGATACTCTTCTATTCAGCACCATATAATTGGCAGCTTAAACTACAGTTCTCTCTGGCAATGAGGAGCCAAAGGTGACTCTGTTTCATACCCGGAAAAGCTCAGAGGAGGGAAAGATGACAGGAAGCCCTTTCTTCTTCTGTAACAGTCTTTGGCAGGAGCCATTGCTGCTTCTCACTGCTCTTAGATTCCCTCCACCCCTGTGTTTTTAAGAACAGGAACAAAAGTACAGACAAGGGAAAAGCGGGAAACTCAGGTGTGCATGTACATTGAATGCTCTTTGCTTTAGCAGTTGGTCTAGCTGCTGGTGGGACTGCCCTGCCATCCTGAGCCTTCCTGTCTCTAGCATGTGGGGCTTGGACTTGGCAATGGGGAGGAGTTTGTGGCTTCCACAGCTGGGACTCTCCGATAAACAACAGAGTTATTACCATTCCCCATGAAATGGAAGGTCTATCTATCAAGGTCTGTGGTAACAGAAAAGTGATTAATTACTTTTCTATTGCTTTGCTAAAACACCACAACTGAAAACAAGTCATAGAAGAGAGACTTTCTTTCGGCTTATGTTTGCAGAGGGATAAGCATCTGTCACGGCAGGAAGACATGGCAAAACTGCAGGCATAGTGGCGGCAGGAGGAAGCTGGAAGATCACACCCTCGATGACAGATATGAAACAGAGAAGCAGAGTGATGCTAGGAACTTTCAAAGCCTTCCTCTCATGATGCATTTCCTCCAGGGCGGTTACACTACCTTCCCAACCAGGAGCACCAAATGGGAATAAAGCATTAACGTCATTCCGTTAGACCAGAAATCATCCCCACATCAGGACCTGCAGAGAAAGCTATCCATTGAGTCAAACTGGATACAGGAGACATCCACCCAGCAGGCACAACAGCACCATCAGCTCACACTTCTAGATCACCAAATAGGATGCTCACTGAGCCTAGTTCCCCATCTGTAGAAGAGAGAGGAGTGAGAATCAGATTTCAGTCTCTGGGGCCTAGTACCCAGCTTTTATCATCTGATTCTCTTACATTCTGCATCACAGTGAGTGAGTTCTAGGCATCTCTTTCTATCACTGTTGTTGTGTTGCATTGTGTTGTGTGGTTGTGAAGTTGTTGGAGATAGGCATCAAGTCACCATTGCTCATATAGAAATAGAAGCGCCAGGATACTTTCCCCATGTGGAGCCGAGTGGATCAGGAGTGCAAAGTAGACAGTGTCTGGGTGAACCAGGAGTTTAAGGAGGCCAGAGCAGCCCTGGAACAGGGAGAGAACTCTGGCAGGAACCCTCCATAGATTGACAGTGGGTGCTGCTCTTTGTGCTTCTTCCCAGCAGTGTCCCGGCAGCCAGCAGCAGCCAGAGCCAGGCAGTGACACAAATCCCATGACCCACCCTTCTCGAAATATCAGCTAGACAGTCACTTCCTCTGATCAGGAAGGACAGACCCTGGGACTGCACTGCTACATGCTCTTAGGAATGTGAGCCCTTGTCTTCCCAGGGACCCTCGGATACATGGCACATTCCCCCGGGAATGGCTATGGGAACAACCTCGGGCCTTACAGGAAGGAAGAAGGTCCAGGGAAGGCTGTGACCCTAGTTATTTTGAACACAAGTTTTCTCTGTCCAAGGAAAGGTCACTCTTCTCTCTGACAGACAGGCAGGAGAGGCTCGACCTGATGTGTGCTTAATGGGAAAAATGGTGGCCCACGACTTCAGACGTGGGATTTGGGGAGGTGGTATTTTAGGAAGATGGATTAATCCCTCCAACTCTGCTTATATTCTCCAGTTGATGACCCCTCTTCTAGCCTTGATATCAAATTCATCTATTGAAAACAATTGAGAAACTGCTTTATAAGGAAAGTTCTGGGAGCTAAAGATAAGGCTGTAGAGAGAGCAAAAAGCCTTGCTCCCAAGATAATTTTATTCTAGTGACAGGGGACAAAGAAGAAGCAGATATAAACACATGATGGCAAGTGGTGGCAAGTAAGGAAACTAATACAGAGTTAATGAAACATGAGCAGCATTCAAGGTATGGGACAAAGAGGCAAGAGCAGTCGTTAGAGTGTTGAGATCAAGGCTGTGGCAGTGGACGCTACACAGTGTTCAGAGGGAGCGAGCCAACATGAGATCAGAGGATGTTCACTGCCAAAAACCCGAAGACTCCCAGTACAGGAACAGATCTGTGGGTTCAAGGTACACAAAGGAAAATAGGCTGGAGAGGGAGAGAGCAGGAATGGAGACCTTGGACTGATAATCAAGACCTGGTAATTTGGTCAAAGTGGGATCCAGAGAGAGTGACAGGAGGAGACTGTGAGCAGTGGGACAAGATCCTTCCAAGTACTAGATGAAGAACTTCAGCACAGGGCCTTGCCTTTTGAGAATGGGGAGGGGATGTGAATAAGCAAACCACTATAAAGCTATAGGAGGAGATTGGGCTTCTGATAACCTTTCATAGTGAAATTTAACCACAGAATGAGAGATCCAATCCATGTATGTTTCTAACTATGCCTGTGATCCAAAGGCCCACTCTTCATTTCTTTGCCTTCTTTGGTCATCAATAGGGAAGGGATCAGTGGCAGTTATCTGAGGATATTGGCAGAACAATGGCTTCACATCTAGTCAGGGGAATGACAGTGGAGAGATTCCATGAGTTCTTCACAGAGCTACCACTGTTTGTTATGAATCCATCCTTTGGAGTCTACATCCTCTAGGAAACACAAAGTTCATCCATGAATCAGTCATATTTTAAGCTAACCTATAAGCCATTTCTGGTCCTAAGGGAGTTCTATGAACTGAAACAGTGTAGAGTTCATCTATCCAACTGATGCATATGCTATACAAAGGAGAGAGGAAAAGGAAGAATGGAGGAAGGGAGGGAAGAAGAAAGGGAAGGAAAGGAAATAGGGGAGGAAGGGAAAGAGAAGGGTGCTGTGGTGTTGTATGAAGGCTGTTTGGTCACTTGTTCATTTCCCAGCTGCCCAGACTCTCAAAATAACCATACAAAAACTGTATTAATTAAATCACTGCTTGGCCCATTAGTTCTAGCTTCTTATTGGCTAACTCTTAAATCTTAATTTAAACAATTTCTAGTAATCTGTGTATCACCACAAGGCTGTGGCTTACTCGGTAAAGTTCCAGCATCTGTCTCTGGAGGGGCTACATGGCTTCTCACTACCTCTGCCTTCTTTCTCCCAGCATTCAGTTTAGTTTTCCCTGCCTACCTATATTCTGCTCTGCACAGGCTTAGGACAGTTTCTTTACTAACCAGTGGTTTTCACAGCATACAGAGGGTAATCCCACACCATTGTGGGACAATAGTCTTGTATTGTTTCAATAAAATGCTGATTGCTAATTAGCCAGTAGCCAGGCAGGAAGTATAGGTGGGGTGACCAGGCAGGAGAAAGAAGCGGGGTGACAAGAACAGAAGAATTCCGGGAAGAGGAAAGGGTCTGTTTGTAGTCATCATCCAGACACATAGGAAGCAGGATGAGAATGCCTCACTGATAAAAGATACCAAGTCACATGGTTAACACAGACAAGAATTATGGTCTAATGTAAGTTATAAGAGTTAATAAGAAGCCTGAGCTAATAGGCCAATCAGTTTATAAATAATGTAGGCCTCTATGTGTTTCTTTGGGGCTAAACAGCTGCAGGACCCAGCAGGACAGAAACTTTAATCAACAGAAGGGAGGCATGGGGCAGGAGAAGGGAAGGGGAAGAAGAGAAATAGGAAAAAGAACAGAAAGATGGAAGAAAACTCTTTAGGCTGAGATTGCTTTGGCATGGTTGGCTCCAGCTGTCAATCATTCACAAAGTGAAGTGCTCCTGGTAACAAAGGTTTGGGGTTTTTTCTCACTGCAGCTCACCATGTTGCAGTTTTTGTCCGGTGTCTATTGTTTGGCTCTGCTGTTTCAAATCTGAAGCAAAATCACACATCAAGGCAGGATCCCAGGGCAGACCAATTTTCTTACCTCACACCATCTTGGAAGCAAAGAGTAAGGCGAGAATGAGTAGGTCCCTAGATCCTCTCAATGACACATTGCCAGTAACCTAAGTTCCACTAACCTCCACCTTCTGAAACTCCCACTTCCCAACAGCTTCAGAGGCCAGAGACCAAGACATTAACACATGGCTTTGGGGGAATATTTGAGATCCAAACTACAGCAGTTTGCTCTCCCAAAGCTAATGCTCTCATTCCCTGGGGAGTACTAGGAAAAGGTGATTCTTAAATTATGAGTCACTGAAACCAGAATGGGAAGATTGGAAAAGAAATACGCGTTGCATAATTTATTGGGTTGCCTGTTTGGGAAACTCCTTGATTGTTTCTAAGGAAAATGCCATCCCTTTCACCTCTGGTACATGCAGCAAGCCCCAGCAGGTCATCTGGCCCCTCATTCACTTCCATTGAGACAGAAAGACAGCTATGACAGGAAGGACCATTACGGATGAGAATGGGGCATGCATTACTCATCTGCTCCCTTCTCTGATTCTTATTTCAAGAATGAACCATGTATCTCTGGCCCACTCAGCCGCTTCATATTAAATTTTACAAACATGCAGTTCTAGAATTGTCAAATTAAACACAATTCTTTGGCTTTATTGAGCGAGAAGACTGGGGGTCATTTGCCCTTGGCTTAGGGTCATAAATGAGCAGGCCTACACTAAAACAATCCTTTGCTCATTTTGACCTGCCTAGACATGAGCTTCTTTATAGAAATCCATATATTTTTACTGCAGGGGCAAAATAAAGGGGAAAAGAAGAAAAAAAAAGACAGAAAAACTGTCCTGCTTCTATAGTTTTTAATCTTTCAGACTTTAGACAATGTTCACGTGACCCTTCAGGTAAGGGGAATATCCTACCTAGGACCAGGTAATAGCTCAATATTTGTTTGTTCAGGAATTTAGCACTTAACAATAAAAAACTGCCTTATACCCTTTTTTCCTTTTCTTCCATTAAATGTTTATGAAAATTTGGCTCCTGATTCTTTTTTTTAGATTTGTTTATAAGATGCCTTATTTTTTGTTAATTCATGAGCTCATATTAATTCCAGCTAGTATAGCTCTGATGTTTTGTACCTGTATTTATGACACATACAAAGAGCGAAGAAAAGAATTTCATTCATTTGCCAACATTGAGGAGCTTAAATTTAAGAGCAGCAAACCAGTCTGCAAATGTATGTTTATGTAGCAAGTGCAATGCCCTTAGGTCATATAAAAAGATATGGGTTGTCTGTATTTGCCCCTTTAAATATTCTTATCTGTGATTAAAACTTCAGACTATGCCCTTAGGCCCCATGGGAAGCCAAGGAGTCCTGTTTCAACATACACCAGCCACAAAATGAGCAGTCTATCTTTAAACACATTTGTTTGCATGGGCTAGGACTTGCCAGCTGGATGCAGGGCATGGCTTTCAGACGGTAACAGGATGGTGCAAGCACTTTCTGTACACAGCCGAGTGACAGCTCTCATTGGGAAACATCTGTCAACCCCACAGCTTCTCCGTGGCCAGCCTCTTCTCCAACACCTCGCTGTCAAGGCAGCCTAAATGGTTTCAGAAGCTTCTTGTCTGGAAATGGTGAGCTCATGTCCCAGTGACTGAAATGGCTGGCGGGCAGTTCCCGACCACGCCCCCATTCTCCCAAACAAGAGCATTGCATCAAAGAGGGTTGTGCAAGGTCTGTTGTCACACCTTGGCTGGGAGTAGGAGCAGGACCCACATCCGCTGTGTGTGTTTGCTACTCGGTTCCAAGTGGAATTCTGTGCACAAAGGTATGTATATAAAACATTCACATAGCGAGGATAAGCCCATGATATCACGCAATTCATTTTCTTTCATTTACATGGAGGAATCTGGAGCCCTGGGGAAAGAGGTGATTTCTAAAGACACACAAAGCAAGGCAGCTCCAGCCAGAACCCTTTATCTTGCTCACACTGACATGCTCCTTCCAAAACTCCACATGGACCCAGGTTCGAGACTGCTCTAACTACCTGTGGGTTTCCTGAATGAACTATTTACAGAAAAAGGCTTTTCTCTCTCTTCTACTTCTTAACTTGGTCCTCGAATACAACACTACCCCTAGACAGATTTTCCTTTTGGTTTAAATTTTGTAATGGTTTTGATTTTCTAAATATTGAAGTAAAATGTATTCCTCTAGCTTGTCATTTTATGGGTGTCCCCTTTAAGATCGCACATCTGTAACGGCTACCTCGTTGCCCTCTCCTTCGTTTCTGTTTTAGTTCAGAAGCTCAGAACATCTTCTTATAGCATGACAGACAGGGAAACATCTGAATATATGCTCTCCTGAGGTACGCCATTTAAAGATGACTGCCTCACTGGGAATGCTTATAGAGAAGTACTAGAGGAGAGTCGGGAAATGCCTATAGGTCCAACCTTCTAGGGACCATAAATGCAAAGGATGATTACTTGACAATGAGAAGCTGTAGCTACAGAAATGGGTACTGGGCAACCTTCGGGCAGCTTCTGAGGAGCTTCCCAGATGGTAACAGCCAGTCTCAGGGAGACACGTCCAAGGCTGCAAGAAGGTGGGATGTCCTCCTTAAACTGTGTCCTATACATGCTGTCCCAGGGGTATAGTATCATCCAGCCCCTGGCACGGGTGAACAGTGGAGTACAAGGTAGAAGAAGGGGAGTGTTGCAGAAGAGGGACAGCTGAATTACCATGGTGGTCATTCTTCATTGTGAACTTGAATGCTGTGGAATCACGTGGGAGATATACTTCTGGCCTCATCTGTGAGGATTTTTCCAGAGAGGTTTACTGAGGAAGGAAGTCTTACCCTGCATGTGGCTTGCACAGTCCCTGTGGAGTTCCGCACTGACTATGAAGCAGAAGGTAGATGGCAGATCAGTTTCCATCTCACTCTTGTTTCCTGGGTCTGGGAATGACATGACCAGCATCCCTGCTTCTGTCGTCAGAGTCTAGAGCTGCTATTGTGGCCACTCCTTTTCCACCGTAATGGACTGACCATACCTCCAACCCATGGGACAAAATAAGATTCTTTTCCTTTAAGATGATTTGGTTAGGTATTTTATCACACCAAGAATGTTTAACTAACACAACCACTAGCCAACAGGTCGACCTCAACTTGCCAGAACTAGAGACTCCACTCTCACAACTCCTCCCTCTACAACTCCCCAGGCAGAATATGGTGTTATGATCATCCAGTTTGTCTTTCTCAGGAATGGATGCAATTTTCTCGGTGTCAAGGACCAGGTTTATTCAACTCACTATCACCAGCCTAGAATTGATCCCATGACCAACGTGTAAGCTGGATGCAGGAATGATGAGTTTGACCAAAGTCTTTCTGTGAGGTTCTAAAAGTCATGGTTAGCTCTCGTAACCACAAATCCTGCCCTTGATGCCTGTAAGCCTCCCATGGCAACAGTGAGATAAAGGGTTTGAGTGTAGACTACCATAGGGCTTTCCTTACAGCCATTGAAACTTGAGCTTCTTACAATGAGCATCTGTCCCAGAATGCTATTGCACCCAAGGCTTTTTATCAACCACTTTAAAAAATATTTTAAAAAATACTTTCTTAGCTCTCAGTAGCATTTACCATTCCCTGAATTAAGTCAGCACACTTTAGATTCTCTCATGACATTTTTTAGCAATTTTTTTACACTCTTAAAATTTGAGTTTGAGACAATAAGTCACCTTCTGAAGAAAAGTTGTGACTGTAGCAAATCAAGAATCATTAGAAAAGACAGTTAGGAAGTAATGAACCTGTAGCCATTGGCAGAGAAACTAGTAAGACAGATGCCATTGAACAGGATGACTACCATGGTAGAACTTTCTGGGTTGGGGAGAAGATTAAATTTGTATTCCTCTTTCAATTTTCATCACTGCTGAATTTGTGTGGGGTTTTGGTTTTGTTGTTTTGCAAGGAAAGCTTGTCAGAACTAAGGAATTTCATTAATCCAATATGTTTCTCAAACAAATAACATTCTAATTCATTTTGTGAAGGCCTGTTGTTGATAACTTATTTTTGTATGTAACCTATCCAAGTGTTCTGTGGTGTAGACAGGCTGTTAGGAGACGTGGTAGAAGTCAAGCCATGGAAGCTCAGTCGGTAAATGGATTGGCCTGTAAAATGTGAGGATCTGAATTCAGATCTTTGTAAGTCAGACAAAAAGCCAGGCACAGTGACTGGTGTCTGATATCTCAGCACTGGAAAGTGAGAGGCAGGAGGATTCCTGAAGCTCACAGGCCTAGAAGTCTTGCTTAAGCAGGCGTGTTATGTTAAGTGAGAGACACTGCCTCAAAGCACAGGAAGAATGATAGAGGATGCCATCCACCCAGCGTTGATCACTGACCTTTGCCCTTTATTTGTGCGCACGTGCACACACACATACACACACAATATTACTCACATGAAAACATACACAATATATACATGAATATATACAAAATTAACATACATAGAGATTAGAAACACTTGAATATTTCATACAACTGGAAAATTGTTCATCTCGAAGTCACTAACCCTCTGTGCTTGGGGTCAGGAGAATATATCCCTTCCCCTCTTTTGTCAACCAGAAGAACAACATAACCTCTTTTTATGTTGCCTCTTCATATCAAGTTCTCTCATAAGTCAAGAAGTTTTCTTCCTCTTCTACTTGAGAAGACATCCCCAGATGTTCCCAGAGGTTACTTCCTTTCAATTGGTCATGTCTCCACATCATCTTCTAAGAGCGTGTCTCCCCAGATAGGGACAACATTATCTCCACATCCACTCCCTGGCACTTCATACCACATCACTGTTCCCTTCTTTTCATAGTATTAATTGGTCCAGTTCGGATGCAAACTGTTAGACACACTTACAACAGTGTAGACAAACTCACATTCCGCTCACCCTTGGAGAAAGGCCTGCTATCCATTCATTCAAGCAAGGATGGTCTGGGGTAGCTAATAAAGGTCTACGGTATGGATGAGGTGCTATCAAGGCAACATCTCTGAAAAGGACAGTGATACGTTCTATAGAACCGGGAAGCAGAGGGGAGGGTGATGAGTGTGGCTGAGCCTATAAAACCTAAAAGCAGAGACAGGGCAGAATTTACACATGACAAACACAGTAGAAAGGAGGGGCTTGTGGACTGCCATAAAAAATCACTCTGGGGCCATCCCTACATGTTTGTGCTTGAATATTACCTGGCAGGAATTCAAATAAATCTCCACTTTCCATTTTGAATATCAGAGGGTTCATGCAGTTCTATTCCTGACCAATTCTGACCTGCTCCAGAGAGAATGTCTATGTAGATACTGTCATAAAAATAGAAGGATGTTTGTCACAAAGAGTCAATTTTATCCTTTTGCTTTAAGTCCCCATAGTTCCCATGACAGTCTGTTTGCATGTTTTGAGTTCCCAGCAAGATTTATTATGTCCCTTCACTAAGCAGTGAGTCATGAATGATAAAGTTTTGTGGGCACAAGAGTAAAGCAGACCAAAGAGGGTGAATCACAGCTCCAATGCACGGGGCCCTGGAAGGGGCACGGGGAACAGAGAAGGGGTGGGGGGCAAAGGAAGGGGGCAGGGACTGAGAGAGGAGAGAGGGAGATGAAGAGGGAAAATGAAAGGGAGAGGGAGAGAGAGTTTTGAGTCATGGCAGTGTAGACCACAACTTTTTCCTGCCATGGCATTTAAAACAGGAAGTTTAAGCTGCATAGCTGTGGTTTCTCAGTTAAGAATTGGGTCAATCTGTCCTTCCTTTTGGTGGCTCAGACCATTTACTGTCAGAGTTGGAAAGAAAGCCACTTCAGCCTCAGTTTCCTGATCTGAGTAAGGAAGTGGTTGAAATAGATAAGCTTCAAGAAACCAAGATCTTCAAACATATTATTCTCAATACCCTTGCCAAAAATTCTGCCTGGAGACCTCGTGCATTGTGTTCATGCAGTAAAAGGGACTGGTTCTCTGTTGTTGGATCTGATTTCTTCTGACATCATGTGCTTCCCATTTTCCAGAGGAAGTGGATTATGCAGCCTCTTCTATGTGCTAATTAGTTCAACTCCTTCTGTGTGTGTGTGCACAAGATGCTATGAGTGTGCAGAGGAAAAGGCTTTTGTAGTGGCATGTAACTGGGGAGCCATACAGAGGAGGTGATGTGTGGGTCTTATACATAGACCTACACAAAGCACAAACAACATGACAAAGAAAAGGCATCTGAGACAAGGGAATCACGTGAATATAATGTCTGGTCTATGAGAAGACCTAGGTACATCAAATAACAGAAGAGAAGAGCTGGGGTTGTCCACAAGTGGGTGTGTGTTATTTCCCCAGCCCACTCTCCTCAGCTCTTAGCTGTATCATGGTAAGCATTCTTCTTGAAGCCTCTTTCATTCTCCTCCGCACTTCTAAATTTGGCAATGCTGTTCATGACTTCTGGCTTGGAAGTCAAGCCTGTACCCTTCTACCCTACAGGACTGGCCAGTGGGTTACCCCAAGCCAACACTATGCACTGGAATCCAAATGTCTTCTTATGGTAATAAAGACCGATACTTGTGCCTGGATCAGTAGCAATAATGACGATAGAATGAACACATATGAAAAGCTGAGCTGAGAGACAGGAGACTGTTGGTGAAATACTTTTACCATCTGGTTAGGGTGCCCCCGACAAAACCATAGACTTCTTAGGTAAGATTTTTATCTTCACTGAATGGAATGCTCAGCTCTCTGACAGTCATTCATGTCCATGGTTATAAACTTCTTCAATATCTTCAAGGTTGGATAAGCAAAGTTCCGCAAATAGATTCCTAAATGTTCCCCTAAGGAAATGGCATAACGTTGGGGACAAACATTTCATCCCGACCTTTGACACTCAAAAGTCCATCTTTGTTTTAGTTTGAGTAATTATAAGTAAAATTTCTAGATGTGTCAAAGAAACAGGAGCGAAGGGGTAAGAACAGTGTGCATGCATGCGGGCATGTCAGTGATCATTCATGGGCATGTGTTGTTCTATTGTGATGGCTATGGTATGCATCAGTGAGCTCAGACATGCCTGACCTGATGATGGATAGTTGTCACTTCTCACAATGACACGGGGTTGAAAACACATGTCAATATAAGGAAAGTTAGGAATGGCCAAATGCCAGTCAGCATGGAGCGCTACAGTCAAAGTGGGTGCTGGAAGGAACATCCAGCTACTAGCCCAGGAGGCAGACAATCTCTGGAGTGTCCCTTGGACCCTCACAGTGTCACTGTATCTGATTTTTTGCGGTGATGGAGATTGAATCTAGGGCCTCATGGGTACAAGACAAAGGCTTTCCTACTGAGATGTATACTCATCCCACATTGTCGAATCTTAATATAACTCAGTTTTCAAACAAATAGTCTCTGTTAGGAATTTCTTCCCTGAAGCAGCAAAACCATTTATATCAGTCCTATGCTAAGGGCAAGGATGCTGGGCTCAGGCCAGAGCGACGGGAAGTGTCATCATTTCTCTTTGATGTTGCACGTGGACTGTTCCCTCCCTGTGCAAGCTGCCCAGACAGATAACTTGAGACAGACAGACGGGCTGGGAGAACACAGTTGTGATTAATTTCTCTTCTCTTCCTTTTGCATTGGCTTTCTTATCTGCTCCTTATCCCTTCCTCCAAAGACACACAAAGATGTGTCTTCACTCTGGAGACGCTCCACCCTATAATCTCTTGTTTCCTCTCATTTAAAGATGTGTCTTATTCTTTTCCAAAGGAGAAAAAAAATAGCTATCTTTCCGGTTTCTTTCAGTTCATGCTCTCTGCTAAAATAATCCATTCACACAAAGGCATTCACGAGCAATGTGTAATTTACTGAGATTACATGGGGCCCACGGAGGGTTTACATTGGCCCAGCCAGCAGCAAATTGAAATCTTCCTTACACATCTTTGTGGTGCTGTGGATTCTTCCAGTGGGGGCTGGTGGGGAATGCCCCAAGCTCGCCCTTTTTCACTGTTTCTGTTGCTCTTTTTCCTTTTTGTTACCCCCCCATACACACACACACACACACACACACACACACACACACACACACAGACAGGTTCCTTTGTGATCTCAAACTGGCCTTTAACCTGATGACCTCAAACTTCTGATGCTCCTTCTTCTACCTCCAGGGTGCTGGAACTATGAGCACTCACCACCATTCCTGGTTTATTAGTGCTAGAGAACGAAGCCAAGGCTTCTCTCATGGCAGGGAAATGGTCTACTCACTGAGCCACACCCCTGGACTCTTCAGGTATTGTGCGATCGTCCAAAGGGCTCTTCAGTATAAAATGAGCCTCTTCTGCCTCAGTCCACATCAATATTGAAACTACCCTACCAAGGCACAGCCTAACCTGGTAGAAAAGTTTTCTCCCCACCCATTGAGACCCTACCTATTTAGGAGAAGGTGGTGATACATAATGGAAACTCAGTTTCTTCTTTTCACAGTGCATAGTGAGAGCTTCCTGTGTATTCATGCTGACATGGTACACACGTCACCCAAAAGGTGCTATAATACTGGTTTTTTTAATTTTTTGAGACAGGATTTCTCTGTGAAACAGTCCTGGATGTCCTGGAACTCTCTCTATAGACCAGGTTGACCTCGAACTCACAGAGACCCACGTGTCTCTGCCTCCTGAGTGGTGGGATTAAAAGCATATTCTACCACCGCCTGGCTTGTCATAATACCTTTTTATACATACCCCTCCCTTGAAAGGTATGGAAAATTCTCGTCCAGGACCTTGTCAATCAGTGTCAGTCTGTGACATCATTGCCTCCATTTCTGTCCTTTTCTGGAGAAAGGCACTACAGATATTTAGCCTTAATTTTTAATAAGTCATTGTCCCTGTTCCCACCAACAGTTTGACGGCGTCTTGGTGCATGAAGAGGAAGTTCATTTTAAGAGTTCCAGGGGGACTTCACATTTGATCTCACAAGCAGCAGTTCATGAAACAGGACATTTGTCTGCTTTCCTGGTAATAAATTTAGGTAATGAAATAAACAAAACTGCCTGGGATTAGGAAGAATAATTGGTTCCTTCCTTTCTTCTTAAATACATCATTTAGTATCACATTATCTTCACCTTACAGTATCATTTTTATTATTAGTTTAAAAATTTGTTCTTAGTAGCCTCCCAACTGAGGCACCGAGTCACACATCCAGGACACCACAGAGACTACCTCAACGGATCCATGTGGAATAATCAGGTTGATTTATAAGAACTAGAAGTATTGTTGACCATATATCCATTGTTCTATTTTATTGTTTTTAAGATTTATTTATTTATTATGTATAGTGTTCTGACTGCATGTATGCCTGCAGGCCAGAAGAGGGTGCAGATCTCATTATAGATAGTTGTAAGTCACCATGTGGTTGCTGGGAATTGAACTTAAGACTTCTGGATGAGCAGTCATTGCTCTTACACTCGAAGTCCTCTATCCAGCCCATATCCATTGTTTTAGGTAGGGTTTCTATTGCTGTGAAGAGACACCATGGCCACAACAACTCTTATAAAAGAAAACATTTAACTGGGGCTGGCTTACAGTTCAGAGGCTTTCTCAATTATTATCTTGGCAGGAAGCATGGTGGGATGCAGGCAGGCATGGTGCAGAGAAGTAGCTAAGAGTTTTACATCTGGATCAGCAGGCAACAGGAAATGACCAAGACACATTTCTTCCAACAAGGCTGCACCTATTCCAACAAGGCCACAGCCCTTAAGAGTACTGCTCCCTATGGGCCTATGGTAGCCATTTTTATTCAAATTACCACATCAATCATGATGAAGATGATGCTGGCTAATATCCACTTAATGTTTACAGTGTGGCCAGTGTCATGCTGAACAGTTGACTACCATTATCTTGCGAGCCCTCCAAGCAATCTCATGATACATATCCTTAGTATTAATATTCCCATCATTTCAACAACAGAGCTGACCTTTAAAAGGGCTATGTTACTCGTCCCAAGTCACATGTTGCTATTGTTCATTTATACAGAGATATGTGTAATAAGCCTCAATTGTCTCAAGCATACGTTTCTTATATAAATGCCACGGCATCTTCTAACTTATGACTGACTCCCAAAGTGGCCTTCACTGGTGTCCATGCAACCTTAGGGCAAACCCTTCTTGGAACACTGATGACTACATCACCTCTTGGATTAAATCTTTGCGCTTGTAAAAAGCAAAGCCGTTATTTGAACACCAGGGCCGGCAGGGCCAGGGGCTCCTGCAGAGCACCCTTGAGCCCATGGAAAAACTGCACTCCCATGTTGTCATTGCTGTGAGTTCTGCCCCATTTCAGGACCATTCCCACTCTTCCTCTACTTTGCCTAGACACATCCTTTGACTGAATCTTACTCAGCAGTCTCCTCCCCCAGATCTTCTTTACTCTATCCAGTTGGATCAGAATCCTCCTCCTAACCCTCATCGTCTATCTCCCCTTCCTTTCCCTTATGGTCTTGTCATTATCTGTGAAATGACCTGCCTTCCCGTCCTTTAGTGATGACATCAGGGCAGACACCGGCTGGCTTGGGTTTGTCCTCAGCCTTCTGTGCTTTGGCCTCAGCTCCTAGACACAGCCCCTGCTCTAGGGAAGTGGATTGAATCATTTGTGAATGAACGGTAGATAACTAGGCGGGAAACTGAATGCGCAGATGCATGCTTGAATCCTTGTAGTAAAGACATATATAGAACCCTGAAACCATTGAGGTGGTCTCTAATAAGAAAGTTAGCTCTGATGCCATGAAATACTTCTTTATTGGAAGTATATTGGATTTTGAAGACAAACATAGATTCATCAAGAGGCAAAGGAGAAGGAAGTGATGATCCGACATAGCACACCTTAACCAGCACTACTTAATTCTGCATACCACTACTCCCTGCCCCAGTCCCTCCTCTATTTATACCTAAAGCTCATCTCAGCACCCCAAAGGGGAATCGAGGCCACTGGTCCCCAATATCTGCTCTTTTTCCTAGGTGTGCAGGTGGTTAAACCTCTGATCTTCCATGCAACTTCTCCCTAGTGTACTGAAGAACAGGTGACCAGGGGTCCAGTAAACTTAGGATGTGTTGGGGGACATTGTAATGGTCCCAGCGGGGCTCTGACAGCTGCTTATATAGGGAAGAGGGATGCTAGAAACACTTTTATCAATGACTTTCCCAGAAAATCGCTTTGCAGGCAAGCGCTGCATCTCTGTGTGTGATAGTCTGGAACATTTAATAAGCTCCAGGCCCACGACTTGAATTAAGTAGCCTTTCATGTTAACTGCCATGCTGTTCTTCCCATATCATAGCAGCTACACCCCAGCCTCACTCCTCCATGTGAGGAAGCATGTTACAGAGGTGTTCATTTTTAGAAATAAAATATCTAAAAGCCTACATTCGGTTATCAAATGGAAATCTCTGCAGGCTGATTTGCGGGACTGCTTCAGGGCTGTCTATGCAGGGACTTGCTCTGGGAGATGAATCAGTCATTTCCCTCCATGTTATTCCTGATGTTTTTGCTATTGGCAGCTGTCAGGGCTGCCAACTGGCAGCTCACAGAAGGCTTGCTCTCACCCAGAGACAGAAAAATCCCTGTGACATGTGGCCAGTGCTGGGCATGTGCTCTCCGCCTGTTGCTGATCACAGAGACTGAAACAATGGTTTCCTTTGTCAGAGGGTGAGCCTGTGATGGAGAAAGCAAGTTCTGCTTTTGATTGTCCATGTCGGCTCTGCAAAGACACACAGTGCTCAAAACAAGAGCACTATAAACACAAAAAGCCATCCTTACCTCAAGCTAGCTGTGTACCTCTGCCTTCTTAAATCCAGACGAGATGATGCCCAGTGTTCTTGCTGTGGGCCTGGGAGGCTGAGTTCCCAAACGGGACTCCAGTGTTAATCCCTTCTACTGTCTGTAGCTAGCATCTTGACCTGACTCTCATCACAGATAAAACTGGCTTTGGGTTGATATTGCTACGGTTTCTCTTATTTACTCTGTCTGATAGAGTGCAGAGAACTATAGCATAGACAGATATTTAGACTCAATTCTATGTTCAAAACAAGTTGGGTGTTTGCTCGTCTTTGAAGCCTCTAACAGGTGAAGAAATATGTATAAATGGCAGCCACCAGGAAATATTAGATCTAACACCAGCAGGCACAACTTAATGCAACCCTTTTCTTGTGACGTCCACCTCTCACTGATCCCCATCTGTCCTCTGTCCTGTTCTCAGCCAGTCTTGGGCACTTTCTGGTCGTTGGTCATGTTGTTCCAAATGGAAGCCCCTGCTCTTTTTGAAGAAGCTACTGGTATGAGCCATGTTAGAAATTCTTGCTTAAGTTGCTACTGGATTTTCTTGGGACAGTCTTCATTCCCCAGCCTCCACATCTCTGGAATCGTGTCTCCATCCGTCTCGATCAAGATGTTTTCGTTTGACTTAGAACACTTTCTCTTTCTCTCTGGGTATGAGTTCTCTCGTTTGTCGAGTCCTGGAGTGACCTTTGGGAAACAATGTGACTGCAGATATGAGAGTGAACTCTGTCCCTGCTCTTGTGGCTCCTCTGTCACTTTTGGATAAACTGCTTTGCTTCTTTGAACTCCACCTCCTTCTGAGAAATGAATGCCACACTGTCTACTTCAGTGGGCACTGTGAGCCTTAAAAGAGATGAACTCTGTACAGACTCTAAAGAAGAGAGGCTCTCAATGTATACTGACTTCCTTCATCCTCTTCCTCTTGTGACATTTCCACTATTTCACGATGCAGCGTCTTGTATGCTGCATCCTTTTGTTCTCAATTACTAGATTTCAAATTCTTTGAGATCATGAGAGATACCTTGTGCAGTCACCATATGACACCGTATCACAAAACATCCAAAATGTCACATAGCTTGAGTGGACCAGGCATTGCAATTGCCAGAGAAACTTGAGACTAAAAGAGGAGATCCAGATCCCCCAACAACAGAGACTGAGAGGCAAAACCAGGAAAAGTACCCATGCTTCTCTCCCCCACATGAAGCTCAAACATTTCACCCATTTTAATCAAGGCCTTTGCTCATGCATTATATACATTTCTCTCATTCTTATCCTCCTTGCAAAGCCACCACAATAGCCCATTATAAAGTGCCATTCACACGTCCTACATCCTCATTCCTCCTGTTCTTCATACCATACAAATCCACCCTAGTAAAAACTGCCAGCCCCTGCAAATTCACAGCGACCTTTACAATTTATTGTTGAGATCCCCGAACAGCCTCTCCCAAGCCTTTAATCCAGATAGCCATGGCTTCCACAGGACTAGCAGGTGTTCTGGGCTCCAAACTCCACCCCTCTGACCCTATCTCCTGTCTTTAGTGTCCAATGCTATTTCATTCAGAATAGTTACCTGTGTTTCCTTAAGCAAGGAGCCCCAACCCATGGCCAACACAGGCCTCCTGGTGGCATAGGTGTAGGGGCATTGTTTTCAAGATACACAGTCCTGGATTTGTGGCCAGGCATGGGTACAGCAGGTAAGAAATGCCCAGCTACACCTGAACTTGGGGGTTTCATTCCTTCCGTGTTTTTTTTTTGAATGCCTATTCTACAAATTTAAGCACAGGTGGAAAACTCAGGTTTCCCTTGGTAAAAGGAAGAAGAGATCAGAATCCTGGATTCCAGGTGGCCTCCCTGTGACTTTCAGTTTGTTAATGTTTGTGTCTTCTTCTCATGTCATAATTTCAAGAAGTAAAAAAGATTAGATCCGAGATCTGTTCAGATTAGGCAAGAGTTACAGTCTTACAGAAATTAGACACAGCACATACTGGATGAAATTGAACCCTTTGACCTTGAGAAGTGACCTAATTCCTCTAAATCAATGCCAACACCATATTTAATAAAGTGGGGGGTGTCTTTCTGGATTGTGATAAGAGCCGGTGAAAGAAAAATAGCTGACCGGGCACTAGGGGCACATGACATAGTGGCCCCTCTGCCAGTGCTAACAACTCCAATCTTTTTCATTAATTGATTGTTTGTTGGGTTTTTTTATACTTAAAGTCTGATAGACATAAGACTAAAAGAAATATCAGGAGAAAAAGAGAAAGAAGGAGGGAGGAGAAAGAGAGAGAGAGAGAGAGAGAGAGAGAGAGAGAGAGAGAGAGAGAGAGAGAGAGACTCATACTCTTCCCTTAAATAACTGTACTGATTACTGTTGCTTGTTTTCACAGAGTCAGCCTGGTTCAACCTAGTTGTCCTTGGTCGTCCGGGTTCTCCTACAAGGGCTGCAAGTCCAGAATGGGTCCTGACTTCTAGACAGCTGCCATAGCTGCTGCCTAGAGGGGTTGCTATCAGTCAACTGGAAGAGTCCTTATGTCTCCTTCCTGAGGCTGCTCTGAGACAGAGGTAGCCATGGAGACCACCCCCATCCCCAGTGCATCCCTTCTAACACCTAGGTGCTGGAGATGGGGGTGTTGGTGAGTTTTATAGTGATGGAGGGGGCTTTTAAGGATCCCCAGAAGTGAGTGGAGTTTCAATGGCTGCTTGAGTCAGGGTTGCCCCTCCGTCTACACAGTGGCTGTGGGTCTGATTACATTGTTCTAAATTCCCCACGCCTTGCATTCCCATCACCAACTTCCTCAAACCGTGTGGGGACAGAATGCCTAAATTATTCATGTTCCCCGATTCCTAAGGAATCACATACACACCATCAAGTCCACGACTGTCTTGGGATTGGTTCACTGTTGATAGAAGAGTCAGTTTCCACATGAGTGTGGTACCCTGTAGCCAGCCACTCCAGTGTCTCAGAGTCACTTTGCAGTGCTTTGTTCTGTTTGTACACACCCTTTTCCCACAAAACCCTGGCAACTATTGACTTTTATTTAAGATTAATTTAAGATTTCTACTTACTAGAATATTGTCTATAGTGTAAATCACACAACTGCAGCCTTTAAGATTGGATTCTATCACTTGGCAGCCCACATTCATCTTCCCAGCACAACTTCCTCCTCAAGTTCACTAAGACCTCACTCTTTTTTAGGGCTGAATAATATTCCATACTCCAGATATACCACAACTGACTTAACCATTCTCTCCCTGAAGAACATCATAGTTGCATCCAAATTTTTACAATTACAAATAAAGCCGCTATAAATACTAGGTTTGGGTTTTTTGTTGTTGTTGTTGATGGTGTTGTTTGTTTTATGTGTGCATGACATAAATGTCATTTCCTTTTTGGTAAATTCCAAAGAGTACAAAAATTGAATTAAATTCTTACAGGTAAATTTAGATCTGCAAAAACCTGCAAAATTGTCTCCTAAATAGACTGTACCAATGGACATTCCCATCAGCAATGAGTGAAGAACAAGTGTGTTGCTGTGGCTCTGGTTCTTGTCAGAGTTTGCTGTTGATGGTATCTGGGAATTTTCCTCCTTGCTGGGTGTGTACTGGTGTAACCTAGGCTTATCTTGCAATCCCCTGACACAAAGCTTCATTTTCAAACACTATTGGTCACCAAATATCATCACTGGCAACGAGCCTATCCTGATCTTTCACTACATTTTGAGAAGGTTTCTGGTTTCCCATTGTCTGGTCTTAAGACTTTCTTGTATGGAATTTTCTCGAGTCTTTCAGTCCTTCCACTGCTTTTGTGCTACAAACTACAAATCCCCTCACTTAGAAACATTTCAAGTGATGTCTGGTTTGTAGCTGGACAATGATGGAAACCTTTACCTTGTAACCCACATTTTGTGATTTTATGCTTTATTTCCTGAAGATTTGAAACATAAAGAAAGAGAAGTAGAGATATGTGCCAGGGCACGATGCTGTATGCAGTGTGTGTGTGTATGTGTGTGTGTGTGTGTGTGTGTGTGTGTGTGCATGTGTGCATGCCTGTGCACTTATGAAGTCATAAGAGTGTTGGGTTGCCCACGGCTGGAATCCCAGGCATTTGCAGGCTGCCCAGCTGCTTACATGAGAGCTGAGATACAAACTCTTCTCCTCATGATGACACTGCAAGCTCTCTCATCATCAAAGCCACCTCTCCAGCTATTTTTTTTTCTCGCTGCCTTGCAGCAGAATGCAGAATCTGTCTGTTTCAGTCACCAACCACACTTCCGCTGAACTGAGCTGAATTCACCATGGTTGCTGGCTCTCTTGACATCTGTATTTTGTGTCACAAACAACATTCTTACTTATGTCCTGTTGAAAATGTCACAATCTACATGTGACCCTTGTCTGTGTGCATGTGTTCTGCATGCTACACCTCATTTAAAGTCAGACATTGTTTCTTTGCCTCACACCAGGTCTTAATCAGGGTTTCTATTGCTGTGTTATGAAACACCATGACCAGACAGTAAGTTAGAGAAGAAAGGGTTTGTTTGGCTTACACTTCCATATTGCTGTTCATCATCAAAGGAAGTCAGTCAGGACAGGAACTCAAGTGGGGCAGGAACCTGGAGGCAGGAGCTGATGCAGAGGCCATGGAGAAGTGCTGCTTAGTAGCTTGTTCTTCACGGCTTGGCCATGCTTTCTTATAAAACCCAGCACCACAGCCCAGGGATGGCACCACCCACAATGGGCTGTGCCCTCTCCCATCAATCACTAATTAAGAAAATGCCCTACAACTGGATTTTATGGAGGCTACTTCTCAACTGAGGATCCATCCTTTCAGATGACTCTAGCTTGTGTCAAGTTAACATAAACCAGCTAGGACACATGCTATCATGTGTCTGCCTATCCCCATATAGCAGTGGCTGCCTTCTCCTACTTCCCTAAGTCACCTGGTTTTGAACACGCCAATGGTGACATATGTATTCTGCAACATTCTTCTTGGATAATATCTCATACTGCACAGAACTTTTGGGCTGGTTCTCATAATTGTCTTTCTTATGTATACACAACCACTTAGAAGTTGGATTTGGCTCTATTTCCATGCTACAGTTTCTTCATACTTCAGATATGTGCTTATGGGCTAGGGATGAGCTCAGTGGTAGAACATCTGCATGATATGCAGATGACTCCTGGTTTGGTTCCAGACCTCTAACATCTTACACATTTATTGACTATGATGCTTTTCATTTGTTTCATTACAACGCCACCATGAGTGCAGAGAGCCTTGAGCACAGAAAACACTGGAGTCATCAATGCACACCCTGAGAGTATCCCAGTCTTAGGAATAGCATAGAAGAATTGGTTGTCTATGTTGGCTAAGCCTTCTCCTTTTTGCTACCTGTGATGGTTAGGATAAGAAATGTCCCTTGTGGGGTCATTGCTTTGAAAACTTGGTCCGTGGTTGGCAGTGATGTCTGGAGAAGTTATGGAATCTTCAGAAGGTACAGCCCTGCTAGAGGAAGATCACTGTGGCCAGATTTGAGACTCTAATACTCTTGCTCTACTTACAGTTCTCCCTCTATTCTTCCTGTGTGTGGATAAAGATGAAATTTGCCAGCTTCCTGCTCTGCTGCCATGCCATGGCTTCCCTGCCATCACAGACTGTAGTCCCCTGAAGCAGAAGTCAACCTTATGCTTTCTTCTACACATCGCTTTCAGTGGTATTTATTTCATCACAGCAACAAAGAATTGATATACCACCAATTTGTTTTTTAATTTACTCAGCGGCCAGATTCTAGGACTTAGTGTGGATGCAAACAACTGAGAGATACACCTTTCTCTACCCAGAAACGAGTCACAAAATATATCCAGTCAGCCCACAAACAGCTTCAGTAGATGATTGCATAAGAGGGGCATCAAAAGCTGAGTCAAGACAGGAGAGGGGACTCCAAAAGATTCAGAACTGCTTCTTGGTGAAGTCAAGGTCACCAATGACAACCTTAGCAAAAAAGAGCTACTTTTCTAGGTGTTCATTTTGGGTTCTTTTCATCCCACTGCAGGTGTGGCAGTGAGGACTTCTGCTAGAAAAGAGGTTTGTGTTCACATTACATGGCAGCTTGAAGTACCTGCAAATCCTCACGCTGACAACTGCTTTGATCAAAGGGAGTGAGAAAGTGAAATTCCTCAGGAAATTTGCTGGATGATCTCTGGGAAAATTAACACGTACAATTTTCTTTAGGTAGCATCCTTTAGAAGCCTTATTATACTGCCTCAGTAATTGCAGCATTTGGGCTTTGGGAGATAAGATTATATAAAAGTATACTAGACTCTTAGTAGGATGCTGCTAGAGGAAGTTACTGAAGAGTAAACTAATGACTGATTGGCTTCATTTAAATATGAAAACATGATTCACATGTATGTTTGTGTTTGTATATATGTGTGTATGAATGTAATATGTGCATCTGTATGTGTATGTGTTTACTACTCAACTCAACTCTCAAGTTACATACAATAGTGTTCCTTTGCTATCATAATAAAGTCACAGCAGATTTAGTGAATTAAGATAACCATTTCTTATCTCTAGGTTCTGAGGGTCAGAAGTCCTCATGATGCATGCTTCTATTGGGTCTTCCTGTTAGGTTTACAAGGCTGAAATCTAATTGTCTTCAGGTCCATGCTTTTGAAGTCTAAGGAAAATATGCTCCCAAACTTATTCAGATTGAATTGAGTATGCCCAATGAACTCAATAGAATTCCTGTTCCTGGCTAGTTGACATCCAGGGGAAGGCATCTTTTCTCCTGGATAGTTGATACCTAGAGACCCACCTTTACTTTGAGCTAGTTGATAGCCTGGAGTTCATCTTTACTTTTGGCTAGTTGATAGCTGGGAACCTATCTTCACTTTTGGTTAGTTGACATCTGGGAGCCCATCTTTACTCCTGGCTAATTGATAGCTGGGAGCCCATCTTTACTCCTGGCTAGTATAGCTGAGAGCCCATCTTTGCTTCGGGAAGTTCTTTTACTTTTTCCCTCATGTTTCCCATATGAATTGGTCCCGTATCAATTCAAATCTCCTTGACTCAACACCAGA
Organism: Microtus pennsylvanicus; assembly: GCF_037038515.1. Classification (NCBI taxonomy): domain Eukaryota; kingdom Metazoa; phylum Chordata; class Mammalia; order Rodentia; family Cricetidae; genus Microtus; species Microtus pennsylvanicus. Next base: position 94,711,783 of record NC_134586.1, read on the forward strand.
GTACATTATTCCTCTAAGACTCACATAATTAAAATGAGTCATTTTAAATCACAATATTGCTTTTAACATTTGTAAATTTATTTTTATTTGTTTGACACAGGATCTCCTGGAGCCCAGGCTGTTCTCAAACTCAGCATGTAGCTGAAAATGGCCTTGCATACCCTGTAGAAGGAGCTGTGAGCTACGTTCCGCCGCCCGGTTCCCAGCCGCCTCGCTAGCTTATGCCCCTAAATAACAACACACAAATTGTATTCATTTAAACACTGCTTGGCCCATTAGCCCTAGCCTCATACTAGCTAACTCTCACATCTTGACTAACCCATTTCTAATAATGTGTGTAGCACCATGAGGTGGTGTCTTACCAGGAAGATTCTACCTCTGAGCATGATGTGATTTCCAGTGTGTACCGCCATACTTGGCTCTCACCTCTGAAGAGTATTTAAAGTGCATAATAATCTCATTCCTACCTAGAAATCTCTTTGTCATAGAATGTAGCATAATCACAGATCTAAAGTGTAGATTTTGGACATATGGTATAAGTTGTTATTATCTCCAATACTCTATAAGTAGTATCTTTCATGCTAACACTTCTGACTTTTTTTGTTATTGCCCAGGTCAATTGTACTAAATTGTTTTATCTGAACCCTGGATTATGTTTTATAGGTATAATGAGGTCTGTTGCACTTGGAAAAAATTTTAAGAATAGAGATCATCAGTGTTATAGGTTTGATATATAACACATATTCAAGTATGACTCTCAAATATGCTGAAGGCAGTCCGTGCATCTAGCAGAACACATGTTAAGAGTCTCCATTTTCTCATGGGTAGACAGAAATAATAACATGAGGAGGATCATTGGTTCTCCTTGAGTTTTAGATGTGACCTTATCTGCACTGCCATATGATTCAGAATGTGCAGCTCATGTACATATGTAAGTATAAGTGTTGTACTTCAGCCCATGACTTGCTGCTTATCATATTGTGGTGGCTACAGACAGTCCCCAGCAAATCTGTATGAAGGAATAGTGAGGAACATAATTGCAAAATCACCTAGGTGGTGGAGGGTTGCGAACACCCCAGATAATACCTTAAATAGTTAAAAAAAAATGTTTAAATGAAGATCAAAGGAACTATATTAAACACCCAGCTGAGTTCAATTTCCTCTTTTTCTTCTATTGGCACCTCATAAAACATTCTCTTCTATTTTATGTATATGAGTGTTTTGTCTGCATGTATGTCTGTGTACCATGTGTGGGCAGTGCCCGAAGAAAACATCAAGTCCCCTGGGACTGAAGTTACAGAGGCTGTGAACCAACATATGGGTGCTGAGAATTGCATCCAGGTCCTCTGAAAGAGCAACCATTGCTGTTAACTACTGGGCCATCTCTTCAGCCCCTGAAAATCCTTCTCTACAAAAAGATATTAAATAATTCTGAATACATATATAATATATAGTTTTTAAAATATTTTACAAATACAGTCAGTTTGTTTTCATCCTTAATAATGCTTATTTTTAAGTGCTCTGATTCCTAAAATCATTGATGAGATCCAAGACTAAAAATATTATATAGCAATCCAAAACCTAATTGCAAAATATTGCCACTTATATCACTGACTGCCACGCTTACACATTTCAGCTTTCCAGAAAGTAATTTTAGATCTTTCAGGGGTGAGTACTCTGTGCCTAGCCCCATGAAACAACAGCCAAATGTTTTTGACTCTATTATAGTTTAATATTACTTGATTTTGTTACACCGCTGTCCCAGGATTGTTAAAATACAAGATGCCAAATTCCAATATTCACTAACATGCCTCTACTGTGTCTTTCTCCCTGCTTCAAGAGCGAAGTTGCCACCCACATATATGGTAGGGAGTGGTTCACTCTTATTTAGAGACTGGGTGGGAGGAAGTAAGAAAGAAAAACAGGCCAGCCTTTCCCTGCATCTGTGTACGGTGTGGAAAACTGGTTTCGAAGGTAACTACTTAAAATGAGTGACTGTAAAAGGTAGGTGATCCCCACAGTTCAGAAATAGAACATCATATGCATGGGTTTATTTGTATCTACGAAAACAACAGAAGTAATAAACACAATCCTCACATTTGTATTCTCCCAAAATAACTGGCTCTGGAATTTGGTGAATCATGCATGAGAAAGAAGCCCACTCCATTCATACAAACAAATTGTTTTTGTTTTCACTTTTCTACTGGTATGAACAATTGGGTCAGATGCAGAGGAACTGCTCATTTCTCTTTAATTCCCTCTGAATTTTTCAAACAGAGTATTTCATAGATGGCTGTTACTGAACTTGTACGAAATAGAGTTGAAAGAGTGAATCGAACCCTCATCCTCAGCCATTTATTTAATCCTGAAGTGTGGATCCTATTGAGACATTTTTATGAACTTACATGCCAAGGAAGACAAACCACTGAGGAACTCATTCTGCAGTATATGCAAGAGATGTCGTTATATTCCTAGTCTTAGCCTCTTTCAGGCAAGAGCCTAACAACACTGAATGTCATGAAGGTAGCGTCTCAACCCCTCAGCAGTGCTATGTTCATTTTTCTGTTTCTTCCTGCTTGCTTGCTTCCAGCCCACTTCTGTAAGAGGAGGAAGGGACCCTTTCCCTGGCAAGTCAGGTAACTCCCCACCACTTCCAACTTTTCACTCTTGCTCCTTTTAATTCTTGCCTCCGCTGTTCTTTCTTTTTTCCTTGCTTGGGACTGAGGAGGTTTCCAGGGTGCTGAACTCCTTCCATCAAAAGATAGTCACATTTTACAATTAATTTCCCTCATTATTATTAACAGATTCATACTACAAGCCATGTGACTGGAAAAAAATGAATCCTGAAATGTGGTTTGCTCTTTAAAAATTTCCTCATTTTCGCCAATTCTATGGGTCCAGAGATCTAAGCAGGGCATGCTGTGATGTGTCTAGCTTACTCTACAGTGTCTGAGATTTAGCTGGACCTGTTGAAATGATTGGAAAGAATGGGTCTGAATGGCCTTGGGTCTTGGTGAATGGTGAAGAGATGTCAAATTAACAGAGCTAAGAAATAAAGGTGGAAAGAGGGTTGTTACCTGTGGTAGGTAAAGAGGGAATTAGTTCCTAAGCTATGTCCTCCTCAAACCAAGAAGAGTAGGGATTGTCTTTGGGGAACCTTCACATTCCTGGTCTTGGAGGTCCTTCTGTCTATGTGTTGCTTCTATTGGTTAATGAATAAAGAACTGCTTTGAGCCTATGGCAGGGAAGAACAAAACTAGGTGGGGAAAGCTCGGCTGTATGCTAGGAGGAAGAAAGGCAGAGTCAGGGAGATGCCACAGCCAGAATCAGACATGCCAGAACTTTGCTGGTAGACCACAACTTTGTAGTGATATACACATTAATAGAAATGGGTTAAATTAAGATTTAAGAGTTAGCCAATAAAAATTTAGACCTAATGAGCCAAGCAGTAATTTAATTAATACAGAATCTGTGAAGTTATTTCAGTTCTGGGCAGCTGGGACAAACAAGTGGCTCCATAAAACACATTCCCATGCAGGAAAGCACTTGGCTATGGCACATTCCTGAGCATGCTCAGTCATGGAATATGCTTCTAAACAGGCCAATTTCAAGGTCACAGTTCAAGAAGAAAAAATCGCAGATTGTTTGGGGGACATGGTTAGCTCCTGGTGAAAAAGCGCATGTTTGAAAGATTAGAATGGCAGACAAGTTGACCATGCTCAACTTGAATCATAAGGGTGATCTAAAGGAAGGGCTCTGGCATGCTCAGCTTTCTCCAAAATGTTTTGCAGGGAGATGAAAAGAACATGCACTCTGAGGGTGCATTAATAGAAGAGTCTGTGACTAAAGCTGCTTGTCTGGCTTGGAGACTACCACGTGATTCTGTGGCCCAGATACCGGGCTCATCTGGAAGCAGCACCATCCTTACCCTGGTGGCTGTGACCTCCATGAGGGTCAGCCGGAACTCCATATGTGATTTGACCATGTCTTCCTATCCACTGGTAAGTCTGAGTTCACTCGCTCTGCATGGACTTCATGATGTACAAGCCCGATGACATTTTATGACCCAAGTCCAGAAATCACTGATGCCATCCTACAAACATCAAAACAAAAACACACAAAATAATCCTAATTTCAAAGTGAGACCTAAACAAAGACTCTGCTTTTCATAAAGAAAGCATACTACTTCACATTTTGAGAAAAGCCCATGAGGTGAAGCATAGCTATAGTTATCAGCCAACAGTAGCATCTTCTCATTTTCCAGGTACCGTGATTACATTTCTTTACCTATAAGCTTGGCTTTTTATCTGTGCTATTCAGTCAACACCCCCCTTTTGTTCCCAGCCATCTTTGGTCTGGTCCTGAGCCATCTGCACTGGCTTCCCAAACATGCTGTTGATCTTGCTCTCCTTGTTTTGAGTTATTCTACTCACGGAATGAAAACAAAATAATCACAACCATCGATGCACTCTAGAATTTTGCCATCCACCTCAGCAGGGTAAGAAATAAAATAACAGTCCGTTTTCCAGTGTGTCTTGAGTCAGGAGGGGTCCCACTAGAGATGGACTGGAAACACGGGACCTGTGTGAGAGTCTTCTATTCTTGCCACATTCCCTGCAAAAGCTGCTAGTCTAACTGCCCCAGCCCAAACTAGAAGTACAGAGTAGAAATTACTAGTAGCCAAGCTTGCCTAACAAGCTGCGATCATGTCAAGGTAATGCCCCCAGGAGTATTAAAAAATAAACAGGATGGAAATGGAGAGATGAGGTCATGAAATTTCATTGTTAAGGGAAAGACAAACACATGCAGTGAAGGGAAAATATGACGTAAATTGCGTGTGAAACTTTGCCCTCCAGATCCTCAGCAGACATGGAAAGAGAGGGCCTGGGGTAGGGGCTAGAGAAAGCTGGTTTCTGCATTCAAATCAAATCAGTCCACTTGTCATTCCAGGGTAATGCCTGGATTTGAAAAGCCCCTCAAGTCAATTGCCTCCTTTTAATTTTCTGAGGTTCTACTTTTCTCATTAGGAGGTAAGGGCCTGCATTTTCCACAAGTCATCACTAGGACACAGGTCACACTGTACACTGAAGTTGATAAAAATCATACACAGTTTAAAGATCTGTTTCTCATTTACACAAGTTGTACACCGAACACTTGAAACTCACATGCCAGTGGTAGCGCCGGGCATTTCTAGCCTTCAAGAAATGTCTACTGGACTTTCTTTTCAACCCAGATTCCATTTAGCATAGTGTGGTGGGTTGAAGGTAAATTGTCTACCGTAGGATCTTAATCGTGTAGGAAGCTTGTAAAAGCTCTCAGGTGTGCAGCCTCCCTGGAGGGACAGAGTCATTGAAGGTAGGTGTGGAAGTTTGTTAGCCAGATCTCACTTCCTAGTTGTGCCCTGCATCGAGCTGGCACCAGGTGACCTTGTGCCCCTATGGCCACGGCTCCCTGATCAGGGCAGACGGCATCCTCTTAAATAGCGAGCCCAAAGTCTTCTTCCCTTGAGTGGAGTTTTCAAGTAGCTTGTTCACAGCAAAGAGCACAGGAAGACCTTTTTCACCTAGAAAATTTGAAGTTGGAGAACTTCTCTGTAAGTAGAGAGTTCTAGTTGAGCCGATGATGGTAAGGACATGCAGATATTGCCCCATATTACCTTTGAGAAACTCTTTGAGAACTCAGAGCTCTGCTGAGGACAGAGAAAGCAGATGAGGGGATCCACCCAGCCCGTGTAACTCAGAACTCAGCCATCCCACAAACATGCAGATCCGATCCAATGTAATTAAAAACTGGCTCATATCAAAATAATATCTTCCTTGTGTTTTATCCAACTTACTCCTGACCCATCTGCTTGCATTTATTCCAAATATAGCAACATGGAAACATTCAAAGTCCTTGCCATGAGACAAAAATGGCTTTTTAATTCAGCCTCATTCACATTTAATCTGCTGCTTCCTTTTGAAAGGCGTCGTGACGATTCCCTTTCCTTAAGCCTATTTGATGGCTTGGGTTCCTTCTGCAGCTATCCTCCCTTTTAGATCCAGGGACTGGGGTGGGGGGAGGATAACGAATGATCACATTGTCTAGAATATTCCAGCCTCCCTTCAGTTAGAAAATAACCTTCCCACCCCTGACTCTGGAGCTGCCTTTGCTAGAAGCCCTGTTCCTAACAGGGAGGCCCTGGCCAATCTGGCTAGGCGAGCACTTTTTATAAGCACATAAAGTAATGAGGGAACAAATATTGGGGACTTTTTAGGTGAGAGAAGATCACAAAGGTGGGGCCTTGTGTGAAGATGAGGTATAAGGCGACAGCACATTGTCATTACAAAGGGTCCAAAGTGCATGAACCATCTCACCCTCTCATCTCCTTCCAGTCCCCTCCTGTTTTCTCCCTTGGCCTTCATCTTGTCTTCCATTCCTTTCTCGTACCAGCATTGCAAGCCCTTAGCCCTGCGGTGTCTTGCAGCCCCCATCATGCTGTCTAGCAACTCAGAGACAGTATCCTCTATGGGGTTCTATTCCTTCCATACCACATTTCAGGACCTGAACTCTGGCTCAGTATTTCCCAATGAGGAGCCTGGGCCAGCTCAGTTTCTAACACCAAGAATCCAAAGGTGGCTAAGATCAGAATCTAAGAGAGCGAAGATTATGTAGCATGTGGCTTAGCATGGGAACAAGGACAATGATTGCCACCATATGACTCCACAGACTCATCCCACTACCCCCAACACTCTAATATCCACGGAGCCATATTTACCAATCGCTTCAAACCAGATTAACGCCAAATGTCTGAATTTTAAATTCATGTAAGATGGATCTTTTTTATTATAAAGGTAAACTCTCAAAACATAAATCTATCCGTTGAGCCACGTTTCAATCCAGTGAAGGTAAAGCTAGAAAGCAATGCTGATTTGAGCATAAGCTGTATGCCTGTCCAAGCTATCAAGGTCACTGTATAAATCAAGACAACTCTCCCAACTTGGATCTCATGATCTGCCTTCATATGGTCTTCAGTGTTATCGCCGTCGGGGTTAACTTCTGTTGGAATGAGGGAGGCAGCTTTTAGAACAGGCTTCAAAGAATACTGATACTGGTTCCTCAGATCCTTTTGAATTGCTTGCAATTCATTAAAATTTTATAAAAAGATCTCCGTGCTTTGTCTTCCAGGAAACTGGATGAAGGTGAGTCTTAGAGCCACCTGTGCAAGTAGCAGGATGTGCATAAAGAGAAAGCCCATAATTCAGTCTGCTTTTCCTTTTTGGCTCTCATACCTTGAAAACAAAGTCTCTGAGCTTTAAGTAAGTTTGATTTGGCAATCTCATAGTCAGGGTGCACTTCAAAGTCCTACTTCAGCCTTCTCCCTCTGAAGCACAGAAAGAGATGCTTAGGGTTACACTGTACCAGCAGCAGGAGAGTTAGAACCGTACACACCCTCTGCAGCTCTTAATGGTTTCTTGCATCCCCGACCAGATCCACAAAAACCATGGAACAACTCCTCGGGGAACAGTAATCCCAGCACTGGGGGGCGGGGAGGAGGGCTGAGGCAGGAGAATTGCTGTGAGTCCAAGACTACCACACTGAACCATATATTAAGTAACAAGCTAGCCAGAAAAACACAGTGAAACCGTAGATCAACACACAAACACATACAAATAATTAAACAAAAATTATGCTTTTACTGGAACAGCGTTTCTGACAGTGGTGTCGCTATGAGAGATTGCATGCTTTGAAGACAGGCAAACGTGACTAAAATCAAACAGAGCTGAAATTGCAAAGCACTAGCCCCATATGTGCAAGCTGAAAGCTCAGTGTGTCTCCTCATGAAGAGAAGCAGGAATTACAACCCCCTCTCCGGGACCTGTATGATGATTATAAAAATGAGCCAAGTACTTGAGAAAGGTCTACTTTGGCGCATGGTGGAGCTGAGGTCCAGCACCCAGCAACAGCATTCAACCTTTAAGGCTCTCAAGTAGAATTTTAACACAGAGTCACAAGAAAAGATGAGGAGGAGGAGAAAAGGTAATCACTTAGCAGAGAGTTGAGGGAAGAGAACAATGTATAGCCGAATCACCAGTGTAAGATTTACTCTTCCTTTATATGGGAAGCTCAATTGTTCAGTAAAGAAAAAGACACTTAGCTTTCTTCTTCCACTACAACCAAGTCTGAGAAGAATGGGCTAAAAAAATAAATGTGACTAAAGGGCTTGTGGGTAGACAAGGAGAAAGGGAGGGAGGGAGGGAGGGAGGGAGGGAGGGAGAAAACGGAAAGACGAGTAGATGAGAAAGGAGGGAGGGAGAGGGAGGGAACTATCTAGACTCTACCATAAAGCTCTGTTTCATCTTTGGCTAAGATCTGAGCACTCTCAGATACTATTAGAATATGGCCATGCCAATTTCTCAGGAAACTGGGAGTCAACCTACTTCAGGATCCCGCAATTCCACTCTTAAGAATATACCCAAGAGATGTCCAATCACACTATAAACGCATTTATTTGTTCAACTATGTTCATAGCAGCATTATTTGTAATAGCCAGAACCAGGAAACAACCTAGGTACCCCTCAATAGAAGAATGGATAAAGAAGGTGTGGCACATATACACATTAGAGTTCTACTCAGCGGTAAAAAAAAAACAATGACATCTTGAATTTTGCATGCAAATAGATGAAAATAGAAAACACTTTACTGAGTGAGATAACCCAGATCCCAAAACAGGAATATGGTATGTACTCACTCATAAGTGGATTCTAGCCATAAACAAAGGACATTGAGCCTATAGTTCGTGATCCTAGAGAAGCTAAATAAGAAGGTGAACCCAAAGAAAAGCATATATTTATCCTCCTGGATATTGGAAGTAGACAAGATCGCCAGGCAAAAGTTGGGAGCGGGGGGGGGGGGTGGATTTGGGGGAAGGGGAAATGGGGGAAAGAAGGGAGAAGGGGAGGATTGGGGAAAGATTGGGGGAATGGGATGGTTGAGATGGAGGAAGGGTGGATATGGGAGCAGGGAAGAAGATATCTTAACTAAGGGAGCCATTTTAGGGTTGGCAAAAGACTTGACTCTATAGGGGTTCCCAGGTGTCCAAGGGGATTTCCCCAGCTAGGTCCGTGGGCAGTGGAGGAGAGGGTGCCTGAACTGGTCTTCTCCCATACCTACACTGATGAATATCTTGCATATCACCATAGAACCTTCATCTGGCAATGGATGGAGATAGAGACAGAGACTCACATTGGAGCACTGGACTGAGCTTCCAAGGTCCAGATGAAGAGCAGAAGGAGGGAGAACATGAGCAAGGAAGTCAGGACCGCAAGGGGTGCGTCCACCCACTGAGATGGTGTGACTGATCTAATGGGAGCTCACCAAGGCCAGCTGGACTGGGACTGAATGAGCACGTGACCAAACCAGACTCTCTGAATGTAGTTGACAATGAGGGCGGACTGAGAAGCCAATGATAATGGCACTGGGTTTTGATTCTACTGCATGTACTGGCTTTTTGGGAGCCTAGTGTGTTTGGATGCACACCTTCCTAGACCTGGATGGAGGGGGCGGGTCTTGGACTTCCCACAGGGCAGGGCACCCTGACTTCTCTTAGGACTGGAGGGCAAGGGGAAGGGGGAAATGGGGGGAGTAGGAGGGAAATGGGAGGATGGGAGAAGGTGGAAATTTTTAATAAATTAATTAATTAATTAATTAAATTACTGATAGAAAAATTAAGCATTACTATTAAAATTATATCAATAAATCACTAAAAGAAAAAAATAATATGGCCATGCTAAGATATTGGAGACAAAACAAATTTGTTTTCCTCAATGGCAGTTGTTGGGCCCTTCACTGATGCCTATTTGTCTCCAGTGAAGGAGTGTCTGTCATACAGCCCCTCTTGGACAGCTGGCTGGACTCTCCACAAGGTGCCTCTTTATTAACTTTATTAACACCCCGAGGAAGCTACACTGCAATCAAAGCTACTTCCTGAATGTGGTTCTGGCTCCAGAGGGAACTACACCAGTTACAACTGCCCCGATCGGTTTGTACCAGATATTTCCCCATCATGGACTATTGACAAAGGCTTAAAGATCTCAACATCCTATCATAGGTCCAAAAGCTGCAACTACAGCCTCTATAGTACCTGAGGGTCCCAAAGCCCAGCCTGGGGCTGGAATCTCAGCATGTGTCTCTGCTGAGATGCTGGAATCCCTGCTGGGGTTATAAGAGTTGCTCCTGCAGGGCTGCTTATTGTTAAAATGCAGAGCAACAGCCTCCAACACAAGGAGGCTCCAATACAACCTACAGCCCTGAATGTCTAGCTTGAAACTTACAGCAGTGGGCCCTTATCTACCAGAGCTTGCAGGGAAGCCTCTGGGGCTGTTCCTGAGCATGCAGGGAACAGGGACCACCAGAAGCACTTGTCCACGCCTACTTTTTAGCTTCTACCCAGATAGAACAAATGAATCCTAGATAACTGATAGGTAAAACACAGATATATGCACATGTGCACATGCATACACACACAGAGATATACACCATAGACACACAACATATACTATAGCCATTACCACCACCTCCATCACAACCACCACCTCCATCATCACCTCCATCACCACCTCCATCACAACCACCACCTCCATCACCACCACCACCTCCATCACCACCCTTACAACTGTCACCACCTCCACCACCTCCATCAACCACTATCACCACTACCACCTCCATCCCCACCATCACCACCATCACCACAACTACCACCATCACCACCCTTACAACTGTCACCACCTCATTACCACCTCCACCACCTCCATCACCACCACCATCACAACCACCACCTCCATCACCACCCTTACAACTGTCACCACCTCATTACCACCTCCACCACCTCCATCACCACCTCCATCACCACCACCACCTCCATCACCACCTCCATTACAACCACCACCTCCATCACAACCACCACCTCCATCACCACCCTTACAACTGTCACCACCTTTACCACCTCCATCACCACCTCCATCACCACCACCACCTCCATCACCACCTCCATTACAACCACCACCTCCATCACAACCACCACCTCCATCACCACCCTTACAACTGTCACCACCTCCACCACCTCCATCAAACACTATCACCAACACCACCTCATCATCACCACCATCACCACCACCACCACTACCACCATCACTGCCATCACCACCACCACCTCCATCAACCAGCATCACCACCACCACTACTAATAGTATCCCCTCAACACTAACATCACAACACCTACACCATCGCTATTAGCACCACCACGCTTTATTTACCCTTCCATCTGCCGATGGTCATTCAGTTAATTCCACGTCCTCAGTATTGTAACTAGAGCCACAGAGAGCATGGTGGGAGGGGGTGTCTTTTTCACCTATCAACTTCCTTCCCTTTAGATAAAGACCCAGAAGTGAGATTGTAGGATCGTGTGGTCGTTCTATCTGCAGAGTTGGAAGTCCTCTCATGCTGTCTTCCACATGGACCACACTGTTCACATGTGTTCACAGTGCACATGGGTCCCCTTCCATGTGTGTCCTCACAGCGCTCATGCCTCATCTTTCTGATGACAGCAGTTCCGACTGGTGCAAGATGACATCTGGCTGTGCTTCTCATCAGCATCAGCGTTCCCCGGTGATGAATGAATCTACACTATGCTAGTGGCTTGAATGTTTGTCCTGGAACCGTGCTGTGGATCGAGATTCCAAGACCAAAGAGAAGCCTGTCTGCCCTTTGCTTTATTTAGTGTGTTCTTGATGTCTTTTGACTCCATAAACTTGAGTCTTTCTATGCACAGTCTCATTCAGTGTAGTTCTTGGAAGCAAGAAGAATTAAAGGTCAAGTGAGATGAGTATCAATGTTAAGATGACCTTAAAAGTCAGCCCCTTCAGTTCTACCATGAGATTTTAAGTGAGCAAGCTGCAAATAAGAAATAATTGCCCATGGTCACAGGAAAGTTGATAGTAAAATTAAAAAAAAAAAATGTTCTATTGACTGTTGATGTCCTGTCCCTGTCTCCTATGTCCTTGATACTTAGTCTGATAGTAAATTTGAATTTTAGTTCAGACCCCAAAACAACACTGAGCAGACTGCATGTACGCAGACACCAGGATGACTTACAAGGACACTAGAGTGTGAGCACTCTTTCAAGCCAAATAAAGGAACAGAGGTAACTGATATATGGGGGTGGGGGACAGATAGACAGAGACAGAGAGAATTAACATGTACGCGTATCATTGTTTATGCATATATGTGTGCCCATATGTACACACACATATGTTTGTATTTGTATATGCTTAAATAGGTGGGATAGGCATGTGTGAGCATGTATATGCAAGAGTAGGCACATGTGTAAATTCATGCATTCACACATGTGTGTGAGCATCAGAGTGCATGTACATTGGTGTACACATATGTGTGTGTGCATATGAAAGTGGCTCACCAATGGAGGGATCTCAGTGAGGTTTCTGTCTGGAAAGATGGAGGAGGGCAGACAGTTTCTAACGTCTCTTCCCTGAGAAGCTACTCTTCTGAACACTATCTATCAGAGGAGGTAAGCATTTGCAGTGAATTCTGGGGACAAAATACAACCTTTCCAGGTACAGTCATGGACGCTTGCGTTGTTTTAAAGCAATCCTGAACTCAAAGAAAGAGAAAAGACCAGTTCTGTTTTCACTTCTTGTCAGTAGCATGGTGCTTTGCTTCTTTTCGCTACTGAAGATACAGCCTGAACAAGACCTGTACGAAGATGCCGGGCGGCGGCAAGGGGTCTATAGTCTAGAAGCAATGAGGCAGATTTCTGCAGGCACTCCACTGCTGGAGGGCGGCGCCAAAGTCAGCAAGTTCCCGTTCCCTTCCTGGCTCCAGCTGCTGCTCATCCTTCAGTATTTCACCTTCCCGAGGAGAATGTCAACTCAGGAAACGGAGCCCTGTGTTCTCACTAGGTAAAAAGCCCACCCACATGGTTTGTGTCCTGGACGGAAGTTCAACTGCTCACAGTCCTGCCACCGAAGCACAGGCTTCATTCACACAGCCCTCGCTACCTGATCACGGTCACTGCATGCAGTAAGTAACCTGTATCTGGTTGCATCTAAATTGTAACGGTTACTTTTCTGAAGCACTCTTTTCCGGGTTATTATAGGAACAGTTGGCTGGAAATAAATGGGAGTAAAAAAAACAGACCTCTCCCAAGAAAAGAAAATACACAGAAAAAAAATAACACAGCAAAGAAGTATTGTATTAAATGTCTTATGGGTACATGTCCTTTGCCCTACTTTCTGCCAATTAAATTAGATTTAACTGAAACATGAGTGTCTCAGAGAGAAACATCTTCCTCTCAGCCCAAAACTAGACACTGAGCACAGGTAGAGGTCAGTGAACGTCTCACAATGTGAACCCCAAGCTGAGATGAAAGAAGGCTATATGTAAGGACTTATGCCTCAAATAACAGCTGTTCCCACTGTTCCAAGGGCCCCTGACTTCCACAGGTAAGCGCTGAGCATGGCCAGGGAAAGGAAATCCTCTGGAGAGAACACAAATGATAAGGCTAGAAACACGGGTGTTTTCTTGGATGAGCCCCTTGGGATTCTGGGAAACAGTGACCACAAGTCAGAGGGCCTACTAGGCATTGTGTAATGTCCTTAAGAAAAAAAAAAGTCTCTTCAGCCTTGGACTGCTCCAGGAGACCTGTCAGAGAAACCTTCTCTCTGGACTTTGCTCTCCAGCTCAGGTTGCATGGAAGAAATGAACTTGGCAACTCCCTTCCAGGCTGCAGGAGGGGTGGCCAAGAGTGCCTGAACAGAGCAAAGGGCAATCTCTGCTCTCCCGGAGCTGGTCTGAAGGGGACAGAGTGGGCATTCTCGCAGCTGAGCTGAGCTGGTGTTTGGAAAAGCCCTCTTGGACGGCAGCTCTAAATCATCAGGTAGTCTCTGTTTACATGTCCGCTGTAGCCACGGTGCAGAGCCTGACTCCTCAGACAGCTTCCAACACGGCTCCATTTCTGGAGGTAGGAGAAAAAAAAGGAAAGGAAGATAAAAGACTTCAAAAGCTGAGCCAGGGTCCTCAAAAGAAGGGCGCTAGAGACTCCTGTGAGGAGTGGCCCAGCCAAGTGCTGTGACATCTGTGGAGGCATGCCCATCCTTGGGGAGCAGAGCTGGCGCAGAGCTGGGACTAGGCAGCCTTTTCCTTTCCCTCCCTCCGGCTTCTGCAGGCAGAACTTGGAATCTAGGGGAGGTCCAATCAGGAGACAGGAATGCATCCTCCCTTTCCCCTCCCCTGGCCTCCACGCGCTTCCTGAGACAGGAAACTTTAAATTGCTGGGATGGGCCACCCTAATTGCTACTCTTTTAATAACTTGGTTCACTCCTTGAAGCCTCCGTAAACATTCTCGAAGCAGCGGAATCTGAGCAAGGAGGAAACGCTGTGCCTCTTGCATGGCCTCTCTTCGGGAGTGAAACGACTTCCCAGGAACCAGAGAATGCGTCAGTCAGCAAGGTTCTGGGCTCTTCTCCACAGACCAAAAAGATTCCTATAACTAATTTCCCTAGTGTCTGCTCATTATCCCCCCCTCCCGAAATCGCTCCCTGCCATGTCCTATTCTCCGGTCACAATTATCCCTATGCTGTCTGTATGTGCTGTCTGTCTATTTACACCAGCCTGAAGCTTCAGATCCAGCCCAGCATTCCACATTTCCTTAACATGATCCTGGAAAGGATGTAGAGAATGAACAAATTTCCGGGATAAGGATAGTTGCAATGCCTAGAGAGGTTTAAAAAAAATTCTCTGGACACCTAAGCAGCATGCTATGATAGCAGAGACCCTAGATGGGCCTCATCTTTTCTTTATGAAGACTCCCCCTTGCTTCCCTGCTTTAGGACCAAGCACTGTCAGAACCAGCTTTTGTGCGGAGGCTCTGGAAAGAGAGAAAATGTCGTGAGTGTCTCCATGGAGAGGAAGCCAATGAAGTCTAAAGCCAATGAAGTCAGGGTCAATGGGAAAAGCACACATGTTCATCTGACCCCATCTTGGTCAGCAGGCCAGTCCTTTTCTTTAAAGGTGGTTTGGGAATCTGAATTTCATTTTATGGAGGTTTGTTGTATCCGGAGGCTGTTAGAAACTCAGCTCTTTGGTGCATGGGTAGGTGGAAGGGTTTAAAAAGTGTTTGTTTCCAGGTGACAGAAATATGACACCAAGTTTCTTCTGTCATGAAGGGAAAACATACGGTTGAACTTGTTGGTTGGCACCTTTCCTAGGGAGATATGAACCAACATTTACTTATTGTTAGACAGGAAACAAAGAACAGATCACATATGAATGCCACCAAAGTTCAACTTGGTAAACCAATGGGTTTTATTGGGGTCACATGCAAGAGTAGAAGTGACTCAAAGCCCACTCCATCATGGGTGGTAACTCCCAAAAGCTGGGAGCCTGGAGCTCACAGCACAGCCTGAGACAGTTCTACAGGTTGGAGAACTGGAGGAAGCCCCAGCTGGTGAATTCTTCAGCAAATGTGTATTTTGACATAAGAAGTACCTATCAAGGACCTGGACCAACTGACCCATGAGAAGCGGGCAAAGCCATGTGATGGCAAAGATTCTCTCAAGAGTCCAGGTCAGGGTTTATGGACAATTGCTCAGTGTGAGCAAAGACAACCAACAGCAGTGTTCTCCCCCGCCACACCATTTTCACAGCCAGAGGCTACTGCTCACCTACAGAGAGGCTACTGCTCACCTACAGAGAGGCTACTGCTCACCTACAGAGAGGCTATTGCTCACCTACAGAGATCTCTTTTGAGTCCTCCCTCTGTGCTGTACCTAACAAATATGCCAAGGTTCCAGGTTGCAGAAGTTAAGAGAATCCAAGCTGATGCCAGCTCCATGGTAGGTGTGTCTGTGTATATATTCTTCCTTTCTTGCCTCACCTCCCCTAGCCATGATTTGGGGACCAGAGCCATAGTGTCCTTTCCAGATAGCTTTGTAGGTCTGAGCTTCTTCCAGACACCTTAGCTAGTATCTCTGTTTCTCTTAGGCTACTCCATTTTCCTGAGCCTCTTTTTGGCAGCTCAGCTGGTCTGAGAAGCTTTACTTCCACATATATACGGGGGGATGCAGAGGTCTTGCGAATAGGGTCACTTCAAGGATCAGCTTAAAGGAGCTTCTCATTGAAGTCATGTGTTCTGAGGCAAGAGACTTGTTATGAGCTGAGTGAATGGTTACTGTGTCAAGAAAAAAAATGTTTTAAGTCTAAGACTTTTGGCTTAGGATGTTCTGTGGCCTTACAGGCATGAAGCACTAAAAATGGGTATAAAGGGAAGGGTAGAGAAAGAAAATTAGGAGAGCATGTGATCCTGGTAGGAATATAAACTTGCTCAGAGCATCCATAGGGGAAATTCAAGGTACCAAAAAAAAATTAGTTTTGACAGATGTCAGTACTAAGTAGGAGGGTGCTAGTGCCAGCTAAAGGCTAGCCCACTGCAAGGGGCTTGAAGTAATCAAACAGTAATTGAAACTTTGGACTTTGCAGGCAGCCAAGCTTAAATGTGAATTCTTCCTAGATTTGTGATCTAGGCAAATTACCTGAATTATCTGAGGGGTGTGTGTGTGTATGTGTATGTGTGTGTGTGTGTGTGTGTGTACAGGAACTGAACTCAGGTTACTAGGCTTGAAAGAATATATATATATATACACACAACACACATATATACCTAGATATGTATATGTCTGTATATGAGAGATAGGTTAAAGAAGAGAAAGAGAACAAGAAAGAAGAGATGTAAAGTATATAAAAGAGACATACAGAGAGAGAGGAGAAAGAAAGATGAAAAGGAAAAGAAAAGAAAAGGAAAAACAAAGCATGGTGAGTCTGTGCTGGAACAGTGGGTGCCTGCCTGGAGCTAAGTCTTGGCCTGGCATGGGAATGACGCAGAGAGAGTCAGCGAAATTCATTTGGCTCTCACATTTCCATCCACCTCAGCATAGGCTTTCTTAGATCCTTCTAGTCTGCCTCAGGCTTGGCATGGGAAGTCTGCAGTGACGAGGTAGAGATTGACAAAGTCTCTCCCATGGTTCTTTCACTGATGAAAACAAAATGAAGCCTAGTGAGCAGCTAGTGAGCCTCCCTCTACTGCTCAGGAGGTTTATGCAAGGGGGAAATGCCACTGGGAGAAAATTTCAGCTTCACTGCCTTAGTTGAGGAAGGGGAGAGATTGAGACTCTCTATGACACCAAGGTCATTGTTGTCCACATTTAAACCTTGTCAGGCCTCTCATGGGGATGATGTAAGAATGGATGCTCTTTGCAAGGAAAAGCTGAAAAGGTTCAAAAATAGGATTATGAACAGGGTGGTCAACTGCCAGGAATCCCTTCCTAGGAATCCTCGTGTCTTGGAGAATTGTGCTGTGATGACATAAAATCCAGCAGGCGTTTCTTCATGCCCTCAAAGTTTTGAGGCCTCCAAGCAGAAAGAGCTCGCTGATCCAAGTGAAGTAAGTTCTTGCTTTCTTCTGTACCTGGGAGACCTGATGATCCATGAGGATGAAAGAAAGCAGTAAGAAGGGATGAGACCAGAGGTCAGGCAGAAGGTGTTCTGATTTCCCTATGACTTCCTGCTTGCTTTGCTTTGGGGCGGTTGTTTCCTTCTCTGAACTTGACCTTCGAAACAAGTTCTCTGAACTTGAATCCTTCAAAAACAAACAATGGAACACTACGAGAGTTTGCAAAAATCGTTCCCAATGCCTACTAAAATAAGTGCTTAACACTGATTAAAAGTCAATCAGGATTTTTTTTCTAGGAAATTCATATTGACCCCTTTAAACTCCAAACAAGATTTGCCTGAAGCTGTGAACTCAAATTTAAACAGTTTCTGAGTATCATCATATGATTTTCTGTCTTCTTTTTAAAATTATTTTTATAATTTTATTTATTTGTGTGTGTACTAATAACATTTATTGACTGATTGGTGGGAGATGTGTGGCCATGTCAGAGTACAGCTTGTAGGAGTGAGTTCTCTCTTTCTACCACAGGGGTCCCAGGACCTGAACACAGGTCACTGGTCTCGGTAGTAAATGATATGTATCCGTTATGATGCATGGCCATTCTAGGCAATAATAAATATTTACTAAGACTTTCTGTATAAGTATGAATGTTTCTGTATCTGTGTCGTGTGAGTTCATAATTGTTTAGCTGTGATTTTTTAAGTTGTGATATTTTTATATTACACTAGAAACTTATTTAGCAGGAAGAAAGAGAACACTGTGTATTAATAGAGAGTGGAAGACAGAGTTGGAAATATTGACCTCTTGGCACCAGAAGTTTTAAGGGTTTGCTGGAAACCTCTGAGCTGATGACTTTATTCTCCTGAATTTTACCGTCCTCATCTGGGTAAGAAAAAAGTCATTATTCAGGAATTTCTATAAGAGCTCTGTCTGCTAGTTTTTATCTCATTTTGTATAAGGAATTTTTTCCCCTCAGTGCAGCAAGCAAAACAGCCACACTGAGGGGGTGAGTCACTGTCTCAAAGGAGCCTATGGAAGTCAAGGTGTTTACCGAGCAACTACTGTGGCCTTAGTGAGCACGGAACTAGTCCAGATCATTGGATCATTTAGTTATCTTGAAAGACATTTAAGTTTGTAGTGTACTAAGTAATTGTGTCTTTTTTCTATTTAATCTTCAGGCTGCAAGATCCTCTTACACCAAACCACCACAAACACATTTTTTTTTATTTTTATCAACACTGTATATTTTGTCTATGAAGAATCAAAACCCTTCTCTCAAGAAGTGAGCTGGGGTGAACATTTGATCAGAGAATGAGCATGACAACAAAGCCAGAGGACAATAAAGATGGACTCTCAGAGACCTGCCAGCATGAAGGGATAGAAAAGCAGAAAATAGAACCAAAGGAAGAAGGAGGAAGTTGGGGAGGGGTGTAGACAGAGCACAAGCTGAAAGGGACCTTGAGTATTTTCAAATTAAGCCTGTCTTTTTTTTCCCATAATAACAGTTACTTCATATCCTCCTAAAGTTGGCATGTTTCTCTTGGGAAGATAAATGCTTTCTGGCAAGCTGGCCGCGTTCGCGCTGAAGCAGGAAGCCCCAGTCATCAGCCCATTACGCAATGCTGCGTCCGGCCAGTAATTGCCTATCTGACATGCTAGCCTCCCACATTCCTGAGATGCGTCCAGCAGAGGCAGAAGATGAGATTAGATTGCTTTTGCAGCTAGCCACCAGGGCTCTCGGTTGGTGTACCTCCCTCTCCCGTGTGCTGAATCAGGCAGTGGCTGGCTGCACATGGACCATGGCAGGCTTGCTCCGTGTTTGTCTCTAGGTAGAAATTTCTCCCTTTAGAAAAAGGTGGTATTTCAGAAGATTGGTTTTATTTTAGGTAGGTGTGTGTGTGTGTGTGTGTGTGTGTGTGTGTGTGTGTATGAAATGAGTAAGAATTCAATGAGCCACAAGGCCACCAGGAAAAAGACCCCAGCTGACCGAATTATTATTCCTATCAGAAGCACAAAAATGGAATTCTGCCCCAAACGATCAGTGTGGTTGGAGCTGTTTCTTTACTTTTTCTAAACCTTGTGTGTACATTAGACAAAATAATAATCACTCCATGGGTTAGTAAAAGGATGAGATCATGTGCATAAAAACCCTTGGACAGTGTCTGCCTATCAATACGTGCTGTTTATGTTTCCTGGATATCTGTCAAGCATAGGTCAGGCCTTGCATTTCCAGGCCTTTGCTCCCAGAACCTCGGCAGAGGACTCGGCACCGAGCAGCCCCTGTGCGAGCAGCCCTTCCCAGCGAGTGGCTTGCTTCTTTATCTCCAGCCCCACCAGAGGGTGCACAGGCAGTCAGTGTGTTTGTGTTAAGTATTGATAGGGGGAAAGGCAAAAGGATGAGAGTGAAATACAAGGAAAGAAGAGGGAAGGCAATGAACCCAGGAAGGAGGAAAAGAAGGGAAAGGCAAAGGCAGAGGAGGGCAACAGAAAGATATGGAAGAAAGAGGGGAGACCGATGAAATACAGAGAGAGGCAGGGCTGAAGAAATGGGCAAAGGAAGGAAAGAAGATATGGGAAGAAAGAGAGAAGGAAAGAGGAGGAAGTGGCTAGGGAGGAAAGGAGGAACAGAAGAAGGGGGAGGAAGAAAGGGAGGCTCTCAGACTTCAAAAGGCAGTCTAGCCAGAGGGAGAGAGGGGGAAGGATTCACTTTGTGTCCCGATATTCTCCTATATTTCTTTTCCCATTCTTCTAATCAGCTGAGGTTCTTCACAGCAACATGTGCTTTACTTGCATAATCTCCATCCTAGGTGATTCTCCATCCCCATCCCTGTCTCTTCAAGTCCTGGCATCCTTCAATGACACACATCTTCTTCCTAGGGGCATGTCCTGACACACTAGGCTATGCCATCACTAAGCTCAAGGATTCTCCTTTGCTTCCTGTTTGCCCCTTTCTGAATGCCCCTGCCTGAGATATTTCTGTGCGAGACCCACAGTCAGAGTTCGTGCACATAAGCTCTCGGCACAGAAACTATGGACTTCAGACTATGGACCTTCATTAAGAGGCAAGGATTCCAGATGTTTGTCCAGAAGACATAAACATTTCTATCCATACAATCAAAGTTAACACCTGCAACAAGACCCAGCACTGAAAGATGATATGTCCTTCACAAAGACGGAGCATGTTAACCCCTGCCTGGGTTTTAGATTTGTTGATTAACTATACCCTCTTCATTCAGCTCCAGCCTCAGCAATTGCCATTTCTGCCATAGCCCTATGTCTTAGTATCTAAGAATTGCTCTGTGGGGGCTGGAGAGATGGCTCAGTGGTTAAGAGCACCGCCTGCTCTTCCAAAGGTCCTGAGTTCAATTCCCAGCAACCACATGGTGGCTCATAACCATCTGTAATGAGATCTGTGCCCTCTTCTGGCCTGCAGGCAGAGTACTGAGAACACTGTGTACATAATAAATAAATAAATCTTAAAGAAAAATACTTGTTCATTTAAAAAAGAATCTTGCAGTTTTCAAAAAAAATTGCTCTGTGTACTACAGATTGTAGGATAGAAAATGAAGAAATAGGTTTTATGTCCAGCCTGGAGAGTAACATCTGACATCACTGTGGCTTTGGGGTTGTTATACCTTGGAAGGCCTGGAGAGAAGCTTTCTTTGATTCTTCTGGTGGTTTTCTGGAAATGTTGGCCCCCACTGGCTCTCTTTCTTGCCACTCTTCACTGGGCATGGTTTATCCATGTGGCTTTTATTTTTATTTAAATAAGGACACCAGTCACATTCATTGTGGAATCCTTCCCACTGCAGAGTGACATCATGTGTACTAATTATACCTGCGGCAGCCCGACTTCCAAATAAGGTCACATTCTGTTGTGCCTTGGGCTGAAATCCCTGCTTAAAGACAGGCCAGTTTGGTGGATCACACACTCCTTTGTACATATAACCCAAGAACGTCAAGAGGTAGAGAAACAAGAAAGTCAAGAGGTGGAGAAACAAGCGTCTGAGAAGAGAAGGCGGTTAAATAAACTAGAAAGCCTGAAGTAACCGGGATGGCTCTTAGGGATCCTTTTGATTGGCACCCAGCTAAGTGGTGAGGCCAGCTGAAAGGAGGTAAAGGTTTTCATTGTCGGTTTGGTAGAATAGAGAATCATCTGGATTAGAGGGGCTTTGAGGCACGCCTGTAGGAGAGGATCTTGATTACATTAACTGTTGTGAGAAGAGCCATCTTACTGTGGGGAGGGCCATTGCCTGGGCTAGGAATTCTATCATGGGGGAAAGGTGGCCTTTGCTCCAGCTTTCCTCACTCTCTGTTTTTGGATTACATAAGCAGATGTTTTTAGGGTTGATTTCCCCAGAATGGACTGTGCCCTTGAACCGTGAGCTAAGATAAACACCTTCTTGCCTATATTGGCTCTTATCAGGGTGTTATGTCACAGTCACGGGAAGAGAAATTAAGATAGAGCACACAGGACAGTCACTTAGGAAGATAATGCGCTGTTGAACAACACTGTCTGACCACAGGAAATGAGGAAGAATAAGAGAAGTTCAAGATCTGTGAGCCTCAGAGAACAGGAGAAGGAATTGAGATGACTACCAAGTCTCCAAACCCTGAGGGAGGAGCTTAAAAGATTATCTCATAGGCCTAATGAATGAATGAGAATTGAATAAACCCACCTCTCTTTTATAAAAGGAAAAAAAAAACCTGTGTTAATTGCCCTGTCTTTACTCTCTCCCCTTTCTGAGTCCTGCAATTTGCAAATTAACTATTGGCCAATTCAGGCCATTGATGGGACAATAAGCACTGAAGGAGCCTGGTCTCTGAACTTGAATTGTGAGTCATGATGATTACGGATGACTCACATGGGGATCCTTCAAAGACTTTCCCTTAGGACTCAATCCGAGAAGCTTGCTCCATTGTAACTTAACAATGAAAGGGGGCCCACGGCCTGGTAGGGCCACCAATAGAGAGGTTCTTGAAGGATGGATGTGAGTGGGAGGGCCTTGTGGCTGTCAGCTTCAGCTAGCTGTCAGTCACCACTTGATGAAGGGGTGGGGAAGGATTTTAGCTCCTGGTCTTGCAAACGTGTGTCTGTAACTACCATGTTGAAGGCCAAGACACCATGCCAAGGTCCAGCTACTCTGCTAACTCATTTGCTTTTAGAACCCAGGGACTTCATTTATGCCTAGAGTGAGACACTCCGTGGACGAAGTGGGTGACTGGCAACAAGATTTTGAGAGCCTAGAAGATTGCATGAAAACAAAAGAAAACATTAAATGAAATTCTTTATCTTTTCTCGAATGCAGTGGTTCTCAACCTTCCTAATGCTGCGACCCTTTAATAGTGTTCCTCATGTTGTAGTGACCCCCAACCATGAAATGATTTCACTGCATTTTTGCTGCTCTTGGCAATGGTAATGGTAATGTCTGATATGCAGAATATCTAAAATTCTACACCTGTAAAAGAGTCGTCCAACCCTAAAGAGGTCACAACCCTCAGATTAAAAACCACTGCTCTAATGAGATCCACTGGGATAAGAGATTTGGCTTGGGGGGGTTGGCATCTCTAAAAGAAAAGCGATTAACCTTCAAAAGAAAAAAAGTATAGCTAGGGCTGGAGAGATGGCTCAGCTACTTAAAGTAGTTGCCTTGTAAGCAAAAGGACCCAAATTCAACTCCCAGAACCCATATAACAAAAGCTGGTATGGGACTTTGAATGAGACATCACTCCTATTGGCTCACAGGTTGAACATTTGGTCCCAATTTAGAAATTTTGTCTGAGGGAGTTTGCTGGAGGAAGTATATTATTAGGGGTGGACTGTGAGACTTTATTCTCTCTCTCTCTCCTCTCTCTCCCTTTCTCTCTCTCTCTCTGTCTCTGTCTCTCTCTCTCTCTCTCTCTCTCTCTCTCTCTCTCTCTCTCTCTCTCTCTCTCTCTCTGATGTTATGATATCACAGCTTCCTGCTCTGGATGCCTAATGACATTCTGTCCTCGTCATCATGGGCCCCCCTCCCCACCCATGGAATCATAAGCCAAATTAAACTCTTGTGTCCACCAATTGTTTTTGGCCATAGTGTTTTTTATTTATGACAGCAGAAAAGTAAGTAGCACAGAAGTGCATCTCGGCACACACTTGCAACCTTAGTCATTTGGAGGTAGAAATTGAGGGATCCCTGTGGCTCACGGACCAGATAGCCCAGCTTACTTGTGGAGTTCCAGTCTAGTGACAAACCCAGTCTAAAAAGGAAAGGTAGGTGGCAACCCACAGAATGATAGCCAAGGTTGTTCTCTGATCGCCGCATGCACCTGCACACACACACACACACACACACACACACAATTTCAAGAGCAGCTAAAATCCATATGAATGGAAACAGTACAAAAGTCCTATTTTTTATTGTCTTTGACATATTTCAGTGAGCAGAAGCAATACGCTCTGACCCTGGGAGGAGCTCACAGGGGGAGTCTGCTTCTCATCAGGCATTTTCAAGCAAAACATTGGGCAGCAGATATTGAAACTTTCCATACTTGCTTGTTTCAAAGGCAGGGGTAGCCGAGGACTCACACCAAGTATTAGCCCTGGTGGCATATTTTCCTACAGTGGTGTGTAGTCAGAATCACGGCAGTTCCTGGCCACAGCTAAGCAAGAGAAACCTGAGTTCTACCAGACACTGAATGAACTTCCAGCATCTAAGTTCTCGGCACCTATCCTGCTCGAAGGGGCATCAGGTAGCCAAGGGGCGCTGTGTCCAACAGGGTGCCTGAGGATCCATGCCCACCTTCTTGCTGAAGCCCTGTGTGCTCCTGAGCTCCCAAGTGTAGCTACTTAGCACACCTTTCAAAGAACCTTCAGATTCAGGACTCTTGGAACTGCTGGGCTGAAGTCAGACTGCGATTTCCCACCGTGACAGCTGGGCTGGAACTCCTCCGTAGATAATGATCATTGTTACTCCATGGCGTTGGACTCTCATGGAGCTTTCCAACTTCAAAGTGCTTTATGCACATCAACTAATTAATCGGAGATACAAATGGTGCCAAGGCCCAGAGGGCTGCAACTGCTCAGATCAAGGACAGTCTTTGTTGATGGTGATTTCTAGCCGTGAACACAACACACTTCAGTCCGTGCGTGAGGGTGGAGTATCAGCCAAGTATCATTGTCCCTGCTGTAGGCTCCTGCCCAGAGCCAGGTCCAGTAAACCAGGCCTGCATAAGAGGCTACAAGAGGAAACCACAAACTCCTATACAAGTGTGCAAAACACTGGTGACCAAGAAACAAGCAAATGCATTCATTACCTTGCCATTAAAACAAACAAAGAAACAAACAAAAGAACCCTGTGTAATTTGCCAAAAGGGTCATAGTGGAACTAGCCCTGTGTAAGTAAAGAAACGGATCCAGGAGCAAACAGCCCAGTCAGACATATGCAGAGCTTAGGAAAGGGGGAAAAAAGCATGTTTGTAGGAGGAGACAGAATGTGTGTGTGACTGCAGATACCCAAGAAGATCAGAGGAGAAGGGCAGAGCCCTTGAATCTGTTTTTCCAGCCAGTTGAGACTCTCCCAACCTGGATGGTGGGAATTTAACTCCAGTCTCTGTCATAGCAGCAAGATCTCTTAACCTCTGCTTCGTACGCGAAACACCAGACTTACATTACTTAATATTTTAAGAAATATATTTGTAAAGAAAACAAACTGAAAGAATTGATTGATGTACCCTAAAATGAAGAGCGTGAAGTGGAACTACCTGTTCCCCGAGAAATTCAGGGGCAAGAGGTCAGTTTTCCTTTAATGAGTGGAGGATTTGATTAGGGGGTCTCAAGTGTTCTATGCTGCTCTGGAGCCCCCAGTGTAATCTAAGATTACACTGCCTCAGCCTCCTGAATACAGGATCGAACCCATTCCAGCACGCCCAGTTTATGCCACATTTGGGACTGAGCACAGTCCTTTGTGCCTGCTAGGCAAATGCTCTACGAAGTGAGCCGCACTCGCGGCCCTGGAGGTGAAACTGCTTTTAAACTTCACTCGCTCACTTACTTTCATTATTGTATTGGGGTATAATTTGCACAAATGAGCTGAATATGATTAATGTGCAATGGATTTGTGCACCACACTTCCATGAGCGTGTATCACAGTCAAGGTGACAAGCAAAGCCATCACTTCTACAAGTCTCTCTGTGTCGTGTTGGGATCCTTCAGGCTGACCCTTTCCATGCACATCTCTCTGGTACCATTTAGTTTACACTGTCTACAGAAAATGACCTAAGTGGAATCACTCAGTGCATAATCTGAACGCCTTGATTTGGTGTGATTATTTTGAAATCCATCCACATATCCTGTTTCTTCCTGATAGTAGTATTTCCTGAATTTGTGGATATACCATTATGTTTATTTATCTACCTAGGCAAGGTCACCTGGGTTATCTCCAGTTTTGTACTAATTCAAATATAATTGTGGTAAATAATACTGTAAATGATTTTATATGGATGCGTTTGCCCCTTTTTCGCTGTGGGGAAAAGGCTTTTAGTTGTTTAGAGATTTTGTGTTTATTAAAGTATTTTTAAGAATTTTAAATTTATTTTTATGTATGTATATGCACACATAAACACATGGGTATGTGCATTTGTGTGTGCATATACATTTGTGTGTATGTTTATGTGTGTGTATGTGTGTGTGCATGTACATTTGTGTGTGTGTGTACGTGTGTGTGTGTGTGTGTGTGTGTGTGTATGCAGCTATGTGCACATACCAGATTCTAATGGAGTTTGAGTTCTGGGCAGTCCTGAGGCATCATTGGTTGCTGGGAACAAAACAGAGCAGCAAATGTCTTTAACTGCCTAGCCATCTCTCTAGCTCCAGAGATTTAATCACTCTGAATTTCTACGCATGTATTTGTGGTCCTGGGAATTGAACCCAGAGTCTTGCCTATGCTAGACAGGTGCTTTACTGGTGATCTACACCCCTGGCCCTTGATTGGAGGATTGTATTAGAGCATTATTACATTGCATTACTCAGCTCTGTGAGTCACAGATAAGTTTTTCCAACCTGCAGTTTTATCACCTCGCTATTTGAGTAGCATCTTTCTGAGAGCAGGTATTCAGTTCCCTGCTGTCTGAGGTTAGTTTGAACATTCTGTGGATTTTCATCAACGACATGTTTATCTGTTCTCAGATTACTCAGGCTTCATCTCTGGTTTCCTGCTAGAAGCATTGCAGTTTGAGGCTTATTCTAGGTTTACAGTTGGCTTTGACTTGACTTTAGGCATCACCTCTGCCACTCACTCTTCCTATTTGTGAATATACAAAATTTCTACTTTGGTTGGTTGAGAATACTCGCCTTTTCCAGCCAGCTGCCTTTGCATTTTAACAGAAATTAGTTGACTCTGTATTGATCTAGTTCCTAGACTTCACTGTGTTAACTTGAAGCGTTAGTCTATCTTAGTACCGATGTGCTATGACTCTCTTTGAGAAGCCTACACCCATGCTTGGCGGTATATCTCCATATGTTTTTGAGAATCATTCTCTTTTGAACGCCACACTCAATCCCATATTAAGATAACTTTAATACGTCCTGTAGGATGGCTCCACAGATAAAGGTACTTGCTATCACGGCTCCCAGCCTGAGTTTAGCCTGGGATCCATACGTTGGAAGGAGAAAATTCACCTCCCACAAGTTATTCTCTGACACCAACACACACCGTTGTACATGTGCACAGACACCCCCCCCCCACACACACACATTTGAAACTTTTTTAAGTTACCTTAAATAGAATACCAACTCTACAAAACAACAATAACCATAAACAAAGCAATATGCTGCAAGCTTGGTGACTAAAGTCTGTGAATCTTCAAATTCATTCCTCTCTAGAGACCTTTGTTCTATTCTGAACTTGTTCGGATGCTCTAAATATTTTCTTTTTCTGGATGAACTTTCAAATCCACTGGCCAATTATTTGCAGAAAATCCTCTCTGGCATTTTGAATAGGATTTCACTGAACCCGAGAACCAGTACAGGGAAAATCTGCCTGCTCGACACCACTGTACATTTCTACTCTTGTTTAACTGCCTCATCAGCTCATGCAATGCTACCTATTGCTCTATGACGCAGACCTTCAGCATGTCTTCTCAAAGACTCCCTCCTAGCGGGGCATGGCATCTCTCTGAGGTGTCTGCCCACGAGAGGAGAGCTGTCGAGTCTGAGCTCACTTCCTTTTCCTCCCAGCATTCTGTTCTGTTTACTCCACCCACCTATGTTTTAACCTATGAGGACCAAGCAGTTTCTTTATTGCTTAACCAATGAAATCAACAGATTGATATATGACACTCCCACATCACTTCCCCTTTTTCTGTTTAAACAAAAAAAGGAAGGCTTTAACTTTAACATAGCAAAATTACATAGAACAAAACAGTTATCAAGTAAAAATTACAACAATCTTTATCATAACTAAGGAAAACTATAACTATAACTAACTATACTTAATTCCATCAAAGACTCCAGAAAGATACAATATTACCTAAGCAAACAAGAAAAAAAGCAATTTTCAAACTCTAGAAATGACAGAGACATCTCGCTGCCTGGACAGTCACCCAAAGTTCCTCTGTACAGCTGGGGCATCCATCATTGGCCTACAGGCCCATGGTATCCAGCAGACATTTCCATAAAGCAGGAAAATTCAAAGTCAGTTCAGTCACTATCTGTTGTGTCCTGCAGAATGTCTTGCAGACTCCTTCATGAATCAGGAACCCTGAAAGATCATCTTACCTTTAGGCAAGTTCAGTAGTCCTCTCTCTGTGGGTTCTCTGTTTGCAGTTTATGCAATAGTCCAGGCAGATCCCAAATGGGATCTCTCAGAGATCCCAAATGGCTATCAAACTCCTTAAGGATCCTCTTCGATGCCCATCTTCCTCTTGAAGTAGATTGGTGCTGCTAGGAGCAGAGTGTCTCATTGTCATGAAAAACCCTAAGGTTATTAAAACATTAAATGCCATATTCTGCAGCCTTTGAGAGATATGAAGAATGCCTATCTGAAATATATCTCTATATATCTAGAAAATCTAACTAACATGACTACAAGCTTTACTATTATCGATGATTATCAATTAACAACCTATATTTCTTAATTATACAGTACATTTTTAAATGAACTACACAATCACAATACCTTAATCAAGATCAAGAAATACATATACATATAACAAAATTGACCTTAAAATCCATACCAATGCAAATTATTCATACCTATATCATTTCCCCCTTTAAATGTAAAAGAACATTTATAAACAATATTTTGGGAACATGGGCGCAGTTTTTTCTCTCCAAACTGCTTCCTGCTGAATGGGGGCGCTGTTAATCAGATCATTTAGGGTGTAACCTGTGTGCCAGGTTTATCTCAGTTGGCAGTTGAGTGAAGTAATTTCTTGAGGGTGTTCACAAGCAACTTTTTGGGAGGTCGTGGTCTATCATACCAAATTGGAATAGAAGAAATCCATAGGGTCTGGTGCTCTGTGAAAACAAAAGAAGACCCTCTCCAAAGCATCATATCCTTAGACCCAAATTTTGAAATCATAATACCTTTATATCCATTCTGATTTAGCTTGGCAGCCCATGTAATGAAATGTCTCTCTGTACTTAGCTCCTTCACAGTCAAAAATTTTAAAGAAAACTCAATGTACATAATCCAGACTCTCTGTGAATTTTCCATTTTTACATGGCTTATTTTTCTTTATTTCTTTTAATCTCTTAACTATCTGTACTCTGTCTCTTTAAAGACTTTACCTTTTTTTTTAAACCATTAACTTTATTCTCTATATTTTTTTTCTTCTTTTTCTCAAGCCTATGTACATTCATCCAACAGTGTGGTCTTTTATGTCTGAATCTGTTTTATTGTGAATCTGTAACATTTTTTTTACTATCCAGGAGCATTTATTAAAATGTTAAGCAGTTCTTAAAAACTGAAGTTGCACCATGTACAGGTAATACGGTAATAGGGTACAGCCTGTTTCCTGCTCAGTCTAAACCTGCGCTGTTTTTATGGTACCTACGGTAGTTTCTGCCTGAGACCAGCACAGTTCATCACGGTGGAGCCGAGCAGCTCCTGCCTCAGAGCCATTTGGTGCCCCTGAGCCACACACAGTTCCAGGCACACAGCAGTCCACATTGGCACCGCAGTCAGCAGTTTAACTCTGAGACTGAGCGTGCAGCACAGAAACTCTTTTCATCCAAGTTACAGCCAAATCTGACACTCAGAGCACTGCGCAGTCTGAAAACATCTCTCTATATGTCGGCATGCTCTTCCGCCTGCCTAAGCCTGATTCTGCCATCTGTCCAGGTGCAGGCGGGGAGCGCTGAGAGCCATCAGCGGGGTCTCAGAGCACTCTCTGTCCAATCCCAAGAGGGAACAGAAACATCCAGTCCCATAAAATCCATTGAAATGCTTTAAAGCCAGAGTTTATGCTTGCAGCACAGCCCCAGGAAGCCGAGCTTTAAAATGACGCAGCATTTTTTCTGCTGCTGATGCCGAATCAGGAAATCTCTCTACAGCACGCCACCAACAAACAGCAAAAATCTGTGTTAAACTCTCTCTCCCTTATTTTTAAGCCTTCTCAGGTTTTACATGGAGTTCATTAGCACGTTCATTAGCACGTTGGGTGCCACTCTGTTGTATTATGGGAGAAAGAAGCTGAGTGAGTGAGTCGCCATGACTCTCCCATTCCAGGCAGATGCAGGTTAAGATCATTCCTGGTAAGCCAGCTCGTGGGCTACAGCAGATTATTAGAAATGGGCTAGTCCAGGTGTGAGAGCTAGCCTAGAAGAGGCTAGATAGAAATGGGCCAAGCGGTGTTTAAAAGAATACAGTTTCCGTGTAATTATTTCGGGTAAAGCTAGCTGGGTGGCAGGAAGCGGCCCGCTGCCCATAATACAACACACTGTATCCTTCAATGTGCTGGTGAGAGGGACTAGTTTTTAGCAATATAAGTAGTGATTATCACAGCTAAGATAGGGAAATACAGATAAACCCTTATATCCTGAACTTTGGTTAAGCTGTTAATTCTCATAGGTTTTGATGCAAATCCATTGGATGCATGTTTCACTTCAAAACCTTTTCACTTTTGACTTCCCAGTTTGGTGCTAGTTGGTATTTTTGTTTGTTTGTTTTCTCTCGCTGGCTAAAATACCCAATAAAAAGCTGAAGAAAACCCGTGAAAGCCAACCTCCTCTTTGTAGCAAACTAGCATTTCCCTATGATTGAGCCGTTAGCTGCAGGATTATACAAATTATACAGGATTATACAAATATGTGTACTTTTTTTTATAATTTCCTACATTAATAGAATATATTTTGGTCATTTTCATTCTCTATTTCCCTCTCTCATCCCCTTCCTTCCCACTCTGGCTAAATTTCTTCTTGCTAAGCCACTCTCCCAGGTTTATCATCTAGTTTTGGGTGCGCATGTGACTGAATCATTCCATTGGGGTTGTTTGCAATAGCTTGGGGGAGGCTTTTTTACTGACCCATGATCAACTTACACCACTAAAGACAAAAAATTCCTGCGCCTCCATCTCAGGTAGTGAGTGGTGAGGCCTTATGCACCCATGCCACACACCCATGCCACAATGGAAAACTGAGAGGTTCTTTTTGGGGCGAGTAATCACAGATGCTGTTAGTTTTTGAGTGCAATGACCAGGTTACGTTCAGGCACCTAGTTGCAGCTCCTTAATGTTGCCTTTTCTCAGGTTGAAAAAGAACCTTCTATTCCAAGTTGGTGAGATTTTTAATCAGGAAAGGAAACTGGAGAAGTTGGGTTTTGTCAAACACTTTTCCCCATCTACTGGGATGAGGAATTTTTTTTAAGTTTCTTAATAAGGTCAATAATGTTTGTTTTCCAATAATAAAGTGGTTGTGCATTCCTGGCAAATCCAAATGTACTGTTGGTGTTAGTGGCCTTTCTGTTGTCACAAACACATGACCAAGGCAGCTTGAAGAAGGAAGAGTTCCTTTGGGCTTATGGTTTGAGACAGATAAGAGTTCACTACTACCATGGCTGATAAGGAAGACAGCCAAAGCAGAAAGCTGGACTCTCACATCTTAAGCACAAGTACAAAGCAGAGAAATGAAACTGGGATTAGGGCTAGGCCTTAGGCTCTCAAAGTCCCTTTTTGTCAGGACTCCTGGGCTCTCACATAGATAGCCACACAGAGACGTATAAGTACTAGGCCAATAGCTTAGACTTACTTTTAACTAGCTCTTATAACTTAAACTAACCATTTCTAGTCATCCGGCTGCTGCCCCAGCATCATGTACCTCATCTAAGAACTTTCCATGCTGCTTCCTCCAAATCTGCCTGGGGACTCATGAGACTCCACCCTTCTCCCCAGCACTCTCTCTGCCCCAAGAACTCTGCCTAGCTACTGATCATTTAGCTTTTTTATTAAGCCAACCAGAGTGGCATATATACATACAGTGTAAATGAATATTCCACAGCCACCCCCACTCCACCCTCTGTGCCCTATCATACTTCCTCCAGAAATGCTACACCTTTAAGCCTCCCCAAACAGCGCCACCTTCAGGGGATCAAGTGTTCAAAATGTATGCCTCTGGGAGATAATTTTCATTTAAACTATGACATGGTTTAACTGGCTAAAATATCTTAAGTCCTCTTATACTCATGTTTAGGAGGGATGTTAGTCTGTTGTCTCTTTCCTTATGTCTTTGTCTTATTTTGGTAAGAATCACATCATTGTCTTAAAAATGTGTTTCAGACAATTGTTTCACTCTCAATTTTCTTTCATACATCTTAATAAAATTACTATGAATGTCTCATAATATTTTGATATAATTTCCACCAAGGAAATGATTTAGAACTAAGGAAAAGCTCTTAGAAAAAATTAGGCTGTAAGTAAACTTCTTCAGTAAGTACAGAGAAATTCAAGTTGTCCCTTTCTTCTCTATTGACTTGGTAACTCATGAGGTCCTTAAGAATTTGTTCCTTTCCACTAACTTGACTTTATTTGGGCCATGT
Organism: Microtus pennsylvanicus; assembly: GCF_037038515.1. Classification (NCBI taxonomy): domain Eukaryota; kingdom Metazoa; phylum Chordata; class Mammalia; order Rodentia; family Cricetidae; genus Microtus; species Microtus pennsylvanicus. Next base: position 94,744,300 of record NC_134586.1, read on the forward strand.
TTTCTACAGTTCTCCTTTTTATTCTTCTAGTACATATAAAACAAATACATGTTGTAAAGACACAGAGGGATTTCTTGGGTGGGACAGGTACCTGGAACAACATCTTGAACACTAATCATTTGCTGTATCTGTCTTTTAATACCATCATAACTCTCTAGAACTATAACTTTGTGACAACCATTCAAATGTCCAATATACATGTCGAATTATATTCAATGAATTTTCTAATATTTCCTATCTGCTTTTAAATTTTTGCTTCCTTTTTTATTGGTTTATTTAATTCCTAAGGCTGCACCTGCATAGAATTTTAAAACCAATTTGACGAAAATTTATTTTTCTGCACACACCACACAGAAAAAATCTTGGACAAAATTCTAAAAACTCTAATAAAATGTTGTATTTAAATGTCCTTCTCCATCTATACATACATCCCCTACATTCTTTGATCCTAACAGAGTCCCTTTCAAAGGATCTAATGTAATAGAAGAGTCTAGGACCCAGCTTGGGTTTGAAAAAGCAAAATATGTATTGTTTTCTTTTGAATGAATTGTTAAATATTCACAATGAATACTTCTTTAAGACAATATTGAAAGGTCTGAAATTTGTATTTCTCATAGTAAATATGTTTCCTCTTATGTTCAGTTATGAGTAACCGTACATCTTCAGCAAGCTCGAGTATGCCACACACATGCCCTCAATGTCTATGAGAGAATTCTTGTTTTGAATCAAACAGGTAAAACATAAAAGTTAGAAAACAGGGTGAGTTTTGAAACGAGTCATTTTAAGTATGCAGAATTCACAATTATTTTTTAGTTTACACCCAAAATTGAATTCTCAGTTTCTTGGAGATGATTTGTGTTAGCTTATAGGAGGCATCTTCACATGACCAGGAATTTTAGACACAATCAGCATTGACTGTTCGATCACGCGAATTTTATTTATACTTAAAGCAAATACAAGTGTTCGAAGATGGTTAGTTTCTAGCTCCTGTGCTGAGTTTGACCCTTGTCTATGGAAGAGAGCTCACTCACGCTTCCTGTAATTGCTTGTCAGGTGTACTATGTAGGGATGAGCTATTGACAGTAAACCGTGCAGTGTCTGCATCTGGGAGCAGCATGCTGGGAGAAGGGAGTCAGCCATGGGTGTCTATTTACACCATGGGAATTGGCAAATGCTATATAGTTTGACCTTTCTGACTTTTTCAGGTTCGTGGAAAAACTATGGGGAAATATAAATTCAGATTCAACTTAAACGTGTGACATTTTAACCACTGAAGGAACAGTGAGTTATCAACATGAGCAATATGAATGAATCACAGCATTTGAGAACAATTACCCACTCAGCAAAGAAGTCACTTGTGGTGTAGACAAATGAATGTAGTTCTGACTCACTTCTTTGCTGTTTGGCTTTTATCTTACTTGTTAAAAGGAGCGAAAATCTCAACTAACATCCATGTTGTAACTATCCTCGTCTGTCAATTGAAACCACATTTTGTCTATGGGTTCAAGAGTCTGGCAAAGCCAACAAAAGAACACTGTGAGAAACAATTGACTGTGTGGAATGTGTAGAAAAGATGATTGTATGTTTTTATTATTCGTATGTTATTTCATGTTAGCAACACAACGTGTATTTTTTTCAGAGAGCTGAACGTCAAATATTTACCTGCATACCACTGTCCAAAATTCCATGTTTCTATCCCAGTCTATGTATAGAAGCTTTGCCATTTCTGTCTTCTCTAATGACCTAGAGAACTGGTAGTCTTTCAGAGAGCAGAACATTAAGGGGAAAGCAAGGTGCTGTTACGTTTTACTTGCTACACATTTTCTGAGCTGATACCGTGAATTATTGTCTGAGAAGAGCTAGTGCAACCAGCAAGGCTGGACTAACTCCATATCAATGACTAAAGACCCTGAGTTGCATGGCTCATTCATTCACCCAGTAATTATTGGTCAGTCATCACTATGCCCGGTCATAGTGAGAGGCTGGAATGAGTAGCATGTGATAGGCACAAAAGAGATCATTACCTCACAGAAGGTGACCATCATGCATAAAACCCTGGAACCCAACAGGTTTTAAAACTTAAAAAAAGCATCATGATTTCTGGTATGTTGATTTCAGGACTTTTGCCTTTCTGCTGAGATAAAAAGTCGCTTTGGCCAGGTGAAAGAAAGATGTATGTTTGGGGGATTTCTGCTGTCCTTTGAAAGTGTAGTCTCTGGGTGCTTTGATGCAGACTGGAGATGAACAGCAGTTTCTTCAGTAGGGCGCAAGCAGGCTGTGCCCCTCTCAGAGGTAGGAAGTCTTCAACAGTAAGGCAGCAGAGCAAACAGAATCTGACGATCTCTCTAAGAATGGAGCTGGAAGCTTGGGAAGCCCCCTTGGTGAGCATTTTACTAAGGCCTGCAACCAGATAGATCCGTAAATAACAACCGAAGACAGCAGTTAGGAAGCTTCGGGAGGCTTTGCGCACAGCGAGATTCTACCTGCTTGAGTCATGTGAGGACTCAGTCACTCAGGATGTGCCTGGCTTGGGACTTGGTTGAGAGTTGATTTTTTTTATCATTATTGTTCTATATGTACCTCGACTATTATATGTTGAGGTACTCAGATGGAAATGGCATTTTCTGTATGTATGACTGAGGAGTTACGAATTCTATGACACTGTCTCAACAGCAAAACATACACACAGAGATTTCTTCCAGGGCACAAGAGAACAGATCAGAGGAGTGGCTATACCAGGCATGACCACAAAGCAGGTTTTTGTTTTTTATTTTGTTTTACCTGCATGATTGTTGCTAAATTCTTTGGAACTGCAGTTACAGGCAGTTGTGAGTCACCATGTGGGTGCTGGGAATTGAACCCGGGATCTCTGGAAGAACAGCTGGTGCTCTGAATCCCTGAGCCATCGCCCCAGTCCACAAAGCAGGTGCCTACATGAGTATATTTTGTCTTTTCTCTTGTCCTCTCTCTTCCAGTGTTGCCCTTTTTCCATCCTTTCATTTCCCTTCTTTCTATCCCCCTCCCTCTTTTCTTCCCATCCTTTGATTTCCTTAATACATAAATTATAATGCTTGTAATAATCATTAGGTAAAAGCCCCGGGTGTTCCCATGAGTGATACGTGATTGAATTGTTAACACAGTGCTGGGAGAGCCCTTGTCATGGTGGGAATGTGGCCAGCAGGGAAGTGTCAGGGAAGGGGGAGATGGTTACTTCTGGAACTCCACCCTCCAGCGGCACTGGGTACAGAAAGGACAGGAAGCCAAGTGCAGCTACAAAGCCATAGAGGAAGTGGCCATGGCCAGGATAAATATAGTCTTCTAAAGAATTCAGCGAAGAGAAGGGAGGACATAGGCCTTGCCTTCCTCACTCTGCTCTAAGCCTACGGAAGATGTAGGCCAAGATCCCCCGACTCCCAGGGCGGCATTTACACACTGAGAAAAGGAAGAGTTCCCATGCAGAGTGTGGAGTTTTCAGCCAGAGAGAGGCCTTTCAGATAGGCCTGGTGAGCACCACGGCCGGGAAAACATATCCCCCTAAAACAACTAAATGTCCTTCGGGTCACAGAACTGAGAAGACATGGGAGTTGTGAGTCCAGCTGTGGTCTCAGGGAACTGACAGGAAGAATTGGAGTATTAGACCCAGTAGAAACAACCCCAATAGCATTGATGGCTGTTATGAAGCTATTTCAGCCGGACTGAAGCATCCCTTAGGAGAAAAAAACAGAGGGAGGCTGAGGAAAGTTATGACAGTGGGCCGGAAAGATGATGGCTCAGCGCGCTGCTCTTACAGAGAACCTGAGTTCAGTTCCCAGAAACACGCATCTGATAGTCACAACCATCTGTGACTCCACCTACAGGGGACCTGATCTCCCCCACCCCCTTCTCTCTCTCCTCTCCCCTCTCCTTCTCTCTCTCTCTTTCACACACACACACACACACACACACACACACACACACACACACACGGAGAGAGAGACTTAAAAATAATGCAGACAAATCTCTTAAAGAAAGAATATTGTAAGGCTCACAAGGACCCTGCCTGGGCTTATGATGGTGGGAACCAGTGTCTGTGGAGGTGAAACTCCTTGGTGAAGCTGTATACAAGCTGGGCAGGGAATTGTGTTGCAGAAGCTTTCATACATCATCTCTGCCCAGTGGGTTTTTGATACTGCAAATTGCCTACACTCCTCTGAGAAAAATCTAGTAAGCCTACCAGTTCCATAGAGTTGGGTGGAATCATTTCTTTGGTCCACCACTGTGGTTCTATCTGAGGAGAATCTATGTTTTGTTCCAGTCACCCGAGAAAAAGGGCTGATGGTTTTACAGACTGCATTCACTCTACCCTACATCTCCATTGTCACTGAAACAGGTGACCTAGTTACACTGTCCCAATTACTTTTACGACAGACTGTTAAAGGGGGTAAAGTAAAATGTAATATGGCTGAGAAAATTCAATAGACAACCAAAGAGGAAATTACCCCTAAGTTAGCCTGTCTTCAAAGTTACAGTCAGCCTCTTGCAGAGCTCAGTTCTGGTACTTATCAACACTGTGGGCTTTGGTGGGGTCACTCAAGAAAGACATCAAAGAAAATGACTGGGAACCAAAAATGAAGTTGATGTGAACATTTCTTTGTATTTTTCAGGACAAATATGTACCAATTAGAACAGAGTTCACATTTAGGAATGCTTTCCAGCCAGACTTCTTGCTGTGTGTCTTCTGGACATTTATATTGGGTTCACTAAGCCTGGACCAAACCCTCTGATATTCTTAAGGTGCCCTCTAAGAAATGAATATGTGTAGGTCATATCTCGCTTGTTGACCTACAAAGTTTATGGGGATGGAAGGTGATACAAAAGTCTAAAAAAAAAATGCTGTATTCCTCCCTGGAAAAGGTGTAGATGGTAGATGACGGTTATGTCTTTATCTTGATTGTTAATATGCAAAGGCCATCTCAAAGGCACACTTGCTGGGACAAAGACTCAGGAGGCACACTGTCCACTTATTATAGCCTTCTTTAATATCTTCAGCTCGGAAAGAAAGACTGATTCACTTCAGGGGCACTTTCCCAAGGATGTCACAACATTATAAATGCCTTCCCGTCATTCCAGTGTCCCCTGTACTTGAAATAAGGGAAGCTTCCCTTCAGGCAGTGAATGAAAACGCTGCATGTGACCTAATTTAATAATGCATCATCTTTATACCTCCCTTTCCACTGATGAGACTCTGTCACCATTAAGATAGAGAAACCCTTGTAAGGCTTTTCATCTCCCAGGACCCACATCCCACCCAGGAGCAGAAGCAGAGGGAAGGATGGCAGGGAGAGCTACAGAGAAGCCAGGCCCTTGCATTCCATTGCCATTTCTGTCTTTTGTTTTTAGCAAAGGAGGAAGAGAATGAGGCATGCAGCCTTTTTCCTGAACACACAGAGCACATAGATGGTATGTAGCCCCACTTCCTTCGTGGTATTAGATGAAGGGAGATTTAGTGAGATCCAAATGTCTGGTCTTTTAAAAATAGAACTCACAATTTCTATTTTATACTTTTTAGGTGTTTTTTTTCTTTCTTAAAAAAAAGTAGAATGTAAATAAATGAGAAATCAATGAGACTTTTGTATGTCCAGGGAAGGTTAGAGGCATGAGGCTTGTGTCCCCAGAAGGAAAAGGAACTTAAAGATGACAATAGCTTCCTTGAGGTTGCTCAGGTTCTGGTTCTATTCTCGCTCACAGGTCCCTTGTCCCAGATAGAGGGACACTGAGGTGCGTGGGCACATTCCTCCTCTCTGAGGATATACTTCCTATAGAACAGAAGAGGTGGGAGGAGAGGGGGGGGAAAAGAGAGAGAGAGAGGAGAGAGAGCAAGAGAAGAAAGAGAGAGGAAAGAGAGAGAGATCAGATCCCCTGTAGCTGGAGTCCCAGATGGTTGCGAGCTGTGTGAGCTATCAGATATTTGAGTTTGTCTTCCCACTCCCATTGCATCGTAGAACTGGCTGCTTGTTAGCCAGCCACTGACCATGGCAAAAGGATCTCTGGTTTATTCCAAGCATCCCACTGGCTTTGTCCGGTACACCACACAGTCGTTCACTCTGAGCCGGCCTAGGGAGCACACACAAACCAGAGGAGACCAGAGCAGCAAACAGCCCTGGCAGCCTCCGCTTCAACTCTCTTCCGGTGTAAACACCGGAAGAGGTTAAACTCCATGAAATGCAATGGCTCGCTGAACCTAGAGCAGCCTGGACTAGAAAGCGCGCTTTCCTACAGTCTACCCAGGACGGCAGTGAGAAGTCTCCGCAGGGCAGGATTGTCCCCATTCCGTCTATTTCACAGCTCCGTCACATTTCCCCACTGATCTCAAGTATAAGGAATATCAAGTTTACAGACAGGCTATTTAGAGATACTAATTCTATTGTATTATAATATGATTTGTTCAGTCATCATGACCTTACACATGGTTTCACACCCTTCAGAAGGAGAACTTGCACCCCCCCCACCCCTCCACACCCCCACACCCCCACACCCCGGCCAAAGATCTCTTTGCAAGATGAAGTCACTTTCCCAAGGTGCAATCTTGAAGTATGGGTGGGGCTGGGATTGCAAAACGCACTCTGCCTTGACTTTTTCCCAATACTTCCAGATATTGTCTCCCACAGGAACCCGCTTAGCCCCTTCTCTCTAGAACTGACTTCATTTCCGCTGCTGCGGAGCAGTGGGAGCTGAGCTAGCATATTGGAAACATCATCCAGGAATCGGCACGGCCCCGTTTCCACTTTTCTGCTGAAACTGGAATCGAAGGTGAACAATAGAGACCTGTTCAAAGGGAGTCATTTTCTGGCTCGAATGTAAAATGAAATAAATTTAAATGCTTGAGGGCAGGGTTGACTGCTATTCATGGAACAGGGTTTTGCTGCCTAGGACCGCGTCATAGCGATAACAGTGGCACTTGCTTTTCCGTTGTAGTCACGAAGCCACTCAAGTGCTCACGGGCCAGTGCTGGAGCCAGGAATCCTCTACAAACAATAAATATGCGGTGTCAGCGACTTGAGAAACAGAATAGACACCATGCAAATACTGGAGGTGTCACCCTGCCCGTCATTGCAAGTCTCCCCTTACCGAAGTAAATGTTCGTGCTCTTGGGAAAAGGAACGACTTTTACTGGGCCTCTGTCTTTTGAATCACTAGGAGACCCAGTAGGCTTTGGAGCTCATCTGAACTCTCTCGTTTTGGGTGTGAAGCATCAAGTGAGAAGCGGCAGCAGTTCAGTCTCCTTAAAGCCTTGCCAGTGTGAAGTTGGAGCAGAGGCCCCCCTGCGGCCCTCATCCATGCCCTCATCCCTACACTGGGCTCTGTGTTCAGCTACGACAACCCTCTGCTTGTTCTTCTTGCTAAGCAGGATACACTTTATCCATTTCTTTGGAATGGCAACCTGGGAGACCACCATCTAAAATTTATATTGTTCCTTTCTTGAAATTAAAGCGAAGAAACCTGCACCAGAGGAGATCCTTCTATACACAGAAGCCGGAAAAATAATCCTAGTGCTGTTGAAAACAGGATTAAGGTAATTCCAGAATGACCAGGGAGGTGAACAGGAGTCAGATTTAAAAAGGCGGGGAGGGGAGCTATGCCAGAAAGGCCTGAGGCCATCTAGTCCCAGGCACCCCAGAGGCCACACGTGGTGATTCTCTTCCTTTGGTTCTCATGTCTAGGAGAGAAAATGTGAAGCACAAACTAAAAGCCCGCACAGTTAGAGAATAAGCTTTGCATGGAGCTCCTGGAGCTTTCTGAGAAGGGCTGCCCAGCACTTCAGTAAGGACCCACTACCTGTGTCCCTGTGCCCAGAATTCAGGTGGTCTTAAAGTGCCATTTGCTCCCTCCACACCCTCACAGGTCCCAGAGACTCTGGGAGTCTGAAAAAATGCAGTGTAATCCCTTCCTGCCTGCCCCAGGACTGCTCCAGTCAGGGTCCAGGAAGTTCCTGGACTTTCCATTTGTTTGGGAAGTGGAGATTGAGAAGATAGATCACCACCTCAGAAAGATCCCGGAGAAATCAGAAAATCTGAGAGGTCATTTGAGCTTCTAATATTTTAATACAAAGAGCGTCATGAAGTCTGCCTAAACTTCCTCCTGTATAACCACAGTAATCGCAAGGTTGCTCACTGCCTTCAAACATCCCACGATTTTTGACTCAAAGTTTGCAAAATGTCTCTTTTCAAGCAAACTAAACCTCCCTTTCCCGTAACATCCTTTCGTTGACCCCAGAGGCCTCTCGGTCATGAAGGATACGCTATCCCTTCTGCAGTAGCTCTTTCTATGGTTCTGCTTAAAAAAAACCGGACCGCTGAGAGTAGTCACAGTGCGGTGCTGTCTGGTAGGTGTCCTTCAGTCACTTCCCTGGTGAATACAACCCTGGTACTTTAGACCTGTTAAAATGTCCTTTACCCTAGGCATGACCTCACTATTATTAGTTAGCTAAATTGACAGGGTACCAAACTGTAGGGTAAATCCTATTGTTTACATCCACAGACAAATTCTGCTTTTGTTCTTCATCCAAAACATTTCTCTGAAGGGAAGAACAGTGAGTGCAGAGACGCCCGGATGCCCAAAGTAATTTGGATACATGATGGTTGAATATGTAGCCTTGAAGCAGGACCTTTATGCCACCCCTTCTAATGCTCAGGAAATACCGCAATGAAGATCTAGAAAATGGGGAAAGGAGACAGAAAATGTTCTCCTCCAATCATGATACAGTCACAGCAAACGTGATCTCACAGGGCTGAACCAGCAAAGACTGGGCTGGTCATCAACCCCATGGAAGAGTGACTCCGGAGGTCCTACAGCTCCTTCCTGAGTTCCTGACAGCTGATCAGTGCTGGGGTAGAGACAGTCAGCAAAGGCTGCGTCCTCCAGGCTTCAGTTGGATAGCGCCTCACTCATAGCCACACAGATGGCCCTGGTTAAAATCAGTGGGCAACAAAACAAAACCAAAGGGCTTGAGTGTGGAAAAGGGAATCTGTAAGGAAGAGGGGAAAATAACCAGGCAGGATGGGAGGGAGGTAACAGAGAGCAGAAACAGAATGGGGTTGTCAAAGAAAAAAAATTCATCACTAAGAGATATACTGTTAATGAAACAATTACAACGATACTAATGGCATAGAATTAAAAGTGGATTAAGCCCTAATTACTGGATCATAAACAGGCAACCATGCAGTCTTTATGGGGCCTTAGAGAACGGTCTTAGAGGCCATTCTGAGAATGACTAGTCTATTACAGATGACTTGGGATTGATCCCATACCTATCCTCTTTAGTCTTGCCTGCTCAGCAATGATGAGATCTCTCCTTTTAGACACAATATAGTGAAGATTCAAAAGTACATTTCTCTCTGAATCTAAACATACATGATTCCATTTTTTCCTTGGAAAAATAAGATTTTACACGTATTAGGTAAACATATAATTGATCATAGGACCTCCACAAGTGTAAGACATCATTGTCCATGTAAGGAAAGCAAGAAAAGTTTTAAATGTAAAAAATGCTAAAGACAAAGGAATAGTTTTTTTAAATGTTACAGTGTTCTATGATATTGATTTCACATTTAGATAATAGTATTTAAACTGTTTATGATTCATGTTAATCACTAATAAATTTTTAATATTACAATACATGTTGAATAAATCTAGTTAAATATAAAAATGTCACTGTGTCATTTGAGAAAAAATTATACATATACATTTGTATATATGTGTGTGTGTGTGTGTGTGTGTGTGTGTGTGTATCTTAGATTTAGCTGTCTGTTCTGTGTACTTCAATCTGAGCTGAGTGAATTAGTCATTCAGAAATTATTTTCCTGGGACACTGACTATTCAGTTCATTTTAATTAATCCTAAACCTAGGATTCAGTTTGTTGATTTGCTCAGTTCTTCATTTGGTGACTCTTTCTGAGCACCCTGGGGGGCCCCCGTCGGCCTCTGGTCTTTCTGTGACAGCCTGTTTCAGGAGAAACATTGTGGTTGGAAGAACCTCCAAAGAAGATGCTAAAATCTCAGAGATTTGGGATGGCCCATCTTTTCTTGGGCATTTTCTTATTATAGTGCAGACCGCAGAGGGAAGAATTTCTTCCCAGTGTTTCACAGAGCCCAACACAGCATATATTCAATAAAAACTGTTTGTGCCTTCATAAGACAGCCCTGAGAGGCTTGCAGTAGTTTCCAGCAGAACCCGAGACAAACACACCCATTTTCATGCCTTGCACACTTGAGCACAGAGAGATAAGATCAGGGAATTTCCATTGATTATAGAGATCAGAAGAATCGTAATACAAAACAGTGTCTTGCTTGATGAATGATGGCTTCTTGGTTAGCAAAGTGAATTTGATAAGGGTCTATTTTATCAATTATTTTCCCCCGAATTGAATATATCTCAGCATTTCTCCATTTAAAAAAATATCTTTAGAGCCAACGAGAAAGATTCAGTTGTTTCCTCTAGATAGGCTCTTCGCTGAGCTGTTTTACAGTTAAAGCTAATGATCTGTTCAGCACTTCTAGACTAAAGCAGTCCCAGTTGGGAAACCTAAGAGTGATCCCTTTGATTTGTGAATGAATGAGTAACTGTCTCTCCAAGAGAAGACTCGGCCTGACAGATTTACACATGTGGAGAGAGTGTTCATTATCCCAAAGATGACAGGAGAAGAGATCTTCTAGTGATCAGTGGGTAATAGAGTTCTAAAATAATACCGCAAAGAATACATCATGATAAAATAATGCGCTGTGTGCATGAATGAAAACAGATGTCTCAGGAAAACCGCTCTTTTCAAGTGCACATGCACAGCTTATGACACGGGGAACACGGACATCCCACAGACATCGAAAAACCAAAAAAAAAAAAAAAAAGAAAGGGTTAACGTGACTGACCAGAGAAACTTATTTTGGCTGAGTGAATGCCAATAAAATAAATGACTTAATTTTCTTGTGTTGAATTTCTCATTCCTTGGGTCACATTCTTTCTTGGGAGGGGTTACTTCTCAGGTGGAGACAATTCCAGGTGGTGCTCAGAACACATTAAAGGAACCGCAGCCAAGGCCAGCATACTCAACCAAAGTCTAGATCTGCTGAGATAGAATGTGTGTGTGCATCTGAATTTTGTCTTCCACATTCACTCAATGTCATTGCCCTCACAGAGTTCCAAAACTATTAGGCATTCTTGTAGCCTTAAAACTTCCAGTTGACAGTTTTAAAGTCGATTATCTGTGAAAAGGGGTGAGATCAGTCGTGAGGGATATAGTCAAAGATCCCCCCAGCCGTCAGCTCTTAGGGTCTACAAAAGGAAGCTCCTGAGGACCATCAGACAGGAATGTCTACATTTTTCAATCTCAGGCAATCCCTGGAGGAGAACTGTGTGAAGACCTCATGGCCAAGACCCCCTGGAAGAAGAAGAAGAGCACACCCCACGGATCTTGATGCCCTTGCAGGGAAGTTCATGGTTCCCTCCATCCTTCTCCCAGAGCTCTGTCACCTTCTCTTCCGTGGCCTGTCCTACAGTCTACTCTCTGACTGCACTGCACTGGAGAAACATTCTAAGTGTCCTTTGCCTGGGATGCCCCTTCTGTTGCCCACATCCCTGAGCTAATCCCTTGAAAGATTGGTTCAGTCTTCATCAGACATCAACTGTTGTTTTCTTTTCCCCCAGCATGCTCGTTCAGTCCTGATCCAGCTGGATTTGGTGAGCTCCCATTAAAACAGGCACACTGTCTCAGTGGGTGGACCAAACCCTCATGGTCCAGACTCCCTTGCTTATCTTCTCCCTCCTTCTGCTCTTCAACTGGACCTTGGGAGCTCAGTCCGTTGCTCTGATAAGGGTTTCTGTCTCTATCTCCATCCATAGCTAGAAGAAGATTCTATGGATATTCAAGATAAACATCAGCAGTGTTATTTTGAGAGTAAAATGAATCAGATGCAAAAATGAGAGAAGATTGGGTGACTTCAGAAGTGGGTCACAAGCCCTCTGAGACAGCAGCACGAAGTCCAGGTATCTTATAGGAAAACACCATCCCTTTGGGCTGATGGAAAGAGATGTCACACAGAAAGAGTCTAGAAATAGACTTCATGGCTTCTGGGTGTATGTGCATGTAACTGGCTATATTAGAGCAATGCAACCGTGAGATCTAACTCTCTATGAAAAGGGTAACCTGAACAGAAAATCCCTGGCTGAAGATAGCATTTTCTCCTAAGTGGTGATGATTTGCTTGTCAGAGGGTCATGGATTCTTAGCTCATGAAAATTGTGTGAGAGGAAGGAGGCCTCTTGCTGGGAAGAAATAATGTACACAGAGTTGTGTAAACCAAAAGTCCATCCGTGTCTGCAGATTCCTTCAAAGGTTCTAGCCTGGAGCCTTGATCAGCAATTACTCACCCTTCAGGCCATGCTCAACCTCCATCTCTTTCCTAGACTGGAATCTTGCCTCTTGACCCCTGTGCTTCCCTTATGCATAATTTCCTCTCTGCCTGAAAGCTGTGCCAAAATGCCTTCCCGATTTTCACCGCCCTGCTTCCCCGGGTTCTGTTGTAGTTTTCTGCTTTCCTCTGGGGACTGCAACACCCAATTCCTGCCCTTGGGTGGATTTCGCCATGTGAGTTAGATCACGCTTTCAAGAGGAGGTGGGGGGTTTCCTTTCAAATCAACACACTCACATCAACTGCTTCCCACAGCCCCAGGAATAACAAATATTAAGTAAAGAAGCAGGAACAAGGAGAGACAGAGAATCAGTTTCCTCCATTAGGACAAAATCCCTGATGGGTTTTCCAGTTCCAAGAGCACAGCCCTAAACAGATGTAAATATAACGGAATGTAAGCTTTATGTAAAAGAGGAGTTCTTGAATTTGAGAGGGGGTGGAAGTAGACACCACCCAGGAACTGGTGAAGGGAATTGGGGGTTAGAAATTAGGCAAATACAGTACCCAAGTATGAAGTTCTTTTTAAAAGTAAAAAGTTCAAATTTAAAAAAAAAATAAGAAAATGTTAATATCACATTTTAATATTGAGTGTCTGCCTTCAGATGGATTCGGGCTCAAAGCATTCCTTGATTTCAAACTATAGGAATATAATAAACTATTTAATAGTGTTAGGTCTCAATATATCGTTTAAATATCCAAATAAAATGGAGCTTATTAAGGATTATCTTGAACATTTAATGAGACAATTCATCTACCAAGTGGTTGTCATTGTTTGCAATTTTAAAAACATGCATTTAATTTAGTGAAAAGGAAAATCCCACTTGTTCAATGTCCAGAAAAGATATGCTACCATATCTTTTAAAAACAATTGTTACAGTTGATGCTTTATTTGTATATGTATGTATGGGAGAGGTGCTAGGGGGGGCATAGTGCATTGTGGAGGTCAGAACACACCTTGTAGGAGTCAGTTGGTCATCAGGCTTGATGGCAGCTGCCCTTACCCACCCTTACCCACTGACCCGACTTTCTGAGTCAAGGGCTACATCATTTCTTTTTCCGTATCACCTGAAGGAAGTGCCCATAGGTTTTCAACCACACACCAAGTATCCAAATGATGCTTTCCTTGTCTGCAAAGCAAGAAGAGGTTAGTCACTGCAGCTCATTTACTACACTGAGGTTTGTAGAGGGAACCACTGGAGGCTGTAGAAATTCTCAGAAATTCATTCCATGCTTTCTTGTACGACTGACACTTGAAAAGGAACTAGAGTTTGGCCCTCAGCTTCCGGGTGGCCAAACAGAAAGAGAAATATAATAAATTGCAGAATGCTCATTATTCACAAGGTGAACAGCAGATCAGGCTTGAGCAAGGGGACATTTGGCTGTCCTGTCCCGTCTCTTGTCCCTTGGTTAAATTGCCCCCTCCGCACCCCTTCGCTGGGTCCACACAAAGTTACATGACACCGTAGGAATTTGGTTGGTCCCTTGAAGGTGAAGAATATTTCAGTCTCCCCAGCAGAAGTAAATTATCCTCTGAAGGGAGAAGAGCTTCATTTTCCAGCTGGCAAGCAGCTGGAGTGCACACTCGCCTCTCTCTCTTTCTCTCGCTCTCTCTCTCTCTCTCTCTTTTTTTTTTTTTTGATGAATGGAGCCATTACATTATCTGTCTCCTGTATTCTGGACCACCCAGCACCTTCTTGGCATTGTCTATGCTTGGGAATAATGGCGTCTTTGTTCGGCTTGCCAAAACACTGTTTCTGCAATGTGACCCACTGGAGAAGGGTTTCTAGCTGAGCAATTTCCTCTCTCAGAAGCTTTGGCCCTTTTATTTTTTGAATGTGGAAGAGCTGTCCAAAACCTAGAAAAGTGTACAACTCCCCGAAGACGAAACTCCTCAGTGAGTTTAGGGTCTCGACACCCTTGTCTCCGTCATTCTCTTTCCCACTCGTGAATAACTGTCCCTAGACTAGACGAATCGCACACATTCGTTTTCTCAGCTAATCCTCTTGGCAAATCGAAAATGTCTAATTCTCGTTATATGGATGAGAAGGTTCAAGTCCACAAGCAGAAAAACTCAGCCAAGATCACACAGCAGGAACAAAACAGGAAATGGCTTCCATTCTGGAGTCTGTGTTCTTCTGAATGCACAACAAGCCCACAGAACAATATTGCATCAGGGACCCCATGGGTCAGCTATTTTGATCTTTCTTATTCATTCAGTAAGTGCTTAATATGTGTCAATGCTAGACCAAGTAGAAACATAGGCCTTGGAGTGAAGGAAAGCCAGCTGTAAACAGACAGGTTGTGTGGTTTTAGGATCATTAATAGACTGTGTCCATAGGCATTCCAGAATGGTTGAGCCCTTTGGTTTGTGAAAAAACAGAAAGGTCCATTTGTAAAATGAGCCAAATAATTACGGCAATGGATATTTTTCTTTGGAATCTTGGTTTCCTGACTTTCCATGCCAAAGGCTTATTATTTTGATAGATGATAATTCATAATGCATTTCATCTATTTGTACAATTTGCTTCAAGCAAACATTTCTCTATTGACAATTGACTCCAGCTCCTCTGGGTGTGTCCTTGTATATCTGTAGTCCAAGTACTCAGGGACATGAGGCAGGGGCATCATAAATTTGAGGACATTCTTGCCTACATAGTGGTTTCCAGGCCAAAAGGAATTACTCAGTAAAATCCTACCCCAACCTCATTCTACCAAAAATGAGAATAAGAAATTTGACTCCAATCCATTATAAGTTCAATAAATCTGTGGACCAAAATGTACTTCCGAACATGAAGCTTTCCCCACATTGAGCCTTTGCCTGCTTGCTCTTAAATGCCAATTGACCCAATCTTTGGATGTGACCCAAACATCTTTTGTAAGCTTTGTCCAAATGATCATGGACAGACCTTATTTTTCCTTTTGCCTAGAAGATAATCGTGACCCCCTGTTTATTACAGTTTGAAGTTCAGTCTCCACACTGTAGAGATTTCAAAGCACTCATGAAACAATCTTCCTGCAGACCACTTCAGGATTTAAATGTTCTCTATCACACTGCTCTCAGCTTCACCAATGCTTTGTCTCATTCCAATTCAGTCCTCAGTCAACATAGCTTTGGAACTAGTTCATGTAGACCAGGCTGGCCTCGAACTCATAGAGATCTGCCTCCCTCTGCCTCCCGAGTGCTGGGATTAAAGGCATGTGTGGCCACCACCACCCAACTCCACTCGTTCTTTATTAAGAGTTCTCCTGTGTGGTCAGTTTCGCAACTGCGAAATAGGGTGGCCACTATTTTGCCTCCACTGGTTTAAAAGTGAACCCACCAACTTTAACAATTACAGGTGGGTGTGCTGGGGAACAAACAAGACTGAGTCGGTGTGCATCATGCTGGTTGGTGGGAGAAAAGCATGCTTTCCTGCGAGAGAACAGTCTGATAGTCTACTAGGTAAGAGTGACTGATAATCCACCAAGACAGCAAAGTGGAACATATCCGGGGAATTGCTATTGTACAGGCAACCACTGAAGCATTGACAAATGACATATTTTTGAATGCTAGAGATTTTGATCATTTTGGTTGATTTTGTAGCATTCATGAAATTATGCATGTTGAATATGATCGGTAAGCGTTTGTAGCATCTTCATGTTTTCTCCAGTTTTATTGAATTTATTGCCTCTTATTTGATATTCAGACTAGTTTATACACTAGTAAGAGGCTTTTGATGTTGAGGGCTTTCTTTTTAGGCAACTATAATGTGTTAAAATCTTATTTTATGTCTCTCTGGAGACTTTATAGTTTTGTTTATGTACAGTATAAATGTTTGTGTTCAAGTGAATATTGGTTAGGCCTGACCCAAATTTGAGGTTATAACTGAGGGTAGTTTTAGTAATCATATTGCTGTATAATTATAGTTATCGATGCTATACTATGCTGTAGCTTTATAACCAGCAAAGTTAAATTATTATAGCTTTATAAACCAACTTCAGCAGATCTCGCATTTCTACATCAGTTTTTGTCATGTGAAAACAATGTTTATGGGCTAGAGAGATGTGTCGGTGGTTAAGATCACCTGAGTTCAGTTTCCAAGACCCCAATTAGGCAACTCCCAAGGTCTGTGACTCCTGCTGCAGCCCGTTTTCTGTCCCCCCGTTCTCTCTCTCTCTCTCTCTCTCTCTCTCTCTCTCTCTCTCTCTCTCTCTCTCTCTCACACACACACACACACACACACACACACACACTTTAAAAAGAAAACTTTAAAAAAGAAACTAGTCCTGCTCCTTATAAGTCGCCGAGGTGAAAAGCTATGTACATGGCAGTGATGGAATAAACAGCAGGGGAAATAGATGAATTCCGATCGTCATGAGGCCAAGGGGAAATAGATGAATTCCGATCGTCATGAGGCCAAGGGGAAATAGATGAATTCCGATCGTCATGAGGCCAAGGTTAAACAGAGCCTCCGTGGCTCTGATTAAAAATAGGCAACTAAAATTTAGTGATAGAAGGCCCTACTTGAGCAATATTGGAAATGTGTGTTGTAAAAGAGTACACAGACTTCAAAGGGAAGGGATGTGACTCAAATTATTTCTATCCAGTCATGCCCCTGTGCTCTAAAGGCAACAACAAGATGGTTCTTATTGTAAAAGACCTTAAAAAAATAAAAACTTCTGTGAGCACAAAAACTGTGCTAGAAATGAGAATCGAAATAAAGATGTCACACTTGAGAAATCTGTGGCTTATAACGAGATGTAGTAAATGTGGAATCAATTTAAACATGGTGACAGTCAGAATAGACATCTTCGAAGAAAGACAACTTTTAGATAAAGTAGTTACTAAGGTATCAGTGTTGAGTTTCACAGTAGATCCTCCTTTACAACTTTTTATAAAAATCTTTCTTCCTTCCTCCCTCCCCCTCTGTCCCCCCTTCTCTCCCTCCCTTTGTTTCTTTCTTTTTTGTTTCGTTTTCTTATTTTTTGTTTCTTTGTTTCTATCTTCCTCCCCCTCTCTCTTTCTTTGTTTCTTTGTTTTTTGTTTATGTTTCTTTGTTTCCTTATTTCTTTGTCCTTCCCTCTCCCTCCCTCCCTCCCTCCCTCCCTGTCTGTCTGTCTGTCTGTCTGTCTTTCTTTCTTTCTTTCTTTCTTTCTTTCTTTCTTTCTTTCTTTCTTTCTTCCCGGTCTTTCTGTGCTGGGGTTACTAGAAAGAATATTTAGGAAAAAAGAGTATATTCTCTTCTCCAAATAAGTCAAATAAACATTACAATGCCTTCTGCAATTGTGTGCACATGTTCTCAGCTGCTGCTCTTTCCTTCTACAAAAGCGCCTGCTTTTGCAGAGCTGAGGACAGAATCCAGGGCTTTGTGCATCTTACATAAGATGTCAACAATGGAGCTACACCTCCTACCTTTAATAAGCATTTTTCAGTTTTGAAGGGAGCGTATTTCTCCTTTAATGTAATGGCTTATCATACCTAATCCCCAAATTTCCTTTTTGTTGTTCACACACACACATTCATACACTCAGACATTCATACACACACACACACACACACACACACACACACCCATACACACACACACACACTGCATGTAGAGTTCCCCTAGAGATTAAAGGTGAAAATGAACATGAAAATTGAGGTAGAGCTTCCTAAACCAAAAACATAAACATGCGTAATCAACCTTTTACATGCCAATATGATGCAAAAAGTGGAAATTCCTGTGGCATGTTTAGACTGGGGACCCACACTGCTTATAGTACACATATATTGAAATCTAAGACATTGCTAAGGGGATCCAGCTGTACTCGCACCAGAGGATGAGCTTAGCATCTAGGACCCTTGGATCTGAACAAGAACTGTCTGTCCAGGACCCTTCTGTGATGTTCCAACACACCCAGTAGATATATTTCTGACTCAAGAGAACTATGCTTTCCAAAAGAATGGGATGATGTTCTTCTTAGCTGCATGGTTGAAACCAGTATAGTGCATAGCTCATAGCCTCCACCCTGGAGGTCTGTGTTCAGCATCAGTGGGATGGACACCACCCCCACCCCCTAAGAAGAGAAAAGAACTTGCTTGGATGATGTATCTCTAGTCCACATGTGTTTTATATTACTCTCCCAGCAAGGCTACTCAATGGCATGTGGTCAGTAGGGATCCTGTGGGTCAAACACTTCTTGCTGTTCACTGATTGTCCCTCCAACAGTTCCTATCAGAACAGTCTTTGCTGGAAAACACTTAGGAAGATGAAGGTTTTGCTTAGTCATCTACACAAACTCTCTGAGATCATTTCATACACAGCAGACACATTTTCATATAGTTATCTCATTTAATCTTCATTTCAATTCAAGAGTTGGATACCCCTGATTATATTGAAAGATGAGAGATGAAGAAAGAGTTTACCGAGAACTAATAACTATCAGCGTGGCCTACAAACCCTGGTCTATGCCTCTATCTCCAGGTCTTGTTTCACTCGACTGGAGATGTTAATGGAGAAAAACCTATAACCAAATGAGAAAGAAACCCCGACAGAATGAGATGTCGCCAATATACTTAACTGTCGATGCTTTAGGAAAGTATAAATACCCTACTAAAATAAAAACATAGTATGAGAAAATTATTAAAGAAGAAAATTAAATGGATAATAAAGCCCGTTGTGGTCCAGAAAAAGAAAATAACTTCAGCTAACAAAGTCCTGTGCTTGCCCTCTCTTCCTTCCTCTATCCAAGCATTGCTCACACAATGGAATGGAATCCTAAGGAGACCTAATTTATTTTTCCTCTTAGAACTCTGGTCCCTTGGAGTTGTTCCCAGTTCTTGTGCGGACCGTAGTTCAACTTCCACATCCTCTCTCTGACCCTAACATCCTCTCAGAACTCTTTTTCCATGAATTCTCTACCACCCCGTGTGATGAACCACCTGCTTTGTCTCAAGATGAGAAAACAACAGACTCTAGGCATCCCATCGCTGCTGGTGGTAGATTCTCCGGCTCTCCATATGTTTGGACCCACATAACTGTTAGACTGAGCTTAGCTGAGACATTAATGCATTTCTGTTTTCAAACACACGGAGCATCCAGTAGAACACTTTTTAAAGGAATGTTTTCCCTTGTCGATTCATTTGTTCATTTCTTTCTTTCTTACTTCCTTACTTTTAATAAAGAATTCAAAGATAAATAAACTCTATTCTCTGTACATAAGGACACCAAAGTTGTGTAAGGGAGGCATATAAGGAATCATTGCAATATAACATGGTACCTTACATCAGAGAGATAATATATATGGTATAAGAATAATAAACCTTGAGTAGAATTTGTCAGCATTTGAAGCCTGGCTTTTACACTTGCTATCAAGCAACAGGAATTTTTGTTTTACTTTTCCATCTGTAAAATTTAGCTAAGAATACTTAACCCAGGGCTGGAGAGATGGCACATCAGCTAAAAGTACTTGCTGTTCTTCCAAAAGACCTGCATTCAAGTTAGTGCCTCGAAACTGCCTGTAACTTCAGCTCCAGCGGATCTAACACCCTGTTCTGGGTTCCACAGGCTCTGCATTCATGTGCACATGCACACACACACACACACACACACACACACACACACACACACACACACGCATACACACTTAACAATAAAATATTTTTAAAAGAATTTATATCCTTGTTATCATTTGGATATTAAATGAAACTCCACAGCACATTACCAAGAAAAATGATCTTAACATGGCTACCTCTGCTGCCATGAATAAAGAAAATAATTGTAGAAACAGTAGTAATAAATAGATATTTTTCTCAGTCTTAATTCCCAAAAGAAACCAAAACAGAGAAAGAAATTTTAAAATGAGACCAAATTACACAAAAATTTGAAATTGTATTCTTAGACTTAAATGTTTGTTCAATAAAGACTAGATTAGCTAAGGTATTAATAATTAAGAGTTAAGTGTGCATATGTGCATGTATGTATGTGTGTGCACGCGTGTGCATGCACATGTGGCTGCCAGCAGGAGCACAGCTTTGCAAGGTCTTCTTTTCATGGCCAGGTAGTGGCTTCAATTGCTCAGAGATACAGTCTTTGATCATTCTTTATTTATTTTTAATTATTTAAAAAAATCATTAACTCATATGCCACTGCTCATGTTAAAGAGGACGTTAAATGAAACCAAGTCATTTAGGAAAGATTTTTTTTTCAAATTTATTTTCTTACCCTTCGAGAATTTCATACATGTGCATAATTTATTTTGTCCGTTTACTCTGAAATTATCCTGTCATTCCCACCGAACCCCTCTTTACAAAGAGTCTCCCCCACCCACACACATTTTCATGTGTTTTTTGGTTTGGGTTTGGGGGGAGTTTACGTGTGGTGGGGGAAGAGGGAGAGAGAAGAACAGAGAACACTAAATTTAGTTGGAATCACTTTCATGAGCATGCATATGAGATTCTTCACTGGACCCTATGATCCCAACTTTCTAGAGCTTACATTGAGGAAAATGTCTCCCAGTCTCCCAAGCAGCCATCACCTACCAATAGAACACAGGGAAGGAATGGGCTTCAGGAGTCTTGCCTAGATCTAAGATGTAGCGTTGAAGGCCTTACCCTATGCGGGTGTTGTGCAGACAGCCACGGCTGCACTGAGTCCTTGACTACATGTCATGCCTGGGCTTTCCTCATGGTCCATCGCTCATCCTCTTCCATTCTTCCCGAACCATCTTCACAATGTCTCCTGAACCATAGAGGCGGAGGTATATATGTTCTTCTTAGGGCTGAGCACTGGGGGCACTCAAGAAAGGTTTGTGTGCAGCGCTTTGGCTGGCTGTTAGTCTCGGCTGTGGCCCACTGCAAACAACAGCCTTCTCTAACTGGGGACCGGGAGTGCTAAACTGTGGTAGTAAACATAAATATTTCTAAGGCAGTTTAATACCAATTCCATTTAGCAAATAAAACAGTTGTAGGTTCTTTCCCAAGGCCTACGACCTACCGAGCTACGGGCTTTGGGCCAGGTTAATAGTACCAGGCATGAGTTCCCTCTTGTGGAACAGGTCTCAAATCCCAGCACACTCCCAACATAATCATGCCGTTATTGACACCAGTGAGTACACCTTGCCCTCCAGGTTGATGTTTGGCATGCGTGGTTCACAATGGATGAAACCACTGATGGTGACATTTCCCCCACACACACCCCAACAGTCACATTGGGAAAATTGCTAAAGAAAATTGTTAGCTTTAAGTCTAGGACTTAGGTGATTTTTGGAGGGAGCAACTTGCAAAACTTTAAAAGAATTTAAATAATTGTTTAGTCAACTGTCTAGAGTAGGTCATGGAAAGAGCAGGAGTACTTAGTAAAATCCGAGGAAAGACTTCTGTAGGCATCCCCATTAGTGGGCGTATGTGCATCTCAGTTCAGGCTCACCTTTGGCACCAGGAAAGCAGGATGTGGAAACGCCCTCCTGGGGGGTTGATGTGGAACCTTGATACAATCCTGTGTGTCACAGCTCACACGCTCTTCCACTTCTAGTGTAAAAATGGAATAATGCCCAGCGTGATGGACCCGAATTATGTGCTCTTGTCCCAGGGTTGTTCTCTTGCTGCTGCTTCTGTTTTTATATCATAAAAATAATTCGATGGTTATTGGCCTTGGCTTCTATTGTGCAATCGTGTATGGAATCCAGAGCTCTTTTCTTTCCGTAAACAAAACGTATCCTGACTTCTAATTAGTCAAGTATAGTAAGAGCAATCTCACTTCACCAAGATGCCCCAAGTTTCCTTACCTTGGCTCTGGAATGTGCCTGTCAGTGATGAAGTAGGATGTGTCATTGTCAAGGAACTGTTTCCCATGCATGGCACATGCCATCAGCCAAGAGACTATGCTGGCATTGCCACTCCACACCAGCCAGATTGTGCCCAGAAACTGCACCTTGTTGTCACCTCCCTCCCTTTGCAAGGCTGGCTGAATTAGGATTTAGCTTCTCACATTAGTCATCCCCATTAACAAGCGCAGTGGTGAAGTTTGGGTGGATGAACCTCAGAACCATTGTAAACAGCTTGAAGGCTAACTAGGGAGCCTGTCTCCTGGAAGCACCTCTGCCTTCTGCCTTTCTGGTGGTTTGAAAGAAAATGGCCCCTACAGGAAGTGGCACTATTAGGAGGTGTGGCTTTGTTGGAGTGGGTATAGCCTTGTTAGAGGAAGTGTGTCACTGCAGGGGTAGGCTTTGAGGTTTCCTATGTTCTGAACACCACCCAGTGTCACAGTAGACTTCCTGTTGCCTGCAAGATGGAGGACTCTCAGCTACTTGTCTGTCTGCGTATCACCATGCACCACCCTCTGCCGTGTCCATACCGGACAGAACCTCTGTAACTATAAGCTGCCATCCCAATTAAATGTTTTCCTTTGTGTGAGTTGCCATGGTCATGGTGTCTCTTCACGGCAATAGAACTGTGACTCAGACAGTGCTTGGAGACACAGTATTGCTGTGATCGACTCCATAGTATATGGACTCCATTGCCTTAAATCCTAGCCTTTCCAGCCAGGCGGCTGTGAGGAGGTAAATACACCTCCCTCAGATTTAGGTTTCTAAATAAGAGCATCGGTCATCAGGGTTCAGTGCCCAAGTAATTGTCTTAACACATTGTCCCTGACAAGTGTGTGCAGGTAAATTTGCTGCCAGTACTGGCGGCAGTACCAGTATGGAAGTAAGAGTCCCAGTAGTCCCAGGACTGCTCTTTTTGAGGGAGAGCAGGGGACCCCCTTCTCCCTGGGCTCTAGACAGGTGTAAAACATGGTTAAAGCACAATTAAGTTCTGCTAAAGTCACTGTTCGTTTTAATGGTAAAGTATGTGTTTAAGTACTTCTTTTAACGTTTGCATTCCTGTAACTAAGCAGAGACACCGAAGATGGGGCATTTGGACTCTTCTCTGTACCCTCAACTGCTTTCAGCAAAGGAGCTGTCGGTCCACCAGCCAGCCAAACAGCCAGCCAGACTACCATTATGCCAGCACCAGCTGTCTGCCACAGTTTGCCGATGTCTGGAGACAACTGTAAATGCTGATCGCCTTGTTCCTGATGGACTGGACTGTTTAAACCAGTGTGCACCAAAGTTTCCAATTACAAACCTCAATAAACCATTTCCATCTTAGAGACTTCCCGTGAGCGAAGGACTACCACGACTGAGGTTGCAAGGCCACCACTTGTCCAGAAAGCTTGGCTGACTGTGATTGGCCCCAAATGGACCGCTGTGATCGGTGACACAAACGTCTGTGATTGGCTCAGACACCCCCTCCCCAGCTAGAAAACCAACCTTTCCAGTTCATTCAGGTAGAGGACACAGCCCTGATACTGGAACATCAGGGAATCTCTGAGGGACTTTTCCGTGCTTGTTCTCAATGATGTAAGCTGAGCTGGGTGCACCAATGCATGCGGCTGGGCACCTGAGCAAATGCCAGTCTGGAACCCTCGAGGCGGCGTGACAACTGGGTAAGTTCAGGCGTATTGATGTCTGAGAATCCCTCCAGGGCTATGCTGGGAAAGTAATTGCATGCACTCCCCAAGGCCTGAAAACTTTAGAGGTCCTGGGCACTCACGCTGCCTAGCACTGTGAAGGGGTAGGGTACCACTGGGATTCCGGAAAGCATTGACAACCAAGCTGATGACTGAAAAAGCAGTGTGGCAGAAGTCTAAGTGCAGCTGCTTGACAGCTGGAAAAACAACTCCCTGCGAAGTCCTAGAACCTGCCTCAGCATGGTGGCCCTGGTGTCACAGACAGACCATTGATTCCATCTGAGTCCCACCCACAATAAGAGAGGATGCCCATTCCTGAGGTATCATGGCTGTGCCCAGTACCAAATGTTGCTGTTGGTAAAGGCAGGCATCCTGCGTCATCCTGACGGTTCCTACTGTCATCCCAAGGAGCAGGCAAATGAAAAAACCCAGAGCAGGAAGAAGAAGCAGAGGCAATGAGCCCCAGGACAGCTGACAAAAGCTCAGCAGAGCCAGAGAAGAGAAGCCATTGCCCTGATGGCCATAATTCCAGAGAGAGAGAGAGATCAAGTCTTCAGAGCCAAGGGTCTCAGAGTCGAGGCTGACAGCTGTAATGCTGGCTGCTGACAAGGGCCAAGAGCGGAGATACCTGAGGTCTTGCATCTGCTTCCCTTACTATATGGGCATTGGTACTGAACACTGTGGTGAGCAAAAGCCCCCAGAGGCCAGCATTTGAGAGGTTTCGTATCTACCATGACTTCTATCTGAGTAGAGCAAGGAAACCGTCAGGCAACTGATGAGTGGCCTCATTTCCACCACAATAGACATAATGAACTCATCTAAGCCTTCCATCCCAGCCCACATGGCGTCCAAGTAGACAGCTACATTGACAAATGGACTCATAGCTCTCCTTCAGTCCCTAACTTCTAACTCCTGCCCCCGGGATTGTCTCCTGAGTGTTTCCTTTCTCCTTGGGTCTGGCATACTTATCATTCCTCCAGCTTCACATATGAGCACGTTAGGCTCGTGGCTCGGGTGGCCCTCTGGGACCAGAACTCAAGAACGTCTGAGCCCTCTGCACCCTAAACTCACTCACTGTACATGTCTATGTGGGCACCGGAGTCTGTGTCAGGGCCCTGGGTGCGGGGCTGACATCTTTGTGCCATGGTCATTGTACCATTTCCTGTAGACAGGAATTGTTATATTTTAGTGTTTATCTCAACTGCCTTGTTTATACTCATTACAAACTCTAGCATATATAATGAGTATATGTAATGAGTATATGTAAATGTTTATACTCATTTGTAATGTTTATACTCATTACAAATTTGAATCATGATATTTATTCAATGATTATTAGATTGTTTATAAAGTCATGTGCTGGGCTGTGGAGATGGCTCAGTGCATAAGGGATGATGTGGGATTCCCCTCTATATGCTGTGAATACCATTGGTTAATAAGGAAGCTGCTTTTGGCCAATGGCTTAATAGAATATAGCCAGGCTGTGTTCTGTGGCCTCTGCTCAGAGCTTGTTATCATACCATTAGAAACTGGTTAGTTCTTTCCCACTGTTCGCGCTTTACTAAATTAACCAATACTCACATTTGCCTTGTCTCTGACTACATTATTCTAATTTTGTTTTATGTGCATGTGTATGTGTGCACATTGAGTATGGGTGGGAGATGCCTTGGGAGGTTGGAGGTGTTAGATGCTACCCTGGAGCTGGAATTACAGGCGCTTGTGAGTAACCCAACATGGGTGCCAAGGATCAAATTTAGACCCTCTGCAAGAGGACTACAAGCCCTTAGCCCCGAGCCATCTTCCTAGCCCCTCATTTCTGCGTTTTAAAACCTAAACAGCAGAAAACAGTTGAATTACGATCACAGTCTAAAAAAAAAATAACTGTGTTCCACAAAGTTTGTAAGGGGTCTCATTTGATTCTGTAACAAACCTCTGCAGGGAGGTAAAACAGAGACAAAAATTAACATATATTTTATATGAGGAAAACTCAATCTGCAGTCTAAAGGAAGGAATGATCTCTTAAGATGGAGAAATGGCAATCCCCTTTCTCCTGCCTGTGTCTTTATTGCGGGATCCTTGCAGAGGCATACGCTCTGTTAATTATAGCAAGACAGAGAACATCTGTGGCTATTAGACATCTTAGACATCTCTTTATTATAAATCCTTTGAGATATGGTTGAACAAATGGGAGTAAAGAGGTGGAAGGGACTGGTGAAGAAATCGCTGACCTTGATCTGCTGGAAGTTGGGCTATGCGGCTCTTTTCTTATTGTTCAGGCAAACTTTGGCTAAAAGCTTTGCAAGGCTAAGTCTGAGTCCACTAAGGACTGCCAAAAATGGAAAGGCAGAGCATGTAACCACTAACAAAGAATCCTGGCTCTGGTTCACACAGTGTGCTCGTGTCAAAGAGGAAGAAAAGGAATCCAAGGGAAGGGAGTGTGCATTGCAGAGACTCCTGCCTTCCCCTGAGATTCTAGACTGATTCCTTTCAGCCGCCAGGCTCATCCTTCACACATCTTCCTCCTTTCCGTAGACATAGCCCACAGACTGTTCAAGAGAGCCGGCTAAATGCAAATTGCATCCCCAGACCCACTTCGAAATAAGACATGAAGCACAGTCTTCAATTTCTTCCTTCCTATGTTTTCTCTGCAAAAATACTCACACTACATATTTTAAGCCTTGGATTTGACATGTCTGAATCTAAGTATTATTTATATATATTATTTATATATATAAACTATATTATTATTTCTATATATATAGAAACTAAGTATTATTTATATATATATATATATATAGAAACTAGTCATGCACGTTTCTTCATATGAATAATGAGCGACTGATACATCACACATATATACAGCAATGTATAGGGTGTAGTTATGATTAATATTTCTATGCACCTAAGCTTATGAGCGAGCTTTAGTATGCTTGCAGGAAGAAAGTCAACATATGTTTGCCCCTATCTGAAGATAAATAATAGCTCCCTTACAAGCTTGTATTTTAAATGTTTGACCCTGAGCTGATGGTGATATTTTGAGTGGCTGTGGAACTTTTGAGAGGTGGGTGTCAAGATTGCAGAGATAGGTCACTAGGGGAAGATATTTAAATATTTTCTGGGTCCCTGGTTCCAACTCGATTTCTGGTCCACTGTGACCTGAAGCCCCTTCCACAGTGAACTGAACTACTCAGTTATGCAATAATGGAGTAAAACTCCAGAAAGTGTATATTCAATGGAGTTCTCTCTCTCTTTCTCTCTCTCTCTCTCTCTCTCTCTCTCTCTCTCTCTCTCTCTCTCTCTCTCTCTCTCTCTCTCTCTCTCAAGTTGTCTCTATCAGACATTATACTCACAGCAGCCCAAAAGCAACCAGCACATACACCACATACACATCTGTGTATATGCAGGAAGCATGTGTACACCCTGAGCTGTGCTTTAGGTATGTGTACACACAAAACTACAGATGTAATTGCATGTATTTAAGTATACATTTACAGGTTGATGATGCAGGCATGCTCACAAGCATATATATCTATACTACATATATATAGTTATATATAGTATATGCATATATAGACAGTACGCTATATAGACAGTACGCTTAGATAAAAATGATGTTAAAATCTATATCTGCAGGGATTGTTTCGAAGTTTCAGAGTTTGTTTATTTGACTCCCTCTCTGTGGTCCTGACACTCTTAGCTCCAACCTACCTCCTCAGCAAAGCCTCTGGGATGGGATTGTTTGTTGAAAATGTCTGCGCCCACACACACCCTCATTCTTTTCATGACACACCCTGCCCAGTACTTCGTGTGGTCCAGAATGGAAGGTCAATGTCTCTGCAGACAGACCCAAGAGAGGAGAGAAATGGGATGAGACCGAAAGGCAGTTCTGGGACCCGATCATATAGATGTCCCACTGGCCAGTGACAGGGCTTGTCAGCCTGGAACCCTCTTAAACAGCTGTGGGCTTTGCTTCCTCAATTGAGGTCTCTATTCCACTTGCTGCTGTGTTTCCAGCCAGCTCAGTATGTGTGGCTGCTAAGGAAGGTCCTGTAAACCGCTCTGTGAAGGAATGCTTGTCTATCTTTTTAAATCATGTAAAATTATGAAATTCAAAACTGCAAAAGCTTCTTTCGAAAGAATAAATGACATTCAAAGCAGGTGTTATTTGACAAAGATGTGTTTTCTTCTTATGTCTGTGGAAGGTACTAGAAACAGAGTGGGAAGTCGTCTGTGTCCTTAGGGACTCCCAGTAGTCATGAGAGGGGCTCAAGCAGCCAAAGACTGAGAAGAGCCTGGAGATGCGCAGAAAAGTTTTGACCCTGCTTAAAATGCTCAGGCATGGGCCCTTTAAATTTAGAGGCAAATAGGAGAGCAAGAAAGAAAACAGAAAGGACTCCCCACATGAAAGAGCAAGGCCAAAGATAGTGAGGCAGAGAGGGGTTGGAGACAATCCACCATTCTCTGGGACTGGAGAAATAAGGCTTGGGTGACAGTAGCCATGATAGACCCTAAGATTAGAGAAGAGTCAAGGGCTGTAGAAATTTGCATTTCCTCTTTTTCTTTACTTTTCATGAGAAATTTTTTGGGCTGTTGTTTGTTTGTTTTTGTTTGGTGTGTGTGTGTGACTGTGTCTGTCTGTGTGTCTTTCTGTGTGTCTCTGTGTGTCTCTCTGTGTGTGTCTGTATGTTTGTGTGTCTCTGTGTGTTTCTGTGTGTGTGTGTGTCTGTGTGTCTCTCTGTGTGTCTCTGTGTGTGTGTCTCTCTCTCTGTGTGTGTGTGTGTGTATCTGAGCTCATGTGCCCTGGGTATGTGGTATGTGTGTGCAATGCATATGCATGTATGTGTGTGCATGTGGATCCTTCAGCTACTATATCAGGTGCTGTTCACCTTATAGAACCTGGGGCTTACCAGTTCCACTGGGCTGGCTGGCCAGTGAATTCCAAGGATCTAAGCCCTGAGCCTAGACTTACTGCATGCTAACATACCCAGCTTCTCTGTTGGGTCTCAGGATGACTTTAGCTACTGAATTAGCTCAGCCTTGCATTTTCTCCTAGAACTAGCAACCATGATGAGCCGCGGTGGTGGTTCTGATGCTTCACATATTACTCTGAAGTGCAAGGGAGTGGGGGGAGATTCAGGGACCTCGTTTTCTTCCAATTACCAGCAGGTTTGAATAAATGTAATGGGAATTATCACCCATCTTTGAATTTAAGTATATAAAGGTGATGTTGACATTCTGATCTCTCTACTAAAACTATAAAAATGTAAACAGTTCCCAAGACTTCTTCATTATCAACACAATGGCCTAACAGAAAGGTTGTAGCTTCGGGTCAAATGATGCTATCAAGGGCCCAAGTTGGTGGCCTCTACACAACCAAATGACACTTTGCCATGTAGATTGAGAGGTAGCCCATCTATAATTATCATCTCCTTCTCTTAATAATGCACTTTATCCTGGGCAAAAGTATGAGCTTGACCTGCTATCGTGACAGCTTCAAACCCAGGCCTGGTTTCCCATGCCGTGACACATGTGTCCTCTGCTGCCCTCATTAAACAAGCTCAGACTCTAAGGCTAGGGACAAAGATCATCCATGGTAAGTAGACTGTAGCCAGTCCAGAAGCTGCCCAGAAACACAGGAACAAGTCCAATCACAGTCAGTAGAGCTTGATTCAAAGCACAGCACTTCCTCCTCCAGAAAATCCTAAGCAAAAAATATACATTTTTTTTTCCAGAGGAGATCGGGGCTGTTGGTCATGCATCACTACTGTAGAAATGGCATGCAAATTGTAACCTGAGAGGTTCTTTAGGTCCCTAATCCTTCCACTTGGGAGCTATAGGTAGGATGTTTGTGCTTGCGTTTCATCTCTCTGAACCTGTTTTAGAAGCAATCAAATGGGGCTGGCCGTAGCCCAAGCAAGGTTTGTGTGAAGATTACAGTGGTATATATCAAGTGCTGGAAGTTTACAAGGTCTCAAAAATGGCAAGCTTTAATCACTGTTGACTGTGCACCTGTGTAGGAGTCCTTACACCCTGGTTCTCATGATGTGGGCTCTTCAAAGGTCTATTTTCTACTATGGTCAGCAAACCTACATTGCGAAGTCAAAGTGGTTGGAAAGATGGGAGACCACTGGGATGTGTGTGTGTGTGTGTGTGTGTGTGTGTGTGTGTGTGTGTGTGCTTGATGACTCATTAGTATGGGTGTGTGCACTAGTGCCTGCGGGTGCATGTGCCCTTGGGTGTGCACTTGGGTATGGAGATTAGAAGTCTATAGTGTGACTTCTTGGATACAATCTCTCACTGAACCTGAAGCTTATCAATTCCACTGGTCTACCTGACTAATAAATTCCAGAAATCCTCTTGAATCCTCTTGACTCTGCCCCCTTCCCCAAGGGCTAGGTTTACAGATGTATAGTGCTGTGCCAGGCTACCCTCCCTCCACCGTGGTTAAGTGGCAGGCATTTTACTAACTGAGCTATCTTCCCAGCCCCCAAAGCACCTCTTCCTCAAAGCTGAATTACAAAACCAACAGTTAATTTAGAGCAGACTGCCCGAGACAGCAGACTCTGGGGCCTAATGACCACAACCTGGGAGCTGAGGACTCCAGCGGAATAGTGGGAACTGTCCCCTCTGCCTAAGCCTGACCACCACTCATCAAGCCCAGGGACATCCCCTGGAGCTCCAGCAGTGGTGAGCAATTGGAGTGGCACATGCGGACCACCCAGGAGCCTCTGCAGAGGCACTTGGCTGCCTAATTAACAGCACGACCTGATGGGAGCATGATGTTCCTGCAGCCTTGGCTGGCCAGCAGCCCCGACATCCACACTCTGGGTTGCTCGACGGGGGAGGCCATGCCTTTGATCTACAAAGCCTGCATCCACTTTGATCCTGGTCATCTTCGAGGTCAACCTTGCAGGGGCTGGATCTGCCTACCATGTCAGTCACCTGCGTCCAGAGTTAGCTTTGTTTAATGTTTCCAGAGAAAGAGAATCTGGGGAGAAAAGAAACTGACTGATTCATCGGCGTAGCCAAAACATGATTGTGAAGGCGATCTGAGATGATCGGGGCATTTTTGTTTCAAACATTACAGTCCTGTTAGCTGTAGACAGGGAGAGATTTGAATTCTTTAGGATCTTGCCAGGTGAGGAAGAATGCTGCTCACACATTTACCATCAGAGTAGAGGTAAAGCTAGCTAACAACTGTGGGGATGTCTGTACACTCTTTAAATCTCAATTTCCTTACCTAGGGAATTACTTATTTGGTAAGAATATGTCTAAAGAACCCACACTATGTCTATCATTAAGTAGAATTCTCATAACAACTGCATACAGAATTCTCTCTGCAATCTAGATCCCAAGGGATGCCTGAGGCAGTGGCTAGCCCTGGAATCTGTATAAACTATATATTTTCTTAGACTTATATACCCATGACAAATATAATTTATAAACCATTCACAGTAAGATGTTGGGAACAAGGATAAAAATGGAAACTATCTATACTGTGAGAAAAGTTATTCAAAACTTATGAACTGTTTATTTCTGGAACTTTCTGTTTAATACTTGCAAAACATAGTTGATTGCAGGAACCTGAAAACTAATAAAGGGGAGGGGCTACTATGATTGAAATATCACCTAGGTAGGAAATGGAGCCTTGGAGGCCCAGGGGAAGTAAGAACCAAAGGGACCTAACCCTAGAGCCCAGCTCTGCCAGCTCTAAGTTCAAAGGGATTCCTGGAATTCACTGATCAGATAGACTAGTTGATTTGATAAGCACCAGGTTCATCAAGAGATCCGATGGTGTTGGAGGTCCTTGTATGTGTTGCTTTTATTGGTTAATGAATTAAAAAAAAAAACTGTCTTGGCCTGATAGGGTAGAATAGAGCTAATCAGGGAAAACTAAACTGAATGCTGGGAGAAAGGAGGTAGAGTCAGTGAGAAGTTATGTAGTCCCACTGAAGACAAATGCCAGAACTTTACCTTATAAGCCACAGCCACATGGCCAAACACAGATTAATGGAGATGGGCTAGCTTAAGATATAAGAGTTAGCCAGAAATATGCTTAAGCTATTAGCCAAACTGTATTACAAATAATATGGTTTCGGTGTGGTTATTTCAGAAGTCTGCACAGCTGGGAACACACAAGCAGACTCCTACAACAATCCTATCCCAAGAAATAAGGTAGAGAGAAATCCAAAACCTGTTTCCTTCCCAAAGAACTATTTGTAATCAAACACTCTCGCACACTGACTGTTTGGTCATTAAAGACTTTGCAAAGGTAGGCAGGGCAAAAGTCATTACCCAAAATGCACCTGCTGTTTCCTAGGACATTCACCTATGAATGTTCCATGCTCTTATTTGTATTCCAACTAAACAATAATTTACTCTTTAGTTTATAAAACCCTAGTCTAGCCGGGCGGTGGTGGCGCACGCCTTTAATCCCAGCACTCGGGAGGCAGAGGCAGGCGGATCTCTGTGAGTTCGAGACCAGCCTGGTCTACAGAGCTAGTTCCAGGACAGGCTCCAAAGCCACAGAGAAACCCTGTCTCGAAAAACCAAAAAAAAAAAAAAAAAAAAAAAAAAAAAACCCTAGTCTTATGGGCTGGGAAATTGTGAGAATATTCGCTGTGACAAAAGAGAATCTGAGTTCAAGCACCCACTGCTCCCACAAAAGACAGGCAGACCCTAGGAGCTCAATGGAGAGTCATTCTATCCCTAGCTCTAAACCCTGGTTTGGTGCAGTGTCTCAAAAAAAATATACATTCACATATACCACATAACTCACACACACATAAATTTTACCTCTGACAGTTTGAGGAGGAGACTCTCTTAAAAGAATCTATATACTAGTGTTCCTTCATAAAAGGAAGACCACTAACCAGCTTAAGCCTTTCTTGATGGTATGTCATCGTTATTATGTGTGATAGGTCAATTCTAATTAACAATTTGATAGACTCTGGGATCACCTGAAAAAGAGTCACACTGGGGAACTGTCTGGATCTTGTTAGCCTGTGAACATGCCTGGAGTGGGGGGTACCTTGGTTACACTGAGGTGGGAAGCCATGCCCGCTGTGGGTGGCACCCTTCCCTCAGCCAGGATCCTGAGATGTATGAACAGAAAAAATGAGCTAATGGCAAACAGGCATGCTTTCATTATTATTATTATTGTTATTATTATTATTATTATTATTATTGCTCTTGACTATGACTATAGCTGCTTCACATACCTACTGTTTTGACTTCCCTGAAATGATGAACTTTAACCTGGGATGGTGAGTAAAAGAGACCCAGTCTCCCTAAGTTGCTTTTGGTCAGGGTTGTATCATAGCAACAGGAAAAAAAAGTGATAAACCATGGTTACCTATTAGCCCTTTGTCAACAAATCCCATAGATTTCTGCCCACATTAGGTCTCACTCTTCCACTTTGCTACTTTGCTACACCCTCCCATTAGGCTCTAAACTCTTGCCTGAGAATAGCTTTTCTGCACAACATTTTGATGCTTCTAGCTGCTGTAGCAATCTTCCACTGTCAGCATAATTGTAAACATCTGGGAAGCTCATTAGTAATGCAGCTATCAGGTTTGGACCAAGAGGAGTTGGAGACCTTGGGTGAGGCTAGGAGCTGCCCAGTTTTAACAAGCTCCCCAAGGATATGCTGATGCAGGTGGTCTGGGAATCACACACAGAAATACCCTGTTCTGGGCCCGCAACCAAGCCATTCAAACATTTATATGCTCAACAGATACTTTTCATGCTAGGTGTTAGGGTAGGGACAGGCAGAGATGAAATATACTGGCCTTGCTATGTGGGGAAGCTCCCAGCCCAGTAAAGCAGGGCCAAAGGCAGTAATGGGATCATGCCTGAATGCCCTCTTATCCTGTCAAGCCTGTCTTCACTGTGGCACAAGCCAGATCATATTTAAAGGGTGAGTTGCTAGTCTAGGAGCAGAAGGTCATTATAAGTAAAGACAACATGGAAAGCTGGGCGTAGAAGTGGCAGCTGCAGACTGCAAGGAGACGGAGAGACAAGAAGCATGGTAGGGAGGGTGTGTGGTCTGATGCTCAGCTAGAAGTAATCAAAAGTTATCAGTGTGGGTGCTGAGAAGGCATTTATTCAGAAAGCCATTGGGAGTCATTCAGAGGTTTTCTTGAGGACCATGGCATGCTTCAAGGTTCAGTTTTAACATGGGGGAGCCTGTGACTTCCTAAGGTTATTTTTAGCTGGCTCTTATCTCCTAACTTTCAGGCCCTAATTTCTGGAGGTTAGGGGATATGGGCCAGCTAAAATAAGAGACTTAATAAGAAAAATTGATCCAGGGAAGGAGCAGGGTCCCGAGAACCCATGGATCTTCACTGGTCAGCTTGAACAAAAACGCCCCATCTGTCTTTTGTCTTTTACTGTCTTAGACATGTAATTTGATTCCCAAGCCCCTTGGTCTATCTTATAAATCAAAGATTATCCAGCCTGTTATAATACACAAGGAAGTATGTACACAAGGTCAAGAAAGGGGAAGAAATTCCTGGAGATGGAGTGATGGGGGCAGAGGAAGAATTCAGTCGCAGGCTGCTTCGGTTCATGCCTTACTGTCTCTTTGCTGTTCTCAACCTCAGCTTTCCAGTGAAAGGACAAGTGTAGGGGTTTTTAAATTGGCATTATTCGGGGAATTATGCAAAGTATTGTTCCATCTCTGTCTATTTTCCTCAGGTGGAACTTGATGGCTGTTCTCCTGTGGTTGAGTCTGAATTTCCCCAAGGTGTTTCAGCTCAACTGTAGGACCAGTAGGAAATGGAATATGTTTAATGAAGGTTCTACTGTCCTTTCTCCCGTCCCAAGTGCCATTGTCACAGAGACTCTTGGTCACTATGACATATGGTTCCGTAGCATGTCATCCACAAGGTCTCCCCAGAAGACATGCCAACACCAAATGTAGGCAAATTGAGAGGATTAAGGTCCAAGGATTAAGCTCCTTTCTTTCCAGCTGTTGACTTTGAGACAAGGGACATACAAGTCTCTGGTGTGGGGTCTCCTTTGGTTTTCTTTTCATTCCATCCCCTGTCAGTACATTTTTCAGTCTTAGGTGGTTGACTTCCTAGGAAATTTGAATGAACTTTCTAGCCTTACCTCTTGTTACTCTTTGGCCACCACAGGCAGTTTTCAGCAATGTGCTGTACACCCCTTTCTTTCTTGTTATTGTGAATACATTATCTGTACTGTTCACTCTTCATTGTCCATTTGACTGAATTAAGAAATGCCTAGGGAATTTCTCTCTGTAGCAGAATTTCCAAGGAACATAAGTTTTCTGGGGCCTAACAGATGTGTTGATCTCTCCTTGATGGGCTCAGTCAGTATTTGTTGGAGTCATTGCATGGTGGTAAAACGTAGGCCTAGTTGAAGAAAGCACATCTCTGGGAGCGTGTCCTTGGGAGCACTGTCTTGCCCTGTCTTCTTCTTTCTCCTCAGTTTCCAGGAAGCAGCCACATTTGCTGTGCGTCTTTGTCGCAGCGGGCTGTTATCTCTACAACTGAACATGACCAGTACACAGAATTCATTTCCTTGTGTTGTTTTCTTGGATAGTTTGGTTATAAAAACAGCAAGAAAACAAAACAAAAAAACCAAAACACCCTAATATTAATATGAAATCAATATTAATTAGAACATTAATGTGCAATGCACTATTTAATTTGAGCCTCAAGGGTCTCTGCATAAAAACATGACTAAAGAAGACCATCTTTTCCTATCAAAAAACTGAGGCAGAATGATCGGCATTCAAAAACACACATGGGATTCCCATCAAAAATCTAAGCTAGTACTCATGCATGTTTGCCTTCTATGTCCTGTATACTGGTTTTAGAATTAAAATCCTATTTTGTACTGAGACTCAGCAAACTTCCCTACAATAATGGAAACACCTCAGTACTTCTGGAGCACTTGTAGACACTTAAACAAATATACATAGATTCATATTTGAATGCTGAAGGCAATCTAGAAACCATAAAAACTGAGGCATTTGGTAAGTCAAAGCTGGAGAGACAATGGGAAGGATATAGAAATGGCGAGTTAGCTTTTTGATGTTCAAATGTTGATTAATACCATTTGGGAACTTACTGTTAACTATGACCATGAAGGAAGAAAGAAAAAAAATCCTCTTGTCTTTCTGCCCTTCGAAGTCCTCTCTGCATCCCAGCTGTGAAATTTCAAGCAGGGCGGGAGGGAGTTTTGCTGAGACATTTCAAAGATGGAATCTCCTGTAGGAATGAGCCCTGAGTCCCAGGGGGATCATTCTGAAGCTCTTTTCTGATAGACTCCTCCTGTTTGGCTTTCTCGTGTTGCTTCCCAAACCTCCCTCCAGGAAAGAAAATAATAATATAATATTTGAGCATACTTGATAAAATGCGTGTTGAGTGAGCCTTCCAGCTTGGAGGAGACTTATATTTATCCCTGAGGAAACCTTACAAGCCATCTTGAAAAGGGTAGGCCTCAGCCAGGAGATGGGTGAGCCGTGCATGTCCCTAGGGTGATTTGAAGCTGTCTCTGGTCGTAAGTCACTCAAACCCAGATTCCTTCATAACACAGTTTTCACATAATCTCCAGAGTCTATGACTCACTAGAATGCTGGGAGCATTCTAGCACTCACTAGAATGATGTGTCCTTAAAAATCAAGAGACCCAGAAGTGTGTGGTGCTTCCCTTTTATGAACACTTGAGAGCAAAGCTCATTTCATCAAGGAGATTTCTTCCAACACCCAGTCCTGCACAGTTACCTCAGACAATAGGGATTGCTGGCAAAGGAGGGATGGGGAGGAGGGAAGGGAAAAGTAAGCTCAGACTCAGCTGGAGAACAAAGGTTCCTGGGAGGACCTGAGTCAGAGTTCTCCAGAGAACAGGGCTTCCCTGTCAGGAGACATCTGTCCGTCCATCCAGCCTATCCACGGAAGCTATTTGGGGGTTTCCCAGGTGGCAACACCCTGAGTCCTTCTGATGAGGTCTGAAGTCTTTTATTGATTACCTCGACCTGCTTCCGTGTGTGTGTGTGTGTGTGTGTGTGTGTGTGTGTGTGTGTGTGTGTGTGTCTGTCTGTCTGTCTGTCTGTCTGTCTGCCTGTCTCTGTTGTGTGTCTGTTTGTATCTGTGTTTGTGTCTGGGTCCACATACAGAAGTTAAAGGACACTTTTGAGTGTCACTCCTTGGAGATTATCTATTAAATGTCCTCTTTCTTCTTTTGGAGACAAAGCCTCTCACTACACTGGAGTTTTCTAAGAAGGTCAAGCTGGAATCCTGTGAGCCCAAAGATCCTCCAGCATCCTTTCCGCCAGTGCTGTGATCACAGGTGAGAACTATGACACCGGATTTTTCTTCTCTCCTGCATTTATTTCCTATGTGGGTCCTGAGGATGCCTCTCAGGTCTTGCACGGTATAGACCTAGCTGTCCAGTAGCACAGCTGCTTCCTCTTGGTCCATACCTTTCTCATGGTTCCCACACTGACTCCCCTTCTGCAGCACACGGCTCCTTCAGGAGGAAATATCCTTCAGTCCTCATGTGATGTCATCCGACCCCCTCCTTCCCATTTCAACTGGATTGGATCATTCAGTGTCTTTTGACAATGGTACCTCCCTCAGAGCTTCCTTTGCCCCCTCTTCCATGCTTCTGATCCTCTGGGCCACCCTTCAGCTATCATCTCCAAGTTTGAAAATTTCTTCACTGATATTGTTAGTAGGACGCTGTCCCCCACACTGAGAAGCCTGCATTCCCTACAAGGCCTGTTTGAAATACAACTGGAAGCTTTCCTATCCCCAGTCTCTTTTGACCTCAGCCAAGCTTGTCGCCCCTAACCTCTTCTGCTTTACTCCCTAAGCGTCTTCTGTTTCTCCTGATTCCTACAAATCTTTTTCCACAGAGAAGTCAGAGCAGAGTCTCTGGGAAAACAAAACAAAACAAAAAAATCCATGTAATTCACAGACTGGGGTTAGCTACCTCTCATTCCATCACTGCAGTTTGTCTGCAGAACGTGCCACAGACACTTGTGGTCTTGTTGGTACTCCCTCATCCTCCCCCGGTGTCCCTTCACAGGCTGTGTTGAGCTCTCTGCCTTCATAGACTATGCTCACAGCCTTTGTCATGCAAAGCCCACTTCCAGAGGCAGTAAGTACCCCCAGACTCCCCCCTACTTGCCTCTCGTCCTATAAACCCCACATTAACAGCTATCTCTAGAGAAGCTCTCTGTATGTAAGCTGTCTACGTGAATAATCCAACTTCTCTCCAGATTGTAATCGTGGTGCACAGGAAGAACCCTCTCTGGCTCATGGTGCAGGGAGGAGAGTTGACTGTGGCTGGCAAGGCATGGGTGACGAATCTATTTCTTGTCCATGGCTGGAGGACTGTGACATTTTCCCAGATCTTGGTGGACCAGAAAGTAGAGATCTTGGGATGGACCCAAGTCCAGGCTTTATCCACCTAGCCTCACCCCATCCCCCTAAGCCCTGTGTCTAAAATGGTCTACAGTTTTCGAAAACAGTGAGACAAAGTGTTGGAAATATATTATCCTATGGGGGACATTTCATATTCAAATCACAGCATCGTAGAGTAAGGCACAGCTGCATGAATGACTGTCCCTCAAACCTAAGGTTGGAGTCCTTGGTATGGAGACCAGCAGAGATCAATGTGACTGTTTCCTGCTCAGAAACAATGTGGCCTGTCCAGAACAAAGCCTAGCAGTGTTAGCCCTCAGAATCATTATCTGTAAAATTAGAATAACAGCCTACTGTGTAGAATCATGTCACTATTCAACCACTATCCAGCAAATGAGCCCTGGAGGTGGAATTAGAAGTCTGGCCTAGCTCACTTCCAGTTGCTGCGTGCTGTGAGAGGCAGTGGGTGTGTTCACACCTGTGTGGACAGTCCCACACTGAAGCACCGCAATCAACTGCCCTTCACTCAGCATCCACTCAACCCAGGAAGACGAAGTGAAGAAATTGGGCCTCTCCTCATCTGTGGCTGTGTACCTGAAGCAAAATCCATCCCATTTCGTATCATCAAACATTCTGCTTTAGATTGTAAGACCATGACCAGATGGTACGAACAGCTGATTCTCCTTAGAAAACTTAGTAAGAAAAGGCAGGAAATAGAAGAATACAAAAATACTTTTTCCAAGTTTGAGGGAGGAAACAGAAGTTGTGCAAAAGAGAGTTAAAAAACTTCACTTTAAGATGATAAGGCTTAAGCCTGAAGGTTTTTTGCTTTTTGGTTTGTTTTTTTTTTTCCAAGACAGGGTTTCTCAGTAGCTTTGGAGCCTGTCCTGGCACCCACTCTGTAGACCAGGCTAGCTTGGAACTCATAGAGATCAGCCTGCCTCTGCCTCCTGAGTGCCGGGATTAAAGCCATGTGTCACTACCACCTGGCAAGCTTGAAGGTTTTTAGAGAGAAAGCTCTACAGCCCGATGCCCGGGGGCCACTGCTCCCCCCACCAAGCGTCTCTCTAGAGCAGTGGTTCTCAACCTTCCTATGCTGTGACCCTTCAATACAGCTCTTCATGTTGTGGTGACCCCAAGCCTAAAATTAATTTTGTTGTTATTTTCTAACTGTGATTTTACTTCTGTTCTGAATCACAATAATATCTGACATTCAGGAAATCGGATATGCGCCCCCCAAAGGGATTGCACCCCAGAGAGAAAGGACTGCTGCTCTAGAAGAAGGAATTCGCTTAACAGAACCAACACCAAAGTAGAGTGACCAGAAGTCAACAGAAGATAGAGGGTAGAGAGAACATTGACAGCCTTAGTAAGAGAGCCAATGCCATGGCGCCTCCCTGGCTGTTGATTGTTCCGACTTCTTTCTGTGTTTGGCACATAAAACTTTCATGTGTGTATGTATGTGCGTTTGAGTTCACATGTATGCACATACATGTGTGTGGAGGTCAGAAGGCAACAATTGCTGTATTCAAGCACCACCTACCTTGTCATCTGAGACAGGTTCTTTCATTGACCTAGGATTTGCCAAATAGACCTGCCAGCCATAGCGACCTACACACACGTGATTGTGCTGCCCAGTATCAGGATTACAGGACCAAGTCACCACGCTGGGCTTATTTTATGGGGCTTCTGGGCATCCATTTCAGGCCCTCCAGCTTGCCTTTCCAACTGACCTATCCTTTTCATAGCCTATGCTTTTTGTTAGAAAAATTGATGATGGTCTGGTAATGCATGTATTTTGTTATACATTGAACCAGCAACTGCTGAGAATCTGCTGGGGTCAGGGAATGCAGCCTGAGCAACAGCCACAGGCCAAACCTTTCAATCTCATTATGGTGATTGAATCCATCATTTCCTTTCATAGGTTAAAAATAAAAAGACTGAGGGTCAGAAAAGCTCAGTTCTTTGCTCAGTGGAAAGAAGTGGTGTGAGGCTTATTTTGAGTTAGTGTGATGTTGGAACTCACTTATCCAAAAGAGGTCCATCCACTGATAGTGGTTCTGAACGAGCTTTGCTATCTATTGTCCACACTCAAGATAATCTCTCCCCCAATCTCTCCTGACTTAGTTTGATCTCTTTGGGCTTTTTTGGATTTCTGAGATCTGTGCTTAGAGAACCCACTTCCAGAATCTCCCCATGCTGTCTCCACATTGCGGACAAGTGGGGTTGTGTGGATATTCCCTCAGGCAGCACAACAGGCTGGAATGTCCATCAGTCAGACAGTGGTTCCATGGCCCATTTCTTCTGGTACACACTAGCAAGAGCACAGGTGCTGATTATCCCACTTGCAGTGTTCTACAGAAACAATGTCTGCACTGAGAGGCAGGCAGAGCATGTGATAACTCCAGTCACACAAGCTCCTCCTTGCAGGAAGTCACCACACCACATCACTCTAAGGATGGGTGACTGGGGCAGGGATGACAGGGTGGCAGCTGCCGAGAAATACATCCTAAGTGGCACAGCCACCCATCTCTCTGGTTTCACGCTTCTTTCTTGTCCCATGTGTTTATCTCTTCTTTGCTTTTCTCTCTGTCTTAACATCTTTTATATTCAGCCTTTCGATGCTGTTCACTAGAAACTACAAAACCTTCCTTCCTCCCTCCCTCCCTCCCTCCCTCCCTTCCTCCCTCCCTCCCTCCCTTCCTTCTTTCCTTCCTCCCATCCT
Organism: Microtus pennsylvanicus; assembly: GCF_037038515.1. Classification (NCBI taxonomy): domain Eukaryota; kingdom Metazoa; phylum Chordata; class Mammalia; order Rodentia; family Cricetidae; genus Microtus; species Microtus pennsylvanicus. The sequence goes on from NC_134586.1 coordinate 94,785,337, forward strand.
TCCTTCCTTCTTTGCTTCTTGCCTTCTTTAATTCTTTCTCCAACCAACCTAAGCACTAACTAGCCATCTGCTTTTCTGCAGGGTACAGGCAGAAATAAACAAAGCACCATTGTCTAAGACAATCATTGCAAAGACTGTGTACACCTCTCACCTTGTAGAGGTACAGAAAAGGGGAAGGTGTGTGTCAATTAATGGTGGATCTAGAACTCTGACTCTCTCCATTGACAGTGATTGCTACCTTGGTCCACCACACTCCACTATATAGCATAATCCCCCTATATGTTACCAGCCGGCCTTGCTGTGAGATTTGACTAAAGACTTTCCACACACAGCTCAGCCATTCCGCTCCTCACAAATCCTCTTCTTCCTTTGCCTCTTCTCTTGACCCACCTTCTGCTCACATTCTTAGTCTGCTCATCCATGCTGGTGGTTCAGGTTGACCAGTGACCAATGGTGGCCTTCTTAATCCAGACCCTTATCCTTGGAAAGAACAGAGAGTTTCATGGGGGAATGAGAATTCAAGAGGCTTTTTACGTCAACACCAACACGGGACTACGACAGGACCCTGCCCTGGGACTTCGCTGCCTTTGGGTCACAGAGCTGGACATTGGATCCTGCTGCTGTTAACTCAGACTTTGCTCAGACTTAGAGCTTAGCACTGAACTGCGGAGCTTCTCTCTCTCTCTCTCTCTCTCTCTCTCTCTCTCTCTCTCTCTGTGTGTGTGTGTGTGTGTGTGTGTGTGTGTGTATTAGCTTCTTTTCTCTTTGTTGAGACAAAACACCCGGAACAAACAATGAAATGGAAAATAATATTCCTTTTGTTTCGTGACTAAAGAGGTTACATCTAATCATGATGGGAGCACAGGGGTGGGACCCCTCACATTTCCATGGATACTGAAGCAAGATCAGGGTAGCACTCATTTCTTTCTTTAGTTTTTCTGTTTATCCATTATACACACACACACACATGATACTGCTTATATATTTAAGGAGGGTCTTCCCCCATCCGTTGAATATTTCTGGAAATCCCTTCACAGACACTCCCAAAGGTGCATCTTTCAGTGTCCTTGGAATACCTCCATCCAATCCCTTTGACAGTTAAAACTGACTATCACAATTGGCTTGCAGAGGAACTTAGAATGTCAAGGAATTTCTTTAAGCTCAGAGAGAGAGAGAAACAGTTTGCCAAGAGTCGCAGCCTGTTCCAGGACAAATCCAAACTAGCTGCATTCTGCCTCTCCTTCTGGTCCAGAATCACTGCCCCTGGGAGAGGCTTGTCCCCTCTAAGAGGGCAGGAAATAACGGATGCTTCTATTCCTTTCCCTCTCCCTGTGTTTGCTCCCAACTTTCCTTCCTGTCACATTATAGGAAACCTAAATTGGGCTGATTTTTTTGGGGATTCCTCCAGATTTGACTAGCTCTGAGATCTCTGGTAGTCTTCTCCATTAGAGTTAGGAAGGCTTCCCGGGAGCTTCTGAGATGTTCTCTTGGCACCATTTTGTTCCTATCGCTTGCAGGGTGCGAGGCTAACCTTGACAGACAGCATTTTAGATGTTTCCACCACACCCCAACAGACTCCCACAGGACTTCCAAAGGAGCATGGCGGAACCAGAGATGCTGTTCCTTTGGCTGTAGATGTGGAGATGCTGGCCAAGCCCGGATATGCTCAGAGAAAGGACAGACACAGAGAGAGAGAGACAGAGTAGAGGAAGTTGGAGGTGGCAGGAGGAGGAGGCCCCATTTCTCAGCCTTCTAGTCAGGCACTGTGAATATGGCGTGTGCTGCTAGCTTTGCCAAAGACGAGAGGGTAACATGTGCCTGCAATTCCAGGGAACTGAAGCCATATAGCATCTCAGTGTGGGCCAATGGGATCAGCAGTCTCCTTGGCTCTCTAGTAAGATGAATTTTAGGATCTTTTCCTTCAGGAAGAGATGGTGAGTCAGGCATGAAAGGTGTGAGGCACAGTATGAGCATGCCTGGGCTGTGAGGTCGGAAGCATGGCACCTACAACCCATGCAAAGCTAGCTGAGGCTATGGTTGAATCAGCTAGCCAGAGTAGCCCATGCCCTCCCCTCTGAGTAGTTCCTTAATCTTTGTGGATACCACCTCATGCATATACTGGATGTATGGCAACTACTAAGCAAGATCGTTGTGGAGATCGGAACGCCGTAACACACAGCACAGAAAGGCCATGTGTGCCATGTGACAATGACGGACATAAGAGCTCTGTGTCATATGGTTGTCCACACAGCGGGTTAGTTCTGGACAGAGCTCTAGTCTAGGCTGCTCAACTCTGGCAGACAGAGTCCTTAGCCTGAGAACCTGCTGTGTTTCAGCGTGTGCCTGAAGGGAAGCACCCAGAATGCTCACCAGATGGGTGTTGTATAAATAGCGTCTTTGCCCGCTGCTGTCACTGTCCCCATCTCTTTATCAAAGTTAGGTTTTTCTGTGCTTCTCAGCACCACTGGCTCTGGCCTGTGGTCACTCTTGACCATGTCCCTACTTTAGAGGTCCAAGAACTCCTGCAGCTCAGGGCTCCAGGCTGCCACCACCTAGGCAGTGTATTCAATCAAAAGAGAGCAGCCTGGAGATCCGGCAACAAGCCGAGCGGATTCAAGTTTGCGGCAGATCCAAGTGTACAGGCGCGTCTCCATCTGGCCGAGAGTCTTCTGTCTGGGACATGGCCACCCACGCCATTCTTTCTGATCAAACAGTCGGGCTAGCAGTGATTCAGCTCCCGTGGTAGCTGAGCAGGGCCCACTCTCCTTCTGAGGATGGAAGATCTGTCTCCCAAACGAGCAGGAAGTGTAGGCTGTGCAGCCCTCTCCTCCTAGACACCAGAGCAACAGCTCATTCCCAAGAAGTGGATAGAGTTCTTCTCTTGCCCTTGGTTTGAGCCTCATTTGCTTTCATTATCTCAGAGAGACAGGCCAACAGAGGTGTGGAGTAGGGAATCAGGTAGCTTTACAACAGGTTATGATCTAGTCACTAGGAAGTCTGTGACCGTGAACTTCTAACTTGATGTCTTTGCCAGTCACTTTCCTCATTTGTACTGTGTTTATACAGTAGTGGCTTCCTGTCCTACCATAGAGGCATCTCATCTCTGTTCAAGACTCAAGAGATAGGAATCGAGGTGAAAGAGTTTCCCCAAATGTAGACACCTACACCACAGATTCTCACTGTAACTTGCTAGGTCCATGGGGGAAACATTTTGGTTTTGATTCCTTAAGTATTCCTTTTCTATGTCACCTGGAAGTAAGTCAGAGGCAGAGCCTGCAATTGGACCTGTTGGCCAGAGACAAGACTGGATATCTAGGGGTAAACAGGAGAGAAGTTTTGGTTGGGTTTTATGTATGTATGCATGGTGCATGCATGTTCCCAGATATGTGGTATTTGTGTGTCCAGGTATGCATGCACTTGTGCAAGAGTAGACACAAAGCCAGAAGCTGATGTGGAGTGCATTCCGGTGTCACTCTTCACCTAGTGTACTGAGACAGGGTCTCTCCCCCTGAACCCTGTGCTCAGCCTTTCTGCTAGTCGGCTGGCTCACTACAAGCTACGTGTAGGTTGCCACATGCTCCAGGGCTCTTGGATCTAAATTCTGTCCTCATGCTTTTCATGATAAGTTTTCTACCTCCCTGAGTTATTTCCCCCGTGTAGCATGAACTCTATAGTTGGTCTTAATTGATCAAAACCCAGAGACGGATATAGGGGCTAAAGCTGAAGATCTGAGAAGCAGCGCGGTAAGCCACTAGAGAGACTTTTTACTCTACCAATGCTCAGACCAAAGAGGCGATCCTCAGACTGCCTAGTCTCTACTATGTCTCCATCAAACCTCTGATTCCACATTCCAGTGCATCCCTGTCTCTTCCTCTTTATATTTCTCTCTCTGCCCAGCTATATCACTCCTGTCTCCACCTTCCTAGTGTTGGAATTAAAGGTGTGTGACTCCCAAACACTGGGATTAAAGGTCCCCACCACCTGGATCTGTTTCTGGATCAGTCTTGTATAACCCAGGGTAGCATGGAACTCAGAGATTTGCCTGACTCTGTCTCCCTAGTCCTGGGATTAAAAGTACGTGCCAACACTGCCTGGCCTCTGGTGGTTTAGGTTTGCACTTTGATTTTTCAGGCAAGCTTTATTTATTAAAATACCATTAAAATATCACTACACCCCAACTCCAGGGGTGAATTTATGTAGTTTTCTTCAGCAACTCCCTTCTCTCTAGCCCTGCATTCTCTCTGTCCCCAACAGAGAGAACAGAAAGAGCAAGCCTCATCTTTGCCAGACACTGATATTGGCGCTGGAGTTGAAATCATGTGAGATCTTCCAGGAGCTGAGAGTGTAGAGAGGAGAAAGGAGCAGAGAAGATGCTCAGATGTGATGTGGGAGGCTGTAAAGGAACAAGTAGCAGACGTGGAGTGTCTGAGGAGGGGACAAACAGAATGGGGTGTCTGAGGAGGGGACAAACAGAATGGGGTGTCTGAGGAGGGGAGAGTAACCTGTGTCAGCTCTCCTCAGCTCAGCTGTGCTTAATTTGAAGACTGTTCTCTTCCCCAGGCTTGTGAGCAAGCCTGGCTGTGTTGGAGGAGCAGTAATAGTAATGATGATGATGATAATGATAATAATAATAATAATGGTCTTTGCTGCATTGGGAGTGAGGAAATCATGAGCTCTCTTGTTGGAATTCAAAGGGCTCTGCTCTGAGCCCCCTCCCTCTCTGAATCTCTCCCCTTTTCCTAGATTTAGATTGCAGCTTTCTGGAAGCTAGCTGGTCCCCTTTCTTATTTGCGTGCATTCCAAAGATTCCATGGGCTCAGGACCTAAGAAAATTCTTTAGCCCCCTGGCTCTTACTCCCTCCCCATCCCTCCCCCAGATCTCTAATATTCAGGCAATCTTGCTTTATGACCACTTTTTACCTGAGGTTCCAATACCTGGTACGTGAAGGGGACACAAAACCTTCAAACCCAGAAAGTCTGCAGTCTCCTTTCGACTTAGCCATTACTTCTCGGTCATCTTAAACAAGTTTCCTGTGTCTTTGGGTCCTGGTTTCCTTGCCTCTCAAACTCATTAGCTTTGCCCTCACTTGTCAGGTACAGAGAGGTGTAGGGGCAGGGGGGGCGTGGGTTATGACTGATTACTGAAGACTTAGCGAAGCATCTAACACACAGCCTGGCCTGTAGACATGCTTTTGCTCTGGGAGACCCTCTTTGTCTTTAAAGTAAGAGGCACCTTTAATTCTGTGGTGTGCACCCCATCTTTCTCGAAGTACTCATCTTTCAGGCAGGTAGCCCTTGCTCCTTAGGTTCCAGAAGCCCAAATCAATTCCATTTCAAATCTCCCTGCTTGCAGCAACTGTCTAATTTCTCTTCTTCCTCTTCTGTCTCCTGCTAAACATATCTCTGTCTTCTAATGAAGATTTCTTCCTGTTATTAGCTATCTTGAGCCCAGGAATCCAATACTTGGATTGAGGTTCTGCGGATACACACTGAGGAGTCTGGGCCCATTGTCAAGCGGGATCATTTTCCAGAGCAGTCTAGACTGCATGCGGACCCGGTTCCAAGGGGGAAGAGGCTGTGGCAGCATCGCCTGACTCATGGGCGATCAGGCTGGGAGTCAGGCTTGGAGCAAGCAGACTTGTCAGGAGAGCTCTCCAGCTGGCTGGGTCAGGCTCAGGGTGACTCTGCCAAGACAAGCTTCTGCTCCTCGCTTCAGGCTTTCGTCTGTGGGATGCTGCAACTAGTATTGTTCGCTGCGTATGGCTCCTCTATGGGACACAGGCAAAGGGAAGCAACCCCCCTCCGGCAACCTTGCCAGACCCTCTGAATTAACTGTGTGAGTTATTATAGTGTCTGAGTTATTATAGATGTCAGGCAGGGGGACATGCTAGGCTCTCCCATGTCTGGCCTAGTTCGCTGAACTCACTAACTTCACCATTTGTCACGGAGAGAAAATCCGTCATCTCTTTTTGGCATGCAGGAATGGAAGGTGAGAAAGACAATGGTTTAATTACGTGCCTAGCACCTTACTGGAGACCCGGCTTCGGCAGCTTGGTCTTTGGCTACAGACAATGTTGCATTTAACGGATTCCACGATGACATTATTTTATGAAGGAATGGGAAACAGAAGCAATGCTGTCCATGAGGCTGACCCACAGCTGACAACGCAATACATTCTCAAAGCAGAAAACAAAAACGTCTTAAAAACAAATGAGACATGGCACCTACCTCAGAGGGCTGCTGGGAAGATTAATTAAGATCGTGCATCTGAATGTGTTTTGAAAACTGTCAAACACAGTAACTTCACTGTTGCATTGGATAAAGACATTGCCAGGGGAAAACACAGCCCTAGGGCAGCCAGACTTGTTTCTCCTGCCAGTACCATTACCTCCTTGCTGGGCAGTCCTGGACTACTTCTTAGACACTCAAAGAGCTTAGTTATCCATAACTCAGTTCATTAGTTTCTACTCTGTTTATCTTGCAAGCACAGAAACCCAAGGACATACATGATATGCTTATCTTTAATTCATTCATATATATAATACATATGTATATCATATATATAATGTTTATATATATATTTATATATATATATATATATATATATATATATATATATATATATAATGTTTACCTGAATAGCAAATTCTGTTCAATATCTTCTATTTTTATTTTCCAAACATGGCAACTTTATACTAACTGAAGAGCCCCACAACGATTGCTAGACTCAAGCCAATATAAGGATCGTAGCAATAAAGCCCAGGCATTCTCAAGAGACAGGGGTATTAAAGGTGAGTTCATGGGGATTAGGAGCTAGGGGCTATCAGAAACTTCCAATGACAGTTGAGCCCAAAGAAGGGACACTTGAGTGACAGCAAAGCACAGAGCTTCTACACAAAGGTTGCTAAGGGACTGCAGGTAGTAGCCAGAGCTACCTCTCCAGAGGTGCCCTAGAAGAAAAGCAAAGAAGAAGAGGAAAAGTAGCAAGAAGAGGGCAGAGAGGAGATGAAACCACCAAGTAAGTAAAATGACCGGAAGAATATGCAGGAGTTGCAGTGGAGCACAGCAAGATGGTTCAGTGGGCTGAGTTATCCACCACCAAGCCTGATGACCTAAGCTCAATCCCAGGGACCCGCCGCGTAGGAGAGGACCAACTCCCAAAAGGGGTCCTCTGATTTACACCCTTGCATTCATTAAATATGATTGTTAACAATTGTTCTCTTTCCGAACAGACAATCAGGGATCCTGCATGGGACTGACCTAGGCCCTCTGCATAGATGTGACAGTTGTGTAGTTTTGTCTTCTTGCCCCTAACAGTGGGAGCAGGGGCTGTCTTTGACTCTTTTGCTGACTTTAGGGACCCTTTTCCTCATACTGGATTGACTTGTCTGATCTTAATACAAGGGGAGGTGCTTACTTAGTCTTAATGCACCTTGATATGCCATGTTTTGTTGCTATCCATACAAGGCCTGCCCTTTCCTGAATAGAAATGTAGGAGACGAGGATGGCAAGGGGCAGAAGGGAGGTGTGGGAGAGAGACCAGGAGGAGAGGAGAAGGGGAACTGTGGTCCAGATATAAAATAAACAAATAAATTTTGAAAACTTAAAAATGTGTCTTCTTTGGGTCCTCATTAGGCATATTCTTCTCTTTATACTGAAGAAGGTTTCTCGTGAACGGAGAAAAGTTGCAGTGGATATGAATGTTCCAATATTGTTCAATAAATGAAAGCACAGTTGTAAATTACTGATTTGTCATGTTTGTAAGGGTTTCAAGTAGATGACTTTCCCTCTTGTTTTTGTCTTTAGCTCTAGTGTCCACAATAAGTTAACAAATGAATAAACGAGCACAATGTTCCCATCATAGCATTTTACAAGTGAAATGTCAAACTATATTTAAAAAAATCAGAATGGTGAAGTTTATGTCTCCCCTCTTAGGGCCCAGTAGATTAGTATTTTCTGCCCGTGGCTTGTGACCCCTTCACGGGGGTTTCCTTAGACCATTTGCATATAAGATACTTACATTGTGACTCATAACAGTAGCAAATTACAGTTATAAAGTAGTAGAGAAAAGAATTTTATGGTTCGAGGTCACCACAACATGAGGAATTGGATTAAAGGGTTGCAGCATCAGGAAGGTTGAAAATAATTGCACTCAATAAATTCCTTAGTAGAGTCTAAGCTTAATAGAAGCCAAGGGAAGAGTTTATGTGAAAAATGGTTTGTTTTGACTTTAAGCAATGCTAAATTCAGATCTTGATATTTGATCATGTGGCTGAGATATTAAAGTACACTTGGATGCCAGTCAATAATAAGTGACTGGCATTGTGTTATCTGGTAATACATTCACACCTCTGAATCAGGTAGATGGGCTTGAGTTATGATCCCTGGTTTAGCCATGGGTTACTGAGACCCAGGGCTCCTACACAGCACTAGCCAAACTCTTGCAATAGGTTGGTGACAGCTGGATGCCAGCCCTGGTCCCCTCCCTTTCTTACTAACAGTCTTGGCACTCCAGTGAAGCCATCTGTGGCTCTATTGCCTAATCGAAGAGACACAATGAATGCCTCTTTGCAGAGTGGTTTGTGAGAATCACATGAATAAGTAGAAGGGTATTGAAATTAAAAAACAATATGTTGGCATCAACAAACCTTAAATATTTAGTTAGTTTCTTCACATGACTGGGCAAAGAACCTCAGCTAACTTGAGTAAAGCCTGTTTTCTGTGTTTTCAACATAGGCACCTCAAACATGTGGAGGAGTGAGCTGGGCAGTTTTAAGTCTTTTTTGAGGTGGGATCTTGACTTCAGGGTACTCTCTTAAAAGGTAAACAAGGTAGAAACTGGTCACTTAACAGTTGATGGACCTAACTGCAGATCACAAAGGGAAACTGGAGAAGGGAAAGACTTGGAAAGCTTTGAGTATTTCAGTAAGTCTCATATACTGAGTAAGATGGCTACTCATATAAGCAAACTTCTAGGGGTAGTGGGGATACAAAATCTTCCTCAGGCCAAAAAAAAAAAAAAAAAAAAAGGCGAGAGCTTTAAAAGAACAGGAAGAAAAGCAACTTGGAAACATGAGACTGTATTATCAATTGAGACCACTTTCTAAAACCAGCACACAGAAAATAGCGATGAACAGAGTCTTCTAGAATCCATGTTGTTAGATGTAGTCTAGAAATGCATTCTTAGAACAAGAATACATCTTCTTAATCATACACAGATTTGTGTTTTGAATACATTTACACCAAAGTCCAAATAAGAAAAGGATTTTGACAAAGCCACACAACAAATAGCAACTTAGCCAGATACATAATCAAATCACCTCCCTTTCAGAATTATTAACTTTTAGATACAACAGTCTCTTTCTGTCTTTTTCCTTGGTTTTCATGCATTTTTCTACTGGGAAAAATAAGAAAGCGATAAAGTAATAATGACTCAGCCATACCAAGGTTAATGTCAAACCTTTTTATTGAGTACTTGATTACAGCAACTTTCTCAATTCAATTGACTTTACCACAAGCCCTCATGAGCCTGTCATCATACTGAAATATGAAGGGGACCTGCTGTTGAAGGGAAGATGATATGACTAGAAGTTATGTCACTAAAAACAGAAAACAAAAAATACAATCATATTCAACTCTCTGTGTATCTGCTTCTGTTTGGGATAATTGCAAAGAAAGCTCTAGACAGTTCAAAAGAAAGCATGTTCAAACTCCAACTTCTGATTCCAAAGAAAAAAGGCAAAAATGAGCTGATAATTGCAATATTCCTAGATAACATGACAGAGAACAGAAATGAACACAGAATATTAGAACCCAGGCTTGAATTTCTTGCCCTCCAGAAATATGGCATTCAGTCAAACAATAATTGGCTCCTTAAATACTATTGGGTAAATTATCATGGAAGTTGGTTTATTTGGGCTACAATGCTTGTTCAAGGCAAAAGGGATATATCTGGAAATGGCCTTCCATATGGCACTGTTCTGGGGTGGTCTATGCTGTCACATGGTAAGAGACAAGGGGTGAGCTGGAGACTTAAACAATTGATGTTGGCATACAAAAGAGTTTCACAATAGCCCGGATTAGAGTATAACAAATGTTTATTTACTTGGGGATAAATACACAGAAAGAATAGTGATCCACAGTCCTCTGTGTGCACTGGGAACTGGAATGAAATCCAGAGCAAATCCAAAAGGCTTGTACATGCTTTTCATTTGCATTTATAGTACATAGGACCATGCCCAAAGCAGGCTAGTATCTGAAAGGCTATTGACTGAAGGAGTTTCCACAGCACCTCCCCATTTTGTCTAGCTAAAAGAGTTCTAAGCCTAATACAAAACTATATACAATAAGAATAACTATCAAGTATTGTCCAGGAAAAGGAAGAGGCAATAACATACATAAAAATTAGAATTACAGCCCTCATGAACAACATCAAGCAAGAAACATATGCTAAATGTTTTGATAGTTATCCCATCCTAAAGAGTCTAAGTCATATATTAAAAATGGCTTGACTAAGTCATGAGAGGAAAGTAACTATGATTTCCTAGTCCTCAAACCCATCAAAGACCTGAGAAGAAAAATAATATTACTAGAGTAAACAGAAAATGCAATCGAACAACTTCCAAAAGGTGCAAGAAATGACAGAGTCAACCAGTTACCTGGGCAATCACTCAAAGTCTCATTTGCAATGTTGTGGCAACCATCTTTGGCTAAGGCTTAGAGTATTTGTCAGACCATTTTCAGAGGCAGAAAAATTTTCAAAACTGTCTTACCCTGTCTTGGCAAGGTTTGGCAGTCTTTTTATGTGTACCATGCTTGTCTAGTCTAGACACCATGCATTTTGTCAGTGGTGGAGGTATGGGCAGTTCTTTGCCCAAAGGCCAGTTTTGTCAAGAAGTAAACAAGCTCAAAGTGGAGTGTCTTCAGTGCCCAACATTCTCTCAGGAATAGATCATTGTTGCCAGGAGCAATTGTGTCTCACATCAACAGAATCCTAAGTTTAAATGCCATATTCTACAGTTCATTGAAGTGTTTGAAGATTACCTATCTATCTGAAATACATCTCTGTACATCTAGAAAACCTAACTAATATGACTACAGTTTAACTATTATAGATGACTATTAATCTATAATTTTTAACTATACATTACATTTTTAAATGAGCTGCATGCACAAACACATAATGCCTTTAACAAGAACAGAAATAATAAATATACACAGTGTAACAAATTGACCTTAAATTTGTATCAATAGATCAAGATGCAAGATGCTAATGCAAAGTATTCATCTCTATACCATATCTGCCTTATTTTTTTATTTTAGAAATTGACTGTGACCATTAATACTTATAATCAGCCCCCTTTAAATGAAACAAACACTTTTAAACAATCATTTTGGGAATTTGAGTATTGTTTTCTCCAAACTGCTTTCTGCTGTTTGTTGGGCAAAGTATTTTTAGGGTTCACAGAGACCTTTTAAGGGGTTTGTTCCATCAAATCACATTAGCCTTGAAGGAATCTACAGGTTCTCATCTTCTATGGAAACTAAAACAGAACCTCTTTTCCAAAGTAACATATCCTTAGACCCAAATTTTGAAGTCAATACCTTTAAAATATGTATGTTGGTTTAGCTTAGAATCCCTCAGAATCAAATGTCTCTCTGCAGTGAAAAAATTCGAAGAACACACAATAATATGCACTATCCAGACTTTCTGTGTATATTCCATCTTTATGTGGCTTATTTTTCTATTTCTCTTTAATACTTATTATCTTTACGCTTTTAATCTATATCTGTCTGTACTTTTATCTTATTTTTACTGTCTCTTTAAAAACTTTTATATTTTATAACTGTTTATACTGTTTTTCTTCTCTTTCCCAAGCCTACATACATTTTTTAAAACACACTGTGACCCATTCAGAGGCTTATTTCTGTCTGAATCTTTCTTTATTTCATATCAGTAATCATTTTCTGACTAGGAGCACTTTTTAAATGTTAAGTAGGGTGGCTTCTGTGTCCCTGAATGTTGTCTCTGCCTCTCTTAGCCTTTCAATATGGAGGTACCGTTACCACCAGCTCTGTGAGCCATGTTCACCACCCCAGCTCCAAGGACACGACAGGTCTGTGTCACCATAAAGCAGCTTATAGCACTCTGCTCACAAACCCCATTTAAATGCTCCAAAACAGGACCTTCCAAAAGATCAAGAACTGTTCATGCTTCCAGCAGCCATTCGAGAAACTAGCACTGACCAGAAGCCATGCTGCTGCTAGCAGTCAATAAAGAGCATCTGAAAAAATGTGGCCGCCAAGATGCTCCAATTGACTCCCATTTTTGTGGGCCTAGAGGCCCCCTTTTCGAAAAGATTTTTAGGTCTTATGTGTATCCATACCCCAGACAGTAGGCGTCATTTTGTTGTCATAAAAAGAGTTCCAGAACAGCCTGGAATGGAGTATGATAAGGGCTTACTTATATGGCAATAAACTCACAGAAAGAGTAGCAATTTGCAGTCCTCTGCATGCACTGGGAACTAGAACCAAATCCAGCAGCCAAGAGGCCCACACACACTTTTTATCTGCATTTATAGTACATGAGACCATACCCAAAGTGGGCTGGTATATTAAAGGCTATAGGCTGAAGGAGTTCCCACAGTAAACTGACCCATCAATCTATTAAGTACATTCGTCAAGACAGCATCCTAACAGCATCCTGAATGTCCCAACTGATACCATAGAACACTGATGGGATTAAGTTCCATAGAAGTTTCAAAGAAAACAAGCTGTGGCCAAACCACGGCAGCTATCAGGGAATATGTACATGCCAAGAAAGAGTATGGTCTTTTTACCTAAATATATTTTCTCACCCTATCTTTGGAAAAGACTATTCTACCATTCTCTTTAATCCTACTAAGATGATCAATCAAAATGCACTGTCCTTCTCCACAGGAATTGACACCAGAACATTAGCTTGACAGCAGAAGTCTGCCTGCACCCTTATCTGCTATGATTTGTTCAGTGACAATAATAAAGGGGCAGAGGGGAACCGGCAACAGTCTTATATGGGATTGTTTTGTAGACATAAGCGGACAAAATGTTTCTGGAAAGTTATATATCTGGATCTGCAAGCAACCAGAAGTTGATTGTCATTAATCAAGTCACATGACTATCAGCAGAAAAGCAAAGACAAGAGAAAAAAGAAAAGATGGAAAATCATGTCATCTTTATTTAAGTTCTGCATATGCATATACTCACTCAGTACCAAAGAGTTGATCTTCCCAAAATAAAGGAGCCCAAAGTGCTGCAAATCCAAAACTCTCTGGTATATTTTATTGCTTATATTGCTGGTATGTGAGCTTTTGGGCTCACAGATGAATATCTTCTAAACAATACAAAGGGGTCCAACAAGTCTTGTCTCCAAAGGAAATCTTGCATGAAGTCCCAGTGTAGAAACAAAAGGAGACTATTAGGAGGTCACGTAGGGGGAGAGTGAGCCAACCTTGAGCCCTTTTGTATCCTCAGAGTAGTTCTTAAGGCATCTCTGCAGGACCCCAGTATATAAAGAAGCAGTTACAAAGCCATCTGCATAGGGTGCACTCCATCAGGACAAGGCCAGTATCTATTCCATCTATCTGATTTTCCTTGGTACTTTAGTCTTTATTACAGTAGCTACATGTAAATGCTTAGATGCATTAGCATCAATGGGGCTATCTTCTTGGTATCTGCACAACCAAATACCGTGTTTCTTTTTTAAAAAAACAAATAATTCTCAGGGTTCCTGAGTGGTATATGTATAATAGCGAGCCTGGCTCCCTTTGCCTTTGGTCTCTTCAGTGTTCTGCAAGTGACTGCTGCATTTAGTAGGATGTACATAAGACTTGGAATTTGGAGACCTATTCTTTGGGCCCAGCCCCATCAAATCCCTGTCTTCTCAGACATCCATTTCCCTGCTGGTGATGAGGGGGTTGAACTGGGTGAGTCTGTGAGCCCCGTCCAAGTCTATCATTCCATGGCTCATATAGTGCAGGATATTGATGACTCATTTAGCAGATAAACAAGCTGTCCCCATGTGCAGTCTGCTAAAGTAATGAGCGGAACTCTTTCTAAACAGAAAAAAATTTTCACACCACACAGAGTCCAAAACCTCTGAGGGTTAAACAAGGGGAGGCTTAATGCTAAGCAGATGAATCTTCTATAACAACATGGCAATACTCCGTGGCATCCTTCCTCTCTTACAGTCTCTCCTGAGTGGCTGGGCTGCTTTACCTGGGGATACCTGAGGTCACCTCCAGCGCTGGCCCTGCCACCACCCCAGCACACCCTTTGTGTTTTGCCTCAAAAAGTCCCAATTGGGTACGGGCAACAAAAAGAGCTCCTTTTGTTCTTTTGTCTCCCAGACAGGCTGTGAAGTCACTGGTGGTCAGTATGCAATCACTCTTCCTTTGCACCATTCCAGGCAAATATCTTTCCCAAAGCTTCCTGAGATTTGGGCACCGAACAAAATTAATAAGAATGCCACATCTCTTGTCTATCCCACAAACATATATCAGCATAAACGCATGAGGTAGGTAATACCCATAAATGAAAAAATAAGAAAGTAAGACATAGAAAAGTTAAGTATCTTGTCTAATGTGTAACTTCAACAAAGTCGATCAATGGTCCAAACCAATAGAAACTTACTCCACCTTGCTGCTTCACACAAGGTAAGGGGCGGGATAAGGAATCTCCTGTGGCCTGGAGCCTCCCATTCATGTCCCCTCTCCTAACAGCACTCTTGTTTAGGATCTCAGCATACTCATTTGAAAGTGAGGCACATAAAACCTGAATCCTTCACAACTCTCATTGTGTCTAGGGGGCATATGCTTTTCCTTGTCTTATGAGAAAACAAAGATGGTTTGTTTTCATTTTACACAAAACTATTTTCTCCAAATAGCATGGAACTAAAAGTATAACTCATTCTTGCTGCCAGCAGGTTACCATACCTGGAACCTACTAAGAAAATGACCCTGGAGGACAGAGTTTAGTAGCCCTCAGCTGATGCATAGAGATGGAGTCCTACCAGCTGTCCTTCACTGGACCTGGTTAATTTGGGCAAAACTGAAGGCAGAGATGTCAACACCCAGCAAACTCAACAGCACAAGCCATGCAGAACCCCTTTGGGAAGATAATTCAATCAGGAAATTGATCAAGGCCCACAGCTAGTGGTATCTTTCCATAGAGCCTTTGCTGATCACACTGGTCCCCACAGAATAATTTCCCTTCACCAAGCCCATATATCCTCCACCATGTCATGCTGTCTAATTCAATGCAGAGAGCGAGCTCTGTAAGACCTTTAAGGGATTCTAAGGCACAATCAGGCAGAATCTATATCTACGTCTCTAACAAGATCAATCCTGAGTACATCTAGTCATGTCACTGTGCTCTGTAAAGATAAAGAGCATTCCTTGGAGGCCTCTCAGCTTAATGACAAGACCGTATGTTTTTCCTGACTATTGGATAATTTTTGTTTACTCAAAAGTGGTATATGTCACAACTAATTATGTTTAGCGTTGAGCCACAGATGTTTGGACATCATGTAGTCTTCTACATCGGCATTTCCTCATGCTTCTATGCAAAATGTTTGGCTTTTTGATTCAGAAATGCTTACTCATCCTCCAGGACTCAATTTGAGTCTTTCTCTACATTCATAAAGCTTGATTAGGGCCCCAGGATTCCTCAGGTTTAGCTTAGTCATGGCAAACTTGGAGAGCATCTGACTGTCCTGTATCTTCTGCTACCCCTCATTAGACTTTGGCTCCTTAGCCAGTGGAGTCAGCTACTTCCTCTTTCTTCCTCCCATCCTTTTGGTCTCGCCTAGAGTTATATATCATTGTTTTATCAAGAAGGAAGTCAGGAAGTATACATAAATTTATTAATGCAAGTAAGATCTCTGTGGGATGACATAGCAATAAACACAATTGACATTTGTGTGAGCCCTCCAAGACTTAGCCTTCAAGGAATTGGATTGCTTGTGTTCCTGAAGCAAAGGGGGCTTGCTGCCCTTAGACAGCGGAGTACTAGGGAACCGAGTCAGCAGCCTTTTTCTGATAAGAACTGCAAGGCAGTGTCTGTATACTACAGGACTTAGAGACTGTTTCTCCTAGGAAAGCTGTCTGTTATCCTTGGGGAACACTGAAGCCCCTGAGACAAAGACAGGGTGCAGCTGTGCAGCTAAAAGACAGGAGGGTCAGTCATGAACCTGCCCCTTCCTCTACTCTTCACCCTGCACTTTTCACTCATCCCTCTTGTAAGGTTAGTGCTATTGGCAGATGATCTTAGGAGTTGTCAATACAAATATCCTTATTCCAGTGTGATGAATGGCGATTAGATCCAGAGTGTAAAGGCGAGCTAAGGACATACATTGGGAGAGTGACGGCACTGGGCCTGAGCCATAGGTCTTATTCTCCATTACACAATATCTCTATCTTTTTAGCCCATCAACCTCTGGGTTTTGGATCCAGTGAGTACCTGCTACCCCTACCCTGCTAGATGTCTCATGGTCTTTGTGGATGGCCAAAACAGCTGAAAGCTCTGTGGGCTTCAGTGGTATGGGTTATTGAATCCCATGGTCTTTCCTTGTGATCTTGTTTGTTAAAATTCATAGACACAGCTAGATATGGGATGTTGAAGTAAGAAGATCAAGCCCAGTTTGAGCCATATGAAACTCTGTCTCCAGAGGATGCTAAAAGCATAGAGGCATTTCCCATGGGTTAACAGTCAGAGTCTCTGTTGGGGAAGATTGTATGGTGCTATGCACACAGCTTGTAAAGCAAGCTACATAGCAAAGCATGTTTATATTTGGTAGAGGAGAGGTATACAGTCTAAAAGCAAAATAAAACAAACTACAAACTCCAGGGAATAAAATTTAACAAGAGCCCCCTCATAATGACAATAAGGTATAAAATGAATTCATGGGAATAGTACCAGAAAAAAATCTAGCTAAGAAGGTAAAGTTCAGAGATCAGATATTGTTAGTCAGATAAGTAGTTCTATAAGGGAATATTTTGCTCCACCAGCAATCTCATTTTTCCTAGACTGAACATCCTGGACACCATACTCTAAGTGCTTCTAGAGACTTCACACTGATACTAGTGAACACTGTCAAAACACTTAAAGAATTGTACGTGTATGACAATCACTACAGTGTTATTCTAAACAGTGTCTTAGAAGAAAGGTCTTGAGCTGTATGGATTCTCTAGAGATAAAGAGGTCTGCTAAACCAAGTATTTATAATTTCCAGAAATATTTGTTGATGAGCAACTATGTATCAAATGTTGCATGAAATTTCAAGAGTAAATGTTACCTGACACACTCAAGATGCTCATGTATGTTCTATTTCAATCCCTTAGCTGGTGACCACAGCACCCAACAGAATCAATATCAGGAAAGAAAGATTTGTTTCAAGTCCGTGCTCTCAAGGGAATTTCAGTATACGATGGTTGGGGAGGCATGGCGGGATTCATGGCGGTGGGAGCACTTGAGAGAGACTCCGCACAAGGCAGTGGACAGAGAAACAGTGCAGGCGGACCACAAACCTCCTGTTGACCTGACCTAATTCCACTAGCTACATCCTACCTCCTAAAGACTCCACATTCTTCCAAGCAGTACCACCATCATGGAAGACCCAGTGCTCAAACCATATGCCCATGGGGCCTCGAGCCATAACAACTGGCTCAAAGAGCTTAAGTATTCAATCAGATCATGGCTGTAATATAGTATTTATAGCTTTGTATGCCACCCTGGCTGTCAGCTGGACTTAATATATATTAAAACCACAGTCTCTCATGACAAAGGAAGTCAGTTAAAGTCATTTTTAGAAAGCATGACTTCTCCAACTCACCAAGGGCCCCTTGCTTTTCTTCTGGGTGATCTGTGCTTCTGCCATTTGTCTTCTCTCTTGGAATTTTATCAGGTCCCCGAGCTCTGAGTAACAACGGGACATATGCTTCTCTGCTGTGCCCTTTAGGGTACCTCTGGTTCCTCTTGCATTTGCTCAGTATGTGTGTTTATGATCCATGACTGTGCCAATCAATACACAGATGAATCACCGAGGAAAGAAAAGAGTTCAAGCGTGCCTTTCTGGAATATGTGGCCTCACAGCTATACTGAAGGTTGGTGATCAAGAACTATTGCTATGCGTCTTGACCCCCTTGATCTTCAATGTCCCCATTCATACAAATAGGGACACCAACTAGGTAACTCGAAAGCTCCTTTGCCAGGTAGAAAATATCAAAAGACAGGCACATAATTCCTAAGCTAAGTGGCCCTTTTTGTGCTATGTATTTCAGATTAGTTCTCTTGCCCCGACTCTGGTTCTATGGAGTTAGTTGAATGTTAACAATCTGAAGACCAAGCAGCAAACTCTGGCTTTCCATCTCTACAGAGAAAGAATGATTGTTAAGTGTGATGGTTAGTCTTGATTGTCAGCTCACTAGGACTCAGAAATCACCATGAAAACAGACATCTTAGCATATTTATGAGGGGTTAATGGATATAGAGGACCCACTAAAAATGAGGGTGAGCCATCCTTGGCCTGGAGTCCTGACCTGAATAAAAAGGCAAAAGCAAGCTCATCGTCAGCACTCATTCGGCTGTACCTTCTGAACGTGGATGCAATCTGACCAGCTACCTCAAGCTCCTGTTGCCAGCCATGATTTCCCTCCTATGACAATCGATACCTTTGATCCAGTGGCCAAAGAAATCTCTTCCTTCTTCAACTTCCTTCTTCAAGTTGTTGCTGTCATAGGCAGGCATCACTTCCCAAAAACTCACATATTAAGGGCTTGGTCTGGGGTTGGTGGATCTGGGCATTGAGAAGCAAGGGCTTCATGAGGGCTCTGACCTGAAACATTGATAGATTAAACTATTGATGGACTTAGCAACAGATGGCATTGTTGAAAAGTCATGAAGACTTTCAAAGGAAGGGCCTACCAGGACAGAGTTGGTCACTGGGTACAGGTCTTTGATGGGTGTATCATATCGCTAAATGCTTTCTCTCTTTCTCCATTTCTCAGCTCTCCATGGAACAAGTCTCTGCTTTCTGCCATGCCTGTCCTGCTATGACATGTTAGCAGCCTCAGCATTGGCCAGTAATGATAGAAAGAGCCATAGACTAATCCTCGGGAATAGTCTACTCTGAAATCATTAGCCCAAATAAATCCTTCCTCCCATAAGTCACCTCAGATATTTTATCCCAGTTACAGAGAATCAGCTAGCATGATACTTAGCAAAAGCTATCAGAGGAAGGCTGGCCTCCTGCGGTAAATCTCCTGCTTTCCCTGTCTCTTTTGCCTAAGGCACTATGGAAATAGAAGTCTCACCTGCAGAAGACAAAAGAGCAGCAATGTCATGCTGGGTCTCCTTCTTTTCCTTCTAAGCTACCCAAAGACTGAACATTAGTCTTCCCCAGGCCACTCTTGCCTTCCTGAGAGGCCCACAGTCTCTGCCAAAGCAGCAAGAGTGGATAATGCATCAGGAATCTCAGGGTCTGTCCAGGCCCACAGATCTCACACTTCCTTCCCAGGAGGACAAGAGTGAGCTCAAGGGTGGAAGCCATTGTTACTCCTTCCTGTGGGCTGGGTTGTTCCAGGAAGGATGTGTACTTCCCCTTGAAATCTTTTTTTATTTACTTTTAAAAATGGGAAATGATCAGACGTTGGAATCCCACTGAAGCTAAAATGTCTTAACTGTGGTCTTCCCAACTAGCTTAGAACAGGGGTGCAAGCACATGGCAACCTCACAGAACCCAATCAGGTCTTTACAGAGGGAAAACACACTCTTGGGGTGGAATCTACATTTCCACACATCTCATGGATGGTGTGGGACCAGGAGCTGGATCCAGGAAAGTGTAGCCCAGACCCTAGCTCAGGAAAGAACACTGTGACGACAGCCCCTAGCTGTAAGCTATTTCAGTTCTGTCTCTGTTTACCTCTGACGTTGTAGTATTCTCAGAACTTCCTAGTCAGTGCTTGGAATGACAGCACGAATGTTTACATCTTAATGGCCAGTGTGTGCTGCTGAGCTCTGTTTTGGACTGACAGACACTTGTTGATTCTAAATCAAGGACTATGCTTCTTCCTTTCACAGGCATGTCTTCCTAACATATCTTCCATCCATGCAAGTCCACCTTGACCCTATCAACACAGTAAGACCAGGAGGGTGATCCAAGATAAAGAGGTAAGGTGAGGCTTGAGGGGTCTGGATCACTAACCACTCAAATGACAGTAGAGACATTGTCCCAGGAAGGAAGTGGGGCTCAGTTAGTTCCCAGAATGGTTTGTTGGCTTCATTGCTAAGAACTCTACCAGCAGTAGCTTTGAGAAATGATCTGATAGTCCCACTGTTCAAATATTTGCAAATATGCGAGAACAATTGATAGAGAGATAATAGAACCTCATCATAGTGCCAGGAGTAAAGCAAAGAGAATTTGTTAGTCTCTAAAGGAATAGAACTGATAGAATGAATACACAGACATACAGACTGACAGACAGATAGATGTGCACATGCCCATGCATGTGCACGTGCACACACACACACATTTGCCTTATGTTTGTGTAGCTTAGTGTTCTTGTAGAACTCCCAACATTGATAGTGGAACTGTCTCTGACTCTTTTGCCTATACTTGGGACCTTTTCCTACTACTGGGTTGCCTCATCCAGCCTTGATATGAGGGCCTGTGCCTAGTCTTTTTGTGTCTTGTTAGACCATGTTCAGTGGGCATCCCTTGAAGTCCTGCTCTGTTTGGAAGGGAAGTGGAGGAGGAGTAGATCTAGGGGAGAGGGGAGGTAAAAAGAGGAACTGGGAGGTGTGGAGGTAGGGAAAACTGCAGTCAGAATTTAGCGTATACTAGGAGAATGAGAGGAAAATCCTTCACAAGTGATTTCAGCTTCTGGGTTTTAGGTGATTCCAGATGCAGTCAAGTTGTCAACCAAGATTAGTGCTCACAGAACATTATCAAAGATGATAAAGGCCAAATGATACCTCTGGTAACTTAGAAGTTCTTAGTCCAGGTCAGTAAGACACATAGTCCACATAAGGTGTGCTCATAAAACTACCTTCAGCTGAGTGATTTATAAAGAATATAATCAGAGAGCCAGTACCCAGGTTCTGGAGAGGTTCTCTTCTGAGCTGCCTTTGTATGGCTGTCACATGGGACAGAGGTCATTGCCTCTTACAAAGTGTACTGGATCATAACACGTAAGTTTCCTCTGTCTCCAGATACCATCGCCTGAGGTGTTCAGATATCTACATATGAATCCTACGTGAAGTATATATTTACTCGGCCCACTGCAGATAAACAAAAAATGTTGAGCTTTAGGATCAGGATCATAATACTTAATGAAGAACCTAAGAGAAAATTAAGCATTAAGGCACATGCATTATAGCAAGACAATAGTTGGGAAAATTTTAGTCTGTGCTGAACTTTGCTGTATTTTCCCAAGAATTCTATCCAGATTCTGAAAGCTCCAGCCTGAAAAGCATTCTTGCTCTTCCGCCATCACCAGCCACCATTCCTTCTTATGGGAGGACCCCTGTAAAGACTCTGCATTCGCAAAGCCTCCAGTTATGAAAGCCAGGTTAACTGTTTGGGTTATGTTATAAACTTGTCTAGATAAGTCTATAACCTAATGAATTCCAGGTGCTTCCAGTCACAAAGTGTGTAAGCATTGTGTCTGCCTTGTTTAACTACACAGGAAAGAAATGTGAGTACCACCTACTGTATATCCAACTTTCTAATACTGGATATTGATACTGTCACTATCTGTCATTATTATTACAGAGTTCATACTCAAGAATAAGAAAAATGAACTATGAAAATTGTTTGTAGAAAACTGCTGGGTGGCCAAGCGGTGGTGTTGCACACCTTTAATCCCAGCACTCAGGAGGAAGAGGCAGGGTGGATCTCTGTGAGTTCGAGGCCAGCCTGGTCTATAAGAGCTAGTTCCAGGCAGCTAGGATTGTTAGAAACCCTGCCTCTAAAAACAAAAACAAAAAAAAAGAAAGAAAGAAAGGAAGGAAGGAGAAAAGAAAACTGCTGGATGTAGCTTGTATAGCATCAACCCTAGCACAGGGGCAATGGAGACAGAAAGAAAGCTGCGGCTTGTTTAGCTGCCATGCTAGACAAACAATGGCAAGCTCATACTTCAGTGAGAGACCTTGAATACCCCAACATGTATAGATTTTCCAAGAAAAACTACAGCCATGTATTTGAACATCAGGGGCACAGACCTAACTAGGCTTCTTGGGAATCCCCGGCTACAGGTGAGATTTGACCCTGATGTTCAGAGACTCTCAGCATGGCTCACAATTTAATGAGTGAGACAAGGGTGGAGGTGAGGGGACCAGAGGAGGTACAGTCATAGTGAGTCCTTGCTGAACCCAAACTCAAATCAGGTCCACAGAGTCTGCAAACATAGGCTGTGGCCATCTCCTGGTTCTCTAAATGTACAATTTGTAGTTGACATGCTTGTGAAGCAAGACCTTCTTTTGTCTTGATCTATTGGGCCAGAATGAGTGTTGAAGAAGGAACCAAAGAGAAGGCTAGCCACCCACTCGACATTCCTGTAGAAAGTAAATAAAGAACAAAATTGCATTCCCAGGCAGAGGGTGACCACTTGCACCACCTCCAAAAACTTAGAGATGAAGGATTTGTTTCCTGCAGAAGCCAGATGGATCCTGGAAATACCTGTCCATATCCACAGGCTCAGTCACACATTTCCCTCCATCAAAAATAACGTCCAGATGTGGTACCACTGAATCAGTGCAGACTTACACGGCCTCAGACACATGGCATGTGTTCTCTAAAAGCATATTTATTTATATTCAAGTCATCAGAGATGAAAGGTAATTTGTATCTATGTCATATGGATAACAATATACATGCCCTAATCTTCTCAAACTTGTGTTGACTGTTTCCTTCCACAGTGGACTCTAAAAAGACCCAGATTGTGAAAGCTTCTCCCTAAAGCATCATATTATGCCATGAAGCTGCCTACATTATGCTAGTCAAGGAGGAAGAAAAGGGCCTGGAGAACAATGATAAAATATCTATAATCAAAAGCCAAAAGATAAATACTCAGAAGATTAGGGGGCCAGATGCTTGGCCAACGTTTTAAAAGGTTAGGGACAATATAAAAGGCTGTATCTCTCACCTCTTACCTCAAACAAGGAAACAGCATATGTTCACTGATGGGGGAGAGTCTTCTGTTTTGTGTTAATTTCATTGGCTAAATAAAGAGACTGCCCTGGCCCTTTAATAGGACAGAAAATTAGGTAGGCGGAGTAAACAGAACAGAATGCTGGGAGAAAGAAGCTGAGTCAAAGAGATGCCATGCTCCCCTCTACCGGGCAGACTTGATAGCTCTGCTCTCTGAGACGCATGCGATGAAGCAAGCCACCAGGTCAGACATGCTGAATCTCTCCCGGTAAGACCGGTGCTACACAGTTTATTAGAGATGGGTTTATCAGGATATCAGAATTAGCCAGTAAGGGCTAGAACTAATGGGCCAAGCCGTGTTTAAAAGAATACAGTGTCCTTGTAATTATTTCGGGGCATAAGCTAGCCATGTGGACAGCTGGGTGCCGGGGACGCAGCCCCGCTGCTCCGATTACAACAGTTCACAAAGAATTAGGGGATTGTGAAGACATGTGTAGTTATAAAGATATTTGTTTATGTAAAATCTTTTAAAATACTCAAAGGTTTGACGTAAAGCAGTAACAATGCATAGTAAGTTTTATAACCCATAGAAATCAAAGTGTGTGACTCAAATAACACAAGACACATGAGGTCATTCTTGCTGGTTTTGTGGGATTGACAAGTGCCTAGGAGAATAATAAAGTATATTCTTGACTGGAAAGCCTGGGGATATTTCCAGACAGCATTAAATTAAGGGAGGGGGTCTACCTTGAATATGTGTGGCCTCACACCCTGCCTGGGAGCCTGCATGGAATAATGGGGAGGGAGGAAGTTGCTCAGGTGCTTTCTCTCTCTCTCTGCTCTCTCTGCCACCATGGAAACTCCTCTGTTCTGTCTTGCCTTTCTTCAACTTCAGTAATGGAATAAAACCTCAAAACTATCAGCCCAAACAAATCCACCCCCTCCTGAGTTGTTTTTCTCAGGCATTTTGTCTCAGCTGTAAAAAGTCTGGCGAATGAAGCATGACTGCACACACGGAGAAGTTCACCATGTGAGGTTCTTAAGCAGCAAATGATACATCACCCACAAGTAAATTGTTTAAGATGAATGCTCGGAAATCCTAAAGTAACCATCAAAATAATAATACAAGGAGATATAGGTTATAACCCAACTAAGGAGATTCATTGGGATTGTTTAAAAAAATCCTCCACTAAACCAGAGCAATAGAGTCAAAGAGATGAAAGAAAAAAAGGAAATGACCCCAGTAGAAATTTGGATGATGCAAAATAGGCCATATCAATAATCACATATGTGTCATCCAAAAGCAAAGAAACACTGGACAGATACATCAGCAGTAAAGAGCTATGTGTGGCTCTTTCGAGGACCGCAGTTCAGTTCCCACTGCCCACACTGGGAAGCTCCAAGGGGTGTGATGTTTCTATCGGTACTTGTACATTGCAAGCTCATAATTAAAAACCAATTTTGTTTAAAAGTAAAGCCTGTCACATTTGATAAAAGTTTCCTGTGAGAAAGCCATTATAAATATGAATAAATAAATACTAAATATCTTAAAACTAAGGGTTAATTTTTAAAAGATACATCATTAAGATACTACCAAAAGAGTAGGTGTCTAAACTAATATCAAATCACATACGTTCCAGAACAAAGATTCTTATCAACAGCTAGGAAGAGAATTTCATAATTATGAGGGAGTCACTTCATTAAGGGAATTAATTCCTTAATAGTTATGGACCTAACATCTGATACCTCAAATATAAGAACACAACTCCTGTGAAGAGACAAGAAACAAAACAGATTCCAGTCAGCTATGCTAATAATTCATTTCTCAGTAACTGAGTGGATACAATAAGTATTGGGAAACTTAGGGCCATATAAATAGTCTTTATCCCTACTGATCTATTCAAGATTGTGCTGGAGTTTTAAGTCAATGCGACAGGCAAGGAAGAAAGAGTCAAGGCATCCAATCAGCAAGAAACAAAAGTGTCTACTTACAACCTCACCATCTACGCCAGTGGTTCTCTACCTTCCTAATGTTGTGACCCTTTAAGACAGTTCCTTGTGTTTGGTGACCCCCAGCCATAGAATTATTTCATTGCTATGTAATAAATATAATTTTGCTACTGTTGTGAATTGTAATGTAAATATCTGTGTTTTCAATGGTCTTAGGCAACCCCGTTAAAGGGTTCTTCAACCCCAAAGAGGTCATGACCCACAGGTTGAGATCTATATAGAATTCTTCATATGGGATCCTCAAAAAGCTACAAGAACATATTAGCAAAGCTGCAGGAAAATAGGTGCAATGTTTAAGAGCATCCTAATGATGTAGAATGTGTTCTGTTTGTTGTATATACTCAGAACTCAATACTTCTATGTTTACAATATATAAAAATGAGAAAAGGTGGGTGGGAGAGATGGATTGGTGGTTAAGAATGTTAGGTGATCCTCCAGAGTACTCAGGTATGATCCCCAGAACCCAGATTGCAGCTCACAACTGTCTCTAACTCCAGAACCAGGGTATTCAATGCCATCTTCTGGCTTTTGTGGGCACCAGACCCACACATCATACATGGTCATACATATATGCAAAGCGCCTATATACATAAAAATAAGCAAATAAATCAAAAGAATTTTAAAGAGAGGTAGACTAAAAATCCAAAGGACCAAAAGGGAAGGCAGGTAGAACTGTCTAATGTTTTAGGTGTTTATAACTCTAAAATATAAAGAATGACAAGAACGTCATAGAAATTTGAATAATGCAAAGGGATTTGCAATAATTGACGTTCAAGCATGTATACAACAGTCATGAGTACCAAAATGAGACAGGTACTCAATGAACATCATAACTTGAAGAAAATTTCATGAATACCTACTAAATAGTTAATTTTCATAGTCACTGTTTATTGCTGTGAAGAGACCCCATAACCAAGGCAACTCTTAGGAAGAATGCATTTAATTGAAGGTTGCTTACAGTTTCAGGGGTTTAGTCCACTATCATCATGGTGGGGAGCATGAGAGTATGCAGAATGGTACTAGGTCAGTAGCTGAGAGCTACATACTGATCCATAGGCAGAGAGATAGACTCTGGGCTTGGCATGGGCTTTTAAAACCTCAATGCTCACCTCCAATGACACAGTTCCATTAACAATGTCACACCTACTCTAATACGGCCATACCTTGTAATTCTTCTAACCCTTTCAAATAGTGCCATTCCCCTACTGACTAAGCATTCAAATATATGAGCCTGTGGGGACCATCTGATTCAACCACCACAGTAATTGAAAGTAAAACCACACATGATCATGGGAGAATGTAAGAAGAAGAGTTTCTTCCAGAAAAAGAAATGGAGCTGGCATGAAAAGAACCTGCATGCTTACAAATAGGCTAACTGGTACTTACCACATTTCTGGGTAGGATGCATAGCAGGGACATTAGTGATCAACTATGCTGGGTCACCATGAGTGTCAAACGGATTTGGAATCTACTAAGACAGGCCTCTGCACAGATTTATGAGGGCCCTTCTAAGAGAATAAACCAAGGAGACAGAACCCTCTCACACAGTAGGTGCACTTTCCAGGGGTAGCCTAGACATAAGCCATGAGAGGGAAGCAATGCTCTATCTGCCTGTCTTTGTTTCTCACTAGTGGGTGCAGTGATCCAGTTACCATTGCTCCCAGCATCGTTTGCTGCACTCACAACCCAGTTTCTCCCACCTTCAAACCAAACTAGAGATCAGAAAACTCCAGGAACTCCACAGGCCCAAACTGGAGCTTCTGAGGCACCCAGCATAGTGGACTGAGCAGCAACAGGGTTCCTGGACTCTCCAGTGTGCAGATAGCCATTGTGGGACTGCCCAGTTCACATAGCAAAAGCTAACAATTTCCTTTGATACATTCATTCTATCAGTTCTGTTCCCCTTAGAAAACCCTAGTCCACTACCCATGGTTTCTGGTCTACATAAGGTCTTCTGCTTTACCTCTCAGCATCATTGCCTGTAATGAGGACCTGACTGGAAATGGAGGGTGCCTTTCTTCATGGCCTGTATGTCTAGGCTGATGCCCAGGCAACCTGCTGCTTAACATGCTCTTTCTGTAGTCTGTCCTCCCACCCCACAGGAACTGCCATGAACACCCCAGCAAGCAGTGAGTGTGAAATAAGATTTTGAAATATCAAGCTTCAGTTCTCTTTGTGATACCAAAGCCTGGCAACACCACTTAAGGAGATGCCAAGGTGTGTTAGTTCTTGCAGAGGGCAAACCAGACTGCTTTGGCAGCAGAAATTTCTCTACTCAAAGTTTGAAGTCAATGTGTTGACAGGCTACGTCCACCCCATTGATTCTCAGGGAGTATCTTTCCTGGCATTTTCTAGCTTTCTTCCAAGAGCTCTGACTGTTCCTGGCTACCATTCCCACCTTGTCTCTTTTTCATACCCCCAGGGGCCCACAGTTCTCTTTCTCTCTCATCCCCTTTACTTCTAAAGCTACTAATCTGACTAGATTAGGAGAAGCCATAATCAAGTACAACTTCTTTTTATGGAGTCCTTGTTTCCCAATAAGGTCACATTTGAGGGTATCATTTGGCAGTTTAAAGCATAGTACTAGGAAATACTCTGACTTAATTCAGTAAAGGAGAGTTACAATTCTTCACTTTTGACCTGTCCACATGCAAGTGGGAATGCCAGGTACAAGACAACCAGAAGCTAAGGTGCTTCCTTAAAGGTTCTGTCAAGCCTCACCTGGCCCAGGGGTCTATAGGGGTAAGATGAGAAAAACAGCCTGAGTGGCTTAGCCTAGTGTTTCTTTCTTGGAGAGACCTCTCTCTACTTCTGTCAGGAGCTATAGGGGCAAGGAACTCTTGAAGTCATACACTGAGGGACATAGCCCTGCACCTTGGGATGCGAAGTCAAGTCAGTCCTCCAGAGCTGCTGTGTGTTTACCTCCAGATGAAGCCTGCTTTGCTCACTCCCTTGAATCTGTCTTAGGATGTTGATTTCTGTGCCTAAAAGCAGCAGTACCAAAGAGGGATTTGTTCATGCCGAAACATTTGCTACAGCTCGCACATCAGGTGCTTACCCCAGATTGAGTACCTTGTCTCAGTTACCTATTTCATGACAGAAAAACTGAGACCCAACAGGAAAATGTCTTGCAGGGCACACATAGGGTGTTTGCATTGCAAACCATGCTCCCTCTTCATTCCACGTAGATACTTGCTTGTGCCTGCCTCACGGATGCTGAGACCTTCATCCCCACAGTGATGGGATGCACAGATGTGGCATTGGACATTGACTAGTGAAGGCGATGTCTTCCTGGGTAAGAATAGTATCCTTTTTGCCTCCTCCATTTGAGGAAGTAGCAAGAAAACTAACTGTCAGAAAGTCAGACTGAGGTAGCCATCAACCACCAAGCTGCACTCTGACCCTGTGCTTCCCAGGCTTCAGAATAGAAGAAGGGTGCCATTCCAACTTCCAGAGTATGACGGTTGCTACAACAGCCTGAGCAGGTCAGTGCAATGCTGACTGTGCCTTCAAATAGCTGTCTAGGTGCAAAGACATTTCTCTTTAGAGATGGAATATGTATGTGCTCAAAGGCTCTTGCCCAAATCTGGTTGGATTGCAATCGAGTTCAGGGAAAGGCAGAAACCTCACTTCCCCTCTGTTCTAGTCCTGAGTGTAGAGAAAGCCACAGAGTACTGTCTCACAAGGGTGGGAGAGGTGAGGGAAGAGGCTTGGCAATATTCCCACATCGTGGTAGCTATGTCTCTAGCAACGGGTTGGTGTGAAACAACTTCAGGAATTGAGATCCCTGAAATCAAATGTACACTTTGTCTTTTCATTTTCTGCATGGCTGTCTTGATGCATTTATTCCCATGAGGCTTACTACACTTATTTGTGCAATTTGCTATCTATCTTTGAAGGCTGTGTATTCACAGAGTAGCAGCCTCCTGCATCTCAAGGTGGATGTTGCTCAGGGTTGGATTCCCTGCAGTGACATAATACATAGCTGGGGATTCATTTGTCCAGACTAAAATTAAGAAGGCCCGACCAGGGCTGTGGATGGGCTCAGTACGGGCTTCAGCCTATGAAGCTGGCTGTCCCAGCCCTTCTTGTCTCTGTTGAGACACGAGCAATGAATGACCAGACTTGCATCCATGGAAACATTTGAAAGCCACAGATGATGCATAAGGATGCCTTAAGGCATTTATAACTATTGTTCATAATTATTACAGATGAACAGTTGGCACACACTGAAGGTTGGCCACAGAGCTTGACACACGCAAGGATGGGCTGGAAGAGAAGCCCATGATACAGAGGACCTCGGACTCTGAAGAGAATTGTGTTGATGACAGGAAGAGCTGATGTCGTGGAGGGCTGTCCGCTTGCAGGCACATCCATATTTGAACCTCCAGTTCACCCTGCATCTTCTGCTCACCAAGTGACTCTGGTCTGTCCTAGGTCTGACTCTCTCTGAACCCTGGCTACTTTACAAAAAAAAAATCGGTGCTTCTCAAACACGCCTTAGTCTGTTCATTGGGCTTAGCAAAGTACTTTAGACTGAATTTATGAATGAGAATAGTTTCTAACTGTCCCTAACATCGGGAAGACCAAATCTGAGGTGTCAATAGGTTCAGTATTTGGGGAACGTGCTCACTACTTCAGGAGCAGACCTTTGCTGTCTCCTTACGTGGGGCTCCATTCAAGAGGGTAGAACTTAATCACTTCCCTAAAGACCCCACCTCTTAATGTGCCTCTCCAAAGGGCACAAACATTCACAGAAACAAACCTTCAGCTTCCATCTACCTGAGTCTATATTAGAACTCTACATGAAAAGCTGGTCCATGAGGATTTTTCTGGTTACAGCAGGCAGACACTCCCATTGTGACCCCTCTCCCTTCTCCTCAAGAGCTCCTAAAAGAGTCTCAGTTTTGAGTACCACTCCCCAGTGAAAACAGCTCTGTGTTCCCTTCACTGATAGCAGTAAGGATTCCCATTCCATCCTGACCCAGCCCTATGCCCGTGACACAACTTAACTCAGTCATCCCTTAAGAAACCTTTGGTTCTTATAAAAGTAAAGTGACTTGCCAAGCCACAGCTTATATGACACCAGGGATTCAGAGCCTGAGCCTGCTGTCACCGATTCCTCAATTCTCAGTCCTCCCTATCTCAGGCCCTGTCCCAATGGAGTTAAATCATGTAGATCATAATCACACATATACATACATATATATATATATCATATCATTAAAATAAAGTCTTTCTGTTAGCCAAATCTTCAGACATGTGTGTGTGTGTGTGTGTGTGTGTGTGTGTGTGTGTGTGAGAGAGAGAGAGAGAGAGAGAGAGAGAGAGAGAGAGAGAGAGAGAGAGAGAGAGAGAGAGGAAGAGAGGAGCTTGCTGAGTTTAAGTGCCATAGAGGTCGAAGCTAATTTTTATATAGGCACAGAGGATGTGCCAGAGACCTGAGCAGTCACATATGCAGAGATCTGATACAACACAATTCAAACTGGTATTCATTAGGCAAAAGGCCCATTCCTGCTTAATCACAGGCAGGGAGAGAGCAGCAGACTTGGATCAGCCAACGTGTAGCCTCATAAGTGCTTCCTGGCTGTCTTCTAACGCTGTGCATCTTGGAGCCTTGGGACTGGGAGAAAAGTGCGCAGCTTACGTCATCCGGCACAAATTACACATTCGTGAGCAGCCATTTAGGGACTGCGTCCTTCTAGTGTTGTCAGACTACAGGCCAGCCACCAGCCAGGCGCTGAGGTCACATGGGTGATGTCTTCCAATTGTAGACACGCTGGAGTTAGAAAAACTGATCTATGGGTCAGCCATGTCCTCCCGTACATCATCAATGGATCTTTGGGAGGACACTGAAGCGCTCTGCAACAGAATGCCGCTTGAATAGTTCAGATTGTGTTGTACTGGGTGTGGCCTTCCCCAGACCATCCTCATGGCAGAAGGGATCGAGGTGTAGAGTAACAGATATAACTCTGGGGTAACTGTTATACTCCCTGAGAACCCCTCTGCTCTGAGACCACAGCCAGTGAAAAGGCTTGAGACTAAACAGATATAAAGCACAGGAGTCACCTCTGACATCTCCGAGCTGTTTCCCCTTTGACGAGACACGTGCTTGTCCATCTGAGGAAACCCAAGCCTGTAAATGGAGCATGATTTATCCTTCCTAGGAGTGATATGGTGGGTAATTCCGAGCTATTACATCTAGATTGGCCAGTGTGTGCCCCACTTTAATGAGTTAGTTAGCGCTGATGAACCCTGGTTTGATGGGGAAGAGTGTAAACCTAGGGAAATCATGGATGCCTTGCTTGGTATGGGATGGCCACAGACACATTGGCAGAAAAACCATCATTTCCTAGACCCCAGACTTTTAGTTAAATACGCACAACTTTATTGATTGAAGAGATTAGGACAAAAACATTAAACCAAATACAGGACAAAGCACCAGAGGCCATTAGTCCCCACCATGCATGTCACCAATCTTTCCTCCCACCCAGTACTTGAGAGACAGGGGAGAGAGAAGACAGAAGGTCCTTCTTGCCTCAGCACCATCTTCTGACTGTAACAGCCCTCTCTCTGTATCTTCCATTATTAAAATAGAACCAAGGGTATATCCATGGCAGCTTTGTCTCCTTATTATGAATGGGGAAGCCACCCTCCTGGGGACAGGGGCTCCTGTGGAGTAGGCGTGAAGCATCCAAGAGTCCGCACACACATGCCACATACTAGAGTGAAGCACAGATTCAAGTAACATTTACACACTAGAGTCCACGTGTTACCTACCCAAAAACAGGACCATTTCACAAAACATATGCAGGCAGTAAAACCCAAATGACTGAGGTACTGGGAACACAAATATTTATGCCAAAAGAGTTCTGTATCATACAGCAATAGAAAAGCCGGAATACAAAAGGAAAACATTTTGCCACTCGAAATCAAAGAAGGTTATCTAGAAAGAGCCAAATGAGAGGTTATTCCAGGGACAGAAATACTCAAACAGGGGGACAAATTATAAGTGATAACTACAGCATGTAACATGTCATCCCGTCGACCCGTAATTGAAGTACTGGCTTAATACATCACAATGTGACATTTTCCATAATAAATACAAGAGTTCTTGAAAATACAAAGGTGCGTATTGGGACAGAGCGCTGTTTGTGTTTATATCATCCCTTCTGTTCAAACCAGAGGGCTTTTCCAAGCCCAGAGGACCATTCTTAGCAAAGAAAAGGAAATAGCTGCCCTATATTTTATACACATGGGACAACCTGTCTCGCTTTACTAGTTTCCCATAAAGCAACACAACCTTGAGATCAGCATCATCAATGAGACCTGACTCCAGGAGCCACCACCGCCCCCGCCCCTCTGGAATCCCTCGCTGTATTCAGAGCAGAAAGCAATGTCTGCGGTGGGAACCCTCTTCCATCAAAAGAACAAAACCCAGAAAGGAGTTGGATTTTTTTTCTCTTTTCCTTTCTTCTTCCCCCAGACTGTGATACTACATCTGGAAGTTTGACTTCTAATAGTTTCCTGCTACAAAAAAAAAAAAAAAAAAAAAAAACCAACTGATGAGAAGCAGAACTGTCACAGAACAGATCTGCCCCTCCCCCTCCCTCTTCAGGAAGTAAAGCCTTAACATGTCACTTCCTAATCGGAACAGGAAATCACTTATTTATAAGAAATGAGTTGAAAAGCGAGAATGAGAGGTGACAAATGGAACTTTCGTTTTCTTTTTGTTTAGCACCCAGGTTTCAGGTCAGTCTGTGTGCACCGAATTATTATTATCATTTTAAGTGAATCCCATTAATTATTACATAGGTGGTTGGCCTGTTTAGAAAAAAAAAATCTTCGATCAATTGTCCCTTCCCTGAATCATAACAAGAAGTTAAATGCTAACAGTGCAATGCCAAGGTGTGTGTTTGAGGCAGAAGAGTTTCAGTTCTATCGAGACCTGCAACTATTTCTGAATAAAATGAAAAGGGGGGGGGGTAGATAAAGTAGCCCAACTGGCAGAGGGGACACTCAGGCTACCCCAGGGAAGAGAAACTTAGGGGAGGGGCTCCTGACCATCTAATCCCAACCCCCATCCCACAGGTCTTGTTCCCATGCTAAGTGTTCGGTCAGCTCCTGGAAGGTATTCCTCCTCTGAACCAAGAAATGTGTGAATACGAGTGTCCGTCTTGCTTCCCAGCCAGGCCACCTGTGGCCCAGACTCCTTTCTGGGACCCTCTCTTGCTCCTGGTACCTGCTAAGTGTCCGTGGGCCTTAAGCTCAGTTAAAGAAAGGGTCCAAGTTCTCCTCCATGTTGACATCTGGCACCAGCTGGTCAGATGCCTCTTTAGCACCAAATCCCGAATTCGAGACGCTAAAATCTGTAGAAAACCAAGGATGGTCCAGAATCTCCTGTGAGGTCAGCCGCTCTGAGGGCTCCCGTCGCAGGATGCTTCGGATGAGGCACTTGGCCTTGGGCGACAGAGTTTCTGGAATGTTGAACTGGCCCCTGCGGATCTTACTGAAGAGGGAACTGGGCTCAATGTCATGAAAGGGATAACGCCCCACCAACATGGTGTACAGCATCACCCCCAGGCTCCACACGTCCGCAGCCTTGCCCGAGTAACTGCCAGTGGTGTTCAAGATCTCTGGGCTGACATACGCTGGGCAGCCATGCTTGTCAGAGAGGGAGTCGTCATCGCCCCGGAGAATATAAGCATCTTCCAAACTCTCCAGCTTGACACGAGTCCTGTAGAAAAGAGAGAGAGACAGGAGCTCCTAAGGATGAGGGGAGACACACTGATTCATCAGGGCTGCCGCTGTTCGTCCATCCATCCATCTATCCATCCAACCATCCATCCATGTAACCAATGTTACCAGCTAGATGCGACTCACAGGATAAAATACTGAGGCTAGAGGTTTAAGTAATTTTCTTAAAGTCTTTTCACTGGGAAATAAACAAGAATTCCTCAGTTTACCATTTTGTTCTTTAGTTGTGCCCAATGCTTCTCTTTGGGACACAGGCATAAGCTGGGACATTTCAATATAAGCATTCTCCACCACTCAGTCCCTCTAAACTTTGGCATCCAAACATCAAGTTCATCTACATTTGTAGATTTTCATCTGACCTGCCTGTCACACTTCCAGAGCCTAGGGTCCTTGACCTGGCACCTACCAGTAATTACAGGTGTATGATTCACACGAAACTGCGTGTCTGGGAAGATGGGTATGACATAGCAGCATGAACCCCAAGAGTATCTTCAAACTATTCATCCTATCCCCACTCCACCCAGCTCTTCAAGAACCATGAATGCATACATAGGAATGTGCAAGTCCTAGAGGGGCTGGCAGAGGTGGAGCCATGAAAAGAAACTTCGGAGGTGCCAACACTGGTTTACACCATCAACATGACAAGGATCCAGGGTGTCACCATTGAGTGTAAAATAAAGACATACACAATGAAAAAGGAAAATCTGGGAAATAAGATGACATCTTACATCAATCGTGTTAAAAGAAACGAGATCTGAGCGGAGGACAGAGTGCTGCCAGGCATGGTGGTACATGCCTGGAATCACAACCCTTGAAAAGTAGAAGTAATAAAGATTAGGAATTCAAAGACAACCTCAGATCCACAGCAAGATGGAGGCCAGCCTCATCTCCATGAGACCTACAAACACTCTGCTTGCCAGTGCTTGCAAGGAAACCCTTCTGCGTGGCTGGTTCTCAGCAAACTCCTGGAGTTCTGCTGGGAAGGTGGCTAAGGAAAGTTGGAGTTGGAGCTAGGACTTGGGTACACTTATAAGGTCCAAGGATTCACAGCATTTGTCCCCCACATTTCTAACTGGACATGTCTAGGCCTCCACCCTGCTTGTGTGGATGAGCCCGAGAGCTCAATGAGCAAGTGGAAGTGTTGGAGCAAACTACAATGAAGCCACCTTGGTTATCAGTCCCAGCCTGCAGCCCAAGGCCATCCTCCTCCTTTCTTCCCTCTTTTCTTCCTCCCTGGGTCTGCAGGTCTCAGGCTTTCAAGGTGGTCTGAAATCCACTGATAATATCTACTTAAGGAGAGCGCTGGGAGCTATGTACAGTGGGGGGAGGGTGAAAAAGATGGGCTGCTATTAGGGTCTCCTATGAACACGTCAGTGAGTCCAAAATTCAAAGAGCGATTGCTTTCCTGGATGGTGTGGACTCCAGCTAGGTTCTATCTCTCCAGCTTTGTGACTTCAGCTAAAGTCACTTAACCTTCCTGCTTCTTAGCATTAAAGAGGAAACACTGGAGAAGATGGTGTGTGTGTGTGTGTGTGTGTGTGTGTGTGTGTGTGTGTGTGTGTTTGGTTGGTTTTAATTTTTACCTAGTAACTTTTACATTAAGTAAAATTCAACATAACCATCTTTTGCCCCCAGGATTTTCCTATGTCACAGCTCTGGCTACCCTGGAATTCACTCTGTAGATAGGCTGGACTCACACTCACATCTGCCTGCCTCTGCCTCCTGAGTGCACCACCCTTGCCTGGCAATCATATCCATTTTTGAGTGTTCATTTAGCTCACTCTCGTGATGCCCACTAATCACCATGCATCCATCTGCACAGAGCTGTCTCGGTGTCGATGCCAGGTTTAACATCCCATAATACACAGCCACAAGGATTCTCCTTTGCCATTTGCTCAGCTGTCATCTAGAATGACCCTACCACACGCATGTTTCTGAATTCTCCCGTAACTAATGGCCTACAAGACTAAGAAGGGAAGACGCTAGCTGTGTTAATCTGGAATTGAACTGATTAAAAACAAATCTTTCTTTCTCAAGCTTACTTCTCCTAATAGGAGGTGGCAGGTGGCGGTGACCCACTCAGCAGCCTTACCAGATGTTCCAAGATGCCCAGAGAGGAGGATATGAGTGCAGAGGGAGGGGATCATGAGCCATAGACTCAAAGGGCTCCTCTCAACAGCTCCTTCCACCCTACTTCATCCTTAAAGCTCCTGCCTAGTGGGGGGCCAAACTGACCCCTCTCCCCCAGTTCCCTTGTTTTGAGGGCAGAGTTGCTGCTTTATCTCTGAACTCTGGCTTTGGAAGTAATCTCTGTGTGTGAATGGCTGCCAGTTCAGGAAGAAACGTTTAAGTGTTGGAACCAGAGGGTTCAGGTGGGACAGGATTGCCATTATGAAGCCCTCAAGGGAGTGTCTTGGGTCATCCACATGGAGGAAGTGTCCTTGTCATACTTGATGATTCCATGCCTGGGTACCTATCCTCCAAATGCAATCTGTGTCCCACCTGCTTCTCTGTGTCTCAAAGGCAGTGTGCGACTGACTCAGTCCCCCTGGGGACCTTCCGTAATGTCCCCTTCGTAGTATGTTCTTCCCCTGTCGGTGGGTCTCTACTCAAGTGAGTGACGTGAACTGGGCTCACCCGGAGCCTCACGCAAAGCAGCCCTGTTTCTCCCTCCTATCAGCCTTGCCAATGTCGCTCCCTTCTATCAACAGGGTTTGGTATTCAGAATCCACAGACCACCCGGTGGTTGTTTGGAAATGATTGCTGGATTCCTTAGCTCCAGGAGCTTGAAGCGGTAGAGCAGAGTCACTTTGGACGGAGCAGACAAGATCTACTACATGTCGCTGCCGTGGTCCAAGTGCCTTGACCCACTGCTGGTGCCAAATTACTTATAGGAATGACTCCGAGAAGCAGGTATTAACTCTGGGGATTTCTGCTCTGCTGGAAAGGAACAGTGGCTTTCCGTTCTCCTATCTAGCTAGAGTTATGCAGAAATCAGGATAGGCACATAAACCAGGCATGTGGTCAGAGAAGGGAAACGGGATTTCAGGGAATAAACCCCTGGCTCCCCTTGTCAGCAGGCAGTCTTTTCAACTCTGCGCTTGAAGCTGAGTCAAATCTTCCAATCTGTTGTCTGGTCCCTGCTCATCTCCTGAACATCACAACTGTACATTCTGACACTCTTCCTCCTACCCCCACACTCAAAGCATGCCGCCCCCTCATCTTGTACCCGTGTGGCCCCATAATGAGGCCTTTAGACTGTGTTCAGGGCCACCATTTTGTCCACTCCTCCAAGCCGAGTCCTTCTCTCTCGCTCACTCCTGTCTCAAGACATTAAGCACATCAGGATAGAATTACTAAAACCACTTGCCTGCTGCTGAGGCTGGGCTGTGCCTGGCCAGTCGACAGGTAGCTTTATCCTCCTTCCTGTTAACAGTTCTCAACCTTGTGGTTCAACCCCTTTGGCGAACCTCCATCTCCCATAATATTTACATTACAATTCATAACAGTAGCAAAATTACAGTTATGAAGTATCAATGACAATAATTTTATCTCATGGTCACCACACCATGAGAGATCATATTAAAGGAAGGTTGCGAACCACTGCTTTAGGGGCTACGGCTACATCCAGTAAGGTCTGAGGATGTGGTGAGGAACAGTTGAATTTCCCTGGCTCATCAGTCACCAGGTTCCACAAGTGCTGAAGCCAACGAACTGAGCTGTCCCAGGAACCAGGACAACTCAGGTACCAAAGCACACGCTAAAGTCAGCTTCAAGCTCAAGTTCATTCTTCAAACACTATGAAGCACCATGTCAGATGCCATCTACATCCCTGATGCAAGCCAGGTGTTTATGTATCTGCACCTTTTTACATCTAGGTATTTATGCATATGCATTATGGCATAAGCGACTATATTGGGTATATGTTTCTTTACTGTGAACCAGGAACCCTAGGCCCCGAGGCCAAGTCAGTCAGTACACCTGGCTAGGCTGCTGGGGGCCGGCTCCTCAATCTTTCCACAGAGCAGGTTCAGCCACCACCGCTCAGAACCATGGAGTAAGGAAGGCTCCATCCAGGTGGGCAGAGCCAGCTTTTACTTCCTTCCATAGCATCAGCACTCAAGGCAGACGGGGAGAGGGCAACAGCAGCTTGGAGACAGGATGGAGAAGAAATGCAGTCCCCGAGGCACTCCCTAACCTTGCTCCTCCCCGGAACATCCTCAGCTTGTTTACATCACTCCTAACAAGGGTTGGGGCAAGGGTTCTGGATTCTATCTTTAAACACTGATCTTCCAGGATGTTTTCCGTGCGGTGGGGCAGAGGGAAATGAGCCAGGAGGCTCGGGCTTCAGCCTCAGTGCCTGAGGGCCTGTTGTGCAACCACGGGAGCTACCCAGTTACTCCAAGCCTGACCTTTTCCTCTCAGAAAAGAAGCTGCTTCTTCTCCCAGGACTGCGCCTGGGTAAGGGACATTTGCAGACAGATAGGAGCAGACATGAATGAACAGGCTTCCTCTGAAGTCTCCTCAACAGTCTGGGGGAGGGGGCGATGATGAATTTCCCTAGCAAAGGAGGAGTCTATTTCCATAAAAACCAACAAGAGCATCTGTGGACCTGGTGATTCAAATAGCCCACTAATCATTCAGGCATTTCAAAGACGTCCAGGAGCATTTTACTCCGCTCAAACTCCCAAACTAGGCACGAGGGATCTGGCCATGACAAGTAAGGCAACAACCATTCTCTCTGATTTGCTGAGGATTAAATGAAGTAATGCAAGACAGGATATCCCAGAGAGCCCAGCGTGGCAGAGTTGCCTATCACATGGTGGCAACTATATGGATCCGATTGTTAAACGGAGACTCCCACCCCCAACTGTAAAGTCTAGTGATGCAGGCAGAGGAGCAAGGGTAAATGCAAGCCTGGGCAGGTGGGACTAAAGGAAATGCTGTGCCCATTCTGTTCACGTGACCCTCTGCACTTGTACACCCCTTGGTTGAGATGTTCTTGCCTAGTGCGTGCCCCGCTCAGCCCTGACCCTCAGATCCTCGGGATGTGCACCGTGGGGGTGGAGGAAGTAGAGATGGTTTTTGAAGAAGACAGACTTCTGAAAGTGACATGGTGGCAGAGGGAGGAGACAAGGATAGATAGTGGGATTTGGAAGAACTGTAAACTAGGAGCCTAGGTCCAGTGCAGGAGCCTAGGACAGATTGCACTCGACCAGGGGAGCTGGCTCTCCCTGCGCCTACTTCAGTCTGTCTCCGGCACAGAAAGGTGAGCTGCCTTGCTTTTGACCCAATGGGTGAACAAGGCGAGCAAGAGGTCAGTCTGTGTACTCGATGATGGGCAGCCTAGTGTCAGACTTCTATCACCATGGTCCAATGCCAGCTGAGGAAGCCAGGACCCGCAGAATACAATTTCTCTCTCAGCATCTGTGGAATATCAGGAGTCCCCCTCAAAATCCAGGTCCCCCTCACCCATCCCCAGCACAGGCCCCAAAGCGCCTACAATGACCAAGAACAGCTAGTAACATAACCTCGGGCTTTTAAATGTTTTTCTCCCATGAAACATGAACATACATAACTACAGAATCTGAAAGGGGGCTCTTCCAGCTTCTGTATTCCTGATAATTCTGTAGCTGCTGGGTTGTAAAATCTCCTCTAGGACACCCTAACAGTCTGAATGTGATGATATGAAAAATAGCAGTCACCAGGCTAGAATGACCAGATGCTGGGCTTGGACGGCCTGCCTTCTTATGTCTCATATCAAAAATGAAAGACAGGGATTAGGCTATGCACACTTCCCGACAAATACGGGAACTGAGGTATGGAGAATTAAATGCCCAAGCTAGCTGAATTAAAAAAAAAATGACCCTGAATGGAGGTCAGGAAGCTTCGAATGCCATTGTCCTCCCCAAATACATCTTGTCCCCATCTCAAAGAGCAAAGGTGTTGAAGAGCTATCCAAAGGCATGATCAGATGGAGACTTTCTTTAGTACTAGACTTACTGACGTACAAACACATCACATGTGTTAATTAATTGCCATGTGTACTTAATTGTCCTGTATGGTTCACAATGTAGACAGAGGTGGATGGATTCACATGCTAGAAGAAAAGACTGAGGTATCCGAAACTCAAGGAGACTGGCCAAAGGCTACCTGACAAGGAATGGCAGAGTTGAGATTCGAATTCGAGTTTTTGTTTTTAATCCTCTAATATAGTATCCCATCTATCCCAGGGGGGCGGGAGGACATAGAAAAATAAAACAAAGCAAAAATACCAAAACAAAAACAGGAAAAAAGGAAAAGAAGAGAAAAGAAAAGACACAGTCCTAACAGCAAGCCATGTTTTGCTTTGAAACCTTTAAGCCTCACCCTGCACTCCTGGCAGGATGAAGTGAGGACAGGGTGGAACAGGGTGGGGCTCAGCCAGTCCAGCAAAGTGGGCCTGACAGGGACAGGAAATCCAGTGGCAGATCGTCCATAGCTGCAGAAGAGGCCAGAGAAGGCTGTCAGCCTCGGGGTCCAGGCAGACTAGGAGCCAAGGGAAAAGATCAGCGGCAGCCAGGCTGTTTGCTCTGCTCCTAAAAATGTGCCCCTGGTACGAGAAAAAAATCCTGCTACAGTGAGTAGCCAGAGGTGTCTGGGAAGGAGCCACCCAGCACTATAGGAAGCAT
The DNA here is from genome assembly GCF_037038515.1 of Microtus pennsylvanicus. Lineage (NCBI taxonomy): Eukaryota > Metazoa > Chordata > Mammalia > Rodentia > Cricetidae > Microtus > Microtus pennsylvanicus. The sequence goes on from NC_134586.1 coordinate 94,825,960, forward strand.
GGCTCAGATTCTGTAGCCACACCAGAAGTGGGCAGGCTGCTACATAGCACCACACAATCCTTCATTTAATCTCGTTTCATGTACATACAGAATTCCCCAGCAATCAACTGCAAGCCAGTTTTGCTCCAGGGCCAGTATTAGTGATTCTGTCCATCTCCGGTCTGCAGTAGCTCATAAGTGAGCAGGGAAGCAGCTGCTACATTAGTCAAGAAAACCCTCCATGGTGCAGGTCAGATGTTGACAAGGAGGCAGAAGCCAGGGAAGCTATGCCACGGTCCGATCTTGTAGCACCACACAGCTTGGAAATTGGTTATTTGCGCGAATTGGATGCACAAGACAATTGGAGCGACCCTGGCAGCTACGAAAGGGAAAGGACCTGTCAGGACATAGCTGGGATGAGAACCTGAGGACGCACCCACTGCCATGGAGCCTCCAGCATTGTGGGCATGCCTCTGACTCACTGAGGCTACTGGACCCACAGGGGAAGCCATTGCACCTGGAGTGTCATTCTATTGCTTGGGAGATTCCACATAAGCCACAGCTTGCAGCCTACAGGGCTTCATGCCTCTGGTTGCCATGGAAACAGACAGGGAAACCCGAGGTAGAACACAAAGCCACACTGACTCTCCATTCACCATTTGCTTCCTGCACTTAGAAGCGGCTCCTAAAGGATGTGTCCTACCCCAGATCAATCGATTGATTCACCTCTCAGAAAAGCTTCCCCGGGATCCGTGGTCGTGAGAGTGTCCGGTGGTGTGGAGGCTGCGCTGCCCAGGCTGGCTCATTATCTAGACAGTTCCTCTCTAAGCCTTGGTGTTGGGGAAGGGGCAGTGCCATGAGTGCATGTGGCCATGCATTCTCTGGGACAGAAGAAGATGCCCTACCTGGCAGGCAGCCCCAAAAGGCCAGGGATCCCCACATATGGCTAAACCCAGACTCAGTAATCCCAGAGAAGCAGGAAGTCTGGTCCTGCTCTTGGCTTTAGTGCGGCCATGTTTGGGATGTAGGAAACACAGTTCACAATCTCACTGTCCCTGGTTGTCTGCCTCGTACTCTTCCCACTGTTCTACTCTGATTCCAGCGGTCTGGAAAAATCCATCAGTGACTTTTCCAAGCTTCAGGTCAAGGGTAAGATCAGGAGGTCTATCCAGGGCCCTAGCTACCTGTCGGTCTCTTTATTTACTGTTTCCCAGATGACCCGCACCCCCGGGGCAACTGCCTCTTAGAGGTGGCTCCTTCCTGTCCACTCCTGCTGTTGGAGCAGTGAACTATCTAGAAGAACTACTGTCTTCCTCGTTCTTGGCTTTCTTATCCTGATGCCAGCCCCACAACCTCTAGCTCTGCAAGAGGGCATAGCAAAGGACTTCATACATATTCGCAAAATCATCTGATTTCAGAATCTAAGCCCCTCTTCCTCCAACCCCAACCTTCTTTTCTAGGACCCTTAAAGAATAAATATGAGCTATGTCTGGAACCCAGAGAAATTACAGATTGGATCCTTCCATCAGCTAGAGAAACTTCCGTGAGAGCCGGAAAAGCACATTCGTCAAGTGTTTCTGTCCACTGCCTTCTACCTCCTATTTGACACAGACAGGGAATTTTCTTATAATATATATGTATCTTGGGCGTGAGGAACTATCAACACATCTATTTCACCAACTGTCACTCACCATGCAATTAAAAACCTCTCTTACAGTGCAGGGAAAGAGACGGAGAGCACCCACGGAACAACAGGAATGCCTGTAAGTTTTGGTCAACTGGTGGTACCGTCCATAAATGTCAGGACTCCTCAGAAAACTGAGCTTCAGGTAGACTTTGGCAGCTGGGTCCACTAGGTGTATACCTGTCTAACTGTGTCACCTTGCAACAACCCTTTTGGAAAAGAATGGGTCTCAACTTCCTTATCTGTAAACTGACAAAGTCTCTGCCAAATGGGTTTAAGTTTGTTCATTCAAATACAGCAGTGTGAGATGGTTCAGTGGTTGAAGGCACTGGCTGTCAAGCCTGATAATCTGAGTTCAGACTCCCAAATCCATATGGTATTAGGAGACAAGTGAGTCCTACAAATTGTCCTCTGATTTTCACCACAGCATCCATGTGCCCAAACGCGCATATGCATGAGTGCACTTGCAGACATGTGTACACACATGCAAACACACAATTAACAAATCCAAATAAACATGCCAACTAATTAGAAGTCAGTGAAGTTAAGCACAGTAGTTAGAACAGAATCAGTCTGGTCCATGTAGGTCCTATAAAAACAAGACATGGGTCTCATTCGGCCCAGTAGCCTCCAGCATCTAAAGTATTTGGTCCATAACCAGTGCTTAACATGCATTCCTTGAATGAATAAAAGAATATCTGCCATTTTAGAGTTATGAAGCTCAGTGCCATGAAGCAGTGACTGGAAGCCGTGATGCAACAATATCTTCATGATCTGGCAATGCAACAGGCTTGGTGCTAGGGGCCTTACATAGAGCATCTCCCATGAATTGCAGAGAAGAGAAAACATCGTGGTGGTGCACGCCTGTCACCTTAGCACGAAGGAGAGAGGCACAGGGACCACTGCAGGTTTGAGCAAGCCGAGGCTTCACAGCAAGACGCTCTCTCCAGAAAGAGAAAAGGTGGGGTTCAGGGTGCAGGAGAGATGGCTGAAAAGTTGAAAGCCCTACTGTTTGTGCAGAGGACCCAAGTTCAGTTGCCAGCACATATTTGGGTAGCTCACAACCACCTTTAACTCTAAGGGATCCAACACACTATAGGCTGCTGTGCGCACAGAAACACATGTGGCAAACACACACACACAGGCACGCACACATAAAAATAAAAACAAAACTTAAGAAAGTGAGAGAGGAAGCTGAGATCATAGATCTAAGTGGAAGCACCAAGTCTTTCTTGCCACCTTGCTCACTTCCTACTTTCCGACTCCCCATCAGTTAGTTGACTGATGGAGGCTAACCAGTAAGGAGATATAAATCCTGCCAAGCCATATCCAGGAGTTAGGCTGCTTCAAGGGGAAGAGTGGCCAATTATCACAGTGACGAGCAAAGCCCTTCCTAAATGAAATTACAGTATGCTGAGAACAAGATCGCAAATAATGTTTCCTTAGGCATAAATCAGTAAACTGAGCCGGCAGCAACGTGTTAATTCCTCACTCAATGTGCAACTTTGAAAATAGCTGTCTTTGAAAAGGTGTCTCCATGGGGACCCATAAGTTTTCTGGGCTCCCCTTCTAGGCAACGACCTACATTTGGATGATTTCTATGTATCCCTGACTCTCTCATCTTGTCATTGGAATCCTATCTGAGCTGTTCCTATCCAAAAAAAGGAGATTCTCATTTAGTCAACAAATAGCAATGCCTACCATGTTCTGGGAGCCACGAATGAAAGGCTACTTCTGTCCCCAGGAAGTTCACCAGTCCAGCACGAGCAAGGACGGGGGAACAGAGGGCAGCTTCGTAAGGGGTATTTAGGTCAGGCCGTGAGAACCAAGTAGGAGTGGCTAAGGAGACAGTTCAGTCCACCAAGTGTTTGCTGAGCAAGAATCCGAGTTCTAAATTCATGTAAAAACCCCGGTGGCGGCAGGGTGGGGGGAGTATACTTATAATTCCAGTGCTGGGATGATGAAGACATGCAGATCCCCAGGGCTAACTGCCAAGTCAACCTAACTACTGGGCGAACCTTGGGTCCCAGTGAGAGACCTTCTTTCAAAAAGTAACACAACAGTCCTGGCTTCTGGCTCCTGACAAACAGCATCTAAAGTTGACCACTGGCCTCCTCAGGTACGTGCATATACATATATGCATATACACTCACTCCTGTGCACGAGGATAAAGTAGGAAGTGTCTGCCATATAAGCAAAGGGATGCATGGGAAAAGGACACCTAGCCATCCTAGGGAGCTTGTTAGAGGTACAATGGAAAGAAAACTTTGTCCCACCAGTTGGTACAGGCACAAAGACATATGGTCTACATAAATATGAGCATTTCCTGGACTCTACCTCACTAGAAAGAGAGACAGAGACAGAGACAGAGAGAGAAACAGAGAGAGAGAGAGAGAGAGAGAGAGAGAGAGAGAGAGAGAGAGAAGAAAGAACTTACCAAAAATAGAATACCTACAATTTGTAAAATTATATATAGCTATTAGTGAAAGAAAAGCTGAGCCTGGCCTCTAGGGCTCTGATGCATGCCCTGAATCTTTTATCAGGTATAGAAACTTCGGTGGAGGTGGGAGCAACTTAAAGACCTAAAAGGAAGAGCCAACACAGACAACAACACCTTGGAAAGATGGCCTCAGCCTCTGCTGGTGGGGAGGGAGGAGGAACAAGCAGTACAAAGCCCACCTGCATCCCTAGGCCTCCCCCTCCTGGGAGCCCCTGAGTGCACACAGCAGGTCTCAGCGCCCAGCCTGCAGAGGCAGGCACTAAGCAGACAGGCTGCCACACAGCAGATGAAATGAAAGCAACCACCTTAAGAGATAAAGATCTGTGGACCAGCAGCATGTAAGAAGGCAAGTTTCTGAGTTCACATGGGACATTTCTGTGCTGGGAGATGTAAACAGTGATCTGAGGTTAGGGGGTGGAGCCTAAGGGGGGCAAGAAGTCTTGTCCCAGGAGAAGAAGCTAGCTGGACAAAACAGACGGAAGGTCACGGCTGGAACAGTATCCTACCGCTTTCCTCAACAGCCTAGGGATGCAAAGATATAAAGGGGCGGGGGTGGGGGGGAAGCAGACGTAGAGGCCAAGGTCAACACTGATCCCTTTTTTTCTATGAGGAAGGTCTTCCTAGTTCTATTTTATAGTCAAGGCAGTCTGGGCATACAGCTTCGGTGTTCTGTCAGGGCTAGATTTCTTAATAAGTACAAGAGCAGGGGTTGGAACCCAGACAACCATTTGGGCTCACTTCTCTTAAGTTCAGACCTTCCTTTACAGGGTCCATCTGAAACACATGGGTCTCTAGCGATATGCTAACCAAGCAAGTAACCCGATATAACAGAGGCATGGAGGTACTGGGGATTCCCTGTGGCAATGTGGGTAAGTTTTCTCTCTTTTATCAGATTGGGGGAGGCCATGAAGGGTTCTGCAAGATTGAGGGGTGCCCCAGGAAAGCTCAATGAAGGTAGGGGATTCATCAAAATGAGGCTCACTGATGGTGGGTCTTCAGGGTGAACACTGGAGAGGCGCTCCAGACTGCAGAAACACACTCCTTCCCTGAGTCTAGGTGGAATCGACCTTACACCGGAAGGAACTACTATCCACAGACAAGGCTGCTATAGAGCGTGACCTCATCCTTCATCAATCATGAACCCACCAAGCCTTCTGGGCTGTCCATGCCTAATGGCACTCTTCTCCCCCAATGACTTCAAGTTCAGCCGTCACAAAGAGAGTGCCTGCTCTGCATTTGAGTCACGGCATCTTCTTCCTGAACACTAACCACCTTCCAGGGATGCTACGGTTACAGCAGTCTTCTGGAGGAGGCTGCAGCTTGTAAACAGGAAGAGACACTCAAGACAAGGACCTGAATCTAGAACTTAAACCAAGGCCAAAGGCTATCAGGTGAAGCCAAGCTGTCAACGACCAATATAGCAGGGGCGGGTACACCGGCCTTGAGTCTGCACATGACCTTGCGTGTCATCAAAATGACATCGTGTTGGTAAAGCACTGACAGTTCCACTAAAGAATCCTTCAGAGATGGCTCCAGGTTCAGTCAAAGGTAGTCTCCCATCTAAAACCTACACAGAAGTCAGCGCTTGTTCTAAACAAGTGAGACTCAGTCAACTCTGCCACAGGATGCTTTACTTTCTGTTGCTCTTGGGATCAGAAAACAGAAGGCATGCCCATGCCTATATACTTGGGTAGCTGAAGCAGGAGGATACTGAATTCCAAAGTAGCATGGCTATATTACAAAATTATCTCAAAGGGAGAACAGATGAAAGAGAGGAGAGATTGCTATTGGAATAAGCAAACAAGGAGCTGACAAAGAAGTCCTTCTTGGTTGTTTCAGGGCTGTTTCCAAAGGACCACAGAAGAAAGGGCTAGAAATCAGACAAAGGCTGCCTCTGGGCCATGCTCTCTAGTGTTCTGTACCATGAGGATAGTTATACTTCTTTGACTCACTTCCTTTATTCGCTGGAGGTATGTGTTGTAGGAGGCCATTTGTTCGTTTCCTGGCCACCCAGACTTGAAATAACCACACAGAAACTGAATAACTGAATTATTTGCAATACTGTTTGGCCAATAGCTTAAGTGTATTTCTGGCTAACTCTTACATTTTAAGTAAACCTATTTTTATTAATCTGTGTATCGCCACGTGGCTGTGGCTTACCGGCAAGGTTCTGTTCAGTGTCTTTCTCTGGTCTCTACTTCTCTTGAAAAGCATGGCTTGTCTTGACTATGCCTTTTTTCTCCCAGCATTCAGTTCAGTTTTCTCCGCCTAGATCTACTCTACCCTATCACAGGCCAAGGCAGATTCTTTATTCATTAACCAATAAAAACAACACACAGACAGAAGGACTTCCCACACCAGGTGTGATTTTGGGATGTGCTACCCCAACATTCCCTGATGCCTGACTAGGTCTCTAAAGGAATGTTTATTCATGCAGAGCCCATGGGAGATGGCTAGAGCATTTGAGGGCTCATGTGTTCTGTCAGATAAATGGAGTTCTTGACAGCCAAGTTAGCTTCCTACAGACATTCATGCACCTTCTGCTCTTTCTTGGTGTTAACTCTGAGACTTCAGCAGTCCCACTTTCATAGACACTGGCTACAAAGTGCACATGGGCTCAATGGTGGAGTGCTCATCATAATGTCCAAAGAGGGTTTGCTCTGCAGCCCCTCTCTCTCTCTCTCTCTCTCTCTCTCTCTCTCTCTCTCTCTCTCTCTCTCTCCCCCTCCATCTTTACAAAGAATTAAGTAAATTGACCACGCCTTATTTTGTAGGCGAACAGACGGTAAAGAGAATATCTTAGGTCAATACATACTCATCTTCCAAACGAGAACATCAAAGAGGGAGAAACATGCATGTTAAAACTGAAGAAGAATGAAGAGCCACCATGGCAAAGCCATGACAACATAATGAGGATGAGCATGAGGTTGAGAGAGGGCATCCCAAGGTCATAAAAATGATTAAAGACAAAAGCATAAGGACCAATCACCTGTGTTTCAAGGGCTGGAACATCTGACTGAAGAAGGGAAAAGGTGAGAATCACCCACATCCTAATCTTAGGGGAGCCTGTTTCTTTACTTGGTTAAAGAAAAAAAATGAAGCCATTTCAATAAAACCAGGACATTAGCTTTCAGAGTTGCTAGTGCCCACCCACCGCCACATGTAAAAATATGCAAAGGATAACCAACCTTTATAGGCACAAGAAGCCCAGAAGCTTTCTACATGTTGTATGCACAGCTGGATTATAATCACCCATGAAATTATTCCATTTGGGTTAAGTAACAACAGGCCCTTCTCCTTTGCTAAGCCCCAAGTGCTTGCCAGACATTAAGTCCCCAATTAATTTGAAACATGGAGGAGAAAATAAACAAATGAGAGAAAGAAAGAAAAGAGAAAGAAAGAAGGAAGGAAGGAAGGGAGGGAGGGAGAGAGAGAGAGAAAGGAGAGAGAGAGAGAGAGAGAGAGAGAGAGAGAGAGAGAGAGAGAGAGAGAGAGAGAGAGAGAGAGGATCACAAATGACTAGATCAGGCTCATGGAGAAAGGGACAATGGACTTCTGCAAACAATGGCGTGAAAATACCACAGGCCACCAAGCTGAATGTCAAAGAAAACAGAAGGCAGATAGGCCTGCTCCCAAGTTCTATGTAATTTACAGAGAGTACCAAAGAAATGTCAGCAGGATGAGGGCATGAAGGAAGTGGACCAGACTGCCATCATATGGTCCAGCGGAGAGTCCTGACATTCCCTACCCTCTTCTCCAGTTCAGAATGATCTAGTTCAAGACTTGAGACTCCATGGACTCAGGTGTGTGGATCCTCTTAAACAAGTCTTGGGGCATAAAGAACAAATGGGTGATGAGGGCTCTAAATGCATTGCTTGCATCCCTCTAAGAAAATCTATTCTTCAAAGGAAGTTTTACAAGCAAAGAGAAAGATGGGCTTCTCAGAGGTTGGCTAAATGGAACCTGATGAGTTAATGGTCTATCCATGAAGCCCAGATGCTCATATCTTGAACAGATGCTTCTTGAGACAGTCAGTCAGGCCTCCTTGGTGCAAAAGCTTACACCATCAGCTCCTCACCTGGCAAGCCAGTCCTTCCAACGTTACCTCTGATAGGCTCTTCTCACCTTACCATGTTCCTTGGTTCTTCAGGATCCAGTTAGAACTAACAACCCTACATCACATCACACAGGGCTGAGGACTTGCCTCTAGCTATTGTAGGTCTGTTGTCTGACATTCACTACCAGTCCTGGGGGGCACACCTACTACATGCATAGGAAACAGCTACATTGTAGTGGGAGGGCTATAAACAATGTCCTCTAGGTAGTGAGTGTTCTGATGGCACAGGGTCTTTAGAAGCCTGCCTTTGTCGACTTCAAAACTGCCACACTGGCTTGTAGCCCCCTTCAGAATGCATTACACAAAACACACACATTCAGCAGGCCACAGACTAACCCCATCCCCTGGCCTTTGAACATTTCACGATAGGAGTAATGGCTTCTTGTTTGCCGAGGATAGTGCGGGGACACCACAACATTCTCTCTTTGTTCTCTTTGCCTTAACCCTCACCTGGACAGCAGGCAGCAGAACAAGCTCCCTGCCGATGCAGATGGAGACACTCTATCAAAGCAGCCACACACACCACACACACACACCACACACACACACACACATCTGCATGGGTTGAGCCACTCACCTCTCTTCATCCTTGAAGATAAATTTCCGTAGCTTGAGGTCACGCAGCACCAGCCCTCCATCGTGGCAGTGGGCCACAGCAGAGGCAATCTGGTAGAACAGTCGGGCTGCCTCCTCCTCCCTCAGCTTCTTGCAAGTGCGGACAAAGGAATGCATGTCTCCATAGCTCCGCTCAAAGAACACATAGGCTTTGGTCTCCCCCAGGAGGATTTCTGTGATTTGGTTGATGTTGCTGTGGGCAGACAGGCAGAAACACGGGGCCAGGGACTCCTGGTAGCAGCTGATCTCAAACACCTAAAACAGAATTGACAAGATCCCAGTCAGCGTCAGCGGTGCCTCCTACAACCCAAACCGCAGAATGCTGAAGCCTCTCACGGGCTTGTGCTCTGACATGGCATAAAGGGTATGAAACTCAGACCCCGAGCACACCAGTTCTGCCTGCTACCCACTGTATAGTGCACAACTAATCTCTTGACTGCCCAGAACCTCCTAATCTTTGACACAAAATGGGTAAATGAAAATTGATTCAATATTGGGGGGATTTTAAGGGAAAAATGAAGTAAATAAACAAATGCTAAGCTTTATTATTCAGTGTGTGTGTGTGTGTGTATGCCTCTGTGTCTATGTGTCTGTGTATGTGTGTATGTGCCTATGTGTCTATGTGTGTCTGTGTGTCTCTGTGTGTGTGTATCTGTGTGTGTCTCTCTCTGTGTATGTGCCTGTATGTCTATGTGTGTGTGTGTCTGTGCCTGTATGTCTATGTGTGTGTGTCTGTGCCTGTGTGTCTGTGTGTGTCTCTATGTATGTATGTGCCTGTATGTCTGTGTGTGTATGTGTCTGTGTGTGTGTGTCTGTGTATGTGCCCGTGTGTCTGTGTGTATATATATGTGTCTGTGTGTGGAGGCCAGAGGTCAACCTCAGGTATGCCTCCTCAAGAAACTTCATACCGGGTCTCTCACTGGCCTTGGACATAGAGAGCCCTGGAATCCTCCTGTCCCTGTATTATTAGAGTATGCAACACCACATTTAGCTTTTTAGATGTGAATGTCAAGAGTCAAACTCAGATTTTGTTTGTTTGGCAAGCACTTGACTGTCTGAGCTAGTACCTAAGTCCAAAGGGTTTTATTATTCTCCCCAGGAGAGAACATATTTATAGAAGAAAAAATGACTACAAAAAATACTTAGAGAAAAAAAATCAAGTGACCACTGGGCAAAAACATCTATTTATGTTTTATAAATGCACCAAAATGCACACGAAGGAACAATTAATTCATCATACATCTAGACTTTCCTTAATAGTTCTCCACATGCGATGAATTCATTTTACAGATGGGCAAACCGAGGCAAAAGAAACAAGCTTAAATCTTGCCCCCAGTGGCAGTGTTAGGAATAGCATATGGGCCGTCTCCATAGGGGATCGGACTGGCTTCCTTCCACAGATACCTAACTCAATGAATCAATCATGCAATGATTTTTCTATGAATCAGAGTTAGCCTGTGAAATGCCACCTCGCTGTTCCTTAAAAAGAAAAATGCACCGTCAATGCCTTCTGAACAGATCGACCTAAGAGAAATGAACACAATAGAAAAATGTTGAGGGTGGAAAGGGGAGCTTTCCATTCATTTCAAAGCCTATACTAACTCAGCTACACCAGCACTTAGGATTGGAATGGGGTTTCCCTTGCTCTGGGCAGGGTGGGAGGGATGTGGTAAGGGGAGTGTTACTTGGAAGTGGTATGGGGTGGGTGAGGGGGTGTTTCCTTTAAAAGCAGGTCTAGCAGAAACTCTAGCTTGTCTTCTGTGCAGCAGTGAGCGCCTGTCAGTTGGTCCCAGGTGAAACCCCATCCCCAGTATTTGGAGAGAGGTAGGAGAGATGCCAGAGAAACCCCCTGTCTAGGGGATCATCATCACTCTGGCTGGCTTCATCCAAATAGGATGGGTAACGCGCAGAGACAAAGAACCTCCCTCTTTGTAAAAATACCCTGACCTAGACACCACAACCTTCCCTGGGTCCTGATCCCACCCAGGAAGCTCTGTCTCAATTCTCTTCACTGCCAAGGTTCAGTCTCAAATGCGTGCAATATCTTAGAACCCTCTGAGGGATTCCTGGACTTTCTGGGGCCCATGCAGGAACACAGGCTGCAATGTAAAAATCCAGGAGTTAAGTAACTGAGCATTAAAAAAAAAAAAAGAAAAAAAGAAAAAAGAAAGGAAGGAAGAAAGAAAGAAAGAAAAAAGAAAAAAAAACCTGTGAGTCAAACAGGGACAATAAGCACCTCAAGGGGGCTGGTGCTAACTGGGGCCGAGGAAGCAAAGTCAACAGAAAGGCTGTGAATGAGCCATAATGAGGTAGCTCAGGAAAGTGGCACAGCTGTTGCCACTACACCCTCGAATTTAAGAATGAATGCTGGAACCTCCCCGGAGACCACAAATCACACCCAGATATTGTCAAAGGATGACCTCAGAGCGGTGACCTCAGAGGCCTGCTCAATTAGGAATCTGAAATGCTTGAGTCAACCTTAGCACAGAGACAGCAGGCCACAAAACCAGGGAGGAATTTCATCGAGGAACACACATGAACACACACACACACACACACACACACACACACACAGTGGCTAATATCAACAGGCTGCATTATGTAACAAGCATGATTTGCTCTGCAGGGCCAGGATGTGGGTTCTGTCTCCACTGCCTACAGTTCTAATTACTTATAATGCACTTCCTGTTTCCAGTTACCTTTAAAATAACAATAATAAAAATAAAACAAAACAACCTTCGGCTCAGCATGGTTAGCCTGCTCTCCCAGAGCGGGGCTGAAAAACTGAATGGACAGAGAATTAATGAAAGTACCCAACAAATTCACAGTCGATCTCCAGTGTGGCCATCCCCTTTTGTGGGAGAGTGTAAAACTGCAAAATGGTGCACAGAAAAGGAAAAAAAAACTAAAAGAACTGCTTACGTCCTCCTACACGGGAAGGAGCCAAACTTTTATTAGTGGCTATAACAGGCATTTATAGGCTTGGATTGGTATTTAAACAATCACCCTCAAGTGCAAAAAAAAAAAAAAAAAATCAAGCCATGAGCCTAGATGCCAGCTCCTTTTAAATGTTTAATTGGGAGCCTTGGTTATATAATGTGACAGTTCAGATAAGGCCCTACGATCAGGCCACATTCATCATGTCTGAGGGGGAAAAAAAAGAAGTGCCCATTCTGCCAAGATAGTAATTATGTCATTTTGCACAGTAGCTACAAGAATTTTTGTGAAAACAGCTAAACAACCCTTAAAGATCTGCCCCTCCTTTGGCCAACTAAAGTGGGCACGTGGAGACAATAATCAGGCTGGGGAATTTGGGCTATTTTCTTGGAAGGTCTACTCTGCATCCCCCTCCCAGAAAAGAATGCCCTCCGGAACCCTCTGCAGAGTCTTCCCCAGTAAACACAACCTTTCTGTTTAATCTGCTTTTGCACTTTTTCTTGCAAGAACACCCAGCTAAGAAACAGGAACCCCACACGCTAAGACATCAAAAGGAGGTGGATTCAACATTGTAGCAAGCTTTAAAAAAAATGCTTCACAGTGCATATATTGGGGTAGCTCCCAGCATCACCCTCATAAAACTCTCCTGGAGAGTCTGGCACACAATTATGTTTGTAGAAGTCACCCACAGCACCTCAGGTAAGAAGGCAGGAGAACAGAAGCTGCCGAGTTGTAAAGGGATGACCTCTGTCAAGCAGAACAATGATATTGCACTTAAATCCACTTGCAGCCACACTGTAATTGGTGAGGGGCTGATTCAATCTTTGCAATAACTAAACCAGCAGATTAAGTACAGTTTGGGGCCAGAGAGCAAGTCTGCAAACGACACTGTAAGGTCAGCCTACAGTGAAATATGTCTTGAAGGATCTGAAATGAGAAAGAACAGAGGCCAGAGACAAGCCTGGTTTTAAACAAAGAAATAATAGCAAGATGCTCCTGCAGGATTTGGCAGCGGATTCTCATTACTTAAAATCATCTCTAGTCTTTGGGAGGAAAAAAAATAGTAAAATGCTGTGCTGAAGTTGAGCAAAGGGAGGGGGAACACCGACTGCCGATGATGGTGCATATTTCATAGGAGAATGACAGCTTGGTGGATTCATTCATTTCCAAGGATGACTGTCCTATTGTGCAGTGTGCAGGGCTCTCCACAGGCTCAGAGTTGCCTACTGAATTTAATGCTTTAGCTGGGCATAGCTGCTCTTGATTACACTAACTTGGAGAAGATGCCCCCAATGCCTAGTACATGCAAAAAGCAATATTTAAAGAGTCTTTGGTTTCCTTTAAGTTCAGAAATAATCTCAAAACTGCCTGGAGATCTTCACCCATCCGGTTTTTGCAAGGAAAGCGCTCCAATTCAACACGAAATAGGGCGATTTCACAAAGCCGCCAGCAATGAATGAGGAAAGTGTAATACAGTATTTGTAGCACAGACGTGCATGGTACCCATTTCAGAGGCAGCAGGAACCCCACTTCCCCTCAAGAAATAAAGAAAACAATGCAAAAGACCTAAATTTTAGTGGTAATGTATTCTTGATCCACATCCAGTTCTAGGTAGTATTGCTCTCCCCTGCATAGGAAAGAGACTGTAGTCGAATATTTTGTTACTACTCTCCTCAGTCCCCTTGGTGAACGCACACAAAGACACACAGACACAGGGAGACACAAAACGGTCACTGTTCAGGGTCAAAGACAAAAAGGAAACTGACATGCCCTTCTTGCTATTAGCACAGGGGGTTCCAAAGGACAGTCTCTAAACAGGCAACGGTGGTGTTGTGGGTGCCATGGGAGCAGCCACCAGGGTGTGCAAACAGGAAATCTGAAGATGCGAAGAAACCCGGACAAAAAGACAGAGCCAGAGGGTTCCTTGCTCTCCCAAAAGTGCGCAAGGGTTGATTTCTATTCCAGCCTTCCTTTCCAGGCTCCAAGCAAAAGAAAAGGCTTTAAAACGCCCTTGCCCACTAGAGCCCTGGGCTCAGCCAGAGGGGACAGTGTTTTGCTTTTTGTTTTTTGTCTCCTTTAAAGGGCACCTTTGGAACAAAGGTTTAGCACCTGCAGACTGCTAAGAACAATGGCTACAAAGGGAACCAAGTGAGCTGTGTCTGAAAACCAACCAGGGATTCCCTAGTCCTCCTGGGGAGGGGAGGGGGCTCGACGGAGAGAGAAATCCCCAGGCAAGGGTACCCAACCTGGTGCACAGGAGTTCGACCAGCTTCCTAGGGCACGCGTGTCCGTGCCCCTGCTCAGACTTACAACCCACCCCGGCTCTTCCCAAAACGCCCCCGCCGCAGCCCGCCCTATTGTCTGAAAGGGTCTAAAAACTTCGCAACTCGTCAAACGTGGACAGACACACAAACAAATCCATTTAACAAGGCCACGCGTAATGATTCCACGAACCTCCCGCCCCTGGACTCCAGGGCTCAGCGACCTTCCTCCCTATCTCAGCCCCTGCCAGAGGACCCGGGATGATTTTTTTTTTTTTAAGCAAAAGTAATGCCGGGCTGGTTACCTTGCACACCAGCTCCTCTCCGCTGTGCAGATGTACAGCGCGGAAAACGTGGTCTCCCTCCAGAGGCTCCAACAGTAAGTATTTCCCGATGCATGAAACGCAATGCGACAAGTTCGGAGTCTCGGGCGGGCTCGGAGAGCCAAGGTTCGGGCTGAAACTCTGGCTGGGCTCAGCGGACCTTATAGACGACAGCTCTTCGAAATCCTGGGTTTTGTTCCGCGATCTCCCATATCTCGCTATTGTGATAGGGGTAGACCTGTGAATGTTCATGAGTGTGGGGAATCGCACACGACCAAACAAACAAACAAACCAAAAACCCCGCTGGAGAGATGGATGAGCCGCGGCTGCAGGCGCCTCGGTGCCACCGACTTAAAAGGATCAAAAGGGGAGGGGACGCGACTAGGGCTCCGTGGGGGAAGAGTTAGGCGCTAGCCCCCGGATGGGCGCCGCAGGGCAGGTCCCCGGCTGCGAGCCCCGCTCCCGGGGGTGCTCGCTCAGCAGACAACTCGGGTCCTTTTGTTACCCCGACGCAGCCAGCGCGGTGCAGAACCGCGCTCTGGAGTATGTGGGTCTCTGTTCACAGCGTGGATCTGAACGAGTGAGTGTGCCTCTGGCTTGCGGAGCTGCAGCGCCGGAATCCCGAGCGATCCCCAGCTGAGGATCCGCAGACCGGGCGGAGGAGCCCTGCGTGGAGTTTGTGCAGTCTTCAGGGAGCGCGCGGCGCCGGCTCGCCCTCCACGCGTTAGAAACCAAACAAAAAGAAAAAGGAAATAAGCACCAGTCTACCGGCTCACGCCGCGCGGCAGTCAGAATCCGCGCTGCACCCCCCTTTTTTTGGTGAAAAGGGTGGGGGGCGTGGAAGGGGGTGCTAGAGAGGGCAGTTACCTAAGTCTTAACTGTAGATGGCGTCTGAGGCTTTTCAAAAAAAATCGCAGAGCTCTCAAAAAAAAAAAAAGTAGACAGGAAAAAAAGCAAAATAGCAAAGGAGCATTTAACTTGGAGCGGTCAGCGGTGCCAACAAAAGATTGCAAAAACTGAGCAGGGAGTGCAGGAGTGGAGGAGGCACAGGTACCACGACAAAGCCCAAGGCTGAGCCCGCTCGAGGTCAGCACTGGCTCCTGCTGTCGCCGCTTGCTCGCGTCCGGGATCCTCCTCCGAAGGAAGCAAGAAGTGCGGGTGGTGACCTGGGCAGACCAGCGACCAGCGGTCTCTGTGTCCCTGGCAGGAGCTTCCAGGGGTCCTGCAGGAGCTGGCAGCAGATGCTCCCCGGACCCTGCCAACCAGCGGCGTTCCTTTCCCGCTGCACAACCGGGTCTTGAGCCTTGGAAAAATTTGCAAACCACTCTTTCCTTCAGATGCCTTGCGACCAAATTGCACGGCGGGGTTTGTTCTGGAGGAGAAAATTGAAATCGACGGCTTTTCTTCCTTTATTATTTTTTTCTTGCCACCCAGAAGTAGGAGAGGATCGTGTATTTAAAAATTAAAGGGGATGGCCAGGCGCCCTAGGCCAATCCCGGCGCTCAGCACGCCCGCATCCCCGGGCGAGGCGGTATTAATAGTTACTTACGTGGCCGGGGATCTCGGAGCGAGCCCGGCTGTGTGTGCGCGTATGTGTGCGCGCGCGCCCCGCTCGCTCGCGCTCGGTCTCCCCATTCAATGTCACCGACACATTTCCTCTGAGCCCCCGCCCTCGTCGCCGGCCCCGCCTCACCCGCGCCCCGGCCCGTGTCATTGAACCGGGCGCCCATCAATCAGCGGCGCCGCTGCCAGTGCGCGCACGGCTCCCCAGCGCCCGCCGGCGGCCAGGGCAGCTGCAGTCACTCCTGCAGCGCCCCAGCCTTGGGCGCCGGCCTCGCCCCTGGAAGGCTTGGCCAGGCGGGAGGTAAACAGTGCTTTATATCCTTCCGCGGTCCAGGGCTCCGGGCATGCCTGGCCTGCTGCGCGCGCTGCTGAGCTAGGAGGGATGCTGGGCTGTGTATCTACCCCCGCCGCCACGCAACCAAGGCGGGCGGGCTCAGGTTAACTTTGGGAATTAGATCCTCTTCGTTCTGGTTTTCTGCAGAAAGCCATGCGTCCTTGGAGCTTCGGGCCCCCTCTGCTGTGATGTTGACAGAGGAGCTGCTTAGTTTCTGAAGAACGATAATTGCAACAGCCCTGCTTCCCAGTCTCTAGAATTAGTTTCATTCTTTCTCTACAGCGCTTCTCATTTCACAGAAGTCCTTTGTGGGCTTTTGGTCGGTGTCGCCACCTCCTCCTCCCTTCCCCCACTCCTCAGTTACAGGATTCCGGATACTTTCAGCATCTTTTAGCTTCAGGGCAAGGTCTATTTGGAGGCTCAGGGAGAGGCACCTTTGCACCCACACTTCCACCGAGTGATGTTGGCTTCCAGCCAGAGCTGGGCTTCTCAGGAACACATTCAATGCTGGGGTCAAAGGAAGGCTGCACTTTCTCCCCAGGCTTATTCTTAACTTCCTGGGAAGGTTCCGGAATACTGGCTTGAGCAGACCCGGGGAAGTTCAGGCCAGGGCTTCAGACTTCAGCTTCTAGACCTTACCAAATGCATTCTGGTAAAAGAAGCAATATACTAGGGGGAAACAGGAAGAGAAAGAGATGGCCTGGGGCAAGGCTGCTGGGAGTCCTCTGAGTTTTTACCTGCTTAAGGCACCTCTTGCTACACAGGAAGGCAACAGTCTTCCGCAATACCACTTTTGAACAAAATAGACAACTAGTTATAATTATATTAACTGGGACAACAGTCGCTCTAATGATAAGGAGGTCCCTGGGGGCTAACTGGGAACGCCAAAAGGACTTTCTTGTCCAGCTGGCCACCCTAGAGGACAGATTTGGAAGGAAAATAAAGTGGTCCATGTCTCTCGACACTTCTCACATCCTTCTCCCTATTCATCTGCCTTGGACTCAGTCTCCTGATTCCTTAATCTGGCATAACTACATGAAGATGTCACCATGAATACAGACTGGTGTATTTCTGTAGTTTTGGCCAAGTTTAAGAACAGTTCTTAGGCAGTCACTACTGGGGATCCATGGAGAAAGGTTCCGTGTGGCCTCTACCAAATTTCCCCATGATAAGGTTTGAAAGAGCCACGTTCCAGCACCAGTCTCTGATTTCAGAAGAGAATTAGGTCGGTAATTTTCTTTCCTACCCGGGTCTCTACTTTTCATCAGTTAAATAACACCCCTGCTGACCTCATGAGATTCCTACAGCTGCAGTTGCGGTTCTGGGAAGTCTGTGAAGGTGACTTACGACAGTGATTCTCAGCCTATTGGTCAAACGGCCCTTTCTCAGAGATCGACTATCAGATCCCGTGCATATCAGATATTTACATTATGATTCATTACAGTAGCAAGATTACAGTTATGACGTAGCAACGAAAATAATTTGATGGTTGGGGGTCACCACCCCATGAGGAACTCCATTAAAGGGCTGCAGTGTTAGGAAGGTTGAAAACCACTGGCTTACAACAAGCTAAGCCTGGGTGCTGAAGATCCAAGTATGAGTAAGATTTGATTTCCTCCACCTAAGAGCTCAGTCTAGCCCCAGAGAAGGAATGTGAAACAAGTCATCCCCATTGTATGACAATGCACCCACTACAAGAAGAGGGCCCCAAGGAAGTACGGGCTTTCCCAGGACTCCAGGAAGTTTGCCTGAACACACGCTTTCTTCTTTTCTTTACCTTAGAAGAATCCAGGGAAACTATTTATTGAAACCTACTACATGCTGGAAAATGGATATGGAGATATGGCTGTTGAAAATACAGATTTTCTTTTTTTGTGGACCTTGTATTAGTCCAATGAGTCATAAAATAATACACATATAAGATATTAGTGTTAGCGTTTTAGGCAGAGAAAAAATATGCAAAACAACGGAGTAGGGAGGTCTAGCTTTTTGATAATGGTGCTGCACTGGCCAGGTAAGCTATAGAGCTCATTGCAATTAGACGGGAAATGACTGGCTGTTTTGCAGCTGAAGATGGTGGTCTTCTGGTAGACAAAAAACAAAAACAAAACAGATTCCACGCCAAGCTGACTTTCAATAAGGAAATGACAGGGTTGTATTGGGATCCTAGGAAGAACACACCGGTGCCCATTGTGGAGTGATTTCCAGTGGGCATCAGAGAGACAGGAGAGCCTTGTAGAAGTAGCAGATGAAGCAAAGCCTCAGCCCACACTGATGCCTGATGGATCCTGCCCACCACTGGCAGTGAATTCATCACTTCTTAGAAAGTGATACAGCAGTCACACTGTTCCTCTGTAAAGCCCTGTGTTTAGGGTGACATTCACAAACAGTACAGGAGAAACTTGATCATTTATACCACAGACGTGACTGTCTTCATGGATGCTGATTTGGCACTTTTCCTCAAGCGACAGAAACCTATTAGAAGATGGGTGGGAATCTCCAGAACCCCAGTGTTTACCCACAGGATCTTAGATCATTCTGAGATATCTTGCTCTCTAACATGGGATTAAAATCTGAATTTTGCTGACACATGAAATCTAAGAGGGATACCTATATAAACCAAAGAACATGGTATTCTCTACATAATAGAAACCTGCTGTTATTTACTGTAATTGTTGCAATGGCTGGGATACAGCCACATAAAGCAACTCAACATATAGTAATTAATAATGTAAATAATGGGTAAAATGTTTCCAGTGTCAATAAGGCATGTAAGATATTAAACATAATTATAGGAATAGGGTAAATACAGTGTATTTGAGATGTATTGAGATGCTGCGTGGGCATTCAAAGAAGGATTACACACTTAGAAAAGTATAACTTTTTCCTAGTCCATATTGAAGTAAAGTCAGTCAAATGTTGCCACTATCTCAGGTTATAGGCTGCCATACTATCTAGAATTTCCCATTGCTCCTTCCTTCTCTCCATAGCTCATTAGTTTATTTATTCAGCAAATTTTTGTGCCCACTATATATAATGTTCTAGCTAAGTAAGTTTCTCTAGAAGAATAAAACATATAGGATATACATATTATATAATATGTATTGCATTATGTTCCTCTAAAAAACATATATATGATATAATATATACATATATGTGAGTATTTATTAAATTTATTAAAGAATGTATTACAGTAGTTTACAGACTGGCTGTGATCCACCTAGTCTACCAATAGAAAGTTCAAGAATGTAGCAGTTGTTCAGTTCTCAGGGCTGGATGTCTCAACTGGTCTTCAGAATAAGAAAGAATCATGAAGAAGTAGACTCTAAAGCCACTGAAGGGATGAACATGCCACAGTAAGAGCAAGAACAAGCATGCAAAGTGCAAGCTCTTCCTTCTTCCGAGTCCCTCAGATAGGCTGCCACCAAAAGACATGGCCCAGATTTAAGGTGGCTCTTCCCACCTCAAAAGATCGGACTTTAGCATTGATCTTCCCACTTCAAATGACTCAGTTAAGAAAAAAAAAATTCCCTCACAGGGAACTGTACCCATCTGCTTGTCTTTTAGTTAATTCCAGGTACAGTTACATTGACAACTAAGAATAACTACCACAAGAGGTGACAACAGTTCTCTCTTAATTCTAACAAAACATGCCCAAGCACAAAAACTCACAGGAAACTTCCAAAATGAGCTGTATGGTTTATGAGTTCAAGCTGTGTGTAGAGTTCAGCCTATCCACCACTGCAGACTTCACTGCCGTTGAGATGTCTCTTCGTGGCTTCTCTGGAGTTGTGTAAATCGCATTGTCTCAGCTCAGTCTGGGCGCTATAACAACACAGCAAACTGGGTGACTGAATAATGAAACACATTTGTTCCTCACAAGTCTCGAGACTGAGAAGACCTGGCATCTTGTCAGGACCTGTATTCTAGCTATACAGTGTCTTTTCGTAGTGTCTTTGTGTGGTGGAGAAGGAGAGGCTGAAGCCTCTAGTATAAGGATGCTAATCCCATTTGTGACTTGACAAAGTTCCTACTTCCTGTTACGGTCATGGTCAGTGAGTGTTGTGCCCTGTGAATGTCAGAGGAGTACAAACATCTGACCTGGAGCAGCACTCCTTGAACATACCTGGTGCTTCTTCGGGCACCCTGATCTTTGAGCTGGACCTGGAGTATAAACATCTGACCTGGAGCAGCACTCCTTGAACATACCTGGTGCTTCTTCGGGCACCCTGATCTTTGAGCTGGACCTGGAGAGCCCTGGGACTGCTTGGTGCTCACCTCAGTTGCATACTGCGCTTTCAGCACACCAAGATCTTCCCTCTTTGCTTGGCTTGGGTCACACCTGTCCCGTCCCACTTTCTGTGTGTCCTTGTTGCTCTGGAATGTTTTCTCAAGACATTCCCACCACCACACAACTCACTGTATTTACACAGTTCAAGGTTGATTTCCCAAGTTCCCTACTTTGTCCTTGACTGCATAGTCCATTGATGCCTCCTTAAGCCTTTGGCTAATTCTGGAAAGCATGGCTGCCGCTCATTTCTGCTAAGAAGAGGGAAGGGATGGGGAAGAAGTTTCCTTCCTTTGTATCTATAGCCACATTGGTATCTATACATTCAGCAAGGCCCAGACGTGCTGTGCTTATATACTTAGGAGAACTTGAGATGCACTGGGTGCAGGATGAGGCCTGGGACACACTTCTAGGCTTTTGGCACGTATCGGTTGTATTAGTATCACATAAACTGCTCCATTACAAAGAAAATCTTCTCTGTCACTCTTTTTCAGTACTTGTAAGTCTTGTATTGTGCTTTTAGGGTTCTAAATCAGTCCAGTATTTCTCCCCAGTTCTTATAGAATGCTTTGAATTGCTGCCCCCAGTTTACAGATGAAGACACTAAGACCAAGCAATACTAATTTATTCCAGGATAGCCCATTACTCAGTGGCCCTAAAGGTCTTTGCCTGTGTGCATGCATATTTATGTGTGTGTGTGCATGAATGCATGCGTGCGTCCGTGTGTGTTTTCTGTGCTAAGGAAAAAGAAGCAAGGAAATGAATTTATTCTGAAACTGTTTTTTTTTTTCACTACAACGTATCCGTCATCACACTTTCTAGAGTTGAGTAAGCCTTTGGCTTAAATGGGCCACTTAAAATTCTCCCACAAAGGTGATTTCCTTTCTCACTGTATTTTTTTTCTATACTGTTCATATTCTGGGAATCCATTTCTTATTTACAAGGTGATTCCTAGTAGTGACTGTTAAAAGGTGACATTTTGGTTAAATATTTGTTGTACCATGGCTAGCGGGAGATGTACTTTTCCTATTGGCTAAATGATCTACCAGGAAAGTCCAATGTATAAATACAGAAAAGCAAAGAAAAAACATTTAGAAGGGCATACTTGTTCCCTCTCTCCCCCACCTTGGGGTCTTCGTCCTGTACCTTCTCTTATTCTAAGAATAAGAGAAGCTACAGGAACTTATTCTGGGAATATTAGTTGTTGTGTGCCCAGCACTGAAATGAGATATAATTGGTTGTGGGGAAATCAACTTGTGACAGTTTTCTGCATAGTACAAGCTGCCTGCTGTCCCAGTGAAAGAAAACAAAAGAGAAGTAAAAAGGAAAGAGAGATGACTGTTCTGAGGTATGGTAGCAGAGAAAGTTATTGTAGATGAGAGGGAGAGGGTATCAGAGACAGGGACATCTGGGAGAGTCCAGAGTGAACATGAACAGACTAAGCTGGGTGATGTGAGGGGGTGAGGAGCTGAGAGAGGGGTACAAGGTATAGCAGCCAAGAGGGCAAAGTTATGAAAGGGGAGAGGCAGGTAACCCAAACGGTCAGATTATATAGGGAAGGGCAGCCCAGACCCTTTGCGATGGAAAGTTCAAGGTAGGGGGTGAATATACCATCCAGGAGGACCTTGTAACAGGTAGGGACTCAGGGATGCTGGGCCAGGTTCCCTTTGGAACATTAAATAGGCACCTCTGCTCTCTGTCCCAGGGTATGAGACTTAACTCTGTGCATTTGTGACTCACTGAGCAGACCAAAGAGGAAAGTGAACACAGGTAAAAAGGAACACTTACTTAAGTGCTGAAAGGTACAGTCTAGCTACAGAATTAGGTTCCTGGCCAAGGATTCTATTTGTAGGGTGTTCTGGTAAATATACCATGTGCTTCTATGCTTGGCTCCAAAATATAGCTCTCTAGGTGGGGCAGCAGCTCCAGGGCCAGGACATCCATGTTTCAAAAGTCACTTGGAATTGCTTGACCCTCATCTTAGATGGAAAAGAGTAATGGCACCATACTTACAAAGGAAGGGGAGAAACGAAATGGTGATTAAGGATTCCTTTCAGATGTTATGATGCAGTCTTCCATAAGGTCAAGATGGGCATAATACAAGTAGACGAATGTGAACAAGGATGAATTGCGTTTTCATCCAACTTGGGCCCCAAAGTCAGGCAATTATCAATTGGCTTTTGGCTTGTCTTTGGCTACGATCTTAGACTAAGAAGAATAGGAATTGATATGTGTACCAGGCTTGCCAATTCATAAGATACTTGTATATTTTGTCTTCTTTAACCCTCACAGTAGTATCCTAAAGGAGGTTTCATTACTGGTCTCATGATCAGGCACTGAGTCTGAAGGACAGATCCAGTCCACCCATTCACTGGCATAAGCTGTGACCCTGTGATGATGGCCTTGGGCAACTGTCCTCCATTTCCTCTTCTCCATCCATCCCTCCACCACTTTCTTTGTGTCTAAACACAGTTCCAACTTGATGACAACTTTTGCATGCTGCCTTGGGCCATCTGTATGGTGTTTCATCTGAATAGCGCTCAGTGATTGTAAGAACAAGAAAGCACATTTGAACGACGACAACAAAACAACCTCTATCTGTCATAGTTTCTGACTCTTGAGCCCTGTGTCCCCAGGAAGCCAAGTGTTCAGCAAAGGTAGTCAGGAACATCCCTTGAATAAACCATGTGTGGTGGTTTGAAGAAGAATGGCCCCCGTAGGCTCATATATCTGAATGCTTAGTCACCAGGAAGTGGAAGGTTTTGACAGGAGGCGTTGCCTTGTTGGAGGCGGTGGACAACTGAGAGTGGGCTTTGAGGTTATTTCAAAGGCCTCCAGTCTTCCCATTGCTTCTCTCTTTCTCACCCTTGGTCTGTGGATCTGGATAGAATTCCTAGCTACTTTTCCAGTTCTATGAGTGCCTCCATGCCTGCCACCAATGGTGACAATGGACTAAACCTTTGAAACTGTAAGCCAGTTACATGAAATGCCTTGTTTTGTAAGAGTTGCTTTGGTCATGGTGTCTCTTCACAGCAATAGAACAGTGACTAAGACACCATGACAGGAATCACTAATACGTTTGACCCTAGTTTGCACTCAAATATGCAAATATGAATACATGCTTTGGTGGCTAGTAAAATGTAAATAAAAAAAACTGATTTCATAATGTTGGCTTTTTTCCAGTGAGGCAATTAAAACATACATCTAAGTATAATCGTTATACTTGGGCCAGCATGAAATTTTATATTGTTCAATAATAAAGCTTGCTAACAAACATGACTTATATGTAAGTCCCCCTCCAGGAAATAAATAGCTCTCTGAATGGTACAGTTACTCAACGATCCTAGGACTTAATCCAGGATGGACCAAGGGAAAACACTCCAAGAAGTTGAATTCAGGAAGTCAACCAACCCTCATTCAGGAAGCTCTGAGGATTGAAGTTAGAAACGCCTCAATCTTAGGTAAAGAATGAAAGACTTCAGGGCAGGGTAGTAGTGCATGGGATTGTTGTGAGCAATGGAAAACTTAGATAACACCCTCACCCCTTGGCTTAGTGACTGGGTGGAAGTGAGCATTGGCTAGTACTATCATTGCAACCAGAACTAGTAAAGTCAGTATGAATTCTCCCTTAGTCTTCCCTCCAGCCCCCTTTGCTCTCTCTGCTGCTTCTGCTTCTTCAAGCTAGACAAGAGAGTTCAGAGTGACAGAGATGCTCTGCATTCTCTCTCAACCCCCTCAGTCTAGTCTGGGATGAGACAGGAGCCACAACTGCAGAGGAAGAGACAAAGGAGGCTTCTGGCATTTCCACCCAGAGAATGAGGTGTGTCCTCAGCTCGAGTTGCCATGCCCCGTCTCTGAAGCCAAATTCTGGAGCCGCTAACTGGGATCCCCTTTTGCAAAGCTTCTCAAAGTACCCCAGGGAAAAACGGGCAGAGCTCAGGTTAAACAGGCAAATTAAAATAATCCTACAACAGAAATCTTTTATTTTGATTATTTCGATCATCTGTCTGCTTCCCAGAGTGCCTAGCTTGTTTTTGTTTTTCTTTTTTTCAGAGAAAACAAAAAATGACACCATGAGGTTGTAGGAAACCCAATTCCCCAGTGACCAAAGAACTAAATCTATATCTGTGCGAAGTTATGGGCATACAGCCGGCCAGCACCTGGAGGAAGGGCATTTTAGAGTCTGGGATATTCAAAAGAATCCTGGCTAGTTTTTATTTATGCCCAGGGATCTTTCTAGGGAAGTGAGGAAACCAAGACCCAATGTGGGAATGGAAAGCCAGACAGCCTCAGGAAAAAAAAGTCAAAGGGATCACTCCAAAAATGATTAATCAAGAGCTGTAAGAGTTCAATACAATAGTTTTCAACTAAAAATAAATGCAAAAAGATCTGTTGCTGTGGAATAATCTTCTTGTACGCTGTAAAGATTTGATGCTTTAATTGACTTACTTAAACATTGATTGGCCAGTAGCTAGACAGGAAGTACAGGTGGGGTGACCAAACTAAGGATGATGGGAAG
The DNA here is from genome assembly GCF_037038515.1 of Microtus pennsylvanicus. NCBI lineage: Eukaryota > Metazoa > Chordata > Mammalia > Rodentia > Cricetidae > Microtus > Microtus pennsylvanicus. Next base: position 94,851,080 of record NC_134586.1, read on the forward strand.
GAGAAGGGCAGACTCAGGAGTTGTCAAACAGATGCAGAGGAAGCAGGAGAGGACTGGGTCATGCTAATTAAGGTACCACCATGTGGCAGAGCGTAAATAAGGAATATGGGTTAACTTAAAATGTAAGAGCTAGTTAGTAACAAACCTGAGCTATTGGCCAAGCATTTATTACTCATATAAGCCTCAATGTGGTAATTTGGGAAGCGCCTATTAGGTTATTTGGGAACAGGCAATCAGGACAGAAAACTCCACCTACAATCTATGGTGAAATATATATATCTAGATTTTAAAGGAGGCTCCTTCTGCATCAGGCTATCTCGGGAAGGGAGAAAATTTGAAAGAATGAACGCAGTTCTGCATCTGGCTCTTGGTAAGTGCTTTGCAAACACTGGCTCACATCTTGCACTAATCAGGCTGTATAGAGAGGATGACATCCATTTTATTCAGAAGAGAAATGACATTGATGAGGATTAGTTGCTTTGGTTGGCTAGTAAAGAATAGAGCACGTGATAGTTTTAATTGTCAACTTTGCATGCTCTAGAGTCCTATGGTAAGACAGACTCATGGGGCATTGTCTGTATCATGCTGGCCTTTGGGCATGTCTATTGGGGACTGTCATGGCTTTCACATGGGTGGCGAGTGTGTTGGTGGCCTAGATAAAAAAACACGGTCAAATAATTTGTGTGTGTGTGTGTGTGTGTGTGTGTGTGTGTGTGTGTGTGTGTGTTTGGTTTGGTTTTCCTTTTGCTCCTTTCACCTTCTCTCTCACTGTCAGGTCATCTACCCTGCAGCTGCCACTGCTGGTTCCTTCCCTGACACTAAGAGCTTCACAGGCTTTCAGCCTGTCTCCAGGAATCCTCCTGGCTTCTAACATTAGATCAGGACTGCTGAGAGATACACACTCATGAACCAAACAGCTACCAGCTTCTCAGCCTCTCCAGTGTGAGACAGTCATTGCTGAAGTGGACCACTGTCACGGTGAACCTGCCAGGTGAAGCAGTAAACAGACTCTTAAAAGAAATTCCACATTAGCTCAGAACTGAGAGATAGATATTTATTTAGGGGTAAACTCACAAATCAGGATTCTCTGCTTGAACGGTGGATGGAGATCGAATCCAAACAATCTGAACAAGCAATCGGCGAAAAGGAGCAAGGGGAAGGAGAAAAGGGATAGACAGAGGTTCGGCGTCTGCATATGTAGTATGAGGCCACACCCCAGTAGGCCGGTAATTACAAGCTGTAAATCTTCCTACAGCAGACCATAGCCTGTAAACTAATCCCTTATATTATGTTTAAACACACACACACAAACGTACACACACACATACACACATACTCACACACACATACTTATACAAGCACACATATACACATTTATTATCCATTCTGTGTTCTATAGAGATATTTTATTTATGTTTTAATAAATAAAGCTTGTCTGAATACCGGAAGGACAAAGCCAAGCCACTAGGGGTCAAGCAGTGGTGACACACACGTTTAATCCCAGGATTTGGGAAACAGAGGCAGATGGATCTCTGTGAGCTCAAGGCAGCATTGGGCTACACAAGATCAATGAAGAAACAAATCCAGGTGGTGGTGGCCTACATCTTGAATCCCAGCACTAGAGGGAAGATAAAATGAGAGGAGAGAGAGGCTTAGTCTACATAGTCTGCTTAGTTTGAGGTTGCCCTGCCTTGGTAGCGGTAAGACTTCTCTAGTGGTTTGACTGCCTTGATTTTCTGGTTTTGGGGTGGAACCCCAATATCTGTCTCTGGGATTTTATTATTCATGCAAGAGTGTTCTGTTTCTCTAGAGAACACTAATACAGAGTTGAATGTTCCATGCTTCTCTTCTGGCACATTTCCCCACTGGGTGGATCTACTCAGTCTATACCACTGATTGAGACAGCAGGCTGTCAGTCATCTCTAGATGCCACAAACGAAGCAAAATATACAGATGGGATAACTTAAATAACACATCGTTCACTGTTCTGAAGGGGTAGACAGGTGTGACTGATGGTCAACCTCAGTTGTCATCTAAGCAAGGTTTACAATCACACAGGGTTGGGCAGGGAGCTTCTGGGGTGTCTGTGAGGGTACTCCCTGGAGGTGTCAATGAGGAGGGAAGATATACCTTGAATATAGCCAAGAGCATCCCTGTGGGCTGCCATCCAGGATTGAATTAACAGAAGGCCTTCGTCCCAGACTCCCAGATATACTCAGGTGGCTGTTCGTGGATATCAACTTGACTACATCAGTAATTAGCTAACACCTAAGGGGCAAGGTATACCTGAGACTGTTTCTTTCTTAATCAAATCATTTGAAACGGGAAGACCCACTTCTAATCCAGATCTTTGAAGTGGGAAGATCCACCATTAATCTGGGCCACATATTCTGCTGGCCACACCTTCTACTGGCCACCTAAATAAAGGACCTGAAAGAAGGAAGCTCACTCTCTCTTTGCCTGCTCTCTGTCACTCTTGATGGCAAGCCCATTTTTTCACTGGGATTAAAATATATGTCTTCAGCATTCTGGCATACACTGGTGTCTGTCTGAACAGGTAATGGAATCTTGGACCTTTTATTGGCAGACAGTCATTGTTGGACCCACTCGACCATAACCAGTAAGCCATTCTAATAAGTTCCCTTTATGTATATTCATTCTATAAGTTCTGTTCTTCTAGGGAACCTTGATTATTACACCACGTTACAGGCTTTGAGCTTCAGTCTGCTGTTTGGAGGAAGGAAGACAAAATCACCGTGTATTGCACTATCACTATATTTTGAGAACCTTTTACAATAAACATCACAGACAATGGCTGTGCCTTTGTATATAAGATTTATCACAGAATTTAGGCACCCAGATTTGTATAAATTAATACACCATAAAGAGTAGAAGTTACAACTAATAGTCAAGGCAGGAGACTGACAACTTATCTAGTAAAGTCCTTAGCACTATGATATTATATAATATAATGCTCTCTCTCTCTCCTAAGAGAGTCAGTGAGAGTGAAGTATAAAGAACAAAGAATCTAAGTTGATGAAGTTGAGACAGAGGAAGCATTGGAACTGGTCTTGAAATTCAAGCAGAGTATTAACGGGCCAAGAAAAGATATTTCTAGCTACGCATTGCCCCATGCCTCTGATATTGACACTCTTGAGCCTGGAATAGAAGCAAGTTCAAGGCCAGCCTGAGATACACAGTGAATTTAACAAAGGCCAGGTTTAACAAATGAAGGAGAGTCTGTCTCAAGCTAAACGGACCCAAAAGAAAGCTGAAGATACAGATCTGGGGTTCAGCACTTACTCAGCATATGTGAGACCTTGGATTCATCACCAGCACCGGGGTCTGGGGAGCATTTCTAGATATGTGTGCGTCAGCACAGACCTTCCAGAAAGAGAAGCAGCAGTCAGGCTTGCCGAAGGTCAAGGCAAACACTCTAAGGAAGAGCAACATGGCGATAGCCTAGCTCATAAGGACATGTGACAGCCGAGCTAAGTGCAAGGATGTTATTCTTTCACGCAGATTTCTCTCTGGTCCCTGGTAAGATGAAAACCATTCCGGAAGTCGGCAATTATGGTCTTCTCTAGGGCCGCATATCTGAATGATAGCTTCTTATAGTTGATGGAAGATGAAGAGATTAAAAATGACTGGTCTACCTCAAGAACAATGATATCCTCCTGATACCCACAGAGGCTCCTTTTTTTTCTGATATGGTGACTCCATGACAGGGTTCAGGTTGTCGGCCCCTTGTCATCTTGGTAGTAACCAGTGCACTCCTCTAGGATCTAAGACTAGACAGATTGCTCTGACCTAGACAGAAGGAGGCTCTTAGAACCTAGGACTTGTTTTTCCCACCTTACCTTCTCTGCTTAGGTTGAGCACGTAGTGAGCAGCATCCTTATTTCTTAGAAGATGTGTCTGTGGCGTGCTTCTAGAAGCCTGGTGATCCATGCCAAGATGGCCAGCACTTTGTACTGGAGCAGAAAGGACTGGAGGCGTTGATTCCGCAGGTGACTCTGCCCATCTGTGTCCACAAAAGGTCTCAGTGAGTCTGCGCCAGAGCCAAAAGAGACTGCGTCTGCCAGCCGGTCTTCAAATGCACATAGGGCATTTCTAAAGGATTACTGTTTTTAAGTCCACATTTCATAACTGAAATGATTCTATTGTGTTCCAAAACTCTCTATAATTGAATGTTCTCTTTGTCGACCCAATAAACTGCTGGTTTTGCAATAGGATTCCCCTGGCACCTTTCCTGGGAGGTTCAGTGTGAGAAATCCATTCTTAGAACAACAAATACACTACCAAACTCTTGTCACTTAGGTCACTTCTGCCAACTGGTCACCTTCTACATGCCTGGTGCTGCACCTGGGGGACATAAAAGTGGCTCCTAAAACCCTCAAGGTCAAAAGCCAGAGCTGCCTGCATATTTTTATAGCAGCTTCTTCATCTGAGATGCTTCCCTTTTTGCTTCTTATCACATTCTTCCTTGAAGAAGGAATAAAAAAACACTCTTAGATGCATGAAGTGACACAAAGTAGAGACAGGACAGTGCTGATGAGAGGGACCACACACTTGAAGACATCTGTGGCCAAAAGACGGAAAAGGAAGCCTCAGATCTCAGAAGGGAGCTCTGGCCGCCTTTTGAATCTGGGCAGTGTGAAGCTGCACTCAGTTCTCTGAGGAAGAGTCTTGTTTTATCACTAATAAGGGATGGGGTCCAGCTACTCCTGTTTTTCCAAGAATGCAAACAGTAGCTACGTTTTCCCTAGATGTGAATGCTGAGGAATCCAGATAAAGCAGGACGGCTTTCTTCCCTTCCGGTTCTAGTAAGGCCGATTTCACACAGCTAACAATTTTCCCATAGAGATGGGCATGGTGGTCTTCAAAGGTGTGCTGTGAGATGAACTGCTACTGCCACAGAGCAGAATTCCTTCCAACCTCTCTTGATTTTCCTAAAATCAACAACTATGAGCCTAGTAAAGCTAACTAATGTTCCTTGATTGCTATGAACACAGCCTGTTGCCTGCCATTCCTTGTCACTGCATTATATTCTCCAGTAAGGAGTTATGTTCTTAGCTGGAATATAGAACTTCTCCTCCCTAAATATTTTTTGAACATTCACACTTCATCTTGGGCATCTTCAGGGACTCTTGTGCAGAGCCAAGAGTTTCTATTCAGCATATGGCTCTACCAGAACCACACCACATTTTATTTGAATGATCTCAGCACCTTCCAGTTGTCAACTTGTAAGTTCACTGAAGGGGAATATTGCATTTTATTTGTGTGTGTGTGTGTGTGTGTGTGTGTGTAAGAGAGAGAGAGAGAGAGAGAGAGAGAGAGAGAGAGAGAGAGAGAGGAGAGAGCCTATATATGTATTTTTGTGCTGCAAACAATGCGTACACTTTTTACCCAAAGGACTTAGCTCTTGCCTAAAAAATTATGACTTAGAAAAGGTTTCATTATTATCTTTGTTGAATGACAAAACTGAGGCTCCTAAAGGAAAGCGGTCACCCTGTCCCCCACAGGACACACCTCTCCCCTTCCCTGCCCCTTCCATACTTAGGGACTTGCTAAGCTTCTTCTCCACACCCTGAGACTCTAGAGGCTTCTCTCTGGTGGGAAGGAGAGACCCTCCTGTGGCTACATGTCCTTTGTTTTCAGTATCTGGGAAATGCCCCAGGATTCCTCTCTTCGTTACCCTGGGAGACTATTGCTCAACCTTAGCAGCTGCTCCGGAGGAAAAGAAAAAGCAGACACCCTGAATGTCTCATATGTACAGTGCAATGCTGAACCGAAGATGATTGCCAATGAGCAAGAACTCTTTTGTTGTGCAGTTAACTTCCTTCCAGTGAGGTCTAGCTCTTAATCTTCAGTGGGCGTAGCAGGAAGTACTACCGTTAAAAAAAGTAAAACATATATATTACTAATACTGTTGCTATATAAAACAATATTTGGCCAAGACAGTTAAGATATGATTCATTCCTTGTTCATTGAGTTGCTAAATATTGTGTAGTGAGTGGAGTCACCATATGGTCTAACTGAGCTTCCTTGGGAGGCTGGGTACAATATTGTGTTGGATATAGAATTCAGAATTGCACACGTCTGTGGTGGAGCGAGTGTGGATGCAACAGCCGACTGCTAATTTCATTAAAACCCTCATGCAAACGAAGATGCACACGGCACATGGCAAACAGAGATCTTGACAACCTGCGTGCATCTCCGAAGTTGATTTTTTTTTTCCTCTCCGAAACTGATGGAGAGTGGGCAGAACCACACATCTAGACACAGATGCAATCTTTGAAGAAAAATGTGTGTGGGCAAGTACAGTGCCAGCTGGGAAAGTCTAAATGACTGAAGCCCGTGACTCAGAAGTCTTAAATTGCCTGAAAATTAATGAAGCTCGCTGGGGATGACTCAGTTCATTCATGTCCTCAGCTTGCAGGCTCCAAAGCTTGCAGAAGTGGCTGTTGCTCAAAGCTCTAAGAGCAGACGCCATGGCAGAAAGAGGGCTCACCCCGGGAGAAGAGGCGCTTCGGGGAACACATGCGCTAGTAGCATGGCTGGAGACAGAGGTGAGCTGCTTCCCAGTCTTCTCAGGAGCCATATGCAGAGCCCTCTCTGAGCCTGTCTTTCCACCCTTGTAAAATGAGAAAAAGACCTCGGGTATTCAGGTTCGGCAGTGTTCATATTCTGATTAGTCACCGGCTTTAATAAGAACCAACTTTCCTTTTTGTTTGGAGAATGACTCTGTCTGTAGCCCGGACTGGCTTGGATCTCACTGTAAAGGCAAGGCTGGCTCCAAACAGAAGCCACCATACCCAGCTTCAGATGCAGTTCAAGCATGGAATGCCTAACAAGTATACATCTAAAGCACAGGAAACAAATGAGAAAAATTATGATACCTGTAAGCCTCAATTTCTCTCTTGTTCAGTGGGTTTTAAGTCCAATTAGAGAGCTGCTGGTTACCACCAATGTCTGCATGCCACGACTACTCCCGTAGGGTTATTGTGCCACACTGGTCCTTGGTGTGGTTCTAGGTATCATAGCTGAGAAGGACTATTGGTGGTGTCTTTCCTTTGGCAGCTTGCACGGTGCTTTCTTGTAACATGAAAGCCAGTTCTTAGGGAGAGGCCTTTAGCTCAGTTCCAGTTCAGGTATTCTTGAGCTGGGTCCTGCGTCTGAATCACATAATCTCTTCAGCATTAGGAACTTAGCTTCCGTTTCCAGGGGCAACCAAGGGCAATAACCATAAACTGTGTTTTGGGGGAGAGGCAGTCTTTTGAACAGACCTGGCCAGCAACTCAAAGGAGGGGTCCTCATGCCTAATGTTGTGGCTTTTGTTAGATGGACTTTGGGTCTCAGAGGGAACATTGTCAGTCCAGATGAGAAAGTTCCATTGAAACTCTACATAGACACAGACTTCTCAAAAGACAGAGGAGGTAATAAAAATGAAGGCAAACAAGCAAAGCCACCTGCAGGCCAAGGAAAGTAGGCCATCACCATGTCCATAGTCTAAATGACAGCAAAACAATAGTGTTCCCGGAATCCAGTGAGAACTGAAACAGGAGAGAAATCCCCTATGAGTAGCCAGGGTCCTCGGGGAAATGTGAGGATGCCATGTAGCTGAGCAGAAAAACCACCAGGATATTATTACACCCTGTGGGGTCACTCCTTGGCTGACCCCAGTGGAAAGGTATCTATGGAGGGAGGGAGTCCAGATCAGCCACCCAGAGGGGTTGGCTTCACAAGACATCTAGAAGAGGAGAAAAGAGAGAGGTGGAGGCAGGCCCTGCAACCGGTCAGAATAGAAATGAATTGGCATGGAGCTTACAGGCTCCCCGGGTCAGTGGGAAAGGGAGGACCATGTCCCAGATTTTTCTGATGTTACTGAAGAGGGATTCTTCATCGCAGAGGTCCTGAGGGCAAGAGGCAGCTTTGGCTTAGTTCTCAGTGCATGGGAATCTCCTATGGCTTCAGCCTCATTTTAAAATAAGAGAGAGAGACATATTTGTTTTGTTGGCATCTAATTAGTATTCACAAGCTGCTAGGAGTATGTTGGGCAGGGTGCAAGGAGATGTTCGGGAAATATACATCAGATAAATGGTACCTTTGAGAAAGGACCTGCAGGGGAAAGTTCTGTAAATCTCAGGCAAATGCTTGGATTTAAGTTCTCTGAGTCTCCTTGAATCTGACTGTCACTATCTGCTCTGATTTCCTTGCTCAACTTCCCTAGTGATCAGGGAAATGCAAATCAAGACAACTTTAAGATACCATCTTACACCTGTCAGAATGGCTAAAATAAAAAACACCAATGATAGCCTTTGCTGGAGAGGTTGTGGAGAAAGGGGGACACTCACCCATTGCTGGTGGGAATGCAAACTTGTGCAACCACTCTGGAAAGCAGTGTTTCGGTTTCTCAGGAAATTCGGAATCAACCTACCCCTGGATCCAGCAATACCACTCTTGGGAATATACCCAAGAGAGGCCCTATCATACAACAAAAGTATATGCTCAACTATGTTCATGGCAGCATTGTTTGTAATAGCCAGAACCTGGAAACAACCTAGATGCCCTTCAACGGAAGAATGGATGAAGAAAGTATGGAATATATACATATAGAATATTACTCAGCAGTAAAAAACAAGGACTTCTTGAATTTTGCATACAAATGGATGGAAATAGAAAACATTATCCTGAGTGAGGTAGGCCAGACCCAAAAAGAGGAACATGGGATGTACTCACTCATATTTGGTTTCTAGCCATAAATAAAGGACATTGGGCTTATAATGCATGTTCCTAGAGAAGCTAAGTAAGAAGGTGAACCCAAAGACAAACACATAGGCATCCTCATGAATATTAACCTTCATCAGGCGATGAAAGGAGACAGAGACAGAGGAGCACGGGACAGAAATCTCAAGGTCCAAATCAGGAGCAGAAGGAGATGGAGCACGAGCAAGGAACTCAGGACCGCGAGGGGTGCACCCACACACTGAGACAATGGGGATGTTCTATCGGGAACTCACCAAGGCCAGCTGGCCTGGGTCTGAAAAAGCATGGGATAAATCCGGACTGGCTGAACATAGAGGACAATGAGGAATACTGAGAACTCAAGAACAATCGCAGAGGGTTTTTGATCCTACTGCACGTACTGGCTTTGGGGGAGCCTAGGCAGTTTGGATGCTCACCTTAGGAGACCTGGATAGAGGTGGGCGGTCCTTGGGCTTCCCACAGGTCAGGGAACCCTGATTGCTCTTCGAGCAGATGAGGGAGGGTGACTTGATCGGGGGAGGGGGAGGGAAATGGGAGGCGGTTGCAGGGAGGAGGCAGAAATCCTTAATAAATAAATAAATTTTACAAAAAAGAAAATTAGAGGCATAATATGAAAACAATAAATTAATAAACAAGGGAGGGCTCAATGTGATATTTTCTGCCTGCTGTTGATGTTCCGGGGTTTTGTAAGCCATAGTGATTGGGAAATTGAGATGTTTTAACATACCCAGATACCCAGGAAACCATTACCTTCTGACAGGCAAATAGGAGAGCCTAGGGATTCTCTTTACAGTCCACTCAGCGATGCCCAGCTCCACTCTCTGCCCTTACTTGACACAAGCACTTGGCCTAGTCAGCCTCAAATTCCTTTCCACATCTGTCACAGGAGCAGCAGAAGGACCTAATGAGGTTAATATATGTCATATTGCTAAGAAAAGCAATGTGGACTAATGTTCACCTCCTCTCAGTTCCGTCTTCTGAAAGGGCTATTACACTTCTCAGAACTGATTTAAACTGCAAGACTAAGGAAGAAAAAAGACAACCTCTGCATGTGTGAGCATGTTAATACTGTTTTCAAAGGCAATTCTTTCATTAGTGAGAGACCTCCATACATAAGAGAAAAGTCAAGAGATGGTGGTATTAATTGGCTACATTAAAATTGTCAAAATTTTGTATTTGGAAATGTGTCATTTTAGCATGCAAAGGAACTTCAGAGTTGCATACTGCCTGTTCTCCTATTTAGTATTCACTTAGCTTTTGTGACAGAGACTGCTGTTGACATAGCCAGGAACCATCCTCCCGCACTTCCACGGCGGTCACATGGAGCTCACTCCAAAGAGGTTGCAATGCCAATGTTTACTTCACAGACTTCTATGCAACAAAAAGAAGCATGGCTACAGTGATGTTGTGATATCCTGATCTTTGGTTATGAAAAGGATCCTTGCAGGATCTTGAAGTAAAATTTCTCTCCCCAGAATGAAGATCTCTGGGAAGCAATCCCAGTCTGGCTTTGAATGTGTATTGTCATGCTGATGGTTCAAGAAGAATAGACACCCCAAGAAGAAAAGGACCAGAGAGAGAATTCCCTGTGGCCAGGAACAGTTGAAACCAAACAACTAAACTAGTTCGGTATGTATACAGGCAACATTCAGTCACAAGTTCTGTTCCATGTAGCCAGAACATTCTGACCTAACACTCCCTTTTCCATTTCTTCTAGAATGATTGAGTTCCTGTATTCCTGTATTTCTAGTTAACAAGCCAACAAAAGCCTAAGATCACACACCACCGTTCATCCAATCAATAAGGCATTCTTTTTATCTAATCAACTTCATGTGAATGACTAGGTATGAACCAGCTCTTTCTTCTGCTCACTGTCTTCTGCTCGCCCTCAGAATCCGGCAACACTGTGGCCTTGGAGCTGTCTTCCTGGGCTTCTCACGTTCAGTTAAACACCCTGGCAAGCCATGCGTACTTGGCCCTCAGTTACCCTGCCACATCCTGCACCCGCTATGTTATATTAAAGCAATCTACCACTATATCTTTCAAGATATAATACTCTATAATTGAATTTCACATCTGAAATTCAGCCAACAACTGATCAAACACAGTTTTCAAAAATCATGTCGAAACATCCTGTTTCCTGTCACTCACTAAGGAATACAGCATAACTATTTTGGATAGAATTTATGCTTCATTAAGTATTCTACATAATCTAGAGAAGATTCAGATATAGGGCAGGATGTGTGGGTTTTGTGCAAATACGACATCACTACATTTACAGGACTTGAGCCCAGGTGATTTGGGTACGCATCCTGGGGATGAAGGCTGAGGACTGAGCATCCAGCCTCTCTAAACCTAAAGACTATACAGAAGTCTGTCGTCGCCTCCCACTCTTCTCATCCCTCTCCCATCCCCCCTGTTTTTTCTCTTCTTTGTATGTACACGCAGGGTTTGTGAAGGTTCTTGGCTATAGCTCTATATGCTAAACTCTCTGTAGGCCAGAACTGGACTGGAGAACATAGGGGAAAAGCGGAGGCTTTGAGTTGGTAACACTGACTGATGTGTCCTTAGCTTTGTATTCTTGGTGCATGAGCCAGAGAAAGTGCTTAGAAAATACATGTTGAATGGGAAAAAAAATCCTACTTAAAAAGTGTATGTATTATTGAAATGACAAAATTGGCCTAAGAACAATTTTAAATATGAGTCAGTGCTGCCTTGTGTAACATTAGGTAATGGCGATGTTTTATAAATATGCATTAACTCAATAATTTATATTTGTAGTGCATTCAGAATTTAAAGCTTAAAGTTTTGCAAGTTGTACAGCCTAGTTCTAGTCTGATTATTCTTTTTGCAAACCAAATCCTTGATCTTTCTTTTTCTCTCTCAATTTCCTCTTTACATAATATTATCAACTCATCTTATAGAAAATGAGCCATCTTCTGTGATCATTCCTTTATTGGATCCTGCAATAGTGATGGACCATTTTAATTTGTGGCTATATATATACACATATATATAGTGAATATATATTTGTGAATATATAGTGAATATATATATATATATATATATATATATATATATATATATCTTTGTTTTATAATCTCCAAATTTTCACAGATAAGTCTTAAAGATCCAAATGGAGTCTTAGCTGAAACATTAATCAATCTATATAAGTATTCCAAGATTATTTAAAAATGTTAGGTAGTATGTAGCTTTATGGATAATTTGAGAGGCAGTATGCAGAGTAAATAAGGGTACTACTCTGACTGAAGCCACATACCTAAGTAAATGGCCGAGAAACTTGGCAGCCTGTGAGAATGACTCTCCACTAGGTTAGCTTCAGAATCTATTGATATGATATACAACTTGGAAGAGGGAAGCATGGCTTCTCTTTTTTTGTCTCTTTGTTTAAATAATGTACAAGCATCATGATATTGGTCTGTCCTACTGAAAGGAAACCCATCAAATCTACTAACATGATAATGTAGAAACACTTTCTAAACTGCAAAGGACGAGGCTGGTTGCTTAGCTCAGTGACTCAAGTGCTTCCTGGTCAGCAGGTCAACTTGAGGATCTGAATTTGAATACAATGTAACACCTGCATCTAAAGCCAGGTGTGACTGCAAACACATGTAACTCAAGCAAGCACTGGGCTTTGGGTGGGCAGAGGCAGGAGGATCTGTTAGGCTCACTAGCCAGCTAGCCTATATAGTTAAACAGGCAAGTACCAGGTTCTATGAGAAATGGTATCTCAAAAGACAAGGTGGAGAGCAACAAAGGACATTGGATAGCAGCCTTTGGTCTCAACATGTGCCCACATGGGCACATACACCTGCAAACACAAATGCACGCACATGTGCGTGCGCACACTCACACAGACACATACACACACACAAATCCCAGAAGAATAAAATAAAATGAGAAATACCCCAAAGAATAAGTCCACAAACGTGTGAAACATAGACTGTCACAGCCACATAGAAATCGTGGTCAGAGAACTTACAGGCTGAGATTCAGAAGGTAAGGACTGCGTAAATTAGCTGGATTCTTATTTTCCAACTGCCTTCACTTTAGCTACAATACTTTCGGGGAAATAGATCACAGAACAGCTTTGGGACAAGTGCATTTTATAGTTTAGATGCATGTTCCAGGACTCTTACACACACGTGACTCATGTAGGCCATACTCAATCACCCTCGACATCTTTGGCTGAACTATTTTTAAAAGGTATTAACCTTGAGACATTGATGGCTTTGCCTGCAGAAAGATAGAAATGACTAATAGAAGTATCTGCTAGGCAGCTCACTTTTTTTTTAAGAAAAAAAAAACCATGCATGATTCACCGGTTATGGAAAACCCTTCATGGCACATTCATTTGCTGGTGACATTCCAAACTCACCTGGACAGCACGGAATTACATCTCTCAGGCTTGAGCCAGAGATGAACCACAGAGTGGTTTCAAACTACCCACAACCATTTGGCTATTGCGTTCCATACCTGCATTCTGCAGTGTAGACCCTCGACTGCATCTGTATTTCCCTGGATCGTCGTGATGTCACTTCTGTAGTGTCTTCAGCAGTAGAGTCTTCCAATCAAATTCTCATGGGCAACCAAGAGCAATGACAACAGTCTGGATTGGAGTGGGAGGGAGGTCCTCTGGGATCCCTTCGGACCAACAACTGAAGGGCCGGTATCTCACACCTGGCACTGGACTTTTAATTAAGCATCCAATGGCTTCTGAAGGGAGCATTGCACCCCCAACACAGAGTAACTATTTAACACACACAGACACACAGACACACCTCCCCAGGGTCTAAACAATAGCTGTTATTGTTTTGGGACCAGATTTACAATATTAGGCATGGATTCCTTTTTAAAGATCAAGTGCCAAATCTAATTAGGGAACCAATGGCTACTTCTGTAATGGTCAAGTCACTATTACAGCAATGGTGGTGGTGGTGGTGGTGGTGGTGGTGGTGGTGGTGGTGGTGGTGGTGGTGATGGTGATGGTGGTGATGGTGGAGGTGGTGGTGGTAGTGGTGGTGGTGGTGGTGGTGGTGGTAGTGGTGGTGGTGGTGGTGGTGGTGGTGATGGTGGAGGTGGTGGTGGTGATGGTGGTGGTGGCGATGGTGGTGGCGGCAGTGGTGGTGATGGTGGCGGCGGCGGCAGAGGCGGCAGCTGCGGCGGCGGCGGCGGTGGTGGTGGTGGTGGTGTGTGTGCTGATATAACATAATTTGTAAGGTTTTGATTAGGTTGTTTAAGGTGTCCTATTTCCCTAAGTTTTAAAAAACATCATCTGTCTTCTGAAAAGATAGGTTGGGGTTAAAAGTATGTACTTCTCCATCACGCAGAGGACCAGAGTTTGATGCTGAGCACCTCCATGAGGCAAATTTCAACCCCCTGTAATCCCAGCTGCAGAGGACCTGACATACGTGGCTGCTATGGAAACCTACACTCATATGAACACACAAACATGTATGCACATGCACACTCTCATGTGTGTGCCTGCACACAATTAAAACTAAAATAAATCTTCTAAAAATGAGCTGCAGAAGTAAGTCAGTTGTGTCAGACTTCGAATTTCTTCGAAGGATTTTACTAAAGGAAATAAGATTTTATTGAAAATGTTTTCAGGAAAAAATATTGTGACATAGCTCTGGAGAAAGAAATGGATAAGGAATTGTTTAATGTACATAATTATATTCCAAGACTGATTTTTAATCTTGAATGCATTGTATGTTTTAGATAGTCCATATAAAGGACTTTTTTCCATTTGATTTTATATACTTGGATACATGTTGCTTAATTGTTTTTCAATTTTTGAAAAGGATTTTAATTTTGAAAATAGTTCTAGTATAATTACATACTAATCTTACAGTTAGTTGATAAATAAAAATTCCAATAAATATATTTAATTTCAATTCATTTTAGTATAACCTTTAAATTCCCAAATATAACTTAGTTTGAATAGAAAATTTGAATGCTTAATAATGTGGAGGGTTAAGTGAGGAGGGAGGAGGGGCATAGTGAGGGCAGTAATTAACATTAACGATGTTTGCAAAAACTGACTTAGAAACCTACTATATAAACGTGTGTGTGTGTGTGTGTGTGTGTGTGTGTGTGTGTGTGTGTGTGTGTTGGGGCGGAATGGGAACCTAAGCTGGCTGCTTAGCTGAACTGACATGATATCAACCACCCCCCAAACATCTGTGTTTGTATCCGTAGACATCACCTAAAAACAGAGAAGTCTATCCCAGCAGTGAATGGAGATCAAAGCAAAGACCCATGGCTGCTCAACCTGATGTTGAGCCTGAAGGATGACTCCGGGCTCAGCCCTAGACAGAACACGAATCCCGGCTCCTTACAGCTCAGGGAACATTAGAGAAGGGAGGCTACCGGATGGAGAGGGGTTTATGAATTACTGTCTTTTCTAAGCCGGGCACTGACATGGGAACCACAGACTCATAGTAGCTGTACAAACCGGCACTGGGTCCCCAGGCATCAGACTGTCCTAATGGACAGCTGTGAGAGACCTTCTACGGTTGAGCTGTTGGCACCTGACTGGTTCTAGAAAAAGGGAGAAACATGCTATCTAGTTGCGTACCATGAATGAGCTCACCATGCTTTGATAGGTGGTCCATGAACAACTTTGTGGGACACTAAATAGAACAAAAACTAGTAAATATGGGAAAGAGATGTTGAGAGGGCTGGCTGGTAGGGTAGGAGGAAAGGGGAGGAGGAGTGGGTACCAAAATACACAGTGTAATGTATAAAATGGTAAAAGATCAACTTTTTTTTTAAAATAAAAAAGACTTTCTAAACACAGGATGTCTGAAATATTAGAGTCAGAACAAATTCTGTAAATAAGGAGAATATTTTATAATTGTCTTACCCTTACAAGTATATTTCAGGCCAAATGGTGTTTCAGTCCCCGCGTTTAGCCACATTCTTGTTCCCCTCTGCCTGCAAGGCTTCACTGGCCTTTCTTCACCATTTACCCCTCCGCCCTTACTCACGTCATCCTTTGCCTTTAAGGGGACAAAGTCTAAAGTCTTCTTGCTTCTCAGCTCTGTTTTAATGACTGCAATTTAAGACTTAAAAGCTACAGGATGTTTTTTCACTGTTTATTCTTTTAGAGATGTTATAATACATTTATTAATTGTTTGATTAGAAATATCTGAATCTGAGGGATGAGGAGACAGCTCAGTTGGTAAAGTGCCCTCTGTACAAGCATGTAGACCTAGGTTCTATCCCAGAACTCACATAAAGAGTCAGGTGTTCCAGTGCAAGTTTGTAATCATAGTGCTAGGGAGGGGAAGATTTGTGGGTCTCTGATGTCCACCAAGCAGCCTGGCCTAGTCTGTGAGCTTCTGGTTCAGTGGCTAACCCTGTCTCAAAACAACAAAATAGAAGACTTCCGGAGAATGACACTGAGGTGGACCTATAGTCTCCACACTCAGGTGTACACACACACACACACACACAAACCCAAAGGCCTGTTTACAAAGTGTTGAATGACATCAGAGGCACTGAACTCGATTCATAGAGCAGGTCTGGATAAATTCAATATTTCTGAAATCCTGAATATACAAGCCTGGCTAACAAAGCTGTGCATATATACTGAGTTCTTAAATAATTGACATCATCTCTGCCAAGATGTCTCTTTTTGGCTACTTATGATTTTCATATACTGGTGTGTATTTATCTATACATTTTGTTAACAGCTTTAATTGGTTACTTCCATCTTAATGGCACTGTTAATTGTATTTGCCTAACAACAGTTCCAAGGACAGTTCTGTTTCTTAGATTTACTAATGCAATATGTACATTCCATGGCATAAATAATATGATCATTGATGTTGAACTTTTTAATTGAATTTCTAGTTCATTTTAACACATGAGTGGCCTTCGGTTTAACATTAAACAGAGAAAGAACATTCATTATCCAAACTATTCTTCCTATTTCAATGACCTTATCTTTCTCCTTCATAAAACGGTAACTTTTTAACTCTACGAATCATCGTTGCTATTAGAAAATCCGAGGTTCCTTTTGGTACAGGCATAAGAAATGAGGATCAAAATGAGGGGGGTTAACTGGTGTGGGGGTGAACCTCTGACCCTCGACTTTGGGAGACTGAGGTGGAAGGGAAGCCTCGAGTTCAAGGCCAGCCTGTTCTACACAGTGAATGCCAGCCTAGTCTGTGCTGCCCAGTGAGACTTTCACTTAAATAAGCAAATAAATCAGAACTAATTTGAACATCAATTTGCTTTAACTACAGAGTGATGATTTATACTGTGACTGTGGTCACCCCACTGCCACTTTGTGGATTAAATCACAGTAGACAGGCCTTTTTCTTTTCTCCTAATAATTCTGAAGTGAGTGCTGAAGTTTCTTCAAGCTAACTGCTTTTTTTTTCCCTGTGGTTAGTGACATCATAATGGCCTCTGTCCTAGAGCAGAAGTGTTGATGATAAACATTTTGTGTCATATCATAATCAACATTTCTTGATAAACAGAAGTATATAGGTTTATAGAATATATATTCTATAATCTATATCATCTATCTATCTACCTATCATTTATCTATCTACATACCTATCTGTCCATCTATCTATCTATTTATCTAATCATATCTCTCTGTCTATGTATCTATCTATCTATGTATCTATCTGTCTGTCTTCTAATTCTTGCACTCGAGAGACTGAAGTAAGAGGATTATGAGTTTGAGGCCAACCTGGGCTGCACAGCAAGACCCTGTCTTAAAACCAAAACAACCCAAACCCAGAAATTCATACTTGCACATAATTAATTATGCAGAATACGATTTTCTTGATGTTCATATAGTTAATAGCAAAGGGATATATGCTAAAATAAAATACCTTAAAAATAAGTATAGATTTGCCTTAAGTAGTACATAGCATTCTTTTCTGTATAACCATCTATGCAAGAATTCTTAAACTGTGTTCCAAAATCTATCCTACATCCACCTGACCTACATTTCTCTTATTTCCTAGACACCTCTCTGACTGGTGGCCTACACATTTGGTTCTTAATTTCTTTTCCTGCTGTTGTGAAAAAACAACAGTCTGACAGAAGCAACTTAAAGAAGAGTTTGCTTCAGTTCACAGTTCAAAGGTACAAGTTCATCATGGCAGGGAAATCCAGGCAGAGAGTAATGGAAGCAGCGGGTCACACTGTGTTCACATTCAGGAAGCAGAGAAGAGTAAGTGGTTGTTGTCAGTGGAGGGAATGATGTCACCCACAGTGGTTGGTTCTTCCTTCCTCAGTAGGCCTGATCTAGATACACACCAAAAGGCACGCCCAGAGCCCCATATCCAGGTGGTCTTAAAGCTCATCGAGGTGACAGCTGAGATCAACTGTGCACTCTTGGGAACCTCCCTGTGGTCAGAGCACACTGTTACTGTACCAAATGACTGGAAGGAGCAGGTTCAAGGCCATACTCAAAAATAGGAGAAGTTGGGGCTCCATATATCCTAGTGGCAAAGAATAATCGAGTCTTCTCCATTTTGTTATCCAAGGTGAGTCGTGAAAAGCAACTCATCTGGAAAGAGAAGAGAAGAGGAGAGAGAGAGAGAGAGAGAGAGAGAGAGAGAGAGAGAGAGAGAGAGAGAGATCATGTTTGCTTATCTTTCAGGTTTAATCATGTTAAAATGGAGTTGCTTATGACTGTATGAAGGTCAGTGCCACTATATAGATCATGAAAAAAAATTTCACTAGAAGAAGAAGGTCCACCCAATTCAACTGAGCTCAACAAGTATAGTTCTAATACTTTTTATAAGAGAAAGGAAATGAGAAATTTGGAGTGCAGGAGACATCAAAGCAGCAAGCACACAGTGTGTCTAGGTAGACTGGCTTACATGGTCACCCCTACTCAGTAAACAAGTTAGTGGGTATCACAAATTACTGTTCGGCTGATCATTGTGAAACTCAGTGACTTGGCTGGAAATGTCGCTCAGTTGGTAGAGGGCTTGTCTAGCATGCAGAAAGCCCTGGGTTCTATTCAGAACAGCTCCACACGAATTTGGCATGATGGTGCTTACTTATAATCCTTACAGCAGGAGGTAGAGGCAGGAGCAAGAAATGTTCAAGGTCATCCTCAACTTTGTAGCAAGTTTGTGGTCAGCCTGGATCTAGCAGACATGGAGGTCTAACTCAACAAACCTTTTTTCTCAGGATCTGGTGGGTGTGCCCAGGATAACTGCCGTGGGGTTTAATCATACTTCTCCGAGTCTACTGACGCCAACTGAGTCTCTTGGAGTCTCTGAAGACCAGGCTGGCCAGACCTTTGCTCAAGGTAGTAGCAAAAACACCTACACCCTTTAACTACCTCCCAAGCCTCCCTCAGGTTCTTTGTTTTATCTTCCAACTCCAAGCAGGGCACATGCCAATCCCAGGCTGGAGGGAGACAGAGGCTTCTCAGAAGAGCACAGAAGGAAAAAAGGAAAATCATGGACCCAAACCGTCACATAAGCAACTTCTAAGGAGCCCCAATAAGGGCTTAGAATTCTGGGATATTTTTACAAAGCATGTAACCCTTCTCATTCAACCACGCTAAACCTGTGACGTGGCCATATTGTTACTTCTAAGTTATTACTGTTACAAGTTAACCGGTGAAATCCCCCAGGAATCCCTGGCCTCCCTCTCCCACACATCTCTCCTCTGACTCTCTTACTAGAACGTTCTACATATAATTACTCCACACAGAGAAATTGCTTTCCCACTGTTGAGAGAGGTCCTGCTAGCATCTTGGAACACACTACCCTTCTTGTCTGAGCAGAGTATAATTATTGATGTAATTTTAAGCCGCTGTAATTTCATTTCATGAAAAAGCCCCAGCATGAATCCGAAATATCAGGAAGACATTAGGCCGAAAGAAAACAAAATGTTTGGGAGGAGAAAGAAAAGCCGCCATCTGTAGAGTGTGCAAGTGGCGTCTGTGTGTGCTCATTACATCCCTCCATTCTGTTGGCGTTCAATTTGTTCCTCAGGTAACTCAATTGACTCATGGGGTTGGAACTGTGGTGCTTCAGAGGCCTTCTGTTTGCTACTGGCGTATGTCTTACTGGTTTCATTATCCATTTTAGCTTACATCACATATGCAGGTATTTCTCTTCCCAGTCGCCTCTGTAGGTATCTTCCTGAGATGTCTTCCATTTGGAGCGACTTGTTTATTATAACACGATCAAGGCTCCTCCCCCTACAAAGCTGTGCAAAGCAGCGATGCCAGCTCAGAACATTGCCCAGAGGGATAAGCAGAGCCCAGAGTCGGGAATCTGGACTGAGAGGTGGGGGAGCGCTGGAGAAATGAAGCAAATGAGGACAAACTAGATGCAGACACTAGCTCTTGTCACCTGCTCCAAGCTTTTCCGTTCAGGGCTGAGTGAACATTCACCGCTCCTCTGAGGTCTAGGTAGGGGTCAGGCTGGCAAGGCTGTGGACCCAGGCGTCTGGCCAATTGCTAGTCTAGAAGTTATTGTGAAGATATTTTGTGGGTGTGATCAGCATCTACAGTTGTCTGACCAGAAGTCACCCTGACAAGGTGTGTCATTCAATAGGCAGAAGGTCTGAAGAGTAAAATCCTGGTGCTCCCCTAAGAAGGGGCTGTGCCTCAAGACTGTCACCTAGAAATCCTACCTGCTTTGTAACATGACTGGCCTGGGTTACAGGCTTTAGGTGGGCTGATCTTTACAATACGGTTAACACATATCAAGAAAACATCATTCCCTGAGGACTCCTGCCATTCAGAGCCCATAATTACTAACCTCAGGGCTGTCCTGCAGGTAGAGACTTAAGGTAGTCTTAGCATCAGTTAAGTGGGATGCTACTATGGGATCTTCCTGCATGACTGCTATCCAGAACTTAAGAGTATGGGCTACATACTCATTGAGTTCCAATGATGACAGTCATTGAAACCAAGGCCACATAAAGTAATCAATCATATAGAGAGAATCCCCACCAAAGAAGGCTGCCTTCTGATTAGTTATCACCTCCTCTAACTTGTGGAATTAGTTTCTCAATTCTTTTTTTTTTTATGCCAGAAAGTCCTCCTTCCTTTTCTCCACCCCAGTAAGCTTGTAAGCAAAGGCAGAACTTCAGAGAATCTCTCAAAGGTCATCCTCTGGCAAACTTTCCTGTAAGGGTCATCTGTAAACAACTTCTCTTGGTACTTTTCCTCCAGGTACTCACAAGTGATGATAGATTTGGGGATCAAGTGACCCTGACTGTCCCCCAGAACTGCCACCAGCCCAGTCCAATTCTTCTTGAAAAATTACTTGGGCTTGTTTTTCAGATTGAGATAGATGGGTTCAGGCCAGATTCCCTTGGGCTTCAGGACCATCAGCACCTTTTTAATGAAGGGGCAGAACCTCACGCTGTAGATGGACCAGGAGGGGGTGGGGCACACTTCCTTTCCTCAAGCTCCAGGCAGATACTGTGGACATCATTGTGCAGGCTGAGAGCCACAAGGGTCCCATTTTTGTTTGTGTGTGGCTCCAGCAAGTGAGAGAATCTTGAGGCACGTGACCCAAAGACAAACCTACATTGCCTGCAAAGGGTTACTAAGAGGACAAAGGTTTGCTACGGGGGATTCTGCTGAGGTTTCAGACAGAGACAGAGGAGAAATTGGAATTGTGCTACCAAAGCCCAGGGGCTTCTGGGCCCAGCAGAAGCTGGAAGAGGCAAGAAGGGCATTCTCTGAGAGACCCTGGAAGGAGCCCAGCCATACCAGTATCTTAATTTTGAACTTCTAGCTCACCGAGCTGTAAAGAGAATGACATTTCTGAATCTTTTTTGAGGGGGATGAAAATTTGGTAACAGCAAAGAGTTTCTGAAGGTGAAACAGTCAAAAATCAATTTAAAAATTAAATCCACAATGATTGTAGGCATGTGGGCAGTCCTCGCCTGTGTTGCTTTGCTAAGCTTTATTGTAGCCTCATCTGTGAACACAATATGCACGCTTTATACTGTGTCTGCCATCCCAACAAGTGAAGACATCTCAGGTTCTAGGCTTCCAAGGCAGCCTTTTCACAGTTTGATTACTGTGCCTGTGTATTAACACCTAAATATACATGTGTGTCCCTCTACCCGTGGTGATGGCAATCTGAGATTGCACACAAACACACGAGACAATGATGGAACATTGTATGTGAAACACTCTGTAAGATCTTACAGGTAGATGCAGCCGTGGGTTACATAAGAACATCTTGGTAAGGATGGACATGGATGTTCATGCATGGACATGCATGGTGAATCCACAAGATGCGCTGCATCTGGACATTGTGCCTACCTTGGTTTGTGTAAATATACTCTTGCGTGCTCCTATAAAACAAGTTTCACCTAATGGCCCAGTTTTCAAAATATCCATGTCATTATTGACACCGGACTGTATAGGTAATCAAACTTTCTGGCAGGCAAATGGAGTCTTTAATCATAAAGTTCTGCCGTGACCTGGCTGAACACGGTAGGAGGAGCCCTGGAACCTGGGGTTATTTTCAGGCAAAGCTCACTCTCACAACTACTTTTCTGCTCTGCCCTTTTGTGAATGTTGTAGGTACTTAGTAAACAAGTTCCTTATGGAGTGAAAGATCTTGTCTTTGGCTTCTTCTTAGGCATAACTCGGGTGAGTTTGAACACTGGATTCTGTATACCCATCATTCATATGTAAACATTAGGCCAGAATACCTCTAGCATGTTCCTCACCCTGCCTCTCTGTGTTCCTAGGATGTGTTAAGATATTCCAAGAACTGATTATGCTTCGGGAACAAGAAAGCACTCAAATGATTCCCTATCTCAGAGAGCTCACACGGAACACAAAGCATGCTCCCCGGGTGCAGATGATGTCTGTTTCTGAAGATCAAGACTTTCACTGGCTATAGTCACATTTTCCCATCCTTCCACCCAGGCTTTGAAAGCTTTAAAACAAAGGCTCAAAAAAGATGAACAGAGAAAGACAAAACACAGGAAAGAGTTTGAGGGTACAACCAATCACCCTGGTATAATAGCCTTCCACATAGCCCACAGCCAGAAAAGGCTGGTTATAATATCCCTGGCTAAGACATCAGATATAGTGGTACCCACATTTAATCCCAGTAATGGGGACGCAGAGGCAGAAGGATCTCTGAATTGGAGGCCAGGTTCCAGGCACCCCTGCCACCGCTGCTGCCACCACCATCTCCACCACCACCACCTGCTCAGGGGAATCGAATACCTGGCCTGAGTGGAGTTCTAACATTCCCTCTGGGCTGAGTCAGTCCCTTTGGCTAAGGGATTGCTCCTTAAGCCATGCTAAAGAGATGGGTGGGATATTCGTTCCTTAATGAGTTACTGTTCTTTTCCCTTCTGATCCCCACCCTTAGTGCATGCAGAAGCTTGTGGGTTGTGCAGCCATGGAGGGCTGAGTGTATTACTTTCCAGAAAAGTGTAACTTTCCCCTTTCCCTTCCTGTCCATCTTCTTTCTAAACATGCTTTCCTTAATAGTTTGAGCTCCCCCAATCCCCAACATTTTGGCTTCTGGACTGGCTGGTTTTGTGCTCCTTGATGCAAGCTAGCGACATCAGAGAGGAATGAGCCTCAGTTGGGGAAATGCCTTCGTTGGATCCAGGTGTAAGGCATTTTCTCAATTAGTGATCAGTGGGGGAAGGACCAACCCATGGTGAGCAGTGCCATCCCTGGATTGGTGAGCATACCAGAGGAAACAAGCCGGTAGGCAGCTCCCCTCCAGGTTCTAGCTCTGCTTGAGTTCCTGTTCTGTCCTCTCCGATGATGGATTATGATCTGGAAGCATAAGTCAAATAAGCTTTTTCCTCCCCAATTTTCTTTATGGTCATGGTATTTTGTTGCAGCAACAGAAACCCTAACTAAGACAGAAATTGGTACCAGCACGGTCGCATGTTGCTGAGACAGACCTGATCATGTTTTGGGGAGGATTATGGAAAGACTTTGGAACTTTGGGCTAAAAGAACTATTGTGTGTTAAGAGTTCAATGGGATGTTCTTTAGGGGCATGGAAGATAAGAATGTTGAGAATGTGGAGGCTTGACTTTGCAGAGTTTCAGAGGGAAGTTTAAAGACTATTGGTGTTATTTTGAATTAAGATCCCATGGTTCTGATTAGCTGGGGCTGAAGAATCAGCTGTGATGAACAAGATCCCAGAATTGCCAAAGCAAAAGTTTGCTTTGTCGGGATACTTGACGCTGGTCAGCTCGAGCTAAGAAATTAGTGGTAGTTAAGAAGAGACCAACATTATGGAGGTGCATCTCTGAGTATTTCCTGAGAGCCCAGAGAAGCTACGTTTCACAGGTGGCCAAGGTTGTCCCTCGTGCAGGCAGCTAGACATGGCAATGTGCCAGCACCACCCAGGTCATGCTGGTTTTGAAAGCACGAAGGGGTCATGGAGAGCAGCCGAGGCTTGGTACTGCGAGAGGCTATTGGTAAAGCAGCCTGAGTGGCAGGTGATGGCCTCACTAAAGAGGTCATGCAAAGAAACCGAGGCTTGGCACCATGTGGAGAGCCTACTGGTGAAAGGGCAGCCTAGATGTAGCAGAAGACCCTAGCATCTTGGAGATGGCAGTATCATGGGATGACCATAAAAAACAGCAGTCGTGGAGCCAGCCAGCCTTAGAAGACAAGCTGTGTGTGCTGCAGAGGGCGGAGCTGGGGAAGTGACCCAAGTCCTTTGGAGGAGCCCAGAAGATGGTGAGTGGGTCCCAGACATTGGCTGGAATTTGGTTGCTTTGATTTGATTTGTGACTGGGATGATTTTCCCCTCTTGAAGTAAGGCACAGTTGAGAGGCTTTGAATTTTAAAAGATTGGCTATTTTAAAGGGACTGAAATTGTATGTATTCAAATTCATAACAACTGTGGGACTTTTAAAATTACTTATATTTTTAATGTGATACCTAGGTGATGAATAAGAAAAAAAAAAGGTTGTGGCTTAATAGTGATGTATTTGTGTGTCAAGTTGACATGGGGTCAGTTGTACGGGGTGGTTTTGTGTATCAGTTTGACACAGCTAGAACCATCAGAGAGAAAGGAGTCTCTGTTGAGAAAATGCCTTCATGGGATCAGTTCTAAGGCATTTTCTTAATTAGTGATCAGTGGGGGAGGGTAGCAGCTGGTGTCATCTCTGGGCTGGAATCTTGGGTTCTATTAGAAAGCAGGCTGAGCAAGCCAGTAAACAGCACCCGTCCATGGCCTCTGCATCAGCTCCTGCCTCTGGGATCCTGCCCTGTTTGAGTCTGTGACCTGACTTCTTTCAGCGATGCCCTATAATGTGCAAGTATAAGCCAAACAAACCCTTTCCTCCCCAGCTTGATTTATGGTCATGGTGTTTTGTCACAGCAGTAGAGACCCTAAAACACCTCCCTTACACTTCCCCAGAATGCCCCCTGTGGCAGTGGCAGCATGTCTGCCATGTGCTGATCTCTATGCCAGCTTCCTAGCTAGGGCTTTTCCCCTCCTTTCCTCTGGTACATCCTCTGACTAGCAGCTGAGGTTTACATTTTGTCTCCCTTAGGGTTTGTCTTTTAGGCTAGTGTAAAATGGTGCTTGCAATTGGGTCTATTTAAATTTTTTTTATTAATAAGACTGAGAACCAAGGGAAACCCAACTGCCCTTCTATTAGTGCCTCAAAGAAAGGAAGACAGATGGACAAACAGCAACCAAGAACAAGAAGGACAAACCAATGCCTGGCTATGAGGTGACCACCTCCTCAATCTTCTCCTTTGCTCTCAGCATACAAAGGCCAAAGGCAAGGAGTAGTAGATGCATTCTTCTGAGGGTTAGAAACCCAGGGTGGTGACTGAGTGGGTACGAGCTGGGGAAAGGAATAGGCGATGGCTTACTGACGGTAGAAACTGAGCCTTCTCATCTGAACTCAAGTTGCTGATCCACAGGAGTTCACTAAGAATTGGAGCCAAAGGGGGATGAAGCCAAAAGGGATTGTGAAACCTGGAAAGGGCGCAGGATAGAAGCAGGAGCTATGCAGGCACCGGGGATAGCCTGGAATGATGCCAGAGGCAGATTGTGGGGACGGGTGGTGTTTCAGGCTGTCAACACACGCAAGAATGCTGGGTGGATGTCAGGAGATGGAGCCCGGCGGACAGTAGATACGACTGGCTCAAGGCCTGCTCTTGACCATTCCATTAGCCTCCTGGGGCCCAGGCAAGGAGGTCTTTCTCAGCAACTGCTTGGAAGTCAGCTCTCCTTCTGCGTGGCCCTCTCCATGTCCAAATGGCTTCACCAGAAGCCTTGGCAGTGAGTTCAGAGCTCAGAATAGAGATGAAGAACTCGGGGCCAGAGCTTGAATAAATAGGAAGGATGGCCTTTAATTTTCAGGATATGGTTCTATTTGGGAAAGCAGCCTATATTCAACAGAGGAAGTAGCTCTACCTGCCCCTTTGAGAGCTGCAGACACATCTATTATGTCAGCCTTAGCGTTCGGGTTCCAGATGATTCTGTGAAAAGCATGGTGTTCTTAATTATAGTGGGTGAAGCTGGTCTGTCTCTATACCCAGATATATGTATGAGTCTGTCTGCTTCTGTCTGAATATAAACCCATGGCTCTCCCCTAACAGCTGCATCCCCATTTCAGGCCCCGAGAGAGCAGTAAATCCTTGAGAGTTTAGTCAGCGTTGGCAGGAGCCCTCCCTCAGTGGAACAGCTCTGACATCTGTAGGATCTTTCTTCTTCCCCTTTCTCTCTTCCTGTCCCGCTGGCCTTTTAGAATGGACTGCGAAGTGTAAAGCACTAGCAAGTTGCCATGAGCATGATCCACTCATTCACGAAAGAGACATTCACTGAACACCTAGGGATGTGCAGATGCCAGGCTGAGTACAGGCGATACGCGTGGGAGGGAGACATGCTCACAATTCTCCGGATGGCAGAAGACTGGGGCAGAGATAAAGCAAATACAGTTGGCCCTCGTAGTCCCAGATTGGGATCTGCAGATTCACCAGCAGTCACTCTTTGGGGAAAAGAATTACTTCTGCAGTGAAAAGGTAGAGATTAGCTTTTTATTCCTTAAACAACACAACAATTTCACAACCTTTACACTGTATTGGGTATTAGAATGCATGTAGGAATGACTTAGGGGATATGGAGGATATGCATAGTTTATGTGAAAATCTGCTGTGGTTTTATATAAGAGAATTTAACAGACACGAATTTTGGTATCCATGAAAGTTCAGGCATCCATACCAGGTGGGTGGTTGGTGTAAATATACATTATCAGAGGGTTAAGAGAATGAAAGAGAGCAAGAGACAATGAGAGAGAGAGAGAGAGAGAGAGAGAGAGAGAGAGAGAGTCGTGAACTAACGCTATTGAAAATGGTGTTCAGGTTGGTTTGTAGAACAGGAGGCCTTCTGGGCCCGAAGTCTGGTGTGACTGAAGGAAACAAACAGGACAGGTAAGTCAACTCTATTCTTACAATGCTCAATGAGAGAGATTAGCATGGCTTCCAGATAAAGATAGTGAGTGCCAGGTCACCATGGGTCTCAGTATTCAAGATAGGTGCTCAGTTATTTTCACCACGGAATTTTTTTTTTTTATTATTGGTACTTTTCAAAATTGTTGTGATTTCAGAAATCACACTCTGGCTGTACCAGAGAGCTATTGCCCTCTGAATGGTTAAGCAGATAAACTGAGGAAATGACAAAGTAAATAAGACATACCAGGCTGGCCAGGTGAGCTGATGTAAACCTCTAGCTCAGGTGCTATAAGACGTAAGAAAGGAGACACCGGTCATGGTCATTCAGAGCCTGGTGAGAGGCAGGAAGGCAGCTTGCACACGGGTTTGTGGTAGTAAGTGAGGGTGCAGGTTTTCAATGCACTAATTGCCCACCAGCTAGAGTACCTGCCATTGGAGTACACACCCCGAAGGAGTATGTTTCCAAGCTCCACTCTGTCATCAACTAGAAGCCAGGGCAGGAACTCAGGCCACATCACATTCAAAATCAGGGACAGAGAGAACTGATTTTCTGTGCTCTAGTTCAGGGCCTAACACTAGGGGATGGTGACACCCACTTTCAGGCTGGGTCTTCCCATCAGTGAAGGCAAGCAAGATAATTCCTCATTGATGCTTTCTTCCCAGAACTCGACACTTGACCCTACCCCTGTGTGGCTCTTGCTTAGTTTTTCTTGATCTCACATAGTCCCAGGCTGACCTCTGACTTGCCTTGCACCTAGCTAGATGATGACTTTGAACTTCTCATCCCTCTGCTTCAACAATCAGAGGGCTTAGATTTCCCTTCCCCCAGGATGGTGTACTTTGAATTCAAGGGCTAATACATGCCAGGCAGGTACTTTACCGTCCAAGCTCATCCCGGCTCAAATTTCTCCTTTATATAGTAACACTATTCCTAGGAGATTAGGACCCTAGTCTAATCAAATCATTTAAACTTGATTACCACTTTAAGGACCCTGCTTTTACACAAGGGCACAAATTCTGATAGTTACAGGTTAAGATTCCAACCATGAGCTTGGGACCATCCTCAAAATCATCCAAAAAATGTTTCAATTGCTACTTGTAACTGTCAGTGAACCTTGAGGGCTGGCCTCTGCAAGGCACTATCATATTAATCTTCTCTAAACACTGGGCCATTGATAGTGATGATCTTATTTTGCAAAGGAAGAAACGGAGCTGAGGAGAGGGAGACCAGCTGTTTGGAGGTTGCTAAATGGAAGCCAGTGGCAGCTACCTTCCTAATGCACGTGGTCCATGCATCATCCTTTATATTCCTATTCCTACAATGGATGGCAAAAGCTGGACTGAGTCCCTTCAAGCTCTGCCAGGTTTCCGAGATGCTATGTGTCTGCAGGGAAAGCAGTGAAAGCCTTCTTTGGCTTCCCTGTTGTTCTCAAGAAAATGCAAGTCTGCAACCCTCCCAGAAAGAGAGATATGCATGTATTGAATTAGTAACAGGATCCTGGAGTGCCGGCTGTCTCTTTGTATTCATGGCTTTTCAGAGTTGGAGGTGCGGTGCAGCGCAGGAGGAAGAGGTGAGAGGAGGACAGGGGATTGTGTAATTGCTGCAGGAAGAAAGCCAAGCAGAAAAGAGAAGATGTGAGTGGCATCAGTCCGAAACACAGGCTGCTGTGGAGCGACAGGATGAATGTAGAATTGCCCTGAAATGGTCATGGAGCCCAGAACTGGGGGAATTACTGCCTTTTGCAGTTCTGCTGGAGGCATGAGCTAGAGACTCCAGAAATGATCAGCTCAGCTCAGCTCTGAGATGCTGAAGCAGTCTGCCTGCCTGGAGAGGTTTCTTGGGCTCTGCACTCACACAAGGCCGGAGATCCTGCTCTATGGGGCTCAGAACCCAAGGGGGACCGCAGATCACCAGGAGATGGCCTGTCCCCTGCAGAGACCATGAAGGGAAAGCTCAGGACAGGATGCAGGGCAGCTGTGGATTCAGGGAAGGGGTTGAGGGTCCCTCAGGAAGATGACCGAATCTCAAGAGGCAAAAGGTTACATTGTGAGCCAAAGGTGCTTGTGGAGACCAGCACACAGGACACAGAACACATTTCCACTAAGGTTATGTGTGTGTCTTTTGGGACAAATGATGTCACGCATCTCCTGGAGTGTTACATACCTCATGGAGTGTTACAGCACACTGCTGCCTACTGCCTTCCAATGGAGTCTCAGAGGACCTGAATACCACATGATCTCTGAGCATTGACACACTAGGCTTAGAGTCGCCAAATTTATACTTAGCTGAATATGAATCAGAAAAATCAAAGCACTTCAAGGAAAGGATTAATTATTAAGAATGAAAGTGTCTATTAAAACTTAGCACTTAGGAGAGAGCCACAAATTGGCTCTGAGTATAATGGCAAACAGAAGTGGAGTAAGTCACGGAATTCTTCTGCTGCGGTATCATCTGGCAAAATGTTAGCTTGCCCAAGGAATCACAAGAGAAATTTGCAGAGCCCCTCCTAAGCATTGAAATTCTTGCACTGCCCTCTTGTGCGAACACCCAGTGATTAGCCAAACACTTGGGAACATCCCCTGCTGTTGCAAAGTTTTATGTTCTGCTTTCCTGCTGATAGCAGCAAGCTTAGTTTGTGAAATAAAGAAGAGGCAGGGATTTAAAAAGAGATCTAGTCATCCAAATAACCTCACATGGCCCACACTGTGCTAACACACATATCAGCAAAACCAACCACATTACTAGAGATGTTTTCCCCCCTTGGCATAAAAGCCTTTTTTTCCCTTTGTAATGGTAATCCCAAAGAGGATTTTTTTAAGAAGAAAATTAAATATTGATGGACTTGTGCATGATAATGCATCTTAAGTCATTGTGAAACACTTTTAAGGAAACAGAATGGTTCTTTGAAGGTGACCTCCCTACCTCTAAACACTTTAACTTCTATTCAAGCTGTATTTTTTACTGTTAAATTATACATCTGATAGGGAACCCTGCTTCAAGGGCAAGTATTTTAAAAATTGAATCCTGTCTCGTACTGTTCTTCGGGCTTGAGAACGGGTAGCTTTCTATGGTTTAAAACGATGCCCGTGTGTCCTTTGAGAGAAGCAAAAGTGTTTTAAGCATTTCAGCCAGGAAGGATTTAATCCAAAGAATTGGTTACAGGTACTGCTTGAAGTCAGAAGAACAGGATGGAGAGGGACAAGGAAAAGGTGGCTATAGCCATCACAAGAGGACAACAGGAGGAGAGTCTAAGCTCACCAAGGCCAAGAACTAAGAAGATACTCAGAATCTAGATGGTGGGGGAAAGGGTAAATGGCCCAGCATTTTAAACTTTGGCATTCTCGCTTCTGCTCAGTTAAGGCCATGTTGAGTACAGAGCCATCAGGAAGGGAGCTGGGTACTGCAGGGTACACAACCTGCCGCGTGTGAGGCAAAGGAGAGGACGGGGGGGGGGGGGGTAAGGGGCCAGCAGGGTCTGTTCTGTCTTTCATGACTTGACTCACTGAGCTGAGATGGAGAGAAATCATGGTGCCCTGTTACCAAGACCGGGAAATCCAGCCTCAATCTGGAACACTGACCTTCTCAGCCCTCCTGCTTCCTCTGTACTTCTCTGCCCCTGTCCCTCCATCCCCATCTTTTTCTCATCCTGGATTCTGCCTGAATGTTTTATTTTATTTCTTGTTACCGTTCTTTTTTTTTTCTGACACTATATGTGTTCCTTTCTGTCCTTCTGAAATCCCTAGGGTGTGACAGGGCCCCTCCTTGACAAGCATCTTTGTGGGGAGGAGTCCCAAATCTAGGCAAGAGAGCTTGTGTTTGGCACCAAGAGCCAAAGGGCTTAGCTAGGTCTTCCCTTCTTTCTGCCATCACCATCTGATAGTCTGTAATCCCCGACACTCTAGAGCATGGGTTCTCAACCTTTCTAATGCTGCAACCAATTAATACAGTTCCTCGTGTTGTGGTAACCCCCAAACATACAAGTATTTTCACTACTACTTCAAAACTATAATTTTGCTACCGTTATGAATCATAATGTAAGTATCTGTGTTCCCTGATAGACATGGGTGACCCCCTCAAAGGGTCAGGACCCACAGGTTGAGAACCACTGCTTTAGGGTCTAGAGCGAGTCTTTCATGCAATTTGCTGCATATAGTGGGTGCCCAGGCTTAACAGTCAGACTCAGAATCTGCTTTTCAACTTACTAAATACTTAAGACTTGAAAATTTGTTGTTTTGTGGCTTTGTTTTTGCTTTTTTATTTCTGCTTCTGCTCTCCAGTTTTGTTTTGTCAGTTGTTGACTAGGGAGCCAAGGAGGAACTTTGTTTCTCACCCTCATGCCTCTACCTCCCCAGTGGGAGATTATTAGCCTATACAACCATGCTTGTTTTTACCAGGTGTTGGAGATTGAACTCCCACGTTTTGTGAATTCTAGGCAAGGACCCTCCCAAGTGAGCTACAACCCCATCTTCTTGCTTTGGACCTGAGATAGTTTTCTTTTGCAGCAAAGACTGGTCTGAAACTCGTGTGGTCCTCTGGCCACTGCTTCCTGTGTGCTGGGATTATACCAAGAGCTAACTATCCGGATCATCATATCTTCCCAGTGGCCGTCCCTAGAGCTACCCTCTTAATTTTATGCTCACGTGGCTAACCTTCATGTCTTTTAAGATGGGGCTTGAATGTTACCTGATCCCCCAAGGATGCTCCCACAACCACAACTTGTGCCATGCATTTCTGGTCCTCCTTCCTTCCTCTGTTGAACAGCCCTTTCATCCCTAGCCTGTGGCATATTGTCACATACTGGGTGCTGTATTGACCTGACAGGGCTAAGTGGGGTGCCCTCATATATATCTCAATGGTACTAGGATGTACATCATTCTTGCCACTCAAGTGGAAGCACCCCTGGGGCCATCTTTGTCCTCACAACAACCATGAAAAGACCAGGCACCTGCATCGCAGCTTGCCTTTGGAACTCCACTTGGATTGTGTTGCCTGCACGTGCGTTTGGAGGAGCCATCTGCTCATCGTGTGGAGTGCACCTGTATTTCCCCTCACACACCTGTCTCCATTGTCAGACAGGAGACAGTAAATTATTAACCTATCCACAAGTGAGGGGGAGTAAGAGAGAGCCTCTCAAAGTCCCATGAGCAGAGGCTGGACTCTGGCTCTGTTGTTCAAGCCATCCCTTGGCTGCAGTCCCTCACCTGTCCAGTTCACTGCGTGGAGACAGCTAGATGCTGTAGGAGTTACTTTTTTGCATAATTATGGACACGTGGTCACAGTAACTAGTAGAAACCACTTAAAGAAAGGAAGCCTAATTTTGCAGAGGGGTGTAGCCATCACAAGGCAACATGGAGAACAGGCTCAGTCCCTAGCAATTGGTGGAACCTGTTTATATCACAGAGGAACAAGGACCAGAAAGCAAGATTGAAAGTGGGCAGGGCTACCATCTCTCAGCAAACCTACCTGAGCAACTCTCTTCCTCCAGCTAAGTCTCACCTCCTAATTGTTTCAAGGTCTCCTCCCAAATAATACTACCTGCTAGGGGAACATTCTTAAAAGATATGAACCTCTGAGGGATGTTTTAAGTTCAAGTGATAGAAGATGCCGAGAGGACTGGAATTCAAAACCCAAGCTCCTCATCCAACCCTGTAAAACTGGCTTGCCATTTGTGTGTCCATTCAATGGCCTGGCCATTCGTCCTCCAGCCTGTGGCCCTCAGGGCTGAGGATATCTACACAAGGGTTCTATACGGATACTTTTATTCACAGTTGTGCCAGGTGCTTTAAGCCCTTGTACATTGCTTTTGAGAATTGTCAATATCCCTTAGAGCCTGGCATTTTATATGGACACCTATGGGCTCCATGACACTTGCAGAAAGAGCTCTTGCTTTTGGCTGGCCCTGAGGCTAACTCTGATTTATGGACTAAAGATAGGAATAAAATCACATGCATTCCCATGAGTGTGTCCTCTCTACTTGCTCTGCTCCCTATCTATAGATGGGCGTTTTTGTTCCACCTGGTCCCAGAACCATTCAGTTTTAAAGAAATACAGAGGCTTATATTAATTATAACCTGTTTGGTCTATTAGCTCAGGCTTATTATTTACTAGCTCTTATAACTCATATTAACCCATAATTCTTCTCTACATTTAGCAATGTAGCTTGGTACCTTTTCTCAGCAAGGCATTCTCATCTTGCTTCCTCTGTGTCTGGGTGAAGACTGCTTCTCTATCTTTCCTCTTCCAGAATTCTCCTAGTCTGATTATCCCACCTATACTTCCTGCCTGGCTACTAGCCAATCAGCATTATATTAAACCAATATGGGTGAAAAATCCTTGCAGTGTACAAGATCATTATCCGCAGCACCCATCTGCAATTGATCACAATGGTCGACTAAGCCCAGAAGACAGAGAATGTGTTGGATGAATGAAACTGGCAAAAAGGAACCTGATAGAAATGAACTTGGGCTGTGGAGAACAATGTCAAGGTCATGGTGATTTGTTTTCATAGCCACAAACACACAGTGAGTGGCAGGGACCGTGCTTAGCACAGAGGACAAAATGATGACTCACAGGCCTGGAACTTGCCCACTGAAAGAGCCTCAGAGTGTCGGGAGACAAGCGTCACTAACCATTACTGAATGGATGCAGAGTTCTGGCGAGGAGTTGTGCAAGGGCAATGGGTAAGAGAGTTGACAGGGGAGGGTTCTCTGGGCAGATGAAAATCTGAACTAAGATTGCACTGAGCACTGAAGAGGCTGGGCATCCAGAAGAGATGGCTGTATTTCCAGTATTTTCTAACCCAGGCTAGTCAGAGGCCCCAAGACTACTGAAGGAAAGCCACAGACTTATTTGTCCATGCAGGGACTTGACAAGAACCCCTCTCCTTGTTCCATAGATTAATTACAGTGTGCCTGCCAGACAAAGGGCCTAGTGGGCAAATTCTCTGTGTGATGACTGATGGGGAGGATCAAGGGAAGTAGAAAAAGGAATGAAAGTTTGGAAATAAAGGTGACTTCTCAGGGGAGGAAGTAACCACATTAATGAATAAGAGAAAAGGAGTCCCGCACATGTCTCCCTCGATCTTCAGCCTGTTCTACTGATGTGGAAGTGTGCAAGTTCCCCCAGTCTGTCTTGATAGAGTAAAGTAGCCCAAAGAGTCAGTCTTCTACCCAGGTTTCTCTCCCTAGACGTTGGGAAGCAGTAGCTGCTTCATCAATGGAAGGAGTTAGCTTGTCACCTATTTTACAATAGGGGAGGAAAATGAATGAATGGCTCCTGCTGGCCTAACTGGACCCAGCGTAGAAAGTAGAACACACAGAAGTCTATTTCCAGCTTGCCTCATCACCACTGCGGAGTGCTCCATGGGCTCCTCGGCCGTTAATGGGCAGATAATTTATATTTCATAAGGTAAACTCCGAGTTTCCTTTCTGTAACGACAATAGGCAGTACACAGCTATCCTGGTGGAACCGAACATCATCATTGCTCCAGGGCCAGATGCGCTGTGTAATAAATAATGTAGCGCTTGAGCTCTCTGCTGTCTACTTGCAGTAAGTTAGGATTCGTTTCTGTGGCCAATGCGAAACAGCACTTAACACTGATATGTCTCTGTATAACTTGGTTTCCATGGAAAAGCTTCCAGCAATCCCAGAGATACTTTTGTCCTTAGATATCTTTCTGCCCTCTGAATGAGCAACATGCCCTCTCCTCTTCCTTCTGGCTTTTATATCTAAATTAACTCAATGTTCCATGGGTTTGCCTATGGGTTTGATTAATTGTATGAATTTCTTACCTTACAACATGCATGAGAAAGAAACCAGGGTCCTCGTGTCCTAGCTGTGATGTTAATGTTTGCTCTCCAGAGACCCTTCAGATTCCACTTGCCCCAGCACAGGAATAAAATGGATCAGGGATGTCCTTCAGAAGGCACATAAATCAGACAGCTGGAGGCTTTCCCAAAGGACCTAATTGGTGCCATCTTTGATTCAGAATATTTATTGAAGACTTGCCACATTCCTAACGCTGTAGGCACAGTGGGTACTGGGGACAGAAGCTGTCCCCAACCTCATCTGACTTATATTTTAGAGGAGAAGTTAGCCAATTGCCTCAAGTAATGACTTCATTATAGCAGTGACTGTGCAATAAGCCAGCGATGTTCAGAGTGTGACAAGCATGGGAGTTTGGGGACCTGGCTCAGAAAAGGAAAGAGAATGGCTTCCCCAAGGAAGGCGTATGAAAAGTTTGGATTAACTGGGTCAGAGAGATGGGGGAGACATTTCAAATTCAAGGACTGGCAGAGCCGATCCTAGTTTGGAAAGGCCTTGAAGAAGATGAAGGTCTTCAAGTCCCTGCCTTTGATGCCCAGCGTCCTGCTCAGGCCCCATTAGAATAAAGAGAACATGTGGATCTGGGCTTGGCTTGGGCCTGAGGAAAGCATCACCATTCCTGAGAAAAGGGTGCTTTCACTCCCAGCCTTAGCTTTAGCAAATAGGCTGCTTTGATCATGAACAACAATTAAGAACTAACCTAGAAACTGGTCAGTGGTGGCACACGCTTTTAATCCCAGCACTCGAGAGGCAGAGGCAGGTGAATCCCTATGAGTTTGAGGTCAGCCTGGTCTACAAGACCTAGTTCAAAGCTACAGAAAAAAAGGGGGGGGCGAAGAACTAACCTATGAAGACATAGCCCTATTCCCTGAACCCCATCAACTGATAATGCCATTGACTTTCACTTCCAGGGAGGTAAAGGAAGCAATGAGAAATGACACTTGTCTTCCAGGTTTGGGTAGTGTCCTTCTGTATAGTTAGTTTACATTTTTTGGGTGATCATGCGACCCACAGCATCATGACCTTTGCTTGATACTTCAAGTTACTGCTGCCTAAATATTGACTTGCTTGCCTGTGCAACCCAGATGTTAAGAGACAGTGCTTGATTGGAATTCTTTTATCCCATCTCTTATATCTCCTTGTGCTTAGTGCCAACCCTGTATTTCCCACTTTACAGCTCTCTGACCTGGAGAAACCGACTCAGTGCTGCTGCACTAATAGTCCCCCCCACAAAATGGACGAATGCTAGTTCTTGCTTGCAGGAAGAGTGTGCTCTACACTGTACTTGGAGCTGCCCCCGACACTCAGCAGCACTCTGCCAGTATTTGCCTTGTGATGGAAGCTCCATATCAATTCTTAGCTCCAGAGAGATTTGATTGTGTATTTTCAGTTGCGTCAATAGCATTTGCCTCTTCAATCCACTTACCCTGAAACTACTAATACAAAGATACCATCACCATGAGAGGTATTTATTTGATAAATGTAATAGATAAAAATTGGATCAGTAGACCTTGAACGTCAAGAGTCATAGCCTTTAGGTTAAAGCAACTGCTCCCTTTCCAAAACAAACAGGAGACCACAGTACGGTATGTCTTCCCGCCTTGCCTCCTTCCTTCCTTCTCAGTACATAATGCATTGAACACCTAGGTTTCTCGGGCCTACGTCTGGATATGGCAATAAACAAAATGGGTCAGGTTTTTGCATTCACAAGACATCCGTGCTAGTCAGGGGGTGCACAATGCATGCAATGCATACTGTGTTAGGTGACGTTAAGGGCTGGAGAGAAATAGGAATAGCAATAGTGTGTGAAAAGCCTGGAGGGTGATGGGAGAGGTGACCAAGGAAAGTCTCTCTCCGAGGGTGACACAGGTGGCAGGACTAGAGGGGACCAGGAGATAGCTTTCCCTGCCTCTGTGTTGACTTTCTAAGCGGACATTTGTGCCTTCTAATAACTTCATAAGGATTTATTTAAGGAAAGAAATGCTTGACCGGTATGACTCAGCGATTTTCACTCGTTCATGGAGCTTCAGGTACAGGCTGCTTTTCTCAGAGCCCTGTACTGCACACTGTAGCTGTTTGTGACAGTGACTATAAACTTATACTGTAACTGGGGGTGCTGGGTGGGAGCAGGCGGTGGGTCCATGATACCCATGTGCAGTAAGGTTACAACAGGTCAGGGACCTAAAATAATAGGAGGGGAACACCCTAAACTTCAAGAGTTGATGGTTCAAACAGCAAACTCACATAAGCATACACTCTGGCCTTCCAATACTCCTGTGGTGTCATCAGGTTCTAGGTGTTTGTTCTTCATGGACAGGTAAGTTGTGAAGATGACACCCCATGAGAAACCCTCCTCCTCCTCCTCCAAAAAAAAAGAGAGAGATTCTGAATGAACTCTAAGCTCTCAACCACACCTTCTAATTCAAAATCTCAGAAGCAAGCAGTCTTGATTGTCTATTTATCAGGATGGGTGTCTAGGAGAATTTAACTCTCAGAAGGGCTTAGCTGAATGACAAGGAGATGATGAGGAAGAGAGAAGACACCCTGTAGTAATAGGAGTGGAACAGCTGCGACCCCAGCACCGTGGCCGCCTGGCTAGCTTATGCCCCGAAATAACACTGCTTGGCCCATTAGCTCTAGCCCTTACTGGCTAATTCTGATATCCTGATCAACCAATGTCTAATAAACTGTGTAGCACTGGTCTTACCGGGAAAGATTCTAGCCTACGTCCATCCTGGGTCTGAGCTTCATGTGTCTGCCTCAGAGAGCAGAGCTATCACGTCTGCCTGGGAGAGGGGAGCATGGCCTCTGAGCTCACTTCCTCTTCCTCCCAGCATTCTGTTCTGTTTACTCCTCCCACCTATGTTTTAACCTATGAGGGCCAAGCAGTTTATTATAATTAACCAATGACCTTCCTCCATCAACACCCTGTCATGGAGAAGCCATGGGATTTGAAGGGAAGGAGTAGCTGGTCCCCACAGCTATATATAGCAGCCAACTTGTCCTCGGATCTTTATAGGTCACAGCAAAAGACATCAGTTTGTAGCATTGTACTTGATGGATGAGAACAGCTATTCTCAAAGATGTAAAGGGACTTGTGGGTTAATAATGAGAGACCTAAGGGAAGGCTTCTACCTTCAAGGCTCTTGTCCTCCCAGGGTACCTGGCTTAACTTCTTTGTTTCAGCAGATCTCTTATTGAGTTGTCCTCTTCTGGAACTGTCATGGCTGACAGAGATTTGGGAAATATTGCGGAAATGTGATCCTCACTTTCAACTTCATCAGCTCCAATATGAAAAGCTAGGGCTGCAACAAACACAATGGTCCTTGTCTTCATTATTCTGAGGAGGAAGGCTGGAAATGTAATCCCTTCAGGCTTTGTTTCTGGAGCAGAGAGGAGACTTTGTTATCAGGCCACTGCTTTCTGGACCCCTCTCTTCCATTGCAGGAAGCCTGGGCTCAATTTAGAAGCAAATCCTAGGCACAAGGGTTTGTCTCAGGTTTTTTTCTGCAAGACTCTTGTCCCTCAGGATTCTGAGAACAGAGTTCTTCCAGCCACGGTCTGGTCCACTGTGAACCGCCTGCTGCTGGGCCCATGAATCTCTGTGGATCTCAACTGCATCCTTCCTGTAACCCAGAGCATCATCCACTGGGACAGGTTCTCCAGATTAGCCTATTTGGACCCTGGCCATCAGTCGCAGCCACATAAAGCAGCAAACCACCCCTTAGGCTCCTGCTTACAGATGGACACTGACTTACCTCACCCACAATTACACTCCTGTGAACAAAAGAGAAAATGAGTTCTCATTTTTTTCTTTATAAAAGAGCTATTTTTTGCCTTGCCTTTTTCTTCTTAGTGTTCATGCTTGCTGAGATGGTAAATATGGAAAAGCTACAAAATTAGGTTCAGCTCCAGACCACACGCTGAACATCCATAGGGAAGTAGGGAGAAGGTGGCAGGGGGTGTTCTTCCATTCTGCCAGAGCCTGGCTATAGCACATGAAATGTTTCATTTTGTGCTCTTGTGCTAAGATTTTAGACCTGATATACATCCTAACGTTGGGTTATGTTTCTGGAAATAGGGAGATCCCTTTCCTTTTTCATACTTAGCCTTTGATTTAGCAGCTGAGAATGGAAATAAATTATATGATGGTAGCATTTTTCTGTCTCCCCCTCCCAACCCATAGGTGCCTAGGGAATGGATGCTCATACCAGCAAGGGAAAAAAGGTATTTTGCAGTACCCATGGGTTACCATGGCATTTAATGCAACAATGCATCTCTTTAAAGTCATGAACCAGATGGCGAGTTCCCATACAAGAGACTCTGGTGTTTGCATTTATACTCCTAACACCCAGGTAGGAACTAGATTCTGATAGACACTGGTGATTCCTCCTTGAATAACATAACAAATGAGATGAGAAGCTGGCATGCTGACGCTACATTAAAAGCTATTTTCTATGAGTATATTTAGTTAAGTATGCGGTCTCATTAGAATATAGGACACATTATACTCCCAAATTAGATCCATTCATTTCACTCTCCCTTCTATACATCCATTCACTGGCTCTTGGTTAGCTAATGTGAGGCATCATATAGCCTTTGTCTGGAGGATGTAGTGACTAATTATCCACTCCAAACCCGTGTCTCTCACTTGCCTCCATCAAAGAACTCTATACTTTATTGGAAAAAAAAGACAGAGACAAAAAATTGCAAGAAATAAAGTAAGCATTTTGTATATATCCACACTCCTACCATACAAATACCATATTCATGTATACACACACAAACACGCACATACACGCATGTACTTATACACACGTACATGCAACAATTGCTGCTGTGTGTGATTGTTAATATTGATTGCCAACTCAGTACGTTCTAGAACTGACTGGGAGACAAACCTCTGGGCACATCTGTAAGGGAGTTCCTAGACTGGGTTGAAGAGGGAAGACTCGGGATACATGTGGGCAGCATCATCGCCTGGGCTGGGGTCATGGGGCCTGAATAAAAAGGAGAATGTGACCTAAGCACAAGAATTCCTCTCTTTGTATATTCTGATTGTGGGTGGGATGTGACCAGCCACCCCCTATCCCTGTCACCATGCCTTCCTCACCATGATGCCTTCAATCAACAGTTTATGTTGTCATAGTTATATGGTCCTCATGCAGCTTTGGTCAGGGGTATGGACACAGCAGCAGCAACGACAGTTGATTGGGTGAACCATAATAGAAAATGATTCTGATGTGAGCTTAGTTGGAAGAGACTCAGACAGCGGGAAGACCGGGTTGATCATTGGAGCCATTGGAGGCTGTGGACTATGCTTACCTGATCACTACCACAGGTCAATGGAGATATGTCTGCTTCTGTTTGTCCCACTAGACTGCCATCTCTTGGGAGTACCTACATTAAAACTGTTAGAGACATTTGGTCTCTCTGTTGGCACCTCCCCAACATTGCTGCTGAGTTAGGCAGTTGTACCAGTATGAGTTCACTTGTGTGGTTTACTGATTCTTCAAGGAACTTCTCAAAGCATTTCAGTGAGCTTCTGTTTGTTCCTCAAAGTATAAGATAATACTATCTTCTACTGGTTAACTACTATAGGATCAAATATTGTTTATTTAAACTGCCAAACATGAAGATGGCAAAATTATTCATTCACAGAAATGAAGATACTCCCTTTCCTCCATATCTCACAGCATACCTTCAATGATGGAAGAGTTGAAACCAAAACAAGTTGAAGCACCTCATTTAAATGATGTTAGAACTCTGCCCCACGAGGGAGTCCCTGGACCAGAAGAAGATGAAAAGACCAAGTATTCCCTCATAGCCCAGATGCTGTGAGCTAAAAGATCAGGCCACTGTAGAACCTGTAGTGGAGATGGGAAGGTCCACTGTGGTACTGAATTCCTTTGTAGAATGATACCGATGTACTGCACAGTAATTCTTCCTTCCCACGACCCTTATGAAACACCTGCTCTCTCACTTTGACTCAGGCTCTCCTCTCGTGGGCCTGCTCAAGTTAAATGATTTTTCAGGATTAAAGTCTTTCTAAAAGGGTTTGTTTTAC
This sequence comes from Microtus pennsylvanicus, assembly GCF_037038515.1. Taxonomy (NCBI): domain Eukaryota; kingdom Metazoa; phylum Chordata; class Mammalia; order Rodentia; family Cricetidae; genus Microtus; species Microtus pennsylvanicus. The sequence goes on from NC_134586.1 coordinate 94,892,188, forward strand.
ATGTGTCTCTAACAATATCTCTGATCATATCACCTTTTAAGATGTGGATGCTAGGGCAGCTCAGCTCTCACCCTAGAAAAACATGGTCTGGCCAAGGAGGAGGAAGGATTATTAGGGTTATCAGTATGTAATACTTACAATATTCACATCTAATTTAAAGCCAAAACTTGGCTTAAAAAATAAACATAAATTCAGTAGCGTTGCCTAAGAAAATGCTTTTCAAAACTCTATAAATATATCAAATTATTTTTAGAAATACTTCCTTTTGTGGACTTGACTTCTAAGTGCTTGGTCTACCTGTTGAGGCATTAAATACCATGCCACTTAGGTCCTACTGAGTAAGTTTGGCTATAAATAGAATTTTTGGCATAGCAGTTAGTTTAATATCAAAGAAGCAACACTCTATGCAATAATTAAAGGGAAAAGCAGGGCCAAGATCAAGACTCTCTAGAGGCCAACCTAAAAGACAGTAACTCCTAAAACTCCAGAGCCTGGTAACATCAAAAGAAGTTTATATTGTTCAGATGAGGTGAGGCTAAGGTATCTTTAGAATAATAAAATAATGTATTATTCAACCCGGGACACTTTTACAATGGAAAGGGACAATGCTAATAAATAGTGTTTATGGAGAGCAAAAAGTAAAGGAGCTTCTATCTACTGGATAAAAGGCAATACACTGGAAGGTTATGTTATACGCTCCTTAGAGTAGGATTATTAGAACAGAAGGACAATTTTCATTTACCATTCCTTTATTTGATACAAGACTGATACAACTTTGAAAGTTTTCAACAGTTAGTTATGGAAACCCCAGACCGCAAAACAATACAGGTTCTTGCCACTCTCCTTGGTTGCCCACCAGAGCTAATTGGTAGAACCCCATTGCTGATTAAATTGCACACCTTGGTCGCAAGGTAAAGAGAAATCAGTTTGCGACCAAGACAAAGGTCATTCTCTGCTGGTTAGCTTTCATAGTGCAGGAAGACACTTTAACTTTTTTTCTTCCTGCAGAAATTTAAAAGGCATCAACAGTCAAACCCAGCAGGGAATCTTATAAACCAAACCATCCTACCAGGTGCTTAAGATCCCTCAGACCCTAGGGGAATGCTTACTACACTTGTTTATGCCTGCAGACAAATCCTGCTCTGAGCCTTACTCAGAGAAGCCTGTCTTTGAGAAGAATAGTGGTGAATGCAGAATAACCCTGGCTAGTCCAGGTTCTGAGAGGGAGTGAGAGAAGAGCGCTCAACTCTCAACAGGATTTAATTACGACTCATTCTAAGGCTCAGAGATAACTAGGGAAGAGGAGGGCATGGAAAAAGTATAAAAGTTGGAGGGTGGAATAAAGGAGTGTAAAATGCTGTCTCAATGGCCTGGCACAGCCTATGTAGTCAAGACCTCGCAGAAGCCATGCGTGCCTACAGTTAGCAAGCACAAGACTCCAGTTAATCATAGGTTGGACTTAAGGAGTCCTACTCATCCCTGCTAAACTGTTGGCACTGATGGGGTTATGAGGGAAGGGGCAGTCGCAGTCTTCAGTTGGGTGCCCACTGGGCAACCATCAGGCTCCAATGGAGAATTCCAAACCCATGGGGTCACACATATGATACTGGTTAAATTCAGTGGATCTCAAAAACATACTAACTTTGAATGTAGGAAAGGAACTTACAGGGAAGAAGAGTGATAATAAGGATCAGAGGGAGACTGGAGAGGATGGGGGATTAGAGTAATCAGAACGCATTGTATAATCTATGAAACTGTCAAAGAATAAATCCAATGAAACTATACAGTTCAATAGATAAGATCCATAATCTGTGAGACTAACGCTTGGCTCCTCTACCCCATGTCCTGCTAAGAGTGCTGAGAAATTCTGCTCTTAATCTATTATAATCTAGGTTTACAGCTTTTTTGGTTTTTTTAAGGGTTTTTTGTTTGATTGATTTTCTTAAAAGAGGGGTTCTCTGTAGCTTTGAAGCCTGACCTAAAACTAGTTCTTGTAGATCAGGCTGACCTCGAACTCACAGAAATCCACCAGTCTCTGTCTCCTGAGTACCAGAGATGGCTTCATTTCTTCTCTGTTTAGAAAAATGATTCAAACAAGGAGGGGGAGAGGTATTCAAGAGGAATGCTTGACAGTTGATTGGCTGCTCTAGAAGGGAGACTCAGTCTTTTAAGGGTGTGGTCCCTGGTGGATTGACCATGCTCCAATGGATGGTCATATATCTATGAATATATGGGCAGCAAAAATTGGTCTCACTGCACTTTTTATAGAAGAGAGGTAGAGAGGGGAAAGGTACTTGAAATTTGAAGGGGGTCAGGAGTTAAAGATGGATCTGGGATGAGAGGGAAGTAAGAAAGTAAATAAGATTACAGTACACTGTATGGAATTCTTATAGAACTAATAATAATATCATATTAAAAATAATTGCAAGAGTTCTTTTTTTTGTTCCAATGGAAGAGGTGAAAAGACAATGACTCCTTTGCTTAATTTGGCAATAATTTCACAGGCTGCTATATGAATGACTTTTAAAAATAAAGTTCTCCATTTTAAGTCTAATAATACATTGTTGCTGATAAAAAGAGGTTAGAAATGTTAATTAAATCCAATCTGGATTCTCAATCAGAGAGGTATTATGTAAGCTTAATTATTTAACTTTTTTAATTCTCTGATGCTGACTTGTCAGCATCAAGTGTCTATCACATTGCCAGCACTTCTGTGTGTCAAACAGTTCAGCGCCTGGTGACAATTCTGTTTCATCTGCTTTCTCTTGTCAAACTCTCTGCAGTTCCTTCTGGCTCCCAATTAATCGCTAGCACTGAAGGTGAAGCAATTTACAGGAACTTAAAAGGAAGGAATGTTAACGACAGAAAAATTCAAGTTTGCTTTCTTTTATCTGGGAACATGAAGATTTGGGAAGGTTCCATCAGACCAGGTCTTGCTAGGGTGCTCCAGAATCAATGATTGACCATAGGAGAGAGAAGAAGCAAGCAGTGTTCTCATGCTAGTTCAAAGTTCAGGGGAATTTAGCTCTTGCACCAGCTTAAACACTCACGTGTAGAGACTTCTCTCATATAGGTAGTGTGTAACACCTTTAGAACTTGCTCTCCCAGATCAGCCAAGACTCAAACTTCGGAGTCTGGTGGTAGATTTCAACTACCATGTAATGTAACTACCATGTAAAGTAATTGTGTTTATACACACACACACACACAGTTATAGAAAATAAATAGAAAAATTCAAGTTACATGTTCTACCGTTGGAGTATTTGTAAGATTCTTTTATTCATTATCAAGCAATTCTTGGAATGATTGAACTTTAGGAATTGGTAATAGTATTGCAGGGTCTCCCAGGAATGTGCTTTGTGTGCCCAGTTCAGAGGACATGCTGATCAGGGCTGTAGACTACAGATACACCTATTTAGTTAAGCTATGCAAAGAATACTTAGTTTCCAAGCTATTTCTGTTCTGGAGTAAGGAAAGATGACATGAATGTACAAAGAGGCCAAGGGCTCTGCAAATAGATCCCACAGAAGGAGAGCTCTTTTAACATTGGAGAAGTATGGCTTGTTAAATGGGAAGTGCCTAGAGGAAACAAACCCCACTCTGGCTATGCTAAGGAAAAGGGCAGGAAATGGATGACCTTAGGCAGGTTTAGAGGCTGGATCTATTGGTACAGAATTCAGTATAGAAAAACAAAGACCAGATGAATTGCAAAAGGTGCTGGTCCTGTTTTATAAGCATGAGGTCAATTAAAAACATGTATCTGTAAATAGTCAGAGGAGGACATTGGTTCATGTGTGTGGGAGAGATCAGGGTTTCTTGCAACATGGATGGAAGGACTTCTGGAGGACTCATGAGAGAAATGTGTTAAAACAGAGAGGGAGTTGGTAAATAATGATTGGAATCCAGATTAAGGAGCCCAGGACCGTCCCAGAGAGGACAAGTGTCCATCTTCCCTTATGTATGGGAGATGCAGGAGCAACAACGAAAGGCAATCCAGGGGGCATATGAGGCTTAAAAGAGGGAGTCCTGAATGAGCCCCAGACACCAAGACAAAGTTCTTCTTCACTCAAAATTGTGGCTGCAGAGTGTTCTTTCGTCAGAAGTTTCCCAGAATGCTCGACTCCAGCTGAGATGCTTCAGTTAGAGATAGAAAAATAAAACAATGTAGTAAGAAAAGAAATTAGGAGATGGGAGAAGAAAGCAGAGGGGAAGGGAAGACAGGGGAAAGGAGAGAAGAGGTAAAGAGAGAAAGAAATAAGAATCATAAGAGGAAGGGCTTTTGGTGGACGAGAATACTTGGTTTTTCGTTTATTTATTTTGAGATTTACTTTACAGCTCACAGCATTAAGAACAATCAGTGCCATTGGTCATGTGTTTGCAGAGCATTTACATAGCTTTTTAATTATCTAGGGACCACATTTTTTTAACCTCATAGAATCTACAAGGGTATCATCAATTCACAATATCCTGTCTTATTGCAGGATCCCCGATTTATAAACTCTTCAACATTGAAACCAGAACTCAAATGTCACTGCGTCCTTTGAGAGATGGAGAAAGTTTAGACCAGGGCAGCAGAAGGGTCATACCCAAGGTCACAGTGGAAGATGCTGAGAGGCCACACTGTACATTTCCTGGCTACTGTTCTCATTATTGTCTCTGGCTCTCTGGATAAGAAAAATGGTCACTTGTGGCCTTACTTTTACTCATTCACCCTCCAATCTCTGTAAATGGCCAAGAACAATGCAGGGGATCCTGGGCTCTGGAAAAATGGGGAAAACAGAGCTATTGGGATCTGAGTTGCTAGAGACTGAGGTATAGGCTCAAGACAGGAGACGTCTGTTAAATCAGAACACCCAGCAAAAGGAATGTAGCAAGGACCTAAGCCAGGAAGTCAGAGGCTGACTTGGAACTGAGGATAAAGAGAAGCTCAGTGGAGTTGGCTGTTGTGAGACCTCCGGTCCTTCTTTCCAACCCTTTCAATGTTTACGTTTGGTAGACAATGCAGAAATGAACATAATCACTAAATATCTGCAGTTTGCCATGCTAGTTGGTGGGAGAAGGCAGTTTGATCCTGCCTCATAAGAAATATGAGATTGCCTTTCCCTCCAATGTTCTTATTTGTATATCTGGAGCCAATCTCAAGCTGTCTGGAACAATCTTGAACAATCTGAAATTCACATGAGCATATTTCTCTCCCACCGGCCAGTTCTCAGATAACTGCATTGCTTTCCCCTTCTCTAAGTAGAAGAAAGAGTTTTAGCCTGCCTCTTGAACGTAAGCATTTCTGACCCGTGCTGATCATCTGAACACGAAATATGAATATAGGCTAAATCACAGTCAGGAAGAAAACCCCATGAACTCATTAACCTTCTGGCCCCAATGCTCAAATACAGAAGGACCCCTGAGATGAATGTTGGGTGCAACAATACAGCTATTACCCCCTTACTTGTGGGTCTCCTGCAGCTCTTTCATAGCTACTGCATGGAATTGCCTATGCTCTTAGTCTTCTAAGAGCTAACAGGTTGCACGGGGTCTGGAAACAGGCATGCCTCAGTTGGGTAAGGATGGCCCCCTACCTGCCTTCTGCAACCATCTGAGCAGCACAGAATGCTCCTGTCTTGACATGATGCTAGAGTGAGCGACCTCCGATGTCTCACAGTAAAGGGAACAATTACATAATCAGAGCAACAACGCCAAAAGGAACAAACACATACGGAGCTGGGCCAACCACCTGGAATGCAGGGAAGCAGAGACACCTCCCAGAGTGGGCCCAGCAGCCACCTCCTAGTACAAATATATTGTTAGGAAACTCTCCAACTCATCCCATCACAGTCTTTTGAAGTATCCTAAAGTTTTATCCTAAGATAAAGAGTTCATTACAAGTTACTCCATCTCTCTGTTAAACCATCTGTAAGTTTAGCTGGTCCAGGTTCTTCTATGAGATGCATTTACCATCATATTTTTCCTTTTTTTTTTGTCTGACTTAGACCCAGAAACAAATATCATCATTTACTGTAACAGAAGAAAGGCTATGAAACAGTGACCCAGACAGACGTTGCACTCACTCCAAGGTACCTGAAATTGAACACCCTATAGCCAAGTTCTGAAAAGCTATGATTTAGCTCCCACATTGATAGATTTATGGAATCTCTCATTGGTTCACTTATTTTCTATGCTTCTGCAGAGTCTCACTTGAGTGGAGGTACCAGGAAAATGAGGAGAAAAGTTTACCTTTCAAGACAAATGATAGCTTTGGTCTTTACTTACTCTAGGAGGGGTACTGTCTGTAAGCTTGCAAGTCACTTCCCTATTTCATGGAGGAAGAAAATAGATCAGGCTAGCATGCCATTTTATGCCTGTATGTCACCAATAGACATTGAACCACAGCAATTTTGCCTCAAGGGCTGGGTTCACAGCTAGATCTAAAGTCTCTTATTCTAAGTCTCAAAAGGCTCAGACATGCTCTCCTTTAAGAAGTGGAGGTGGTGTGTGCCTGCCTCCAAGCCTGGAAATAGGTGACTGGGTAGGCAGCATCACTTTGTGAGCTGCCTGAAGATGTCAGCTACAAGGGGCTATTTGTGTAGGATAGCCCTGCCTTTAATTGAAGAAGAGTTCAGGTTTCCTGACTGCTAAGCTTCAAAATGGCCACAGACATTCTACCTAGCTTAATTCCTGTTGGGTAGTAATTTTCATGCTCCTATTGGACTTTATGTATGTATGTATGTATGTATTATGAGTGAATTAATGTGTAATCAAAGACTTTTGATAAAATGAATATTTTAACAAGCTACAACTTGGTACATATTACCTTCTCTGAATATAGCATAGAAATGTTTCTGATAGGCAATGCTTCAGAATGTTGCTGAATGTGCTTCTATAAGTAATAGATCCTTAGGATTCCATTGTTTGCTGCTGGAGAAAAAAAGAAGTCAGTGCAAATTAATGACTTTCTATGGATCACATAGGATGTTTGGTAAGGCCTAGACTTGACACATATTTATTTTTAGGAAGTTGGCAAAGTTTGCCTCTCTTGGGAACTCTTCTGTAGATGGAAGTTTTCATACTGCCCTGTCCTGTAGCCATTCAGTACCAAATAAACACACAGAGGCTTATATTAAATATAAAATCTTTAGTCTATTGCCCTAACTTAAATTAACTGATAATTCTTATCTATGTTTAGCCAAATGGCTTGGTACCCTTTCTCAGTAAGGCATTCTGATCTTACTTCTTCTGAATCTAGATGACAACTGTATCTCTGCTTTTCTTCCTCCCAGAATTCTCCTAGTCTGACCTGCCTACACTTCCTGCCTGGCTACTGGCCATTCAGTGTTTTATTAAACCAATATGCGTGAAAAATCTTTATAGTATACAAAAAAAGCTTTCTTAGGCTTAATGTAGAAATTCTTGACAAACATTTGGGTGTCATTTGTAAACAAAAGTTTCTGTCTTGCCCAGTCTCACAGCCATTCAGTCCCCAAAAAAACCCCACACAGATGTATATATTAATTATAAATAATTTGGCCTATTGCTCAGGCTTATTACTAAATAGCTCTTACAACTTAACCCATAATTTTTACCTATTTTGGTCAAATGGCTTGGTACCTTTTCTCAGTAAGGCATTCTCATTTTGCTTCCTCTGAATCTGTATTACGACTACATCTCTGCCTTTTTTCTTCCCAGAATTCCTCTAGTCTGGTCTCTCTACCTACACTTCCTGCCTGGCTACTGGCCAATCAGTGTTTTACTAAACCAAAATGAATGACAAATCTTTACAGTGTGCAAGAGTATTATCCCACAGCACTCTTCTACTTTCCCACTGTACAACTTTTGGTGACATTTACTCATGGTACCAATGGTTGACATGCCAAGAGCTTAGCTCTTTCTCACAAGCCTGTGTTTGCAATTATTAACACTGATAGTGTGGACCACCACATTAGGATTTTTGCCAGCTGCGTTTCACTGGATTTGTTCAGGAGATCATGTTATGTTGGGTGGTAGTTGTCATGGCTGTGATGTTCATGTGACTCATCACTTCTGAGTTTCACCATTCATTTTAATTTCAGCAGTTTCTGTCGATGGTTTCAGCACAATCATTTGACTGGTATCAAAAAAGCAAGCAAACAGATCTCCATGTTTTCATGCAGACACCTGGATCTACATTTTGAGCAGAGTATTTACTAAATGACTATAGTGAAGTCAGTTCCCTAACCCTTCCAATATTTCTTATTCAATGATCTTTGTAGAATAAGAATCACATATTCACAGTGGCTGCAAATTAGCAGTGCCAAATGACAGAACATATTCTCTCTCAGTTCTAGAGGCCATAAATCTAAAATCCAGAGGGAATATTCTTTGGGAGCTATAGAGAGGATCTAATTATTGTTCCCCGTATTCCTGTGCCCAAAGCCTTATTACTCAAAACTCTGCCTCCAGCTTTACATGAAATTTTCCTTTGTCTTTCTGTGTTATAAGGGTATTTACAAAATGTATATTTGAAAAATCTTTCATACATGTGTATATAATATGATGATCATTTTCTCCTAGTAACCTCCCCTTGGTCCTTTTTGATGGATTTACTTCTGTACTTTTATGTCACCTGTATGGACATAATTTTATTCATCAGTATAAAATCTAGGAACTGCAATGAGAGAAATCATACAATATTTGTCTTTCTGAGACTAGCTTAATTCACTTATGATTTCCTATAGCTGCATCCATTTTCCTGAAGCAACATAACTTCACTCTTATTGAGGACAGGAAAAGTTCCTCTGTGTATATATGCCACTTTTTCCTTGTCTGTCCCTCTGTTATTAGTTACTTAGGTTGGTTCTATGACTCAGCTACTGTGAATACCATTGCAATAACAATGATATGCAAATATCTCTGTGATAAGTTGATTTCCAGTGGTTTGGGTAAATTAGCCAGAAAGGGTAGAGCTGGGTCCTTTGACAGATGGAATTTCAGTTTGTTGAGAAACCTCCTTGTTGACTTCTGTAGTGGCTGGACCGGTGTACAGTTCCAGGAGCAGTGCATGAGGTTTCACATTTATCCACATCCTCCAGCCCCTGCTCTTACCTGTTTAATGATGCTCATTCTGGGGTAAGATGGAATCTCTATGTAGAACTGATTTATAATTCTCTAACAACTAGTGAAGCTGAATATGTTTCCATATGTTTATTGATCATTTGTGTTTCATCTTTTTAAAACTGTCTGTTCTTTTTGCCAGTCCTTTCATTGATTAGAAATATCTTTGTTGTTTGTAGGATACACTTAGATAACCCAGGATCATCACTTTGCATGAAACCCCCTAATTTAATCATACTTCCAAACACATTTTTTCAAGTAAGGGATTAGAATTGGATGCGGACATAGTTCCCAGTGGTCTCCATTCAGCCCACTTCAGGTTTCATGAGTAGGAGTGTTGAATGAGCTGAGTTACCGGTTTCCACACCAACAGGGCCCAACAAATGTCAGTGTTCTTCCGCCCAGGAATTTAGGAGGAGATCTAATTGCCTTCTTTAAAACTGAGTTCCAACCTGGGGAGCTTGGCTTCTACAGAACCCAAAAGCAGCTGCCATTTATTGTGTCTCTGCTGTGAGCTGGAAATGTGCACACTTTGCCTGAACTCATCCTCCCAGCTGTACAGCTGGAGGCTGGAGCGCAGTCCTGGTGGGCCACACAGTCTGTACAAAGCAGAGCGGCTGCTGTTAATTGCAGCAAGTCCCACATGCTCCCTGCAGGCCCCATGCTGCCTCTCCCACTTAAGGAAGTAACTAGCTGAACAGACATAATGATCATCTCATTCAGGCTCCTTGAGAAGTATTCCCTATTAGGAGCAAGCAAGGAGAGAGCACGGCCTTACCTTGTCATTCTGATTTCTAGACTAACCCATCTCAGACAAGGAAAAGATCTGGGGAAAAAAATCTTTGCTTTCTCTTGAGACTCGTGTGTATGTTCCCACATTTCAAAAGCCATTTTGGGAGCAGGGAGAGTGGTTAGACTATTAATCAAATTCTTAATAGAAAAGTTTCTAGAAGGGAGCACACCATGAATTATGGAATATTTGCCTTTGCTTGCCTCATCTCTGAAATGTGGAGCACCACGATTATACATCTCCTGCACGAACGCTGGGCTTTTCAGAAGAGCACTCTGTTGAGATTTATTGAAGTGTTGGAGCCCGTTCTGATGAAAAGGTACACGGCAGAATTCTTCAGCTCACTGAATTGAGTTCACGGGGTGAAATATTCATATGTCTGTGGGTACCGGGTTTGGAGTAATTTTCCAGTTGGATGGGATCTTTTTCAGTGCGAGCTCATCTTCTGAATGTTCTGTGGGGCCACTGTAGGTATAAGGATGCCATTGGCAGGATCAGACAGCAGAGCCAATGTGGTCTTGAAGCCAATATTCTTGTGGTCCTCTTGAACTCAGTTAGGGATCACCTACTCTTAAATGAGGCAGGAGCCATTTTGCTTAGCTCTAAATCAGTGCATACAATTTTGAATAATTATCTGTGGGTCTGGGTGTTGAACTTCTACTAAAAGTAGCAAAGGGGCGGGGAAGCATATGTTGAGAATGTACAAGAATTATATGATCTCCATGGAAACCAGGAGACTGTTGAGAGAAGTATAACGTGGTCCTTCAACATGCAAGTTCATGCATCTGAAGACAATAGATCAGCGGTTCTCAACCTGTGGGTCGCGACACCTTGGGGTGCAGTTGTATATCAGGTACCCTACATATCAGATATTTACATTACGATTTATAGCAGTAGCAAGTTACAGTTATGAAGTAGCAGCAAAAATAATTTTTATGGTTGGGGGTCAGCACAATACAAGGAACTGAATTAAAGGGTCACAGCATTAGGAAAGTTGAGAACCACTGCTCTAGATAGTGACACTTCAAGATGAACGAGCTACTAAGACTGACCCCTAAATGTCCACTGAATGTCTATGTTGATGGGATAATGCCCTTCAGAAGTGTGGTACTATGTTCTCAAGTAAAATGGGAACAATGTTGGAAGTATTTAGGAACTACATATAAAAGCTTTATATTTTAAAAAATACTCTTACTTATGTTTGATTTACCCTTTTAAGATGCATTAGATCCCAACAAGATAAAAATAAACAGGTTTTAGAAATGTTTCTTAGATGAAATGACTTCTCCAGATGAGAGATAATAGCTTCCTTCTTGAAATGACAGCCTGCTGCTCGTTATACTTCTAGGAAGATGGACATTGTACACTTTGAGGAGTCACAGGTAACCCCAGGAAAGAAGGCTCATTCTCAATTAGCATCAATTATAAAACCGCATATATTTTCATTGTCTTTAAGGTCAATGCTAGCACACAGGTTGGGGTACCTACAGAGTCTTCCTGCCAGATGCAATATCTTGTCTGAACCTTGTTCCCTGTTTGGCACTCCCTGGTTCCATTTTGATGGTTCCCCCAAGCGTCTCTTGACTTTAAAGCAGGCTAGCCTCCCATTTTTCTGCCTGCTGCCTACTTATTTACTTCCGCCAGAGCACAGCTGTCGCTCCAGGTTAAGGAACACTTGGATGGGATGGATTGCTCCAACGTTCTGTGTTCATTGACTTGAGAAAGTATGATTTGAGAATCCAAAACGTGATATTAAATTCTTCATTTTATACTTAAAATGTTTAGGAAACTTGCTAGTAGCGACTCAACTAGTGAAAGTCGGAGACAGTTTGAACTACAGTTGTCTGGGTTCAAAGTCATTCTCCTTCACTCTCACCAGCCATGTCACCAGACATGAACATTTTTCTGTGCTGATATCATACTTGCTTTGCTCCTTGTGTCTTCCTTCTTTTCCACAGGATCTGGGCTACCTGACACATGTTCTGGAAATTTCTTTAGTGTCATGAAGAGTAGTACTCTAATAAGTGGGTCCTGGAAGGAGCTGGACATAGACATGCATGCACCTAAAATATAGTTAACAAAGAAGGAATTGAACACAGATACACATACAGCCACACAAACATACATACAAAACATACACATGCCTAGATGTATGCCCACCTAACCCATTAAGGAAACTCCTCCCAGCTTGATGAAAAGGATATGGGGTCCCTGGTGCCTAGTCAGAAGGCCTGTGGTATCTCAATGATAAGCCTTCTGACTTGTCCATCCTGAAAGAAGACCAAGATTGCAATAGGAATGAGACCGATGTCTTGCACTAGTGCATCCTGGAGGCGGGCACTTGTCAGGCAAACCAGTCAACTGGAGTTTGCCCCAAAGAGCTAGGACGCGAAGACTCCAGAGAGAGGAAAATACATTTATTTGCATTGAAGGCTGCCTGCCTACACAGTTACCTCCGGCAATAGTAAGAACAAGCTGTTTTGCTGTTCTCAGGATTGCCTCAAATGCACGCAACTATACTAGACACACATGACAAAACCTCAACATCCAAAACCAAAAATTATGCCAGGACAAAGACCTTTCTCCAGCAAAAGTAACATTCATGAGTTTGGAGGTTTAGGTCATGGACATAACTTGTTTGGTTCCACCATCAATCCCAGAAGAGTTTCTTCAGCTTCATGAGTCTCTTTGAGAATACAGATGCAGAAACAAAATCCTAAGATTTAGGGTTTGAGTGTTTGCATTCAGTAGTCTGAATTTAGTCTGGATTCCCTAAGTGATTCTGATGCGATAGGCAACTAGCTATTCAAAGCCCAGCCACTAGCTTATCCCAAGACTTAAATTATTGGGGACAGGTCTTCTGAAAACACAAGCCAGAATATGTCACATCTCAGAGTAAATAAGACCTGATGCTGTGTCTTAACCCCATCCCTGACATCCCACCTGCTCCAAGGCTCTGCTCCTCTTTGAGGCCACAAATGCTTCTCTTGCCTGACATTCTTTGTAATACCCCTCTCCCCATTTCAAGCATTCTTCCTTGCCGTCTTTCATTGACACTCTGTATATTTTGGGCTACTGCTTCTCCTTGAACCAGGCCTGATTTGATGGAGTCTGACTCACTCGTCATTGGTATTCTACTCAGAGTGTGGACTGTGATCTCATGGTTCCTTTCCTGTCTCCTATTAGATTGTGAGTTTTTTGAGAACTCGATCTCACGCATCTCTTCCCCACGTCTTATAAACTGGGCCTGATGCCTACTAGGAAATCAGTACATGTTTACCATTAAACGAAGTGGTTATAACTCTCACATAGCATTCCTATAACTTTCAGGGTCACTATCTCCCAAATTTTCTTTGTATGCTAATTCCAGTGATAAATTTTATTGAACGGCAAAAATCCTATGGAACTTCAAACTGCATTATGTTAAAAACAAATAGTTTTTTTTATTGGTGCTGTATCCATTTCATTTGGGTGAAACTTCATAGTTTACAAAACACATTTTCAGATTTCATCTCACATGTCAGTCAAACAAGTTAGGCAGGGCATACTAATGTATCTTCATTTTGCAACTGACAACACAGACCTCATTAGATCAACTGACTTACGCAAAGATGAGCCAATGCTATCTGACCCAAAGCCAGAAGAATTGGTGCTACTCCAGTTAAAGCTTAAGTTGTCGATTATAAACCTTTCTGGGAGCATGTGCCCTGGGATCCATGCTGGGCACAGATAAACAGTGGCAGGGACCTAGCCACTGAAGGTTGAGGGTCTGGTGCCTAATTGACCTTTCTGTAAGGACCCAAGAGGCAAGAGGAAAGCAAATCACCACAAGCAAAGTACAATGTCTACTAGGCATACTGCAGTAGAGCTGGAGTAAGGACGTGACATAAGACAATTGCGGCTCTCTAAATTGTCCAAACCTGGTTGCCGTAGTTACTTTTCACCGACTTCATACAAACCTAGACATATCTAGGATGAAGGCACCTCAACTGAGGAATTGTCTCCATCAGACCAGTCTATGGATATGTCCCTGAGTGCATTTTCTTGATTACTAACTGATATAGGAGGGTCCAGCTGGATGTGTGGTTCTGGGATATATAAGAAAGATAGATGAACATGCTGGAGCAAGCGAGCCAGTAAGCGGTGTTGCTGTGTGGATTCTGTTTCAGTTTCGGCTTCCAAGTTCCTGCCTTGAGTTCCAACCTTGCCTTTCCTCTATGGTGGCTTGTAACCTGTAAACCCTTTCCTGCTTGTGTTGCATTTGACCCTACCCACGCTTTTTCTGAAGTTAGAAAAGACAAAGAAAAAGTATTCCAGAGTTAAGATCTCTGCCTTTGGGTGGTGCCTCAAGGGCATCTCAAGACCACCTGAGGGGAAAAAATCCTCTGCCAGAATGGGCGCCTCTTACGGCAGGCATCCCAGATATGAGGTGGGCTGAGGAAAACTCAAGCTTGCTCCCTTGCCTCCATTTTTGCTGGTTGGAGTGTCTGCCTCTACTGCTACCATCAGAATCCAGCTGGAGTCCTTTGTCGGTTTGATGCTTGCCAGCATCAGAGCCTCAGGAGCAAGCCTTGGGCTGTTAGAAAATGAACAAGCAAGAAACCATATTCACAACTTACACAGCCATCAGAGGGGGCTTCTGGTGCTGTTTTCTCTGTGCCTGGATGCCTGTGGGGCAAATCTGGGAAGGAAGCTTATGTGAGAAGGGAAGACAGAAGCATGCATCATGGGGGCTTAGCTTTGGCGACAGGGAAGAGCCGCCTGTTTCCCCAGCAGGGCGAGGCAGCCCCTCTGAAGTTTGGGCTGCTTCTGCTTCTCTGCCTTGTCAGTTGCTGTTCCACACTTTTGTTAGAGCGGCAGGGGTGAAGAGATGACTGGAACTCAATTTATGTGAATGCTGCAAGGTTATGAGAGACTCCAAGCCAGGGAGTCAGCCAGCAGCCCCGGGCCTGAGCGTTTCTCCTGGGCTCATCAGATGGTTGAAGGCATGCTCTGACTTTGGAACCTCTCTCTATTTGACAAGGAATTTCCTTTTATTCTGATGAGCTGATCAGAAGGGACAGCAAACCTGCGTGAGACACAAACGGAAATTATAACACTAATGAGGTAGCTTGGCTAAATGTGATATACAGACCCTTCTAGAAGTTGACTCTGTGAACTTGGGCTGGTTATTTTTATCTATTTATTTTACCTGAGTTTGTGGGTTAGAACTTTCTAATCTAAACACACAAACAAGCAAGATCTCCCAGGTATAAGAATGTTATTCATGTCCTTGATGGACGGATGATATTTCTGGATGTTGGATGACCTTTGTTCAACTCACCTAGCAGAAGAAAACTGAATTGGAACCAGATCAGCCAGCTCCCCCAGGACTTTGCCTACACAGAAGTCTGGCCACTTCTCCAGCTGTGAAATCCATGAGGCTAGCAGCTTGCTTTAAACCTTCTTCTCTCTCAAGGCCTGGGTGGGATGTTGTGTCATTTGACACAAAGAGTTCTTTCTACAGCTGTCCCCTCGGAGGACCACCCAGGGCAAAGCTGGTTTCAGCCACAGCTGGACAAATTTGGGGCAGATCTGGAGAAGAATTTCCTGGCAGTGTGGCTAAACAATGGGATGAGTTCCTGAGCAAAGAAGTAGTTTTCCCCCTTAGAAGATCTGAAAGCCTGAGCAAATCCCCCCCCCTCTCTGCTACTCCTCACCACGTGTGCACTCCCACCCTCCCCACCCCCACCCCGGGCTGTACGAGGCAGAAGCACGACACACTTTGTCTGTATCCCATTCTCTTCCCCTTATACCAGAGAAGGCTATGAGCCCAGAGGGCACAAGACAACTAAATCCCCCAAAGAAGCTGCCTAGAAGAGATGCAAGAAGCAATGCATAAATGTTCCCACACCTGTGTTCTATGTGCAGCTCTGTTGAGATAGCAGGGCAAAAGCAATGGATCCTTGCCTGCATGGATATCTGGTTCTAGCGAGAGATGAGTCTCCAAATGAGGAAGGCAGAGAGAAAGTCAGAACTGTGTTAGATAGGGAAATTCAAGAAGTCTCTCTGACAGGATGGTTTCTGCGTGAGACCGAGAGATAAAGGGAAACATCCCTGAAGACAAATGGGAAAGAGCAAACAACCTAAGAGATGACAGTGTGGGTGCAGAAGCCAAGGAGGCATCACTATGACTTCCTCTCCCTGGCGGACTGGACCTCTCTGACGCCCAGTCTCTCCTTGCTTGTACTACAGATTAGTCATATATCTCTGCATTAGCTTGTGAGAAGAAAGGGAGGAAAACAAGTCCACGTCTGATGCTTTAGTAAGTCACAAACTTTCCCTGTGACAGCGTTTATGAACGCTGAGTGTGGGGGACAGCATTGAATAAAACCCCTGTGCAATGTGGGATCTGCAGTGGGATGTGTATTGAATGGGGAGATTGGGAGTCCTTCAGATGTTTTTTGGAAAACAACAGACCTTTTTTTCTTTTGCTTCTCCTTCTAAACTGTGACTTTTTAGAGGACATGTGTACTAATTTTCGCCTTTGTGACAGAAACACCCAATAGATAAATTTGAGGAAGGAGCATTTGCTTTGCTCATTGTTTCAGAGGATCCAGTCCACTGTGGCAGGTAAGATACTGACCATATAGCCAGTTTACATCTTGGTGGACCAGACAGTACAGAAAAGAGGGCTAGCAGTTGCAAAGCCTGAGACAGAGGCAATGTATGGCATATTCTAGCAAGGAATTTGTCTGCTTTTGATCCCTGTCCCAGACTTCATAAAAGGTTAAGGCTCTAGGCAACAGACTAGTGAACTTGGCAGAGGGAATTTTAAGACAGTACAGCATACAGGTTTCAATATGGTTACAGTTGGCTACTTTTAGCTAAATTTATTGTGTGGATGGGGAATGTAGGTAGCATTCTCCTCTGCTTCTTGGACCATTATGATATGGGCTGAACTGCTCCACCATGGCTTCCCTACCTTCATGGACTGAACTCTCTGACCTGTAAACTGAAATTACTCTTTCTGAAGGTACTCAGCAAAAGTAACAAATAGAGCAGAAAACAATTCTAAGAACAATGTCACATCCTCTCTCTGTCTCTCTCTGTCTATCTCTGTCTCTCTCTCTCTCATGTGTGTGTTTGACACAAGTTCTTACTATGCTGCCTTGGCCAGCCTAGAATTCACAGAAATCTGCCTGCCTCTGCCAACCAAGTGATAGAATTAAAGCAACGTACCACCATGTCTGGCTTACGTTTAAGCTTTAACATAAGAAAATTTACCTTTTTTGAAGGCCATTATGGGTTAAACCTAAGTGAGATGCTGAAAAATCAATGAAAGTGACGGAAGGAGAGATGGAGAAATAGAAAATATGTCTGTGAAATGTTGATCAATGGTCTAATTAAAATAGAACATGCTGGTCTGTTTTCTGCACACATCTACGACCAGCACAGCTGAACATCTGTTGGCCTGCATCCTAAACCCATCAGGAGGATGGAACGGCTCTTTCTCCCCCAGGCACTTGTACCTCTCTGTTCTCCCCACACCCAGATATGACTGTGACAGCTTTAAGAATATTGTTCAGTAGGAAGAATCATAGGAAAATAAAGTTGAAAATTTAACCATATGTTCCAGTGTTTTGCAAGACATAAATAATAAATAATGAACCCTCACTTCTTTGTCTCTGTGCACACGAGGATGCACTCCTGTGAATGATGGAAACTGTCTAATGTTTCCTCTGAAAGAACACTCCTCACCTTCCCAGGCAATTAGAAGCTACAACTCATGCTGACTACAGCTTTCTTCCCCGGGGCCTCTGTTCTTTCTAACCCCACTAAACAGTGCCTATTCAACCCGGGATACAAACGGTCCAGTTTCATTTGATCTCCGTACTGAATGTCTTTATGAGGACTTGCATGCTCTCGTAGATGAGGGGATTCTACGCCAAGGCATAACTATGAAATCAATTGAGGAGTAAGCTCTTTGGATAAACTCTGCTGCTTGGGGAAATAGCATAATCGTCTGCTCTGCAATAAGCAGTGGTGCTCCACCAGCCCTGGGACAAAGGTCTTTCACCTATAGCACATATGTCTCTGCAAGGGTGTCAGAACATTGTGTAGATGGTTTAATATGGCTGTCCACTACTGCAGGGAACATAGCTGTTCTCCATTGCACGCCACACACTGCACTGTGACTTTCCAACACTGAAACCTTGACAGTGGCATGAACAAGAGACCTTGGCATTATTTCTACTTAGCTGGTGAACAAACGGAGTGGAAGAGACGAACAGCTTTGACTTGGTGTCATGCACAGCACAATCTGACATGCCAATCCCTGCTTTGTTTTCCGTTTTCCATGAAGGCCTGCATATAGGTGCTTGTCTCCTGGAGCGGTTTCAACAAAGTATGTTTCAATTAAAAATGCAATGATGGTAGCAACTTAATAGATAGGATTGGACAGATAGTTGCTCAGGCAAAGACAGTGTGATCCTTTTCTGAAAAAGAAAACCTTTTCTAATGTTCTTCACCATAAGCGCCTCTTTACTGTAAGGTTTCACAGATATGCATATATAGCTGACAATGTGTGTGTGTGTATACACATACATATATGTATATATAGGTGACTATATGTGTGTGCATATATTTGTATATATGTATATATAGCTGACAATATGACCTATTTCTCCTATTTCTTTCCTTTCGTTCTTCCGCCTTTATCAAATTGTTCTGGTGAAGGTCATCACTCTAACTCTTTCTCATGAAACCCTTCCCAAAATGCACCTCTTCTCCTATCATGCTGTATTATATAACTCTTCATCAAAGCACGCACAAACGCTCATCATGTATCTCAACCCTGAGTCTTTTTTGAGGACCAAGAATGAGTTTACTCCTCAGAAATGGACAGTCAACAGGGGATGTCAGAGACAGCAGGAAGTGGGGAGCTACAGAGCATCAACTTAGGAACTGATGGTGAGCTTTTTGCTGCTGATCATGTTCTGGGAGCTGCAGAAAAATACTTTCTCATGCTAGGGCTCATGGTTAGTGAGGCCAAGAGACTGTGGCTATATAGGTCACGGGTCCTAGGTAGAATCTAATGCCATTACTCTGCAGAGTGGACCTAGTACTAAAGTGGACTTGTCAACCCTCTCAAGAGAAGCTGCTCATTGTAGTAGACGGCAGTGGACACAGACACCTCAGCTGCTCAGCTGCAGACGATAAGAAACTGCAGAGCTCTCAACCCTACGCGGGACAGACAGGCTTGAGGTTCTTCACAGGCGAAGGGATAGAAATACTGTCAGAGCCAGCAGTGATGGATAACTTCAAGGAAATGTGGTTTTCTGGACAGAGCACTTGCACCAAGGAACTCAGGGATTTTGACAGCATACACAAGACCGGTACAAAGTCGAGCCAGACAAAAATTCCAGCATGGAAGAGGGGAGGTAGGCACACAAGTCACACGACTAAGTTCTGAGAGAGAGAGAGAGAGAGAGAGAGAGAGAGAGAGAGAGAGAGAGAGAATTCACTAATAACGTGACCCCCTGGTCAGTTGACCACATCACAGAATAAGATTCACAGTGGGTTTAAAAGGAAGAGGAGGTGGAGGAAGACTCAAAGTTGGCTGGGTAGGGAGGTGAGTATGAAAAGCCTGGGCCTGAGGAGAGTTGAGGGAGAGAAAGGTGAATTTCATCAAAATACATTGTAGGAAATTCTCAAAAAATTAACAAAATTATTTCTAAAAACCCAGGTGCTGAAGAACTACAAGTAATGTTGTTGTTTGGCTTCATACCATATTTGTGCAAATGTATATGCACCTACACATCCAGAAGTCGCACAACCATAATCCACTCTTGCTCATTCAGGTATGTTTGTGGTTACAGGGTTCAGTGAACCTTGCCTAGCAGCAAATGCACCTGGTCCTCAGGAATCCTAGCCTACAAGCAGAACACGCCTAACTCCATTTTACAAACCAGGAAGAGTGTCTCCCAAGGCAATTGGCTTGAGCTGCACCCTCCTGCAGCCAGGCAGTGGCAAAGCCTAGAAGGAGGTGAGAGGGACAGCCCAGCATGTGGACAGGCTGGTTGGACTGGCTGTACTTGTTCTCTGCCCTTCCCTCCTTCCTGTTACACATGCAAGAGTGCTCCTTGTCAGGCATGGGTCTTGCAATCTCTACAAGCCACAGGCTGGCTGGCATTGGGTTGGGGACTTTCTAAATTGCAGCAGAAATTTTAAGTAGCCTAAAAGGTTGAAGTGATTTCCATCTGATGAACAAAGTTGTGGAGGCCTGGGAATCTAGGAGACTGGTGATCTTTCTAAATATGCCCAAAGGGGTTCCACAGTCCTCTCTGTAGGCCCTTCTTAAGCAGAGATGGCAAACCACTAAGCTTCTGTGGCCACCATTCCTGTCATCCCGGGGCCAACTTATTATAATGATTGGTGTCCGCCTGTGTGGACTTCCATTTTGATGAGATCCAAGACTCTTCCCTTTCCAACTTCATCATCCATCCTAAAAGGACAGAAACAACCCAAAGTCCTTCCCGAGAGGGGTGGGATGAAGTGAAGATCTCTGTTACCTGTAGACATGCTGTCAGCTCTCGGGTGAAGCCAACAACAGACAAGAAGATTGAAGGGAGAGAATGGCATCTAAACAGAGCATATACAGAATTTATTTCTTGTCATAATTTCCTAAGCAACACGGTGTAACACTTACTTTGAAGAGCAGTTATAGTACATTGGGTGGTACGGGGAACACACACAAGTACCATGCAAATACACTACCTCTTTTCTATAGACGGTTTGAAGTTATAAGGCTTGTCACAACCCTGGGGATTCTTGGAGCCCATCTGCCATGAATACTGAGGGATGGTTACATTCGCCAGGAAATGAGGAGACACAGGTTCCTCAGCGGAACATTCTCCCTTTAAGAAGTTATATGTTAAAATGAATGCAAGCAGGCATACCATTTTCTCTCCCCAGCACCTTCTCCTGACTCTCACTTATAATTGCATGCTTCTTTACACATGTACACACACACACACACACACACACACACACACACACACATACACACACACACATGCACACACAAGAAAGAAATCATAAGCAAAATCAGACAGACACTGTAACTTCTTTCCTCACAGCTCCTCCCCCTTGCTGTTGCTACGGGCAACCACTGCCCACAGGTGCCATAGGTTTGGGCCACTTGGCAAGACTGGCTTGTCACATTGCAGCTCCAGTAACTGTGTGTGGGCGAAAGAGGGACACTCACCGGATGTGTTCTGTAATTAGTCCTTCTCAGAATAGCTTGATTGTCAATCTCGGATCAAAGGAGGACAGGCTTCTCCAGGGAGAAAAAGAATAGCAGAATTCTTAGTAAAGCAGAAACTGTGCTCCTCCAGCTCCCCAGGAGTGCCACAGAGATGTGGGGTGAGCCATAAATAGCACAAACACTAGATCTGGACAACTGAGGATGGCTGGGCCAGACTGATGGTGTCCACGTAGCCACAACAACCCCCACTCCTGGAGCAAGCACTGCCAGCTCAGCATTCTGACTCCTGTCTGAGCACAGGCAGATCATTTTCCCTGAGGTCCACAGCAAAGGCATAGCAGAGCTATGACATATGACTTTTTCTTTGCTAACTCAGTTTCCTCTCCCACGACAGCCCCATCCTATCTTCAGGGTGGAGTTCTGAGACAGGGAGAACTGGGTGAAAACCCAGGAGCCCAACTCACTGGCTTCTGCAGATCATCTCATCTGGCTTTGCTGCTCATAGGTGATATGACCTGAGAAGGCAACTGAACCCACTCCTGCTCATTAACACATCTTTACATTGCTATACGATGAAGTGCCTTCTGCCCATTATGGCCTGGTGTTGGGCTCCTCTGATCAGCTCAATCCTCTACACTCTGCCTTGCTTGTCCTGGATAGTAATTTAGCTCTTATACTTCTATCTGTGAAACCCTGCTTCTTACAACCTACTTATCAGTGAGCACCAGGAAATACAGCCTAAAACAAGCACTCATCTCTCCGAGAGATGAATGGAGTTTGAAGTCAAATTAATGAAATACCAGGAAGGTAAGAACTCAATATAGGCTCTGTTTGCTCCTCCCCTTGGCCCTGCCAAAGCCAGCACCCGAAAGGGACATAGACTGTGTAGTGTGTGTTCGCCCTGTCCCGTCAGATCAGCAAATGAATGCCTGATGTCTAGATCAAACAAAACCTGTTGGCAGGCTCAGCTCTTCTTGTCCAGAAATGGAAGCTAAGGAGCCCCACTTCACAACTGAAAGTAGGTCAGGTTTTGTTCCTGCTATTTGTGAATGAATTCAACACTGCTCTCCTCTGGTCATCTTGATTGGTCTTGGTGGGTGGGAATCCAGTTGGTGCCCATTGTGGACTAGCCAGAGGCTAGCAGGTGACTGTGCATACCAAATGATTGGTGTGACCTCAATATGAGAGGCTGCTAATCTGTGACAGGGGAATACTCTCTCAGCATAAGTTTTACCATCTGAAAAAATAAATACCAGTTGTCAGACAAAAATAATGTAGTATTAAGAGTAGTAAGATGAGCTGCAGTTTGCTATGTCAGTACTGAAGATTAAGATTTTAATATAGAATATTGCATTTTTTCCTTGATGGTTTTTCTAGCTCTTCCTTTCTTTTTCTTTTTTTCATCCATTTTCATCATTTGCTAATTAATGTGAAGCAGCTTCTCCAGTTATTATTTTTATATTTTTGTAAGGAAGCTATAGAAAGACATACTCTTGCTTTTCAACTATCCTCTCTTGGCTCTTTAGATCCAATTAGCTTGACCATCAGCCTGGAAGGTTGTTTAAACCACATTTTATGTTTCTATGAGATAGGATAAGATTGAGGTATAAATTCCTGGCAATGATGGACAGGTAAAGCCTCATCATAGTAACTATTCCTTGAGTCAAATGTCAGGTTCTCAGTGCTATAGGCCCCCATTGCCTACTTCCATTTTATCCTGGGTCTCATCTTTCACTTTATGCTCCAGCCATAACGCCTGGCAGTTTCCCGTCAGTCTATGTTGCTTCTCCTTGCTCTGTTCTCTGTATGACATTAAGTTAACACAGTTCCAGATGTGAGACTTGCTTGGACCAATACAGAACAACAGAAAGTGACGAGGGCTGCTTCTGGCCACTGGGTCATCTTCATGCCCTCTATGTATTTCAGAAAGAGTCTCACCGGTTCCCTTCAGCCTGGATCCCAGAGTATGTCAGGCAAGGAGCCAGTCCTAGGGGAACCTACAATCATTGTGAGCTATGGATAAGAAATTTTGGCTTGTAGTTACTAGTCAAGAAATCAGACATCTTTATCTATCTGGCCATCCCCTCTCTGTATTCTCTTATGACTTGCTATAGCACATACTTGTATTATAGCCAATTTCATCTGAAATTGGCATTTCCTCCTCCAGCTTTGCCTTTTCTATTAGCTAAAGAAGGCTGCAAGGTCAAAACACTGTGTGTTTGTTTACCATCCTATCTTTAATGCCCAGATTGGGTACTAGGAACATAGTGTCTGAATGTATTGGGTAAAACTCTCAACTCTGCAATCTTGCTTAAACACTGATTGTATTAATACAAATCAAACACTTCATTCTCAATGTCTACACTCAAGGTGACTTGTTGTGTGTGTTCCTGAGATCAGAATGGCATACATTTTATCAATGAACAGAGCTGAAGCGCTTTTCAGTAACTAGACATGGTGGCTGCATAATAATAGCAAGGAAAGAATTGTGGCCATGAGAGGAAGGTTGACAGGAGCCAGTGTAAAGTAACTAAAGCTCTGAACTATATGGGTCCCTACTCATTTTTTAGTTGCCCTGGACTGGGTAACATTCACAACCTTGCCTTTAAGGGAAGCAGAAGTTTGGTTGTACACAAAGGATGTAATGATAATGGATCTACATAGGAAGGTGTAAAAGACAAGATCTCCTGAGTAAACAGGGAGCATGGGAGTCATGGGAGAGGGTAGAGGGAGAGAAGGAAGAAAGAGAGGGGAGTGGAAAAAATGTATAGCTCTATAAAAACAATAAAAAACAAGCTAAAAAATAGAATTTAGTAATCCAAAAGGGTGTGGTGGTGCACACCTCTAATCCCAGGACTCAGGAGGCAGAGGC
The DNA here is from genome assembly GCF_037038515.1 of Microtus pennsylvanicus. NCBI lineage: Eukaryota > Metazoa > Chordata > Mammalia > Rodentia > Cricetidae > Microtus > Microtus pennsylvanicus. Next base: position 94,916,182 of record NC_134586.1, read on the forward strand.
AGGTGGAATTCCAGGATGACCTGGGCCACACAGAGAAACCCTGTTTCGAAACCCCACCCCACCCCCAAATAAAGGGAAGACAGACAATCCATGTGTGTTAACTGATAAGGGGTACCAGGCTGCAGGTCATGACGGTCACATGCCTTCAGAGGCCACACACACATGGATCAAGAGCTTTCTGTTCACCCAGGACCAGTGCAAGCGTAGGGTTCCTGGAAGACACAGTTTCCTTAGGAGGCATAGCATTACTATGTGGGGTTTTCGAAGTACATACTTTTTCCCTTCCCTCGTTAGTTGCAGCATGCCATTTCTCAGCAGAAATATTCCCTTTGTGCTTTTCCTGAAATCACTATGATTTCCTAATAAGGAAATAGACTCAGAGTCTCCCCAAGGCCACCACTTAGGCACTGCAGATTAGAGGAGTCATCACAGAGGCTGTCGCGCTGATTGCTCATTCAGCTTTCCATCCCCAACTTCTATGGGCAGAACAAAGCATCCCCAGAAATAGAATGTTCAAAAAGGAATTTATTTAACAATTATAGAGCTTTTCAGGTTTCCATTTAGAAAGTATCTTATTCTAACGGCCAGCGTGACAAATTCCAGTGTAGACCAGAAAGTAAATACTTGACCATTTAATTAAAAGTCTGTCTTGATTGATGGAGTAGTTGACTGATTCATTCATTCATTTTGCAAACACACACTGGACCCAGGTATGCAAAGGAGAACTGGGATGCTTACACACTCGCTGGGTTTCTCGAAGGTGTTATTCACAAGTTAGTAAGAGCAGGGACGCAGGGAGCCGAGAGGCACAAGGACACACTGCGGGTTCTCTGAAGGATTTTGTATAGGTCATACAACATAGTTTCACTGGGCGGAAAGGAAGAATGAATAGGGCAGTCATGTCTCCCATTCCTTGCCTTTTCGTGGGGAAATGTGGACAAGCATCTATTCACCTTACATAGGGTACTAATCAGACCAAAGCAATGATTCTGCTCAAGTCTAGCATGATGAATCCAAGAGCTTATTGGGGCTCCTTGCTGAAGCATTTGTGATCCAAAGGCAGCTGTGTCACCAAAGAGACCAGCCCAGCATGAATGATGATTTACGAAAGCTGCATCCAGGAGATCCCTGTACAAACTGTTTGTGGATATACTAATGGGGACGGAAGTTGGTGGTAGGCATCGCCCTGTATCTTTCTTCACTTTATTTTCTGAGACACTTTCTCTCACTGAACATGGGGCTCGCCGATTGGCTAGACTGGCTGGGCAGCAACCCTCCTGGATCCCTCTGTCTCCATGTCTCAATACAGCGATTATAGGCATATGTTGACCCTCCCAGCTTTTCCTGTGCGTGCTGGGCATCTGAACTCAGGTCCTCTAGCTTGTACAGCAAGGACACTTATCCACTGAACCATGTCCCTTAGATTGCAGAAAATAATACCAGTTTCTTAGATATTTGTATAGTTAAGCAAAGGCTTTCCTTGGCTGGTAACTCATAAGACACAGAAGCACAGTAGACCTTAGGAAAACTTATTAACGGTAACAGCAAAATGTTAATAGCAGGAGAGAAAAGGACAGGGATGCAGAGGGAAAAAGGCAAGGCGAGGGAAAGAACACTAGGTGGATGGAGAGATGTAGTTGGGCAGATCTCTAGTCTGGTCCCAAATGGATCACAAACTACAGTTTGACTTCAGAGTCGGTTAGCCTCTTCCAGTGCGCAAGCATAGCTAGCTCATAGTATGATGATTAAATACTCTAATGTGCACAGTGTGGATAGTTCTCACCTGCAGCTTCCCTCCCTTCCAGTCTCCTCTGTTTTCAAGTGAATCTAAAATTTCCAGGCAGAAGTTGAGCCTGAGGCTGAGGAAGCCTCTTATTCTCCTATATCCAAGCAATCCACTCCTGTCCTGCCTGCTTCCCCTTGTTCTCACCATCTCTCAATGGTAATTCACATCCATTCCTTTACAGAATACAGGCCTTCCTTCTTCAAGACTTCCCTCTGCGACTTTCTCTCAGCCATTCTGTTTTCCCCTGGCTCGCTGACCCCTTTGATTCCTTTCTTTTTTTTTCTGGACGTGTTTATTTAACCGTCTAAACAAGCTCACGTTTCCTCCAAACTGGCAAGCCAAGTAGAAACAGTTTAGACATCTCTAAACTCATCCTGCCCCGCATGGTTTCCTCTTACCATTTTGAACAAGTTACGAAATACCTGGATTCCAAACGGCATCTACACTCAGTGCTTACATGTTGTCTGACTGGATTCTTCACCGAACTGAAAATTACTGATGTTAATGGGGCCGCGTCCACAGCTCAGATGTGTAGGTGGTGTCTAACACCTGGGACATTGTGTAGGGAACAATGAAGGCATGCCATACCATATCCCAAAAGATGGACCTGAAGGAACCTAACCTTTAGGAAGTTGAAAGTGCCATTCCAACTGGTTAAAAAAGTAGGAAAATAAGAGTAAGCCCGGAAAGAGAAAATGGCTGGTCTGTAAGTTTGTTTGGGACTTTAATTAGTCCAGTTAATATGAAGTGGTCACCTGAAGTACAAATAAGCAGGTTATCATTTCTTGGCTTGGTTATGATGAGTTCTGCCAAAGGCTCAGGTGTCAACGGTTTGGTTCCCGGTGTTGTGTTCATAGAAGGGACTCTGGTAAGGCATAGGGTTATGAGGGCTCTGACGTAATCAATGATTTATGCATAGATGGATTCATGATATGTTGACATTATTGGTAAGGTGGGGGAGGGGACACGTAGGATGAAGTTGGCTTGTCTTTAAAGGATGCGTGCCATCCCCGGGCCTTTTCTCATATGCCTACCTTCTCTTCTTGGCCACCATGACAGGAGTAGCTGTTCTATCACATGATACTGCCACCATGATATTCTGCTTCCTCACAGACCCATTGTCATGGAAACCACACGTCTGTGGCCAGAAGGGACCTTCCAAAGCACAGATCTTTACTCCCATAAACTAAGTTAAGATGCATCTTAGAATAATGCATCTTAGAATAAGATCATATAGAAAATCCAACATGCCGCACCTGAAGGAGCGCTCCCATCTGAGGCTAGGTGTGGAGAGCTCTGGAAGGCAGAACTCCAGGGGCCCTCCAGGGTGTCAAGCTCTCCTGGGTCTATCCATGTTCCTCTACTCTCTTAAGTCTCTGGTATCTTTAATCCACATTTCCACCAATCTTTGCAGCTCTTTCCCCTCACCTGCCTCGTAGTGACGGCCCCAACGTTTTGTAAAGGACGACAGAACTCTGATGACTTTCTGTAAATTTCACCAACTCTTTCTCCTTCACCCCATCTGAGTGGATGCAAGGACTCCACATCCCACTCATTTTATCTCTGTCTGTGGTAAGAATGTGGGGGAACTTATTCAGGTGCTTGCCTATGAAGGACAGCCCCATTCACGTGGGTAACCTATAGCTGTCCTGTGGCTCCTGGGTCTAAGTGTTTCCACTGTAGAGACTCTGGCTCCCAACACCCTCTTTCTTCCTGTCTGACTTTCTCTGCTCTGTGTTTACACACATCTGCCTAATAAACTTGACTTCTGTCCTTGCCCCAGGACACTAACTGGTGATTGTATAATCTTCTCTATCATCTACTTAGCAATTCTCTTCTGGATCCCTGTCATCTTTCCCGATCACGTCTCTTCTGTATTTTCTGTGAGCTAGACTTACACAATGGTGTCCTAGCTTTCACCTTATGTCCCCATTGCCTCTACCACCTTGATTTACCACCCTCCACACTCAACACAGAATGGGGCAAGTTTGGGAGTATTAATGATATTTCCATGATCTGGTGTCATGTAACGGATCAAGCCAGACACAAACTTATTTTCCTGCCTTAAAATTTGGCATTTCATATTTACCTTTTTTGGGGAAATAGGATGCTTCATGGTGTCTGTACATACACATATGAAGGAAAGAACCTTGTGCATCTGAAAAAAATGGGCAGTAAACACTAAGTGCATATACTTAGGTGATGTGATAAAGGTTGGTACCTAAGAGCAAACAGACCACAAAGAACACGTCTCATCCATGAAGACATTCTTCCTCATGAAGACACCCCATCCATATTCACATAGTAGCTGAACAAGACTCCAAGAAATTAAGAAACTTACTCAAGTCACCTGTTAGTCAAGAGCAGGGACAGGCAACTGTGGGTCTTCCCTCGTCCACCAGGTTCTGAAAGCCTGGGAACTGTGACTACATATTCACCCGCAGGCATGAGCACACATACACACATATGTGCATAAACACAATTGCATTCCTGTCTGTCCAGAGACAAGGTCACCAGAAAAACTTGTTTAATGATAAACTAGTTAAAGCACCATGTGAGCTGGGAAGATGGGTCAGTGAGTAAGGGTTCGCTCTGTAAGCATAAGGAACTGCGGTCTCCTATAAAATGCCCGGCATTGCCTGAGTCTGCAATTCAGGTATTACAAAGGGCGAGGTAGATCCCACGTGCTCAGTAGCCAGTCAGCCTACCTGAAATGGCGGGCTTCCTTTGGGCTCCGTTAAATACCCTGTCTCACAGCAGTAAAATAGGGAGTGGTGATAGCGCCCTGCTCTGGCCTTCCTACAGGTTCATACAGGAACAAGTACCCAAACACTCATGTGCATGTAACACACACACACACACACACACACACACACACACACACACACACACCCAGCACCTCATTCTCCTCTTAGCATTTAAGTTACTTCTTTTCCTTTTCTTTACTTCTGTCTTTATGTACACGACCTCAGGAGAGGCTTGGAGGGAAATGTATCTTTTCAGTAATGAGGCAGCCTTTGCCCCATTCCATTCCAAGATATTGAGCCCAGTTAATGGTACAAAAGAAAAAAAATACTTGCCTCTATAGCTTTTTACTCTTGTCATGTTTTGCCTGCAGGAACTCTTTTGTACCAGGTCTATGGGCTGAGTGGTTCAAGCTGTAGTCACAAGTTGGCCCTTTGGGAGTAGAAGGCAGAACCTCTGCCTGAGGCCCGCCCTTGGGGTGGGGGTGGGGGATGCTGCCAACCTTTCCCCACTCCCTAGCAAGAGCAGTTCCTGCCAGTCAGCTCATTGACTTCATAATAACATCTGTCTCCCATGTCTTTTTACCTTAAGATGGAAAGGGCATACTGACAGTCATTCCTTCCAGATGAGATGTGTGATCAATTGTCATTCTTTTGAATGAAAGTTATCTTCTCGCAGTGTTTGGCACACAAGATCTGAACGTACGTGTTCTCTCCTCCACCAGCTCTGGCAGTTCCCAGGTGGTCCTGGGAGACATGCATCTCTGAGAGGTAGATGCATGCAATGCCAACAAGAGACACAGCCCTCCTTTTAGAAAGACCTAATGGAGCAAAGAACTCTCTTTGCCCTCAGACTTGGGTTCAAGTTCTGATTCAAGTTCAAACTCAAGTTCCTACCTGCTGACCTCAGGCAAGTCACAAAAACTCAAGAGTCTCAGTTCAAGCAGCCTGATGGACTAAGAGCTGTCAGTCCTTCCTCCAACCATTCTGGGATTGTTCTTTGGGTTTGGTTAGAAACATACTTTATGCAATGCTCTTTTCCTCCAAAGCCTAGTGAGACGGGAGAACCCACAGAAGAGGGACACTTCAGAGGCATCATGAAAGAAAAAAGTAAAGAAGAAACACTGGAAACGTCAGCCAGCATGAGCTACGCCTAATAAAACAGAGCCTGCACAATGTTAACCATGGGGTCCCCAAATGCCTGGAAGGCTGGTGCTATGTAATGACTTTACAGGGGTAATAGACTCTTGTGTTCCAAGGTCTTAGAGCCCGGAACTTGCCAAGCCCTCTGCTCAGTGTCCACCCTACTGTTGGGAGTGTCTCTTTCTTTCATAGCAGATTCTTTATCTATCTATGGCTATTCATTGCCCCGGTCCAATCCTTTGTTTCAGGACTTGAGAATCTAGATGTATCAATGAGTACTCCTCCTGATTCATGTCTATAATGTCAGGAGTCTGCAGCTTACACATTCTTCAACGACAAGTGCAAAAAAGAGAAATTCAGGGAAAGGTCCAAACAAAACACAATAATTAGTGTTGCTTTTATCTGCACATTTAAGACTATCAGTCACTATAAAGGTCCACTCTTATGTGAAGCCTCCAGTCTGACATTGCTCCTTTTACAAAGGAAAAGAGTTCTGAAGGACAGCCCTTTCCCTTTCAGTGTTTCCTGAGAAGCGTTGGCTAGGTTGGGGCTTCACACTGGAGTGTGGTTCATTGAGCCTGACTACGATATCACCTGTTTCTTCAGTTCTTGGGTTCTCTAACCCAGTCCAGGACTTAGCGAATCACCAGAAATGTTCCACCACTCTTGAGTCAAAAGTTATTTTATAAATCACATAGCCTAGTTTTCCTGACATCATCCTAGAGCTGCTTCCTTCTAAGACAGGGATTTGGTATCAAAATTTATAGTCACTTTTTATTTAATTATGCTAATTGCTATTTCTAAGCATGCTTAGCATTTTGAATATTTTGTGTAATTACGTCAAACAACATGTTTAATTTGTCATGTCAAGTACAATAATTAGGATTAATTCTTGAAAAGATGTCATTACAAATTTGAGGTATTTACAAGGTGTAATTATGTCAAACGTGATAATAATGAAGAGGAACACTAAGGCTTCCAGAAAATCTCTGCTGAAGAGATCCTGAACTCTGCTGCTGTGGTCACCTTAAAACAGTTTTCTGGCTGAACAAAAGATGGTACCCAGTATGGCTTCGTGGTTTACCTACTACTGTTGAAAATATTTTTTGTTTATTTATTGTGGTGGGGGGTGCGGGGGAGGGCGGTGCACCAGTGTCCTTGGCTGAAGTTGCAGGTGGCTCTGAGCTGCCCAACATGGGTGCTGGGAAGCTAACTCCGGTTCCCCTCAAGAGTGGCAAGCACTCTTAATTACTGAGCCATCTCTCCAGCCCCCTTTGCTTATGACTCCAAGGAACAAAGCCAAGTTCTCAGATTGTACCTGAACCAATTGTGTTTTTCTTTTCATAAAACACCCAAGTCAACAGGAATTGTTTTCCACGTGAAATAGTTATCCTTCAGAAATGGTTTTGGGGAATGAAGACAACCCAGAACATAAATGGATTTTCCCCAGATGTGTAGATTTCAGGCCAGAGGAGGAGGGTAAAGTTCAAGGTTGCAATGCAGCCTTCCATTTCATGGCTCTGGCTTGCTCAACACTGGCATGTAACAGTCTCAATTACTTTAATGTGAGACACGAACCACACATGCTGTTTGCAGAGAAGAGAAAGGGGTGATGTTAAGCTGTTTTGTGGCTGTAGATGGCCTAACGGTCCTGTCTGTCATCATCCCTTTAGGGACATTCCAGACTCAAACAAGGGAGACAGGAAGGAAACAAAACCCAAGCCACTCAAGTTCCTTTACAGGTGGTGCGAGAGGACTGCCCGGCTGGGTGGTTCCACACAGGCCACTTGACCTCTGATAGGCGTCACTGTCCCCAGCTCCAGAGGAGGAAAAAGGGATAAACTCAAAGATGAGTTGAGGACAAAGGGCCCTTTACTTGGTGATTGTGTGGGTTTGAATTAAAGTAGCGCCTGGGGACACTTGGATCGGGATTTAGTTCTTAATTACATTGTTTAGCTAAATTGACACAGTGTTGAACTGAGTTTTAAATATACATGTTTATACCCAGAGACAGTTCCCATTCTCAGTCCAGTTCACAGAGGTCTCTCTCTCCAGTGAACCACGGTGAATGCAGAAACTCTCATCTGTACAAGGTACTCAGACTACGTAAAAGTAGAGTACTCACCACCCTGTCCCCCAAGGACATTTATGTCATCCCCTCTAAGATTTGGGGGACATTATGGAAGAGTAGAAGCGAGGGGGAAAGGAATGCAAGAGCTGGGAGATAGGGAGAAGGGCTCAAAGATGCTATTTTCTGGGTAAGACATGGGCACTGCAGTCATGAAGCCTCAGCAGGCAAAGATGCCTTTATGGACCTGCAGAAGAATGTTTCCATTAACAGCCAGGTGTGGACAGGGGAGAGGGGCTGGGTAACCTATGATTTTCTATTGAACTATGCTTCACTGACAGATTCAGAGAAGGGAGAGCCATCGTTCTCAGTTGGCCACTCATTCATGACCCCACCAGGCACCAAAAGATAGACCTAATCCAATAGCCACACAGGTGGCTCTGGTGACTGGGAGAGTCAAAGCAAAACAAAAAGTCATAAATCTGGAAAAGAGACCATCTTGACAGGGATGGAGAGAGATGAGACACTGAGGAGAACAACAGTAACCAAGACAGATTCTATCTGTGTATGAAATTGTCAGTGAACCAGTTCAATTATAACAATGGCTGAAAAATTTAGCCTCCCCTCCCCTCCCAGTTTCTTGGAGAGCTAAGTGGGTAAGAGTTGTTTCTTTCCCTGGCTGAAAGAAGCTTTACTCATTAACCAATAAAAGCAACACATATACAGAAGGACTTCGCACACCAGGTGAGGTTTTGAGCATCTCAAGTCTTTGGACTGAGATGTCCCTTGCAAAATTCCAATTCCAGCCCAGACTACTTTATTCAAAGACTTAATGTAAACAAAGGATTCTGCTTCCCCTCCCCCTCCTCCTTAATCTTCTGTCCCTAGTCACACCTATCAGTGTGTGAGAGTTTCACAACCTGAGTAATGCCCTGCTGGGCCAATTTACTCCTAGGAGCCCATTACACGCCAGCCAACTGTGGTACCCAATGCTTCCTCCATCCTATAGCTCACTGACAAACATGCAAACACTCAAAGATTTATCATGGACTTGTAGGCATGACTTCTTCTGTGGGGTCCTCAACTTCCTCTCTCAAGATACAACTGGTTATTTCCTTTATAGTCTATACATAGCAATCTACAAAATCTCCTAACGCTTTCTTTAGAAAGCTATGTTTCCCTACTTGCGTGGCTTCCTCTATAACAACATGAGGGACTCTTGGAAGGGTAGAAACTGTTGGATATCGTCTGAATATTGACATATTCCCTAGCATGCAGCACTGGCCTGGAATATAAAATTCAGCAAGCATGTTAATAAATAAGTTTTGTTAACTTTAGTGTGACATCTAAAATGTGCAAAATGTTTAGATTTGAAATGAGACAAAAATGGCCAAGTCTTTCTTCTTCCCTCACTCCCTCTCTGTCCTCCTCTTTTATTCATTCTCTCCTTGCGTCCATACATCTACAACTATTTACAAGTCATTGGCTCTGTGCTAAGCACAGGATCTGAGGATGTGTCTCTAAGATGACATGACATAGATACCTTCTACTGAAGGTTTTTAAAAGTATAATTGAGGGATTGCCTTATTAAAATCAAGGGGACACTGCTACAAGTGAATTCTTACATTATAAATAAAGTATCTTTTCTGACTAATTCAATTAGATCCTCTAGTTATGGGACTGGGACATTCTATTTCAAGTCAGTGTTTGATTCTCCTGTTCCTCGAAGTTTTAAACTCACAGGATGACATGCTGAGTCACTTATATAAAATTAGAGTATGTGTAGTTTGAATGGTAATGACCCCCACAGGCTGACATATTTGAATGCTTGATCCCTGTTGGTGAAACTGTTTTGGAAGGATTAGGAGGTGTGGTCTCAGAAAGAGATGTTCCGCCAGGCGGCTTTGAGTTTTTTCCCAATCCTAGGCCATTCACAGTTAGCTTTCTCTGTATTTCATGCTTCTCTGCCTTGTATTTGTAGATCAGATGTGAGCTCCTACTCACTGTTCCACCATGCCTGCCTGACTGCTTTCTTGCTTCCTGCTATAATGGTCATAGACTCTAACTCTCTGGAACAGTGAGCCTCAAATTAGATGCTTTCTTTTAGAAGTAACCTTGGTGATCAGGCGGTGGTGGCACACACCTTTAATCCCAGCACTTAAGGCAGAGGCAGGTGGATCTCTGTGAGTTTGAGGCCAGCTTGGTCTACTGAGAGAGTTCCAGGACAGTCAGGGCTACAAACAAGAAAACAAAAGAAACAGACAAACAGAGAAACAAAAATAAAGAATGACAAAGAAGTTACCTTGGTCATGGTATTTTATCATGATAGAAAAATAACTAAGACAAAGTTGTTCTTTGGCATCTCAGAACCTCAGTTCTGGTAGATGGAACCCCAGTAACTGACAGATGTTTGTGGTGAGAACCATACTGTCATCTCTTCCTGGTGCCTTCTGGGGAGTATCTGATTTCTGGCCCCTGGTTCAAAGGAAATGATGTTTCTAGTGCCCACAACCTTAACAAGAGCACAAGTCGTGGGTTTTCAAATGAAATCTAGATTAGCTATAGTTGTACATAGCTGCACTGAAAATGAACAGCCACCTCTTGGTTGTCAGTTTTGTCAACTGAGATCTCAAGCGCCAAGTCAACTAATTGTGACAAGCGCTTATGAACAGAGGTAAAAGGTGGAGCTCTTGACTTCAGCTGCTCATCATCATCCTGGAGAAACAACATCAATTTTCTTAGCCATTGTCCAGCTAGAGACACAAGCCCCTTGGAGTTTCAGAGAGATGAGAGGCTAAGGAGCCCACCAGGACAGATGGTGGCTGTGTAAACTTGGGAAAGAAGAGTGACTGTACCTTTGCCATCAGTGTGGAGATGGACACGGTGCTCGTGAAAACCCCTCACCAGTGCACAAGCTGAAACCACCCCAGTTTTGCAGGGGAGATCTGGAGACACAGACAGCACGAGCTGCTGCTAGGACATCATTGGAAAAGACAAAACTAATCCAGCTCTAACTTTGTCCCTTCCCTTCGTCCCTTACCATTGCCCCATATTGAATCAGCTGAACAGGAACCAGGGACAGGCAGCTTGAACAGAGTTAGCCTTCTGGGGACAGCAATGCAGTAAGGTCACTGTGGTTTGGCAACTCCTCCACAGTGTCCACAGCTAAGAGCTCACGCTGTACTGAGAAGCTCCTGCGTGACCCAGAACTCCTCAACTCTGTGGACAAGACCTTTGTTCGGGCAAGGAAGGCAGGAACCTAGATCCCACTGGGTTTGCAGTGAAAGTCCAACCTGGGCATGCCCAGAAGCTGCTTCTGGGGATATGCCTGTCCAGTGTTTGCTTTGTTTCTCCTTTCAGAGACAGGGGTTTAGGAAGCTGAATTACAATGAGACTCAATTGCAGGGAGGCTGCACCCACATAGTCATCAATTCCTCACAGGCATGGCCACTCTGATGTGTGCTCTGATCCCAAAAACCCTTCATTTGAGGTTATGTTATCCAAAGTGACTTTCAACTGTGTTAAGGTGACAATAAAATCTAATGAGGGCAGTGCCACGTGATGAAGAACCTGGAAACAGCCAGGCCTTAGCACACAAGTGTGTGGTTTGTGACGAGGGCATCATGACTGCTGTCTGGCTGACGGTAGTCTCCAGACTCCTTTACTTGGGCTGTGTTTGCATTTCAGAGATGTCAAGTCTTAAAAGACATGTGCATCTGGCTTGCCGAGACTAGGACAGATGCAAAAGCTAGCAAGAGTCGTGCGTACTCCCTTAGTTTCTGCAGTTCCCTGTTCCATCAGCTTCCTTTGCGATGCTCGTGGTGTCTGGCCTCCACATAGACAACTTCCCATTCTGACCATAAAGAAATGATCAATAGAGTTACCATCCACATTCTCCAAGCAAACTCACGTGATTATCCATGGTTGGATTATTTGTGTCTCTGAATCCTTTGGCCTTAAGTTTACAGGTTCACAGTCAGTCTCCAATAGGTGACTAATACTGCCTGTTGAATCTATAAGTAATGTGTGTTACGCTTGAATGCCTGTTTGCCTGCACATGTGTTCAGGTGTACATGCACATGCCCACTTACATACGCTGGCCTCAAATTGATGTCAAATATCTGAGTTGTTCATTCCCCAGTTTGTGCTGGCAGAATCTCCCACTGACCCCGGGTTAGTCAGTTCTAGCTCCTGTAATTAGTCATCATTGCTCAGGCATCCTCTACCTCCTGTGTGCAAGAGTCCCAGACCCTGGGGTCTGGTGGTCTCAAGGCCAGATTTGACATCTTCATGGCAAGCTCTTTGTCCCCTGAGCCATCTCCCTGTCTTATTTTTACGTTTGTTTGGTTTTGTGTTTTGTATATTATCTTGTGTGAATGTTTGTGTGTACAGACGCATCAGTGTGTGGAGTATGCTTGCACAGGTGAGGCATTCAGGTCAGAGGTCAGTCTTGGGTATTATTCCACAGGACACTGGTTGCCTTGATGTTTGAGACAGGGTCTCTCCATGGCTTGAAACCTCTATCACAAGGTTTTTTTGGTCACCCGGTCCCAGGAATCCACCTGCCTCTACACATCTAGCACTGGGAGAGCAAGCACATACAAGCGCATACAAGCACATACAAGCACGTATAAGCATATCTGGCTTTTTTATATGGCCTCTGGGAATGGAAGTCAGGCCTTCCAGCTCGCAAGGCAAGCACTCATGGTTGAGTTTATCTCTCTAGCCCATTATATAATAACTACATATTATATTTCAAAACTTTCTTAACTTCAATGAGGAATGTCTGGGGTATTTTATTGCCAACAACATAAATAGATCTGTTGAACTTGCTTCTCTTTCTAAATATCCTAGCGTGAAAAGGCTTTTGTTGTTATACTTCAGAAACTGTCTCGCTAAAACATAACAGAGGAGTCACGGTGCCTCAGTTTGCATTGTTGGTTTTATTATCTCCTTTTGATGGACCAGATGGCAAGTGATCTCTTTCCTGAAGTTTATGGTGACAATAAGAAGTATGGCTAGAAGTTGTAACTCCAACCATATTTATATACATTCCTCATGGTTAACTTCCATAATAGATTTTAGAAACACAGAAGGTAGGAGGAGGAGATGGCTCAGTAGAAATGCATGTGCTGTACAGGCCTGAAGACTAGACTTTAGAATCTCAGAATCCACTTAATACCATAAATGCCCAGTAGGTTTAGCAGCCCCTTGTTATCCCAGCATGTAAGAGGTAGAGGTGAATCCCTGAGACAATCTGGCCAATACACTAGCCAGGGAGCTCTGACTTCCACTGAAAGAACATGCCTCAATAAATAAAGAGAAGGGCAAGAGTTACGGCACAATGGTTAAGAACACACACTTTTTTTCAGAACAGAAGACATAAATTTGATTCCTAGCAGCCATGCCAGGAGGCCCACAACTACCTATACCTCTAGACTCCGAGAACCTGATGCCTCTGGCTTCTGCAGAACTGGCAAACATGTATATAGTTGAATATATAATTGCAAGTAAATTAAGAAAATGAATGGGTAGGATAGTGACTTGAACTTGGGCGCCTAGAGGTTTGTTTCTTCTAGAAATGTGTTAGCTGAGCTAGGTAATTTTAATCAGCATGTAAAATGAGAAAGAAGGGAAAGATAGGTTTTCTCTGTATAAATCCGTGTTTTAAACTATAAAAAGTATCAAGGTTTGATAATGTTGGAGGAGCATGAAGGACCAAAAACTTCTCTATAGCATTCCACGTAGTGATGTGTTTCATCCTCTAGTTCTCAAACACTGAAGAGAATGTAGTTGCTTCAGGCAGGTGTCATCACTCCTTAACCCACCCTGAAAGTTAGGGTCCTTAAGACAACCCTGATTCATTCCTCATGTGTGTACATTCTGTGAGTGGAGCAGGGTCTCCCACAGGATTCGGGAAATCTCAAAGATGTGTTCTAGGCCCCGGGTCTGGGAGTTGGATCTCATGGGAGGCCTTTGCAGCTTAGCTGACCTCTCTTCAGGATGGCATAGGTTCCCAGAGCATAGGAGCTAGCAGATCTATTAGAGCTCACAACCACCAATTATTCATCTAATAGTCAGTGTGACCTGGACCTGGCCATGGTCAGCAGAGGGAGAAATCGGTGCACTTCTTGAGAGAGGAATCACACAAAAAAAAAAACCAAAAAGGTTGTTTGCTTGCTGCTAGTTGTGGAGACCTGTATTAGTAGCTAAGAGAATTGTCTGGGAAGAATCTCACGTAGGACAATGACTTCTGACTATTGAAGGAGAATAAAACACAGACTTAGATAAAGCATGGGTGGGTGAGAAGACTAGAAAACAGCTTTAGTGTCTCCTGGAGCCTGAAGTATTGTCCTGTGGCAACAATATTCCACCAATAAAAACCTTTGAGACCTTGAGTGGACCTCACACCTGGTTATTTTCCTGTTTCATTTTCCCTTATTAACTGCTTCTAGATTTCACCTTGAACTCGTCCTTCATCTTGGACAGTTGCCTAGGATGGCTTCATAAAAACTACAGCTAGAATCCTGCTTCTAGGATTTGATAGCTGTCTGACTAGCTGCATACCTCTTAAAAGCTGAAATTAGAAATTAATTTTTTAAGACAGAATAGCATCTTGATGTCCAATTCAGTTATTGGTCACCTATTTTAAAGTAACTCTAGGTACACATGAAATGTCATTTTTACCATACTTCACCAAGTGGACAGAGAGTAGGCTATGTGCAGCAGATATGTTAAAAAGAACTTCACTCATCATGCCAAGACCTCTGTATTAATGATCCCAATCCTTATGACATCCCTTGGTAGCAGATGTCATTCTATCTCCTCCCACTTTAATAAAAACAACATAGCAAACATCCTGCCAAGCATTTTGCAGCAAATAAGAACACAACTAGAATCCCAACCAGGTTCCCATTGACTCCCTGATGCTCTTTTTTGTCAGCACAAGGGTCCCTCAAAGAAGTCCAGACTGACACTGAGTCCTACTTGCATTATAACTCATCATATGCTTCCCTTTCTTGGCTCCCTTAGATGACCTCTCCTCTGTGCAGATGGACTTTGGCATTCTTTACTCTAACCTGCACAAACCTTTGTTATAGCAAGGCCAGCTGTTTGCTTGGGTACTTGGGACCAGAGAGGGGCACAACCCCTACAAAAGTTCTCTTTACTATCCCAAGAGCCTTGCAGGTCTAATGAATCTTTTACTTTCTTCCCAGTAAGTATCTCTCTCCTTGAATCAAGAGAGACAGAGGGAATGTGTTATCTTCTGTGTGCTTATTACATTCCAAATATCATCTGCTCAGGCTGCCAAGGTCACAAGGATATCAAGCTCATGATTGCCTTTTCCTATGCTGTTCACTGGACTCGTTAACATTTAGATAACCCCTTTCATTATTGATTACATCCAAACACTGGGCTGAGGGCCTGGTGGGATAGCTGAGTGGGTGAGGACACTTGTTCAAAAACCTAATGACCTAACTTCAGTCACTGGAATTCCATGGTAGGAGGAGAGAATTTAGAGGCTACCTAGTCACTGCTTTCTAGACATGGTTCATATGTGTCTCGCCTTATTTGTTCAGACACCGTATGAAGCACATATGAAGGGAAGCAGAAAAATACAAGAATGAGAGAAGAAAGGAATGGAAGGAAAATCAGAAAACAGAAGTTTGAAACAGTGAGAGACAGCAGGAGACTTTGCTCTGGCTCCATCCTTGGGTAATGGGGAATCAGAGGCCTTGACTCAAACCTTAGGGAGGAATGTACGAAGATAAAAAGAGAAAGGACACAAGTACCAAATCTGATGTTATTTCTGCCATAGTGTGGGACCATGAGGGTATTCCAAGGCTAAGGTTTCTGACCCACTCCAAACCCTCTGAGCTGCTTCATGGTGACCACTGGACTATGTAAGGAAGGGGGAATCTTTTGCTTTGCTCTGCAGTTCGGTACTGGTTGTATATGTTTGGTACTGTTCTGCTTCTGTAGGTTCCTGCCCATCTGTCCTATCCACCTGTGCTATCCTGGAGCCAGTTGTTCCCAGATTCAGGGCACAAGAACAGGCTGCCTTTCCTCTCACTGTGCACCAGTTACAAGGGGCACAGTTCAGAAAGAAGGGATGTTGCGGTCCACTGAGTCCTATTGAGCTTAGCTGTCACGGGTTTTCCTCCAGGCTGTTTAGCTGTTATGCCAAGCAGAACAGCAAGCATCGATGTTTAACACGCATGTCCTGTGGCTTGTTTGGGACATTTTTAATCAATATTTCATCAGAACATTGTTTTGTAGTCCTGGAAATATGATCTGTAAAAGGCTGCCTTTTTAAGCACTTGTTCTTCAAAACTGCACTAATTATTTCAATTTATAATAAACTCAGCACAATTAATGCAATTTGATTAAATGCTAACACATTTATTTAGAAACCATCAACACAGAAAAGGGATGAATATGTCCATCATTCTTTAAAAGTATCCCAGTGCCCCCCTGCTACTTCCTCCCTCCTACCACCAACAGCGGTGTGCTTTCTCTCACTGTGGGGCACTCCCCATTTCCAAGAATTTTACCAGGATAGTTATGTATGTTGAGTTGGCCTAGAACAGTTAATTTTAGATTCATGCATAATATAACAATACTTTTGTCTTTAAATTTTTAATTATGAATTGTGTGTTCGTCTGAGAGAGAGAAAGAAGATGAGAAGGAGAGAGAGATTCAAACACATACGTGGAGGTCAGAGGATCTTTTAGGACTAGGTTCTATCTTTTGATGTTGTTTTGAGGCAATGTCTCTCTTGTTTCTGCTCTTGAGCTGTGCTGTGTACTGCCTCATGAACGTCTCCATCCTCCTGCATCCTTGACCTCTATGGTGTTTCTATTACATCATATGGATATATCACAATTGTTTACCCTTTACCACTTACTTTTGAAAGCTTTTCCCCCAGTCCTGGGGAACTGAACTACAGTTGCACACATATTATTAGTCAACGACAGTAGCATTGAGTTTAATCCACAGTACTACTTTTTACTCCTTATATTGATACAAGGTCCCATTAAATGGCCCTGGCAGGCCTTGACTCACTCGGTAGCCCACGTAGGCCTTGGGTTCTGCATCCGTTTGCTTCACCTCTCCAGAGAAGCTGGGATTACAGAGCTGTGTTTTCACCATTCTTGCCTGAGGGATTTCTCAGTGTGATCTGTTATAATCAAGCTTCTACACGCACTGTGAAGCAAGTCTTCATCAGAGTGCATGTTCCTCTTTCTTTGTAGTAAATACATGGAAACAAGATGGATTATATGGTGGACAATTATTCATATTTTTAAAAGCCTACTAATAATCTGAAATGGCTTTGTCATTTCATATTTCACCTGTGGTACCAAAAATTTCCACACCCGGTCAACACTCTATAGTCATTCTTCCGAGGCTCAACAATTTCAGCAGGTGTGTCATGTGCCACCCTGTGCCCACGCATGGATGATCCATGACCCGTTCTCAAATGTTTATTTCCCATGTGTGTATAGTTTCTTTGGTGAAGCACCTGCTCAAATATTTGCCATGGTTATTTATTATTTTTTAAGCTGAGTTGTTGATTTCGTTGAGTTGCAAGGATGTGTTATATCTTCTGGATGCAACCATGTTAAATATGTGGTTTATAGATGTTCGGTTCTATTTCTCGGTTTCTTTCCCTGTCTTAGCAGCACTATTTTGAAGAATGGAAGAGATCAACTTTGCTCTGGTCCAACTTTTCATCTGTTCTCTTCGGGTTTTAGTGTCATATCTTTGTATGACTCAGGCTCCCAGAGGTTTCTTTCTTAGAGTTTGGGGTTCTATGTTTAGCCTTATAATCTACTTTGAGTTATTTTTGCATATGGGAAAACATAAAGGCCTGTCGGAACATGGTCCAAGAATGGAGTCATGGGAGGCGATTTCTGTATGCTTGTGAAAAAACGCCAAGAAAGCAAGAAAAAGAGCCTTGTGAGCTCAGTTTCTTCAAAAATACAGCATTGTTCTTGGATTGTTTTTGGGCTCCTCCCAGGTGCAGCAGACAGGAGCCAGTTTGTATCAGCTTATTCATTACAACTGGCTACTGCTATTGATTCTGTGTCTCTATGGAAAGACCTGGTTTTGCCATGTGTGGCTTGCAGTTGTGAATGTACACTCTACACATGGGACCCCTCTTAACCCGAGAGTAGAGACTAGCTGATGCTCTGGATGGATGAGACTTTAGTTTGCCTCATTTATCAGCTCAAGCCTCCCAGCTCCCACTGTGCCTAGAGCAGTGTTACAGGCCTGATGGTGGGTATCGTGGCCATCAAAGCACCACAGCATCAGATTTTTGGAGAGGATGCTTTTTTCATGACTCATTTCTTCTCATTTTTTATTGAAAAATCTATAATAAAAATATATCTGGGTCAAATTCTGAATTCTTCTGTTCTGATAATATATCTCTCTATATTTTTTCTTATAGAACATTGTCTTATGGCAAAATTGACAAATATTTACTCCAAGGTATTATGTGTTATTTGTGGCTATTGTGAAGGGTGATGTTTCTCTGATCTCTTTCTCAGCCCATTTATCATCTATATGTAGCAGGGCTACTGATTCTTTTTTGAGTTAACCCTGTATCCTGCTAAATTACTGAAGGTGTTTTTGAGTGGTAGGAGTTCCCTGGTAGAATTTTTGGATATACTATCATAATCAGCAAATAGTGAGAGTTTGAGTTCTTCTTTTCTGATTTGTATTCACTTGATCTGCTTTTGTTGTCTTATTAGCTCTAGCTAGAACTTCAAGAACTATATTGAATGGATATGGAGAGAGTAGACAACCTTGTCTTGTCCTGATTTCAGTGGGGCCACTTTGAGTTTCTCTCCATTTAGTTTGATGTTGGAAGTTGGCTTGCTATATATTGCCTTTATTATGTTTAGGTATATTCCTTGTATCCCTGCTCATTCCAAGACCTTTATTATGAAAGGGTGTTGTATTTTGTCAAAGACATTTTCAGCATCTAATTAGATGATCATTTTTTTCAGTTATATTATATGGTGGATTACATTGAGAGATTTTTATATATTGAGACATCCCTGCATCTCTGGGATGAAGCCTACTTTGTCATGGTGGATGATTTTTCTGATGTGTTCTTGGGTTCATTTTGCCATTATTTTATTGAGTATTTTTGTATCAATGTTCATGACTGAGACTGGTCTCTAATTTTTTTTCATAGCAATGTCATTGTGTGTTTTGGGTATCAGGGTAATTGTAGCCTGTTTTTATTGTGTGAAACAATTTGAGAAGTATTGGTATTAGTTCTTCTTTGAAAATATTGTAGAATTCTGTGCTGACACGATATGGCCCTGGGCTTTTTGGTTGGGAGATTTTGATGACTGCTTCTATTTCTTTAGTGATTATGGGTTTATTTAGCTTGTTTATCTGGTCTTGATTTAATCTCAGTAAGTAATATTTATCCAAAAATTGTCCATTTCCTTTAAGTTTTCCAATTTTGTGGAGTACAGGTTTTCAAGGTATGACCTGATGATTCTCTAGATTTCTAGACCTGCATCACAAGAACTTTAATTCTTTGAAGAAAAAAAAATGAAGAAAACCAGAAAATGGAAAGATCTCCCATCCTCTTGGGTAGGTAGAATTAACATTGTAAAAATAGCAATCTTACAACAAGCAATCTACACATTCAATGCAATCCTCATCAAAATCCCAGCAAAATTCTTCTCAGACCTTGAAAGAACAATACTCAACTTTATATGGAAAAAGCAAGAAACCCAGGATAGCCAAAACAATCTTATACCTTAAAGGAACTTTTGGAAGCATCACAATCCCTGACTTCAAACTCTACAGAGGTATAGTACTGAAAACAGCCTGGTATTGGTATAAAAACAGACAGGAGGACTAATGAAACCAAATCAAAGATGCAGATATCAACCCACACCCTATGAACACCTGACTTTTGACAAAGAAGCAAAAAGTGGAAAAAAGAAAACAAATTCAACAAATGATTTTGGCATAACTAGATATCAACATGTAAAGGAATAAAAATAGATCTGTATCTATCGCCATGCACAAAACTCAAGTCCAAATGGACTAAAGACCTCAACATAAAACCAACCATTCTGAACCTCATAGAAGGGACAGTGGGAAGTACCCTTAAACACATTAGCACAGGAGACCACTTCCTAAATATAACCCCAATAGCACAGACACTGAGAAACAATTCATAAATGGGACCTCCTGAAACTGAGAAGCTTCTTTAAAGAAAAGAACACAGTCCACAAGACAAAACAGTAGCCTACAGGATGGAAAAAGATCTTCACCAAGCCCACATCAGTCAGTGGGTTGATCTCCAAAATATACAAATAACTCAAGAAATTGGTCATCAAAACAACAAACAATCCAATAAAAAAATGGGGTACAGACCTAAACAGAGAACTCTCAACAGATGAATCTAAAATAGCTGAAAGACACTTAAGGAAATGTTCAACATGCTTAGCCGTCAGAGAAATGCAAAGCAGAACAACTCTGAGATTTCATCTTACTCCTGCCAGAATGGCCAAGATCAAAAACACTTGATAATAGCTTATGGTGGAGAGGATATGGGGTAAAGGGAATATCCTGCATTGCTGTTGGGAGAACAAACTGGTACAGCTGTTTTAGAAATCAGTATGGTGATTTCTCAGATAATTAGAAAGCAACATACCTTAAGACTAAATAATACCATTTTGGGGTATATAAACCAAAAGATGCTCAATCATACCACAAGGACTTGTGCTCAGCTATGTTCATAGCAGCATTGTTTGTCGTAGCCAGAACCTGGAAACAACCTAAATGCCCATTGACCAAAGAACCGATAAAGAAAATGTGGTACATTGACACAATGGAAGTATTACACAGCAGTAAAAAATAATGACATCTTGAAATATGCAGGCAAATGGATGGATCTAGAAAATATCATATTGGGTGAGGTAACCCAGATCCAGAAAGACAAATATTTTATATACTCACTTGTAAGTGGCTTTTAGACATAAAGCAAAGAAAATCAAGCACACAACCCCTGAGAACCTAGGGAACAAAGGGGACCCTAAGAGAGACATACATGGATCTACTCTACATGGGAAGTAGAAAAAGAGATCACCTGAGTAAATTAGAAGTGTGGGGATCATGGGAGAGGATAGAAGGGGGAGGAAGAAGGGGAACAGAGAAAAATATATAGCTCAATAAAAGCAATATAATATATAAAATATTTATTATTACCATTATCATTCTTTTCTTAGTATTATTATTAGTGTGAGCAAGCATATGTGTGTGTGTGTGTGCGTGTGTGTGTGTGCGTGTGTGTGTGCACGTGTGTGCATGTGCTCTTGTGTTGCATGGCATGTGTATAGAGGTCAGAGGAGAATTTTTAAGAGTAGTCTGTCTCATCCCACCTTTTTGAGGCAAGAGCTCTCTTGTTTCTGCTGTGCTGTCTTCTCTGGACTAGCTAGTCCATGAACTCCTACTATCTCTCTGTAGGTGATTCTCCTCCTATCCCATTCTCCTTCCATCTCCTCATAGGGATGCTGGGATTACAGATGTGAGCCACCACATCCAGCTTGCTGGGGGTTTCAGGGATTGAACTTCAGATCATTATGCTTGTGCCTAAGTTCTTTTGCACACAGAGCCATCTTGCTGGCCCTCATAACTACATCTTTAGAAGTCAACATCAGGAAGTAGTAGCCTCCCACATAGTTCCTTTCTCAAACATGATTCAGTTAATATTACTCCTGTGTGATTGCATATGTGGTTACTATAAAAATAACCTTTGGAATTTTGATTGGACCACATTAAGCTAGTGGTTAATATAGGAAATTTTTGAATATTCAAGTAGTAATTCTTCTCAAACACAAGAATATCTGTTTAGAATTTTTAAATTTTTCTAAGCAATATAACTTTTACACATTTCATTGATATGGTTATAAAATTACATTCACTATTCAGAAAAATGTCCTCTCCCATCCACTTTGTTTGATAATAACATGGCTAAAGTAGGTTTATTTTGAGTATTGTGTATGATGCAGCCTTCTATAACTTTCTGTATTTAACCCATTTATACCTTTATGCATAGAATCATGGTGTGAGTATGCATGTGGATGCCCATGTAGCCCAGAGTGTTTTGGATGACTAGAAGTAGGATCACAGGTGGTTGTTAGCATCCTGATGTGGGTGCTGGAAACAACACAGGTTTTCCGCAAGAACAGCAAATGCTCTTAACCTCTGTGCCAGCTCTACAGATTCATGGGCATTTTAATGGGCAACATGTGTTTGTGTATTTATTTTCTTATGAAATAGGAACAGTTCTGGCCCTTACTGGAAGTCTCTGAATGAAACTCAATGCCCTTAGATCATTAGGTTCTAATGCCATTTAAAAAAAAAATCCAGCTATTTATTTTATTTACTTTCTCTTTGTTTCCTCTCTTTTCTTTCTCTGCTTATATTTGACATTAATTATATGTTAGGGTAGCATAAACTCTATTTGATTGGCTAAAAAGAGAAGAGGATGTGAAGCTGGGAGGAAGGGAAGAACTGGTGACCTGGGAGGAGTTGGGTAGTAGGGAAGAGGCAGTGACCTGGGGGGAAATAGGGAAGAGGGGTGAAAGGATCATTCCTATATGAAATCCCCAAAGAACTAACAAGACCTAAGAAAAATGCTTTTTATTCTAAGTTTTGTTTTGTTTTTGAGATAAGCTCTCAGGTAGCCCAGACTAGCCTTGAACTCCTGACATAATTGAAAATGACCTTGATCATCCTGCCTGACTCTCCCAAATATAGTAACCACAGTTGTGGCCCACCATGACTAAATGTCCTGATTCTGTTTTACTTCTTCTGTTATTATATTAAGATATTGTCTCATTTTCACAACCAATCCAGAACACGGTTATGCCGCTTCACTTATAGCATAAAAAAATAAGAATATCACGTGTTCCCATTCCTCTTCGCTTAGACTTTATTTACTTTCACATAACATTGTTCATCACACCCTCTTTATTAACAATGAACTGTTCTGTAAAGAAATTTCATAATAAAATATGTATTTCTCTCTAGTAGTCAATTCCAGGGAATGTTTTCATCTGTGGATTTATATTTCAATTTGGTGTTGATTTATCCTACACAAAAGAATTTCTTTAAGTCTTCCACAGTTGCTATCTGCTAGTGATAAAATTTTCAGCCTTTATATTTCTTTGTAAAGTATTTATTTTTATTATCTTTAATGTTATGTGTGATAACATACTTCTTCATGTTTCTTAGATCTGTAGATTTATGGTTTGATCAAAAGCAGGAAACATTTGGACTTCTTTCCTTTCTCCTTTCTTCTTCAGGTGTCAAATCATTTACTGGGCTACTCAAAATAATCTTAAAATTTACTCATTTTTTAAAACTTAATTTTTAGTAATAAGCTACACTTCTCTACCATTTTGATTGTTTTTTTTCATTTGTTATGAATTTAGGTTACTAATCTTCTTTCTCAAAATATCTAATCTTATCCAATATATTTTTCTTTCTTGAACAATATCTTAATTTTTTCGAGAATTTCATACAAGGTACTTAGAACCTATTTTCCCCTTCCCACCACCTTATCCTCCCACCCATCTCTTTCCATCCATCTTTGAGATTTTTTTCTTTTTTCTATCCAATGTATTTCTCATCTCACATACTGTAATTTTTACCCTTAGACATTCAATTTCTTTATAAACTCCAAACTCCCATGTCTCTGGCATCATGTCTTGTCCATACGGAGTAGATTTAGAATATCAGCTTTAATGTCTTTGTTTATTGACGCTAACAAATGTGTCACTTCTAGGGCAGAGTCTTGGACTGGCTGCCAGATGCCATAAATACTGTCCGATGCTGGATTCATTTCACTTCTGTAAATACTCCTTAGATTTATTCTAGTATGCAGTTGCTTTATTTGAGAAAAGTTTAATCTAGTCAAGCCTTTCCTGGATCCTTACTGGGAAGATCACCAAGAGTTCAGGGCTAACTCTTCTGTTTCACTGAGGTAAGCCTTCCCTGAAGGTCTGCCCACTGTCTAGGGAATCATTATTCCAGATTTTTCCAATCTGGCTGGGGAAATGGGCACTACATCTGGGCTCACAAGGGTTCATTATGAGTATGATTCTATACTCTGTCTGTCTGTCTTTCCCTCCCCCCTCCCGGTGTGTGTGTGTGTAAGATTTTTTTTTCTGTGCCTGACTTCATCAATATTCTGCTGAAAATCCCAAGGTCTCTTCTCATTCATCTATGGCTTCTGCTCTCTGTAGCTTTCTCCTCTATCTTGCCCTCTCCAGCTTCCTTTGACTCTTGGCACCCTTCACTGTTATGTAGCCCTGTGCTCGTTGGTGAACAGGCTCAAGATGTTGAGCAGGGAAAACTGTAGAGATTCTCCATGTGTTTCCCTCCCCTCCTACCTTTTCTTTCCCGATAGCCAGCTTCAAAAGGAAAAATCCTTGATTTCTATATTTTGTTTGTGTAATTTTTATTTTTCATATTTTAGCTGTCCCATTCTTCTCTCTTGATTAGAGCTAAAAAATAAAATTGCATCACTTTTAATTCATACAATTGCAGAAGTAACTCAGCTTCTGACAGAGTTACATCCATGTAATCCTCAATTGAAAATAGACTTAGTACATTTACTCTACCAACTGGCACAGCTTAGCAGCTGTCCCAACAAGATTCTCTTTGTCCCTTATCTTAATGATCAAGTGAATGATGGGAAACCCGAGGACCACAATCTTTATCCCTTGCCTTGAAGAAGATCCAGATTCAAAACCTGAAGTCCGGCCTCTACCACAAATTCATCCCTTCCCACAATTATTGAGATGTCTTGGGTCTTATCATCATATTTCAGGGGCCATCTATAGATCTCTGATGTTATAATAAAAACAAATGACAAATATAATTTGGAGTCCTTTTGCAGTTTGTACAACTCTATACACTTTCCTGCCTACAGGTGCATTCAGATGGCAGTTAGCACAGCCTAATTCTGGTTCCCTTTTGACCTTATCTAGGTCCTGCTAATATTCTATTATGGTTGTTCCAAGAACAAACCTTATTGATTTGTGTCACGTCATGGGAATGCTAGATTCTGTATGGTGTTCAGTTCCAGCAGTCAATAGACACACGACACTATTGTGGTACTTTATTAAAGTCACCAACAAAGTGGAACACTGCGGAGATTTGTAACCAGAGAAATTGAAATGTCTCATCTAGGTAAAGTAGGCATGACAGGAAGTGACACCCTCTCAGCGTTCATATCCATGTGCATAAGGGAGAAGCTTGGGCAGGAGGGAAGAGAGAAGGGTTTGGCCTTAGACAGAACACAAGTCTAGGCCTAGTTCCCTATGTTATCAGTGAAAACAAACAAACCCCCACACTTCAGGATTATCATCTCTAGAGACGAGGCATAACATCGTCAGCCTTAAACCCTTATTATAAAGATAAAATCGAATGTGCAGGAGGCTCACACTCTGCATGCAGTGGACACCCAATCAGTGCAGTTCACCTTTAAAGTCATTCCATTGTCAAGGTTAAATATTTGCACTGTTATTACACTGTTAGAACACGAAATAGCATGATTTGAGGCATGGGAGGACAAATTTCACTTTTATGCATGATTTTAAATCTTTGGATTTTGAAAAAAGGTTTGATTTTGGTAAAAAGCTAAATATCACTCAAAGTGGAGGTAAGAAAATAAATGACATGACTAATTAATGGTGCTTTAAGTACAGAAGGATGTACCCGAGTGATCATGTCACGCAAACTCAATACTTTAGAGGAAACCTTATGTCAATTCCTCCTTTTGGAGCAAAGGACGTTCTGAGGATTACCATGCTATATATCAACATTCTTCCCTCTGGAAAACATTATGCTGGGCCCTGCGTTGGGAGCTAAAAATACCATATGTTACCATCCTGAGCTCATAGACCAACAAGCAGTGATTGAGAAAATAAAGCACTCCCAGTGTGTGAGAGACGCTAATGCTGGGTCTGAGCACAGCACTGAGGAAGCAGAGAAGAAGGCCATTCTTAGTCCTTTCTGCATAATTTCTAACACCCCCTGCCCAGTGTCCAGCTGGACATGGTGCAATTGAAATGGCCTAGAGAGATTGTCTGAAACCGTGCCCAGCTGCCTCGCTCATCCCTCTCCACTCAGAAATGCCTTTCCCAACTTGGAATACAAGGTCCTGAACCCTGCCCCCTTCCATGGCTGGGCTTCACACCCAAGGGTTTTTCCATCCCTGCAAGGTGGGGTCTCCTACACAGATTTTTATCGCTATGATAAAGATCACGACCAAATGGAGTTTGGTGAGGAAAGAGTTTATTTCATCTCACATGTCCCTGTCACTGTCTGTCATGAAAAACAATCAGAGGAGAAATTTGGGGACCTACCTGGAGGCAGGAACTAATCCCTTCTGTGGGTTTACAGATACTTATTTGTAACCTAAGAAAACGGAGCTGGAGATAAGTCGAAGTGACATGCATGATGTCATACACTGGCCATTCCCAAGGATGGGATTTGAAACTGAACCATGTTCTCACAATACTAAATATCCATTTCTGTATCTTCCTATAAAAATACTACTTTCAGAACAAAAAGTGCTAGTTAATCAACTGCTAATGTAAGGGAAAACATTTTGGAAAGTAGTTCTGTGAATTATTGCCATCGTTACCATCGTTAGCTTTGACTCGTACTGCTTCGAGTTGAAGTTGCATTTAATCCTCAGGCATTCTTGAAGAATGACCTCAGTTCTATGTCACCGGGTCTTGGCAGTTGGGGAGAAGCACACAGTGACTGCAGAGATTCCCCATGGCTTTCTCAGGAGGCTTTCCTAGCTCCCAGATGCAAAGAGATGAAGTGGGAACTGACTTTCCCACACTTCTCTCTTTCCCAAGCAAATCCGGACTCAGGAGTAGGAATGCCTTGCTGCATGTGAGTGATCCTGTCCTATCCAGAAACAGCTCTGCCTCCTTCCTAGGGCACACTCAGTGTAGAAATCCCAGAGCTGGAAGGGGAGGAGCATTGTTCTCAGGAGTCATCAGAATTCCCCACACTTAGAATAGTGCAGACCCAGGCACCACCTCCATGCTGCCATTCCTGACCCGGACCTAGAGATTTTAAAAAGCCATGCATCTTTGGAGATCCAGTCAGGACTGCCCATTGTCTCTGTGTGTTCCTTTTATTGAAAAGCATCTAGCATTAGAGCTAAGCAAAATATGGTTTAAGCACAATGAACTATAAACTGGGCAGAAGGGTCAGGTAAAAAAAAAACATGGTGTGGGTTAAAGTTGGCAGACACTGACCTTACAAACTTTCACTACCTTTGTTTGGCCTGATCAGAAGAAACACGTTCTAACTCAAATTGCCAGGTTCTGTCTCATCCAGGCTTAGCTGTTTTCCTGATGGACATAGCTGGTGCATTGTTTGCCATGGTTTGTCTAGCTTAGCTCTAGGAGAAGCATACATGGAAAGGCAGGCCAAATCACCAACATTGCTAACTTTTAAAGGGCATTCCTACTATTCTGAAGTAGTTGATGATGATGCTGTGATGGGGTTGATGCGTGGTGTTAGTTCATACTGAATTCTGTTGTTAAAACTTAAGGAAAATAGCCAAATAAAAGGATACCAAGAATGTTTCAACAGAGCCAATGTAAGGATATTCATAAAGGTTGGGATAGTTTCTTCCTTAATCTCTCTAACTGGATAAGATCCAACCAGCAAGCTGGATATTGTGGGAATCACCCAGCAGTTATGTATTTGGTTTAGTAGAAGACAGAACACATTGTGTGGTAACCACCCATCAATTAATTACTCAATTCAGCCAAGACTGTAGCTCTAAGGATGTAATGTGCACATTGAGGTACACACCCAACCCAGAGATGGGGTGGACTTAGAAGAAAGGGAAAAACACAGGTCTAAATGTGAGGTTCTTGGCACCTGGTATAATCCTTTCCTATGTCCTATAGTGACCTACAAAATGCCCTCTAATGAATTCAAGGTAGGCTTTGGCTGCCCTCCCAGGCCTGAGCGTGGCCCAGCCTGCAGATCTGGCCATGTCTTAACAGAAGAGGGAAGAGTCTGAAGGTGATGCAAGAGCAAATTTTTGTCAAACATCAAACCTTGGAACTTGACAGTCCAATGTCCTTACATTTCTGTACCCCACATGGTCATTTCACCTTAGGCAACATAGGTCACAAATCCTAGCAAAGTTTTTATGGGAGTTAAACAGAAAAAAGTCTATCAGATAGCATCTGTGTTCCATCAATGGCAAATTTCAGCCCTGAGGAAGCTTCTAGACGGAAATGGCTCTGTTAGTCTTCATCTTTCTAGAGACTTTTTATGAGCTTTCATGAGGGTGCCTGGAGTTTTGCTCTATCTGTGACATTTTCTCTTGCAGCCGTGCACAGGGAAGTGAAATTGAAAATTTTTATATCTCTGTAAGTGACAACTTTTCTAGGAAGGACTAGGCAGACTAGCACCCTTATGCAGAGCACCACAATCCTTACTAGCACAGTGTAGATGACCAGTCCTAGAGCAGCCGTCATGGTGGTCTAGCTTCAGCTGTGTTTGGTGATAGTGAGGGAAAGGCACAAGACTGAGCTGTCTGCCTAGTTCAGAGAAACACCTGAGGCTCTGCTTATATCTTCCAGCCTTGATATTTCTATCTATTTCTGTCCCTGTTCACAACCACCCACAAACAAAGGAAGGCCCTCATGGAGTTCCATGTATCTCACGTCCATATTTTCCTTCCTTTCTTCTTCATCTCCCCTCATACCACAGAAGCCAGGATTAAGTCAGGCTTTCATAGATGTCATGTTCCAGTAAACTTCCATGTCCTGTATTACAGCTAACTTGGTGAGACTGGACTTTAGGGATACAGGATGCTAGAATGTGCTAAAAAATTTAAAAAAAAAAGGCCCTAGCATTATCACCTTGTGGAGGGTGAAAGAGTGGGCCCCCAGTCCCAATGCTCCAAGTGGCTTGTGAGCTACTTTATCTTAGCTAAAAGACTCTTTGTTTGCCCCTGGTTGCGTTCAAGACTATTACTGTGCTGTTATCTCTAACATGGGGCAATCACCTGCCCTCTCCTGTCAATGAACTGCTGTTAATACCCACGGCTTCAGTACTTCCGCCAGCACACTTAAGTGAAAACTCATCTTCGTTTTAGTCAGCCAGCCTCAAATCCTGGGTTCTCCACATCTCCAGCAAGGGTGCTCCATTTCCAAAACCTTCCATGTCTGGCGCTTCTACCCCTCATCCTTATGGAAGTAGTCTCTTCTGTCACTCTTTTTCACCTTCAGACTTCTCTGCTGGTCATTCTGACCTCTGCTTCAGAAGACCAGCCCTGACTCTGCCGTGTCTCCACAGACTTGCAATTTGGTTACCAAGAAATCTTCATTCAAAAAAAATTGTCTGGGTTCTGTTTTGATTAATTAGAATTGTAACACATAGTATTTCTTTCCCTCCATTCTTCCCTCCCCCTTTCTCCCTCTCCTCATCTGTGTGTATGTATGTGTGTGTATGTATATATGTCTGTATGTGTGTATATATGTGTGTGTGTATATATGTGTGTATGTATATGTGTACATGTGTGTGTATGTGTATGTATGTGTGTATCAGCAGGTGAAGAAAGTTGTAATTGGAAGGAGCAGGGTAGACAGGAACAGAAAATGAGGTGCATGTATTATTAAAGCAAAAAGGTGGTGATATCTGGGGGAACCAGCAAGATGGGGAAGTGGGAAGAGAAGATGGCTTGAATGAGAACAAACTATAGTGTATCTCAGCACTATGAGGCCCATTTTCTAAAATAAACCAGAAAATAATCAGAATGAGCAGGGAGGTGGAGTATGGGAACCAGTGCCATCTTTACCGTCTTCTTGCGTCAGTACGACGCACAGTCGGAGGTATAGGTGGTCTGGGTTGGGAAGCACACCTCAACAAGGCTAGTCTAGCCCTGCCACCCAGAACCCGGCTTGAGCAACACCTTGCATTCTTGCCTAGACTTGAAGCTGGCTCCGAATGGTCCCCTTATCCCAGTTACCTGTATCATTTCCTAATCCATATTGAAGTCAGAGTCTTCAATGACCTGTTCTCTGGCCTTTGAAGTAGATTGTGTCATCTACTTCCTGACAGCCGTTCTGGATGTCCGGTGCTAATGGCTCTCCAGGCCAATCCTGCTGGGGTGCAGTTCAGGAAAGCACGTCCATGTTTCAACTCTGTTTACTTAGCCTTTCCTGGGGCGGGGGGGGGGGGTGATAGGTTAGAAAAACCCAGGAAGCAACAGATCTGATCTCTGTCTTAGAAACAGAATCATTCTTGGTGATCTTGACTTAGGCACTGTCTCTTTCCTCAGCTTCTCTGTCTCCATCTACACCACCTGGGTCGTGAGTAGATGTTTACTTAGTACAGACTTCCACAATTGCCAGGAAGTGATTCTCACATTCGAGCATTTGGTCCATTCTGCAAAATCTGCTCCTTCAACTCAGATCTTGCCAGAACTAGACATTTTTGTTTTTGTCTTTATAATATTGTTCCTGGTACAAATTACTATAGGTTTGGCAAAAGAATGGATCAAAGCCTTCAAACACACACACACACACACACACACACACACACACACACACATACACTCACACACAGAGAGAGAGAGAGAGACAGAGAGAGACAGAGAGAGAGAGAAAGAGAGAGGCAGAGACAGAGTCAGACAGAAAGATACAGAGACACACAGAGAGAGATACAGAGACACAGACAGAGATAGGCAGAGATATAGACAAAGACAGACACAGAGAGATGTATGATCCCAGTGTGGAGGGGATCATAGGAACACAGGGAACTGATAGAGTCTCCCCAGTCTTTTCCTTTTTCAAATACAATTATTTTCTGTCAAAAATAAATAATGCAGTTGTTGGTGGGAGGATACTCTACGCATGGGATGTGTGTTTGAAATCCTCTAGATGCAATGGGATTACAGTGTTGACTTTCTATCCATACCTTCACCATCCGGATTGACCATCCAGGTCTTTTCTTATGGAATCCTGGCCATCAACCAATTTATTATAAAAGAGCACTCTAATTATGACTTCAGTGTCCCTGAATAGAAAAGAGATGGTTCAAATTGTCTCCTAAATTCATGTGCTTAAAACTTAAAATGGAGGAAGACATCTTTGATAGAAGCTCATACATGGCTTTTCCATGTGTAAAATCTTTTGGTGTTAGGATATCAGAGTGACATCGGTGATGGGTTATAAGGCCTCCTGATAGCCTTGCATCTGTCCATTTTCTCACCTATATGGGTGAGACAGTCTCTCCCAGCCTGCCAGAGGAGCAGTGTTCTCTCCTTTAGGGTACATCAGAGTTATCTGGGCTTCTTTGACAAGAGAACCAGGCCTTGGTATCTTCCTGGGAAACACATATGATTGATCTTCAGAGGCACAGCAGGCTTAGTGGAAATGATCCGATGGGATTCCAATAAGCAGCTGAAGTTAAGAAAAGATGCCATGGGAAACCCAGGAGTCTGGTTCTCCAAGCAAGAGGCAGTTTCTTCATATTAATGGATAAAAAGGAAAATAAAATAGATATATTCTGTGTCCCTTAGAGTAAGAACTGCATAGGGAAAACAACGGAGGGGCTGGGAAGATGGTCCAGGGGTAAAGTGCTTGTTCTGCAAATAAGAGAACCACCTGTTGGATCCTCATTGGAGAGCTGGGCACAGTGGCTCACACCTGTAACCCCACAGCTAGGGATGTGGAGGCGGATGGATCCAGGGTGGTAACTTGGTCAATACCACACAGCTATTGAATTATTTTTCTTACAGAAGAAGAGGCAAGTATTTCTGAGTGTAATAATATGTGTATTCGATGGAGGACAAATTACTTTTACTTGGGGAAGGGAAAAAGTTTGTCTGGAGGATGTATGAGTGCATTCAGGTTTCTATAAAAAAAAAAGTCACAAACTGTGTCTTAGACATCAGATTTTCTTTTTCTTCCAGTTCCGGAGGGCAGAAGTCCAAGTTGAAGGAGCCAATAGGTTGCTGTCACCCGAGGGCACTTCTTGGCAGTTTTACCAGCGTCCTCTGTGACCCTTCTCCTGTGCACACAAATGCCTGGTGTCTCTTGTGTCCCCAGGTTTCCTTTGTGGGTGTAAGATGTCCTTAAAAGAACATCGGCCCTGGGATTAGATCCAATATGAATGACTTCATTTTCTCTCAACGGCGGCTTAAAGGTCCTATTTCCAACTGCGCTCCCAGGCTAAGATCCTGGAGATTCGGGATTCAGGAAATGAGTTTTGAAATTATGCAATTCAACCCCTACACAAGGAGACAAGGGCAGACTCCAGGAAACGAGGTAGTGCATTGCTGTTTATGGGGCAGGCATATGGAAGATATGTCCCCTGTGAAAGAGCAGTACAATTTGCCCTGCACAAATTGTCCTAATGTAGACACTCTGCCACTATCTACCAATGAATGTATTTAATGTATTTGTTTGCCTAATTTTCTATAGATTAATAGAGATTCATTTGTAGTATAAATGTGTGAATATACCTGAGAGGCTTATAGTTTCCTGTTTTTTTTTTAACGTACCTGGTGTGTGTGTGTGTGTGTTGTGATTGGAGGGGTATTCAAACGTTTCTACCCTCACCATTTAGAACCTACTGGACTGATTTCTCATGCAAGACAAGCAGTTTTCTTCAAATTATTTAGATGAATAAGATGGAAAGTAAAACTGGTGTGTTCTGTGTCATCAGTGCTAGGAAACACACAGGGGTAAAAAGAGAGTGGTCAAAACTGTTCACAGGTAGAAGGCGGGGTCAACCAGGAAGGCAGCCATTTCTCATCACTTGGTCCAAAGACTAGGGGACTGAAAGTGAAAAACCTCAACCTTAACGGAGGTAGGCAGAGCAATAGTAATCAAGACCTTTATCTCATGCAATGGATAAGAACGTTGGATCATATCTAGAATGACACCAGTAGGCATCCAATCAAAGCTAGCTTCTACAGTCTGCTCAAATCTTTAGAGCTGGTCATAAAACAGTCACAAATCTGTAGTCAAGGAGGAAATTGTCAGTGTCTCTTGGGGCTGTTTCAGGCAAAGACAAAAGCATTACTGGGACTCCCGTAGTTAAAAGCATAGAACTGAGCATTGGGTGAAAGCAGAGTCAGGAACCGGAACAAACCAGATGCTTCTGGCTTTGGATTCCACACAAAATCTGTTTGAGAAAGTTTTCCAGGAGAAATACAAGACAGGAAATCAAAGAAAAACAACTCTAGTCGTTCTTCCACCTACTACTTGGAAGCCATAAACCAGAGGCTGTTAACCATGTCGCGTGGACCAATGACGTGTAACTTTGGCCACTGGTTGAAATCAGGCATGGGAGAACACCTGCCAGGACAGAGCTGGCTGATCCGGGGCTGACACTGTCCATCCCAGAGTGGCCAGAAGTAACTGAAAAGCCAAAAGGAGGCAGCACTCCCCACCACAAGCAGTAAACACATGTGTTATCCACACATGTGCTGATTGGGTCTGTGGAGTGAGGCTCACTGTCATTATCTGCCGGAAAAGGAGGAACTCTCTGGAAGGAAGTCAGTTCACTTAATTGTACACAGAGAACTTAAACCCGGGCTGAGATTCACGTGTGCTCACAATCCTCCCTCAATGACTTCCTCACATGTTTCATGCCCCCTTCTTGGCCTCTCTTCACCCTGGCTCAGTAGCCCCCACCTGGGTGGTCTCTCTCCTAGTGTTTTGCTATGCGATCATAGCCTTTATTTAGTCTTTATATGCCACAGGAAATCTTGAATCTGGAGCTTGAACTTGCTCCAGATTGAGGGAAGGATACATTTTTCCTTTCTCTGTGTGCTCAGGGTCCCACAGTGGTGGCCCTACGTTCTCCCACCCAACCGGAAGGCAAGGATTGAAGGGCTAGAGTCTAGCATCGTGGTGCATGGCGAGCTGAGTATGTGGTGGTTCTCCAGGGTTGGTGTAGACCCTGGGAGTAGAGGATCAAGTGGACGGACCACTTGCCTAACATCCCTTTGGACCTGGGGAATGTCATGGTCAGTGAGGCTCCATTCCAGGGGATATCCTAGTGTGTGTCCGCTCCCTGTGTAGGTTTGCGTATCCACTGCAGCTGCTTTAAACTTCCTACGTGAGCTCCTATGGACTCCACAGATTCCCCAGTGACCTTGTTGTAAAGTCACTAATGCCTATTTTTAGCAGTAAGAAAATCCCAGGAGTTGGTACCTTAGGTTGAATTACCACGTCCTAGCTGGGCATAAATGACTGAGAGAAAGGGAGACAGAGATGGGGTGGAAAAAAAGGTCATTGAAACTGAAAGAGGTAAAAGAGAAAGGTGATACCCTATGAGTCATCTTTAAATTGTGACTGAGCCAATGAGGTCTATGGAAAATAAGAGAATGTTCCACTCCAGTGATTTCCAAGTCTGCCAGGATGTTAGATTCATCTCTGAAGACTTTTTAAGGCATGAATAAAATTTATACCCCATGAGCGGGATGTTTAAGGGGTCAATCACAGACATTATGACCTATGCAAACCTAATGCCCATGCCAATGAGAGAATCGCTGATGTGTGTGAGGTCTAGTGTGCTAATAATGGGATCTCCCGTTCTCATCTTTAGTACTTTGAATGTGGAGGTTGAGGAAATGCTCTGAGAATATGTCTAGTGTGTAGACATCCTGGGTTTTATCACTACCCACACACTCTAGCCACACAAAAGCCAAACAGTAAAGCTCTTCATTTGGTCTTTGGGTGCATTAAGCAGCCACGAGTGCCTTTAAAATATTTTTTAAAGTTACTCTGCTTACTCTCTCCCTCCCTCTCTCTATCTCTCTGTCTCTCTGTCTCTCTCTCTCTTTTTCTGTGTGTGTCTATGTGTGTGTATGTATATATGTGTGTATCTGTTCGAGCATATACACATTTACTTGTATACACATGTGCCATAGCTTGTGAGTGGAGATAAGAGGACAGCCTAGAAGGTAGAGTTGACTATCTTCCCTCCAGCATGTGGGTTGTGGAGAACAAAACGCAGATCCTTAAAAGTTCAGCAGCTGGGGCCATCACTAGGTGACCGAGTTACATGCCAGCTCCTGAGTACCTGCTTCAGTTTTCGAACTGGCCCAACTTGGGTTGACATATTTCCTAGTCAGCAGTATTCCTAACCTCCCACAAACTCCCAGCTCACCTTCTCATACCAGTCTGCTTTTCAGAAAATGAGCCCACCTATCAACTGCCTAAACCATGTCTTCCATCCATCCATCTTCCTTCATCTTTCAGCATTAGGACTCAAAATGGAGCAGCTCGGCCTGGGACCAAGTCTGCTTTGTCTGCATTTTTCTTAGCTGACTAAAACTGAAGTCATGTAAGACATGGGCTACTTTTCATCACCCTTTGGAGAAACCACATGAATGAGTGGAGAGAAAGACACCTCTCAACCAACTGTATCAGGCTCCAGATCCAAGCTTCAGTAGTCCTGGTCCTGTGACATTTTCCATTATACATAAAATCCACAAAAGCATAAGCCTCCTGTTTCCCATTACGGATAGAGACAATAACAGCATCTGCCTTCCATGCACGTCGGGCAAATTTAAATGTAAGAGTGTCATTAAATGGTCTCTACACTTGGGATGCCTCCCTTTCTCGCTTTGCCTTCCCCAGCGCCCACCACGGTCCAAGCACATTACTGATGAAGAAATGATCTGCTTTGAGACTTGACAGAGAAATTAATGGGTCTATGTGCCATGACTTAACAAAACCCAGCATGAACATTTCGGTTTCCTACTTGAGTAATAAGTGGCTTGCAAGAGTGATACTTTGTGGAGTCTTAATTAATCATTTATTTGGGATGTTCTTTCTAAAAAGCAACCACCTTGGGGTACAGACACAGAAGGAAAACACTAATTACTCGGTTGCACAAAGCCAATCAATACTGGAAGGCCCACGGAAACAGAAGTCTATCAATCCAGCAGTGGTTAGAGATGGTCCAGTCTGGGGATGTCTGTGCTACACAGGCCCTTCAATTCCCTACCTGGAGTGATGTGGGAGTGTCTTCTTTCTATCTGTTGATTTCTTTGGTTAATTAATAAAGAAACTGCTTGACCTGATAGATCAGAACATAGGTGGGTGGAATAGATAGAACAGAATGCTGGGAAGAAGGGAAGTGAGGGCAGGCACAATGGAGCCAGCCTCCAGGTCAGACATGCTGAATCTTTCCCAGTAAGCCACCACCTAATGGTGCTACACAGATTATTAGAAATGGGTTAATCAAGATGTGAGAACTAGCTGATAAATAGCTAGAACTAACAGGCCAGGCAGTGTTTAAAAGAATACAGTTTCCGTGTTATTATTTCCGGGGCTAAGCTAGCCATGCAGGAGCCAGGTGGGACGAAAAGCGGGCCTGCCAGCAGCTCCTTCAACACTGGAGGCCCTTCCCTGCAGACAGCAAGGCATGGAAGTTAGTCAGAATGACACCCTCTATTGGACAGCACCTCAGCGCCAAGTACTGTTCCATGTCCGTGTTAGGTCAGTATTCACAGCATCCATTGAGTCTTGTCGCAAGGAGGAAACTGAAGCTGTGAGAGGTTATGGGACACTGTACATGTCACCCCCTGTTATCCACCCTGGGACAGGGACAGTACTCACACTCTGTGTCTGTGACTCTGTCAACAGTTCATGGCCTCTCATGGAAAGCCTGAGAATTGACTGAGACGGAAGGTGATGAGGTGTGTCTTCCTTTCATGCCAGCTCTGGATCTGAAAGATGAACAAACTCATATCCTTTAGCTGGTCTTTGCCTTGAAATATATGCATACATATGTGTGTATGTATATATATATATATATATATATATATATATATATATATATATATATATATATATACAAGAAAGCCAACTAACAAGGAGGTGATTTATTTGGGCAAGTTGTTTAAGTCTACTGTCACTTGGCACCATTGTTTTGAGCCTGTGGTGAGGTAACCCCTTATGGTGAATGAACATGTCAGAAGACACCTTTGTTTTATGATAACTGAGAAGCAAAGAGAGGATGCCAATATTCTTTTCAAAGGAATGCATCTAAAGATCTAACTTCCTTCATATATCAAAGGGGTCCTCACTTCCCAACAGTGTGGGTACTGGTGACTAAACCTTTAGAATAATGGTCTAGGGGTGGAAGTAAGATTGAAAACTGTAATGATTCACATTATGGCGAGATACAAAACTCCTTAGGGTTGAGATCTGATGAGAAAACCCAGGGAAGATCCTCGCAGAGCTGAAGACACACGCAGGTCAATCAGTGAACATGCGATCATCATTGCTGTTTTGAGACAGCAGGTTAAACCCTTCTGATTACACTGGGCCAGATGGATGGGGTCACGGGACCATGATACTCCTTAGAAAGCTGGCTCAAATCTTCTTTCCCTAAGGAGAGAAAACGTCCCAGTCTATAACCTGGTGAAAAGATTGCCTGTCGGATCTTGTGTCCTCACACATTCAGAGTTTTTCATTTATGATCTGCCCTCAGATATAAAAATTGTTAGCCTATGTAATATTTTCCTCTACATCTTTGAGGGAATTTTTCATTTCCTCTTGAGGGATTCAAACAGAGAACTCTCAACATACGAATCTCAAATGACTGAAAGACACCTAAGGAAAGGCTCAACAACATCCTTAGCCATCAGAGAAATGCAAATCAGAACAACTCTGAGATTCCATCTTACACCTGTAAGAATGACCAAGATCAAAAACACTGATGACAGCTTATGCTGGAGAGGATGTGGGGTAAGAGGAACATTTCTCCATTGCTGGTGGGAGTGAAAACTCTCACAACCATTTTGAAAATCAGTGTGGCGATTTCTCAGAAAATTAGGAAATAATCTACCTCAAGACCCAGCAATATCACTTTTGGGTATATACCCAAAGGATGCTCAATCATACTACAACGGCATATGATAAACTACGTTCATAGAAGCATTATTCATTATATCCAGAACTTGCAAACAGCCTAGTTGCCCCTCAACCAAAGAATGGATAAAGAAAATGTGGTACATTTTCATAATGGAGTACTACTCAGTGGTAAAATATAATGACATCTTGAAATTTGCAGGCAAATGGATGGATCTAGAATAAAAACATATTAAGTGAGGTAACCCAGACCCAGAAAGGCAAATATATCATGTACTCACTCATAAGTGGCTTTTAGACATAAAGCAAAGAAAAACCAGCCAACAGGCCACAACCCAAGAGAACCTAGACAACAAAGAGGACCCTAAGAGAGACATAGTTGGATCTACAAAGGAAGGAGAAAAGACTGAGTAAATTGGGAGCGTGGGGGTCATGGGAGAGGGTAGAAGGAGAGAGGAGAGGAAAGGAGGGGAGCAGAGAAAAATGTATAGTGCAATAAAAAGCAATAAAAAAATTGTTAGCCCAAATTAAAATATGTGAGAAAATCCACATTCTACCTCTCATTCCTTCATTTTTCTTTTATCCACAGCCACCATGGTTTTATTTCTGACTCCTTTATGCACTGTGTTGTGTTCTGCCCTGTACGGCAGCTGTTCACCAACCTTCCCCTGGTTTCCTTCTAGTACTTACCCACTTGTATTAGGTAGTTCTGTCTCTGTGACAAAAATCCCTGACCAATGGGCTCCAAGGAGGAGGGATGGATTTTGGCTCACTCTTTGAGCAGATATAGTCCTTCCTTGGGGAAGGCGTGGCAGCAGGCAGTGTGAGAATGAGGTGGAGAGGTTTGCCTCCTCCATCTGTAGGGAACAGGAAGCAGAGAGAGCCAGAAGCCGGGCTGCCATTAAGCACCAAGGCCCGCTCTCCTGTGACACCGTTCTCGGGTTAGGCCCCACAACCTCCGAAAATGTCACTCTCGGCCAGGGTGGGAGTCCACAAATGCATGAGCCGACATTTCACCTTCCGAGCACAGTGTCTCTAGTTCAATACATCATTCCTCAGCTAAACCTCCCGATGCTCCATCAGATTTGATTAAGACCACCCCAGGAGAGTCCCAGGCTCCCTTGTCTCTTTTTTTGTTTATTTCAGCATCCATGATTTTCACAATCAAGTAATTAAAATAGAACAATTGCCCTAGTCTTGGCAAAGCATGGAGACTAATGATTGTGCGTGCCTGCTTTTCCACACTTGTTTGTTTTTTGGATCAAATGAGAGTGTCCATTTTCTGAGAAGCGTGAAGTCGCTTTCTCTGACCCCGCTTGAAGGGTTTTACAGTTCGCCCCACCGCTCGCTTTCAATAACACTTGACACACATGGCAGAAGGCTTGTTTGTACTTTGCAGAGAGAAATGGAGAGGCCCCGGTCTCGAGCAGAGGAAACAAAGCCAGGCTGGAGCCTATGTTTCGAATGTCAAGTGCCCACTTTCCAAGGACATCTGACTTCTCTCCATAAACAAGCGAGCGAAGAGCTGACCTCCCCAGATGAGAGCCGCATGCCACAGTGACTGAGCCCCTGCTTGCAAGTCAGAGGTCCTTGGAAACCTGGCTGTCTGGCATAGGGTTTGTCTCTAATATAGTTTGGAAGCTAGAACCCAGACCTCTTTGAGCTTATTCTGTATGAAATACTATTAAGTGGGGAAAAAAATCAGTGACCATTTTCGTCTTGAGAGGCAACTGGTAGAGGAAACATGGTGGCCTTTGCCTTCTGTGAGTAGGGCACAGTGAGAGTCAGAGGAACAGTAGGCTGTCTCTTCCTGGGTCTCTGTTCTTGAAGTATCCACTGTTAGTGGCATCTCCACTATGCAGGTATCCTCTATAGTCCTGATGCTTGTAGTATAACAGTGGAAATATTAACGCTGTCCCTCTGGAGAGGGAGGGAATAAAGGATAGAAACAGGAAGATCTGAATTTGATGCTCAAAATCCACTTAAAATCCAAGCACAGAGAACTTAGACAAAAATGAGGACATTAAGATACACTTACATGGATCTATTCTACATGGGAAGTAGAAGAAGACAAGATCTCCTGAGTAAATTGGGAGCATGGGGACCTTGGGGGAGAGTTGAAAGGGGAGGGGAGAAGCAGGGAGGGGAGCAGAGAAAAATGTAGAGCTCAATAAAATTCAGTTTAAAAAAATCCAAGCGCAGACACTTGTGACTATAATCTCCTAGCAGTGGGGGCAGAGACAGGTGGAGCCCAGGCTTGCTGTCTGTCCATGCTATCTGAAATTTGAAACAACTTCAGGTTCAGTGGGAGACCCTGTCTCAAAGAGTAAAGTGAAACGATTATTTTGGTGATTTTATTTTGTTTGTTTGCTTGTTTTAGAGAAGTAATCAGGTTTGGTCTGGAGGTGAGGATTGGGGAGGGTGGATCCCAGCATACCCAGTAGAGCCCTTAACTTGCAGATTGTAGGTGTCATGTCAGAGGAAGCCATTCGGGCACTGCACGGTGTAGGTGGCTCAAGGCAAAGCCGTCATTACCATGGCCTAGGAGAGACAAGCCCTTGTTTGTAATCAGCAAACTCTGCCGAGTGTGATTTCTTCTTCAGCATCTCATAAGCAGGAAGAGTGCTGTGGTTTCCTGGGGGTGCATGCTTCTCCATCTCCTTCCCTCCCCTCGCGCAGCCAGCTAATTCCCGAGCCAGGGATCTAGGCTGCAGGAAGATCAGGTTTACGTCCTAATCCCTAGGAAACTTTGCCTCAGCTCCCCCAGTTCATTCCATCCAAAGGTGAAAGGAAATTGAGAGTTAGCTAATGCCAAAAAAAGGCAATCAAACCAACACAAGCCAGGACCAGGCTGTGTCACCCTGGGCTTTCCACACCGCTGCCACTGTTAACACCTGGGAGGCCTTTGATTCTCACGTTAGCCAAACACGCTATAAAGCCTGAACTCCTTCAGGCCCACAGAAGTCCTCCTGCAGCAGGGGAGGCAGGGGACTGTCACAAAGGTGCCATTCAGCCCTGGAAAACTTGCTTGGGCCTCTGAGGCCAACATTTCCTACATTCATCCCTGCAGATACTGGAGGAGCATCTCTGAAATCCCCAGAGGGCCACAGAGATTTTCCTAGCTACCCTTTTATACAGTGGCAAGGTAATGGGATTTCACATGGTGTGGATAAATATATCTGTATACCAGTGGCCGGATAAATATTAAGATCCTGAAAAGGCAATGGTTGCCAGCTCTCGTTCATGCAGAAGGAAGGGCTGTCTATCCATCATGGGATAGACCATCTATGTCCAAATAAGAGAGCTATAGATAATGCAGGCTCCATTCATAATTTCCAAGTCCAAAGTAAAGTTGCAGGAACATGCATGCATGGGGATGGGGAGAAGGGAGGGACACACACACACACACAGAGAGAGAGAGAGAGAAAGAGAGAGAGAGAGAGAGAGAGAGAGAGAGAGAGAGAGAGAGAGAGACGATGTAACTGGCTAATGTGGAGAAACCATGTTTAAATTTTAAGTGAGGGAAATAGGTGAAGTGGCCTCACTTACCTAGTTCTCCTCTGCTGTCCTTTTGTGATGCATGCCTACTGGATCTCCTCACAGCTCACTGTCGCTTCTGCCTTTCCACAGAGCTGCCCTTTCCTTCCACCAGCTGCCTCAGCTTGGCTCTGTCTGAGCTGAGAGGCCTCTCTACTCCTGTCTTTATAAG
This sequence comes from Microtus pennsylvanicus, assembly GCF_037038515.1. NCBI lineage: Eukaryota > Metazoa > Chordata > Mammalia > Rodentia > Cricetidae > Microtus > Microtus pennsylvanicus. Next base: position 94,957,568 of record NC_134586.1, read on the forward strand.
GTTTGTCACCAGAGATGTGTTTCCATTCACTACACAGTCTTTACCACATAAATCTCTCGCTCCATGGCTTCTTCGAGCGATTTTAAAGGCCTTTCTCATAACAGCATGCAAGCAATGGCCTTGAGAGGTCATAACCAACCCTTCCACTCCCCAGAGAATTAATTACACCTCGACTAAATTTCTTTGCCAGCTTTGTAATAGTTCCATTAGGTGACTTTGACGAGGGTCCGGTATCAGTGTTTACTGAGGTGACCACATGCTTATGTCTTCTCCAAATATGATTCTGATTTAAAAACTAAGATTCTCGTGGAGTTGCCCCTGTGATAGATTTTGTGCATAAAGAAATACACCTTCTTCCCCATCCCCTTTCAAAAGGATGGGGCTTCTTAGAAGAGCTTTTGCCTTCAGTACACATTGAAAGGTAGTAGAAAGCAACCCGTGCCTGACTTCTTAGGGCCAGGACAGACTGTATGCCATTGTCCCACTAAGGAACAAAGACTGGGAGAGCCCAATTCGGGAAATTTGGAGATGTGAAAAGGGTCTGAGATTTTACCCCCTATGCAGTCAGAAGAAATAAGACTTTTGGGTCAGGCATAAATGAATTTCATGTCTACTCTAGTATCCTGGATCCCACTCCTCATGAGTGCAAAACAGAACTGTCTGGGTGAACACTGTATACATAGTAGGTCTGCTTCATAGCTGAGGAAACTGAAGCCTGGAGAACATGCATATTTTATACTGGGCTTTAAGAAAATCAATATCTATATTCCCCTGGAGGATGTGGAGGCCCAAAAATGTGAGCCTATTCCACCTTGACTGAAGGTCAAAGAGTTTGAGATTCCTCAAAGTTGTTAACAAGTGTGGCTGTACACCCTGACCTAGGGTGTGGTTACTTGGTGTTTTGGACGGTTAAGATGGCCCAGACAGGTAGATCCACTCCACCCTACCCTGCGGTCAGAGAATTCAAGCTTACTTCTGCTCCTTATTTTGAATTCAGAGATTTGATCTAGGGTGTGGCTGCCTTCAGGATATTCGGCCTAGAGTGGGCTCACTGTCTAAACAACAGAATGCTTTTCTCAAGAAGTAATGGCTTGACGTCTCAAAGTATTGAAGCAAGCAACTGTTCTGGTTGTCCTTTGTGTCATGTTAAACAGTCTTTTGCCTTCTTTGACCTTCTTCCCCCCTTTTTGTATTGGGTTATAAAAGTGTATGGAAAATTAAGCACAGGGCAGACTCAGTGCTGAGAACTCAGAAGGCAGCATTCAGGATCCGCTGGGTTGACTTCCCAGTACTATTGTATGCTTCTGTTTGTGATTTTTCACTCATGTCTTTGTTCTCTTTACATATTTTTTTAATCCCCATCCCCTTACCCTGGTTGAAGCTGATCTCCAACAGGAGGGAAGCATTCTCTTCCGTTACCTGACAGTATATCAGGCTGCTGACCACTCTATGGGGTGACATTGTCTCTAGCAACATTCTCAAGAAAGACCTTCTTTGCAGTGGTTTGCACTTCAGAGATGTGTTCAGTCACTGATCAAGAATTTAACTCCCTTGAGCTAACTGTTTTATACTCAAAATAAAAATAGTACAGAAATATAATATATTCATGGTAGCATTGTTCGCAAATGCGGAATCCTGGAATCAACCATTCATAGAACAATGGGTCTGGTTAGATAAACTATTATGCATTCTTACAACGAGATCCTGGAAAGTTATAAAAATGAATAACAAAGGTCTAAATGAGCTGATATTAAGCATTTCTTGGACAAGAATTGGAAAAAGGAAACAAATAACATATATAGTTGCTATTTGTTGTACAAAAAATGAAAAGAAAATAAAGAAATTATATATGTTCATTATTCACATACAAAAAACACAGAATAAACAAGAATTTAATATCACCATTTACCTCATGCAGAGAGGAAGGATAAGGGTGGAAAGGCAGTTGGCTGGGAACAGGGTGAAAAGGATGATAGAGAATGGGCACTCTTTGAGGATATGTTTTGGTGTACTGCTGACTTTTATAGCTGTGTTAATATTTTTTATAGCTTAAAACAGAAAACCAATAAGACTGAAAGGAAAAACTCAAAACGGATTGCAAACACTAACAGATAAACCATAAACTTAGCTACACACAGATGAATGGCCACACACACACACACACACACACACACACACAGAAAGTAAATGCATGTTGTGTCTTACACCAATTGGGTGTTGAGTACCCTACATATGAAGCTGACATGCCTTCGATCTTCTCTGAAAAGCAGACGCAAGGATGTGAAGGTTTGTGGCCTCACAGAGTCTGCTCTCGTCTTCTGAAATTAGCTTTAGCTAATCTGTAGACAAGGAAAGGGGAGCCTGTAGTCTAGAAAAACACTGTGAATGACATTGGAATCTGGTTTTCATGTAACTTTCCTAAGTCGTAAAATTTTATCCTTTTTTTCCCCTTCATAGCCACTTAAAAACATAAAAGCCGTTCCGATCTCATGACCAATATAAGAGCAGGTGTGTCCCAAGGATTTGGACCTTGGGACTCTGTTTGCTGACCTTTATACCATATCATTTATTCAGTTCCTGTCAGTTCACCTTCTACTGCCAGCAGTCTGTATTTTAAGTCTAGCTTGTATATTAAGGCTCAAATGCATTATTTTCTCCCAACTCCACCAGCTCCTTTAAAGCCTTGCCTACCTCTGGACCAATGCAAACTCTGTATAACTTTCTGTGATAATATTTTCTCATGAACAAGGACACAAAGCACATGGACTCAGGTTGTTTATTCTACTGCATGCCTTGTTTCTCACTCCACTCATTATTGCTAAATCCCAGCTTTGCAGGGGGTCAGAACGCTCTCCTGCAACCCAGGAGGCTCCTGCTGTCTTGTGCTATGTCTTTGTACACAAGCTGCCATCTGGATGAATCTAGCCTGAGCCCAGTTGGAAAGTGTGCCCCCACTTTGATCTCTTATTGTTCACCTAGGTGTTCCTTGTCACCCTTAAATCTTAAACTGTATCGTGAGCTAAATGCCTAGTGAGTGGCAGACCTTCATTTCACAATAATTTGCAGAAGCAATCATCTCCCTCATCTTAATGCTGACCTTTTACTCTTGGATAAGTTTTTATGATTTTGCACCCTAACTTCTATATGTTTGAAACAGCCTGCATTTCCCTTGCTCATGTAAGTGTGGGGCAGGTAAAAGTACCTTACCCGAGCAGCCCTTCCTCTCATTCTCCGCTGGCCCATGATGGATTTACTGCAGGCAGTATTCATTCCATCCAGTGGTGTTGCTTCTGCCCCTGGACTTACTGAGGTCAAGGACAGATGGGCAGAAAGCAGGCAGTGTGCCAAAGGGAAATTATGGAAGCCCCATGAGAAGGGAGGTCATGTGACCTCCACACATGACCTGAGGACATTATGTTCAGTCACACAGTTGTGTGTCTTTAAGAGGGTGTCAGAGACACTCTGCCTTTCTCGGTTAGGGTGGGATTTCTCAGCACAGTTGGGAAGTCTGTCACTGACCTTTTCTCGAAGATACTTGTTGCCATAGTTAAGGGTGACTCTCTCAGAGGCGAGACTGTCATTTATGTAATTCCTATCTATTCATAATCGCATGCTTTTATCATTTGATACATGTTCGCTGGCAGGTATGGGGATAAAGACACTATGGTGCCTGTTTGGTGTAGGACAATGGTCTGTATTTTGTCAATTATATTTTAAATAAATGCTGATTAGCCAGTAGCCAGGCAGGAAGTATAGGTGAGACAACCAGACAGGAAGTAGAGGCAGGGCGACAAGAACAGGAGAATTCTGGGAAGAGGAAAGCTTGGTCTGCAGTCCTAACCCAGCCACAGAAAAAGCAAGATGTGACTGCCTCATTGAATAAGGTACCGAGTCACATGGCTAACACAGACAAGAAAAATGGGTTAATATAAGTTATAAGAGTTAATAAGAAGCCTGAGCTAATGGGCCAGTTTATAACTAATGAAGACCTCTGTGTGATTTCTTTGGGACTTAATGACTGGGGAACTGGGCAGGACAGAAACCCCAACAACACCTGTCTATGATTCTATCACAAGTAAGAACTAGATGACATCAGGGTCTGACTCACTTCCATCTGAATGTAAAAGCCTGTGCCTTCCATGAGCACCTTGCCTCCAGAAAGATGAAGGCTCCTCGGAAGTCAACTGAGAAAATCCAGAGTGACATAAGTAGTAGTGGTTTCCCTACTTGTCTGGTTGTTGTGATGAAATTCACCGACAGAAGCATACATCAATTCTGTCATGTCAGGAAGCAGAGAGAGATAACTGTGGGGTCTCAGCTTGTTGTTCTCCCTTAATTCGTTCTGGAACCCCACCCTGTTCTATGGAGTGCAAGGGCGATTCCCATAGTAAAGGTGGATCTTCCCACTGTTGAGGTGGATCTGTTTACCTCAATTAACCTAATCTAGATAAGGGCCAGAGGCAGTCTGCTAGGTGATTCTAGATCCTGCAGAGCTGTCAATCAATATAACTCACTACAGTATGTTCCTATAATAAATAGTAAAGTGATTAATCAACAGAATACAAAATCACCTGCATATTACATGTTTTGTGGAGGTTTTGTCTGATCCCATCCCTGATTCTCCAGTTGACAGTGACATGAAGAAATGGCTCAGAAAGGAAGGCTGTGTTGTTGTACTTTGAGGTTTTCTTGCTTTCTCATTTATACATCTGAGGCAGTCTGGGGACTGTGGGTGCCCATGTTGCATATTGCAATTCATAAATTAATGAGTGATTAAAATCTTACTAAGGCAAACACAGCCACAAATCCAAAAGATGCATAGTTATTGCCAGCCATAGCCAGCAGATGTATAGAAATAATTGGCTTTTAATGCTCATTAGTCAGTTTTATTACAAATAATGCATTTGCATGATATTTGTAAATTTATGCTCCAGTGGGAAGGCATGGTGGCAACCCAAGATAAACAGGAGAAGCAATTAGAAAAGAGGAATCCAGAAATTTATTAATGGTTCAACACCCCATTTATTTATACATTTGTTTGTTAGCTTGGTTCTTTCAAAAACAAAATAATTGAAGGGAACTTAAGAAATGTAGTCATTATTAGAATTTTAAATGGAGAAACTATGCAGACAGTAAGGAAGTGAGGGTCAGGAAAATTAATGAATTGGGATGCAGTTAGTCTGCAAGACGAGTATCAGTGCATCCTGCCCCGGTGAACATGTGTTGGCATCTGGGGCAGAAGTGATAACCGACTATGTGAGATTCATGGTGTTCAGGAAAACTGAAGCTAACACTAACAAGTGTTTCTCAAGGGAAATACAGCACTGCCTGGTCAAATGAGAACGGGGAAATTTATCCTACAGTCAGAAAGGAGACAGAAGCAGAAAGGGACACTAATACCGAACAAGACCTCTGGGGCAAACACCGCAGCTTCCTTGGTACCACGCCAACGTCAGAGCTGATACCCGATGTCACTGATAATGCTTGGGCACGTGAGAAGAATGCCCCTCTTTCCTCTCCCTTCTCCACCTTACTTGTGTACACTGACTCTACCACCATCCTTACAACTTGCCATTATTTAAACTGTACTTTGATTTTTTTTTTTTAAACAATGCAATGTCTGTTCTTGTGACTTTTCCAGTCTCTCACAGTTCAGGAAGACACTGCAGTTGGGCTTATTTTCCCACACCGCTTGGTCTTCTTAATGTCTTGGTTGTCACTTCTATTTGATATGATGACTATTCCAAGCACAGATTCTTCCCCAGTAAAAAGGTGGGCACACTGAATGTATCTGTTCCTTTGTCTGCAGATCTTCCCTGTGGCAGCCTCTGGTCAGGCAGAGGCCTGGGCACAAGGCATGGTATTATACCAGGTCTCCCCTTAGCATCACATGACACCCCCTGACTGCCTTCTGCTTAACTATAATCTTAATGAACATTATATTTTTGATGATTCACCACTCCCTTTTTTAAAGCTTTTTTTTTTTTTAGAAAGGCATATAGGAGACAATTTTCTTTTAGAGTTGGTGAATATCTCAAATGACTGTAACAGTCCTGTGTTACTGACAGCATATACAGAATATAGTGATGGCTGGAAACACAATTCTCCTTTGGTATGCTCACAGGATCCTTGAGGATAGGATACTAAAACCAAGTCCTAACAAAAGATACATAAACCTGTGCACACCCTCGCTATACTTTAAATCACCTCCCGATTATACTTAATAACCAATACTATAAATTGTTATACTGCCTGGGGAACAGTAAGAACACAAAGCAGATACATGTTTAACACAGTCACAGATTTGCGAACAGTTTCTGTCCTGAGTAGGTTTTATTTGTGGATGCAGACACTATGAGCAGAGGGGCCTAGATGAGATTCCTGGGCATTTTAAGGGATGTTCTGCCTCTCTTGCCAACAGTTGAAGCTCTGTATCTACTCTTTAGGAGCTTTATCAGGGCAGATGCACTGGATGGTATGGTATGGTATCCACCAGCAGCACCTCTGGCATGATTGACCCACTTCCTGCCTCCCAGTTCTGCTGTTCAGTGGGCTCAATTGGGTCTCTACCATTGCCAGCAGACCCAAACCTCTATAAGCCCTCAAAGAGTGGTGCTGAGATGTTCATTCTATACTTTGAAATGTCTGTCAGTCTTTCTGAGACAGTCACCAGCATTGGCAGGACAGACTGCACCCGCTGATCTTCCAGGGGAAGGCGCAGTATTTTTGTTTCTGATGTAGATACTCAATGACAACACCAGAGCTGGTCAAAGAGTGAGCCTATTGTTAGGTCAGTCTCTAGGCGCTCTATGTCTGTCAACATGCTTGCTGCATGTGTCAGCACTGGGCTATGACAAGCTGTCTTAGTTATTTTATATGTTGCTACAACAAAACACCTGACCAAAACAACTCAAGGGGGAAGGGCTTATTGTGGCTCAGAGCTGGAGTTACAGTGCATCGTGGCAGGAAAGCTATAGAGGCAGAGCTTGTGGGAGTGCTCAGCATCCAATCTGAAGTTGGGAAACAGAGGGACAGTATATATGCTCAGCTCCCTCTCTACTGTTCATCCAGTCCATGACCAGCACATGAAATGGTGCCACGCACAACCAGGGTGGGCCTTCCCATCCAAATTAACCCACTTCAGAAAATCTCTCACAAGCATGTTCACAGGTCAATGTAATCTAGGCCATCCCTCTTTGACACTCTTTTCCCCAGGCAACTCCAGATCCTGCCAAGCTGGCCGTTGAAATGAACCATCACACAAGGACTGGTTGACATTTTCTTTATTTGGTTGCTCCATGCCACTTCTGTGGAGGATGCTTTTATATGGTGCTCAAATGTGAAGTCAGCTTCGGCATCCATCACAATACCCCCAAACACACACGCCCGCCCATTGGCTTCAACCCCACTAGCTCTTTCTGTCCTCCTATATTTGCCCTGTTTAGCCAGACTACGGCCTATGAATATATGTATACTAAGATCGATGGAGTAGTTTGACTTGCTATTTGGATTCCTTTATAAAAATGAATGGTGGATCCTCAAAAGATATTAGCAATGTTCCCTGGGGGGGGGGAAGGTCATTGCAGGCATAATTAAGTTAAGGATTTTGAGATAAAATATTAACTTGGGTTATCCAGGTTGGCAATGAGTCTAATGACAAGTTAAAGGGCTGGAAAGATGGCTCAGAGATTAAGAGTACCTGCTACTCTTGGAGAGGACTTAGGGTCTCTTCCCAGCACCCACCTGAAAGCTCACAATGGTCCATAGCAGAAGTTCTAGAGTAGCCAAAACCTTCATTGGGCCTCCTTATATATCAAGAACACATATGGTGCCTGTGCCTACATGCAGGCAAAATACCTACACACATACACATAAACACATAAAGTCTAAGATGACAAAGGATAAATTTAACAACAGAAGAAAGCAAAGTGCTAATGTAGACAAGGATTGTAGTGATATGGTCACAAGTCAGAATCACTGGAAGCAAGAAAAGGCAAGAGATGAGCATCTATGAGGGTCTTCTGAGCATGCATGGCCCTGTTAATACCTTGGTTTTAGATTTATGGCTCAAGAACCACAAGGGAATGTTAGCTGCTTTTTTTTTTTTTTTTTGGACAGCAGTTAGAGAAAAATAGTAAAGTGGATCCTGGATTGTCTTGAACTACTGACCCTTAAATGTTTGATGTGCTGAGACCAGAATCTCTGCAGGGTCTCTCTCCCACTACTATCTGTGCACAGGCCTTTCCATGGTTTCTAATGGGGTAGCAACTTTAGGATCCTTTAGTCTGCTTTGTCTGATGAGGTTTGATGAACAAGATCAGCTTGATGCCCTGGGTTATTCAATAGCCCCCGGTCTCTTTGGACTGTTCCATTGGCAAGGCAGAGGAAGGGGAGAATAAATATCACCCTTGGACATAGTTTCAGGCCTTTAGTTTTGTCTAATGAATCTAAAGATGAACTGATTATGATCTTTGTTGATGAGGTTGAAAGGAATGACCGCAGTGTGGGTACAAACCATGTGTGGAAACCAGGTAAATCCATTGTATTTAGGGTACCAAATCAGCAAGGGGTGCAGCTGTAGTTGCAGATGCATTTGTGGCAGTCCTTTACCCTCAAAGTATCATCTGACCAATCAGCCAAATGAGGATTTGATAAGGAAAACCCCAGGAAGAAACCCACCTTCCACACACCTGCAGAATCCAGTATTGCTTTTGTTTTATTATTTTAACTTCATGGAAGATCAGTTTCATATGGGTTTGGGAAAAGAAACAAAGTTGTAAATACATGGTTAGTTGGACATTAATCAGATCCCATCACTTCACTTGGTCATATGCCAACGTAAGGCCATGATGACTTTGGGCCTCCAGCATGGATATGAGTTTGAATATTCTTACTCAGTCCATATAATGTCCCTTGGGTAAATGTCTACTGGTCCTTTTGAGGAAAGCACTGGGCCCCATCATCAGGGCAGTTCCCCTGCCTCGTCCTATTCTGTTGCAGGTTCTTCGTATTGATTGCCTTTACTTAATGGGCTCTCGATACAAACAATGGATCAGGTCCAGAACGCTACAGGAGAATGGGAATTTCTCTCAGTGAGGCCGTTGTTTTCAGCTACCACATCATGCATCCTCAATTTCATCTAATGCTGTGAATTAAGGCAGTTCTTAGTGGTTTTCCATGTGTTTTAAAAGCAAGGGACATCATCTCCTATTGACCATCTTTCTTACTCTGTACAAAGGGCCTTCTTACCTGCCACTCTAATTTTGCTACAATTGCTATTGGATTTTGATAATTAAATGCTACCATCTGACATTAATAATGATTTGACTATATATATATATTAATAATGATATGTCTCTGCAACGCCCTGCCCTATTGTCAATCCCACCTATAGCAGAATACTGTGAATGAAATTTATGGTGATGGTGTTGGTACCCCCATTCTCAGAACAGCCATTGTTCATTCTGGGATTTTTCACAGAATATAATGAGATGATAAGTCCATACTCCTGATCAGACATTGCTGTGGATCATTCTCAGACATGACAATGACCTTGAGCAAGGTAGCTTTCTTCAGACAAGATAACCCCTAATAGAGGTAACAAGTGGAGTCTGTTTCCTGGCTTCTCTAGCACCAACTTGGAGAGAAATAGTCCTTCCTCATATGACATATGACTTTCACATCTCTATAGATGTCACACCTGAGGGTGATATGGATAGGAAATTAAGATAGGTTCCATCTTCTGCAGGATAAGCTTTATCTCTGCCATAGAAACATAGGATCATTTAATTCTTATTAAATCACATTAAGTGATTCAACAATAGTTAATTTTAAATTATTAAATTATTATTAGATCTGACTATTGACTAATGTTTCCCAAAGATTATACTAAATTCCCAAATAAATTACCAGTGCATTACACACACACACACATACACACACACACACACACACACACACACACACACACACACACACACACACACATCTTCCAGCCTGGGAATATGGCTCAGTGGCAGAGTACTTGCCTAGCATCTGTGAGGCCTCAAGGACAAATAAAACAAAAGAAACCGAAACCCTGATTGGTGTATAAGCAGGGGAATATGGAAAAGAAACCATCTACTCCTTACAACACTGGACAGTTTCAGATGGGTCTAGCCAGCAACCATTGAGCAAGTGTCTGAACTGAGGGAGATACCATACCAAGTGGCAATGGCTCCAAGATGTATGTTCTGATTCCAGTAAAGACACAAAAACAGATTTGACAGGAGAATTGTCACCTACAGCAGGGGTGCTACTGTTAAATAACATCACCCTCACAGCACAGTGGGGGCTCAGGAAAGGCAGCCCCCACAGGAAGCTTTATAGGGGAAAAGATCCCCATCCATGAGAACTGACACAGCGTCATTCGTTGAGTGGTAGTGAATAGATTATGAGTGGAATATTAATAGACAAAGAAACAGAGGGAGAAGGGAGAACCCTAGACAGACCTCAGAGGCCTTTAGATGCTTCTCTGTACAGACAGCAGTAGGTAGTCAGTAGGAATATTTATCAGGGAGACTAGAGATGCATGACGACATTGCTGTGTCTTGCATCTTTGGCAGAACATCCTTGTACTCTTCTCTGGATGGGGCAGAGGACTTGTAGGGAAGGGGAGGGAAGGGGACGGGAGAAGAGGGAGGGTGAATGACTGACATTTGTGGTTTATAGGATGGAAAGAATTGATCAGTTAAGGCAAGAATTAAGGAAGACAAATACCATGGGGCTCTAACAATGGCCTGGGCAGAGCTGGTGGAGAGTAAATCTCAATGTGGCAGTCAGCTCTAAAGCCCATCTCAGATTCCGTTGTCCGTGCTCGTCACGTGGTTCATTTCTCACACCTCCCCACTGAGCTTACAGACCTTGGGTAAACTGTAAAGCAAAGATTCTGAAATCAGCCAGGCTGGACTTTTTCAAACCCATCTTCCTGTATCAGATGTATGCCTATAACCAGGAACTAGTGAAATCTATTTCATTTTAGTAACTGGGTACCAGCAGTTGTACTTTTTATCATTGCTCAATGCCACACCACAGGCTAGGTCTGAACACTTAGCATCTGAGAATACAATGGCATGTAGTTGTTTTTTTGTTTTTGTTTTTATTTTTGTTTTTTTGTGTTTTTTCGCTCACGTTATTGTAGTGTTAGTCACAATGCTGTCACCTTTCAGATCTACATATTTCTTGGTATTGCTCATCTGCCTTCTCATCCTTGGGAACAGAGTCAGACTGCACGGACAACCCTCATAAACTGGAACACAATACTCATTAATCTGAAATCACTTTACCAATTTCAGGGGACTGGAGAGACTTGAGTGAGAGGTACATTGTAACGCACTATGCCTGTTCTATGCGCTATGGTTCCCCAGCCAGGAAAGGGGCTGGAGATTTAAACACATACTCACGTAGAGACACAGGGACACAGGGACACAGGTCATCCTTGAAACAAGAATGTCCCCTTTATTGTGTTCAGGGGCAGCTTATATAGGGATCCTTAACTGATAGCCATGCCCCAGCCAAACCCACCAGAAACCACTTCTCTGACTATCAGGAACACCTAAGAGTCTCGTGCTCAGAGCAGCTGCAAACACAGGAAAACAAGTTGTTTTGCTCAGAGCAGCTGCAAGCATAACAAATTGTTTACAAGAAATTCAGGGTCTGAGGGTCCACAGCCCCCAACATCTCCCCCTTTTCTATATAATTAGCACTGTTCTTAACTGGCCTGGGTGTGGCACAAATATGATAGCAGTAAGTTGGATAATGCCCTAGCAAACATGCTCATTCTATGTTCCACTTGAATGATATTAAATGCTGGTCCTGGCTACAAGATAGTCACAGCAGCTGTCTGGCTGATGTCTGGTTGATGGCAATTCCAGCTGCCATGGAGGAGGCTGCAGAGGTGACAATAGTGGCCACCTGCGGGGATCCGGAAGTCTCCTACATGACGGCTCAGCAATTATAGGAAAGCCTGTTGCTTATACTACCTTGGGCCCACAGAGCCAGAACCACTGTTACCTTTCCCTCACCCCTCCATTGCCTTCTCCTCGCCCCTCCACTGCCTTCTCCTCGCCCCTCCACTGCCTTGTCCATATGCCACTCACAGACGGGCAGCCCAGCAGAGCCTAAGCAGCTCCCGCTTGCCTCGGCTTCAACACTTGTTGCCTTGTTTCCCGATGCTCCTGGCACTGCTGCAGTGTCCCCCTCTGCCACACAACCTCTAGCAAACAATTTGGGGAATTTGGGCGTTGTTCTCTATACTACTTTCTGCTGTTTATTGGGTGAAGTTTCTTTGGGGGTATTCACAGTGAGCTTCGGGGGGGGGGGTCTTGGTGCATCACACCACATTAGTCTAGAAGAAATCCATAGGTTCTCATCTTTTATGGAAATAAAAAGCAGAACCTCTTTTCCAAAGCAACAAATCCTTAGACCCATATTTTAAAGTCAAGATACCTTTCTTAGCAGTGCCCAGAATCAAATGTCTCTTTCCAGTCAAAAAACCAAAAGAAAACACAAATATACATAATCCAAATTCTCTGTGTAAATTTCATACTTTCATGGCTTATTATTTCTTTACTCCTTTTAATCTGTCTATACTCTGTCTCTTTAAAGACTTTCTTTTAATATGACTGTCTAGGCTCTGTTTCTTTAAAAACTTACTCTTCTTCTTCCATTCTTTCTGAGGCCTTCCATTCACCTTCCCCATTCCCAAGGGCAACTTCTCAGCCTGTCCCTGTTTCCGATCTCTCTGGGAGCCTCCACTTGGAGTGCCTGCTCTATGAGACGGTTCATGAGTCTTGGGCAAGGGCTTGGAGATTTAAACACACAAACACAGAGATACGGGTCATCCTTGAATTCCCCAAGAATGCCCCTTTTATTGTGTTCAGGGGCAGCTTATATAGATAGTGCTCTGGTACACCCCAGCTCTCAGGATCTTTCAGCTGCAGGTCCACCAGAAACCACTCCCCTGTCTTCAGGGTCTCATGCTCAGAGAAGCTGCAGGTTTCTCAGAGCAGAGGAAAACAAGTTGTTTACAGGGAATTCAGGGTCTGGTGGTCTGCAGTCCCTAACAGTACATGACTGCAGGCAAAGAAGCAGGACAACAGCAGGTTGGCCAGCTAGGTATGAAGGAGTCAACCTCCTGATTACACATAGCAGGCGCCAGAAGGAGTGAGCTGTATAGCCAGCTGGCTGATCCACTCTCCCTCAGAGTCGATTTTCTCATTCACAGCAAATGATAATGGTCTAGTCCGCTCAAAGTCATGAAGAGAAATGTGGTTAACGTGTCAATCATGGCACCTGACAGATGAGATGCTCTTGACAATACAGGGATTTCTTTTCTTCTCTCTAAAGATTCTAGAATTTTTCAGGTGCCATTACAATCACCTTCTCTGTCTCTTTGGCACTTTACAATCTTGGTAATAAAACTATGATCTATATTCATAGCCCCAGGTGAACAGGTGGGGACATTGAGTGGCAGAAAGTTGGTCAGAGCCTCATCATTGATAAGTGCATCTAATTCTCCCATTTTCAATCCTGGTGTGGATTATGAGGCAGAGATTTCCCTCTTTCAAGAACTTCAAATAGTAGGCTGGAATGATGGCACGTTAAGGACACATACAACTCTGGGAGGTGGCCCACATCTGCCTGTAACTCCAGCTCTAGGAGATCGGACACCCTCTTCTGGCTTCCACAGTCAAAACGTACACTTTCATGCACATACCCATACACAGAAACACATACACACGTGTGATTTTTAAAAATTAAATAAATATTTGAAAAGAACAATGTCAGATACAGGAAACTTGGGATGTGGATCCATTTTGCATGACTATGTTATACATGTTTGCTTCCTGATGAAGTGAGAAATGAACGCCCTGAACGTTTGCCACCAAATGAGAGTTTCTGTAGCCTGCGCCTTTCAGTGTTATTTACTTTGGACGTAACTGCCATGCTCGCTGAGAACCTGAGGTAATTTATTTCATGAAAACCATCCTACCATTAGGTAATTTGTCAATTCCCTTTCCACGCATTCTACATGTCTCCTACCAACTTGTCAAAGACAGCCACATATAGGGTGCTCCTGTCAAAAGTAATTTGGGGAAATGGGCATTGAATCAACAGGGAGGTGTGGCCTGGCTCCCCTCAGCAAGATGGCAGCTTCCTTTCCTGGAGCAGGGGTAGGGGCTCTAACAAAGGAGTTCTCCAGGTCCAGAGAAGCAAAGAAGAGATGTGCTGCTATGCCTCAGGGAATTTGAAAGGGACAGCAATGAAGACATGGCGACCCCCCAGGGAAGGGTGCGGCTGAGGGATGTGTTGTTAGAGGGTTGGCATCTGAGGTTCTCCTCCATCAGGAAACAAGAACCAGAGTAAGAAAAAAAGTACAGAGTGAGCTGTGGGCAGTAAACATGGCTGTAATGTTGGAATGGTTACAACACCAACTTTCCCGATTTTTGCTATTTTATTTAATGTTTATTAAATTTTTAATTAACTTTATACAACAAATTAAGAAAGAAAACTGCCTTGTTGAAACTCAGGCTGTGTGAGCTTAGAGAAAATATCATCTTGCCTTACTGGGGCAAGTTTTCAGGGAGTGTTTTCAGGCATGTAGAGTAGACACAGTACTTCACATCCCCGACTCTCCTCTGATTTTCCATCTTGGCCAGCCAGAGACTCCTCAACTCCTCACTGGGAGTAGTGACATGATTTTCTGGACAAAGAAAGAAAAATATGATGTCCCTAGTTCAAAAGGTATAAGTAACATGCAATTAGTTCAAATATAAAGCTGGGTGTAGTGTCATTGATCAGTGGTCCCAACCCACCAGAGACTGAGGCAGGGGGGATCATGAATTTGAGGGCAACCTAGGATATATAAGGAAACCTGTCTATGCCTCCATGTGTGTGTTCATGTGCATGTGTATATGTGCGTGTGTGTGTGTGCGTACAGGTGTCAGTGTAAAACACAAATATAAATCCTATTCCACCATGGTGTCTGCATATGTAAGCCAATGTTTTTATTTGATATTTGATGATATTTGATATCATTCTACACAGAAAACTTAACCTTATACAATGCAAATACAAAAGTGCTCAACTCCTGTTCCCCAAATCAGTGAATTATTGACTTATTCTGTATAGCCCCGCATGCAATATTCTTTATCAAGATGTGGGGATGCCATGCAATGTTAATTTAACCAAGACCTGTCAGGATGCCATACAATGTTAGCTTCATTTTATAATCCTCTCTAGAGCTAGGATTAAAGGCTGTACCACTGTCATTAAAGGCATGCGCCGCCCAGTTTTTATGGCAACTAGTGTGGCTACTAGGATTAAAGGTTTGTGTCCTTATGGCTACTGAGATTAAAGGTGTGTGTTACCATGATCTGTAAGGCTGAACAGTGGAACTGTTTTACTCTCCTCTCAGATCTTCAGGCAGTCTTTATTTATTAAAATACAGTTAAAATCCATTACATTTCCCTTTTAGTCTAAAATAAAGGCTATAATTAATATAAGGAAACTATATACAATAGGTACAATAGCTATATACAATATATACAAGCAATAAATACATCAACCATGTCTAGTCCATTTGCATTTGACAAATTCAGAAAAAAATATTTCATATCTATCCTATCTTGGTAAGTCCAATTTACTTTCTACCATAACTTCCTTTCTGTGTCTGGAAAACTATAACTACGGCTATCTAACCTTTAACTCTCAGAGACCCAAGAAGGAATATTAACTGAGTTCGCAGGAAGTGCAAGCAAACGATTCCCAAAAACTGTAAGTAATGACAGAAACATCTGGCTGCCTGGACAGTCACCCAAATTTCCTCTGCAATGTTGGGGTATGCGTCTTTGGCTTACAAACCTAGCATATCTATAATAATAATTTTCAAGGACTAGAAATTTGCATTACATTGTTAAATGAGCTGTATAGGTATAAGACTTTGAACAAGATTAGAAATGTATATAAAATATGTTTTAACAAAATTAAATTTGTATCAATATACAAAATTTGCATACAATATACAAAAGTAAAACCAATGTAAAACATTTAAAATTAATAGTTGCTTTTTTTGCAGGGCATAACTGATATTTATTTATTTATTTATTTAAGATTTATGCTTCCTCCCCGCCACCACCTCCCATTTCCCTCCCCATCCCCCAGTCAAGTCCCCCTCCCTCGTCAGCCCAAAGAGCAATCAGGGTTCCCTGCACTGTGGGAAGTCCAAGGACCACCCACCTCCATCCAGGTCTAGTAAGGTGAGCATCCAAACTGTCTAGGCTCCCCCAAAGCCAGTACGTGCAGTAGGATCAAAAACCCATTGCCATTGTTCTTGAATTCCCAGTAGTCCTCATTGTCTGCTATGTTCAGCGAGTCCGGTTTTATCCCATGCTTTTTCAGACCCAGGCCAGCTCGCCTTGGTGAGTTCCCAATAGAACATCCCCATTGTCTCAGTGTGTGGGTGCACCCCTCATGGTCCTAAGTTCCTTGCTCATGCTCTCTCTCCTTCTGCTCCTTATTTTGGACCTTGAGATTTCAGTCTGGAGCTCCAATGTGGGTCTCTGTCTCTGTCTCCTTTCATCGCCTGATGAAGGTTAATATTCAGGAGGATGCCTATATGTTTTTCTTTGGGTTTACATTCTTATTTAGTTTCTCTAGGATCACGAATTATAGGCTCAATGTCCTTTATTTATGGCTACAAACCAAATATGAGTGAGTACATCTCATGTTCCTCTTTTTGGGTCTGGCTTACCTCACTCAGGATAGTGTTTTCTATTTCCGTCCATTTGCATGCAAAATTCAAGAAGTCATTGTTTTTTACTGCTGAGTAGTACTCTAATATTTATATATTCCATACTTTCTTCATCCATTCTTCCATTGAAGGGCATCTAGGTTGTTTCCAGGTTCTGGCTATTACAAACAATGCTGCTATGAACATAGTTGAGCATATACTTTTTTGTATGATAGGGCCTTTCTTGGGTATATTCCCAAGAGTGGCATTGCTGGGTCCAGGGGTAGGTTGATCCCGAATTTCCTGAGAAACCGCCACACTGCTTTCCAAAGTGATTGCACAAGTTTGCATTCCCACCAGCAATGGATGAGTGTCCCCCTTTCTCCACAACCTCTCCAGCAAAGGCTATCATTGGTGTTTTTTATTTTAGCCATTCTGACAGGTGTAAGATGGTATCTTAAAGTTGTCTTGATTTGTATTTCCCTGATCGCTAAGGAAGTTGAGCATGATCTTAAGTGTCTTTCGGCCATTTGAACTTCTTAATAGTTGCTTTTTAAACATAGATTTAATAATCTACATTTTTAAACTTATCATATATATCCCCTTTTTTCTTTTCAGAGTAGATTCAATAATCTACCTTTCTTATTCTCTCTCTCTCTCTCTCCTGTTCTATCTTTGATTTTTTTTGAGACAGGGTTTCTCAATAGCCATGGAGCCCATCCTAGAACTCATTCTGTAGACCAGGCTGAGTTTGAACTCATATATATCTGTCTGTTTCTGGATCTTGAGTGCTGGGATTAAAGATGTGCACCACCACTATTTGGCCTTTATTTTTTTCAAAACAAGAACCTTGAATCTAATTTCCTTTGCTTAGCTTTTTTCCTGAACATTGTCAGTAACAATTTGTAACCAACACATTAAACAAAAACAAACATCCATAATAATTATTTTTGGGAATGTGGGAATAGTTTTCCAGGTTACTTCCTGCTGATTGGGGTCACTGATAATCTTGTGGAAACCCAAAGAAAATTTAGATCTATAATCAAGTCCTTACTAGAGTATTCTGTGAGGCTGGGTCATCTCAGCCAGCAGTGTTGAAGCTGTTCTGGATGTAGAACTCCGAGGAAACTGCAACAAACGTACTCTGAAACATTGGATCATCTGGGTCACCTGTTCCCATTGGAGATTTTTCAGAGGTCTTCTTCGATCATACCTTATTTTTCTTAAGCAAGAATGAATCCACAGCCTTTCACTTCCTGTGGAAACAAAAGCAAAACCTCTTTTCCAAAGTAACATATCTTTTGAATTAAATTTTGAAGTCAAGGCAATTTCAAAATATATAAATTGGATTAATGGAGCATTTATAATCAAAAGCCTTTTAACAGCTATTGCTCCTTCCTCAGCAGTCAAACAATTCACAGATAACACAATAATATACAGTATCCAGATTCTCTGTATATTTGCATCTTTACATGGAAGCTAAGCAGGAGCAGTACAGAGCTGAGAGTGCTAGTTTTGCTCCTGAACCCAAGGGACTAGACTAGGTTTGGGTCCTGTTCCTAGAAGTGGACTTTCACTCCCAACTCTAACCTGGGCTGGTAGCTAAAAAGTCTCAGGCAAATGGCATTTTCATGAATTTGTACCCCAAAAAGTTGGGTGCCAAATGAAGCACAATTAAGAAAAACTCAGAGAGAAATTGGGGTTCAACTTGAAGACCTGAAAAGCAAAACGGCCAGCCACTGGCTCTGACCTTAATCTCAGTCTGAAATGGTGATCCTGCCTCCCGGAATCTCAGAAGGAGACTGCCTGACTGAGAGCCATTTCCTCCCATTTTATAATCCTCTCTAGGGCTGGGATTCAAAGTGTGGACCATCATCATTAAAGGCATGCACCGCCCAGTTTCTAAGGCAACTAGTCTTGCTACTGGCATTAAAGGTGTGTGTTACTATAATCTGGTCCATAAGGCTAACCAGTGGGATTGTTTTAGTCTCAGATCTTCAGGCAGTCTTTATTAAAAATACAGTTAAAATCTACTACACACCTCCCTAGCATTGGCATTAAAAGGGCATGCCACCATGTGCTCACTTTTACACAGATGCTGAGCCAGCCCTCTAGCATTTTACTGACTGAGCCATCTTTCCAGACTCAATATCTGATGAATTTTAAGTACAGCATGTCAGCATGAATGGAAAACATTGGTTTGTAGAGCACGGTTCCCTTGTACTTGCTCTCAGATCCACTAAGTTCCCATAGTGGCACAACTTGATTCACTAGACACCACTGAGAGAGAGAGAGAGAGAGAGAGAGAGAGAGAGAGAGAGAGAGAGAGAGTATTCAACAGCATTTAAGAACACTTATTGCTCTTCCAGAATACCCAACTTTGGTTCCCAGCACACATGTGAGGTAACTCCACTGCCACCTATAATTCCAACTCTAGGGGACCCAACACCCATTTCTGTCACCGTGCCCCCCCATACATATGACTTGCATACAAGGACATACAAATACAGTCTTTTAAAATCTTTAAAAGATTATTAGTAAATCCAAGATAGCAGAAGCAAAGTATCACCAACAATGGGGTCCTTCTAGTCATGGCTACTATAAGTTTGTGAAATTGACTTTGCCCTTAACCTTCATGGCTTCCAGAGAAATATATACTTTCTCTTTTGTGAATGGCTCTGTCCTTGTCTTTCCAGATCTGAAGCTAGGCATCATGTTTAGCCGTGACATGCTTTTATGTTTTATCCAGTTTCTTCTGGAGGTCAGTATCATGGGGGCTAGGGTCCAGCCAATTTATTCATGTCTAACAGACAGTCTAAGTGGATGGAACACCACAGGACAAGCAAAATCCTTTCATGACAGGCCATGGCTCCGAGTATTTCTGCACGCACTAGCTTGTTCCTGTCCCTCACCATCTACTGGAGCAATTCTTCCTTGTTTTTCCTACCAGTCCAGTCCTTGGGCTTCTCATCCTCAAAGGAAGATGCTACTGGGCAGCAGAAAGCAAAGAGATGGGCTGAGTAGTGAGGGCAAGCATAAACTTGAGCCTTTGATAATCACTAATTCTAAGTTAATAAGTCACTTAATCAAGAAGCAGTATTGGCAATGGCCCTGAATCTAAAGTATGTCACACTCAAATTATGTCTTCCACTTCATTCTCATTCTAATTCTCAACTCCCTTCTGTAAATAAACTGAATATTGTAGTATTAATTTACTCTTTTATTTTAGAGAAAGTATAACCATTTAATACGTGTCACTAGGACAAAGCCCTTCCAAACACTGCCAAAGGGCAGAGAACTCAACTTGGCTTCCCCACATGCCTCGCTCTCAAATCCTGGTTTATCACCTCCTGACATTTGGCATTTACAGCTTGCAGAATGGCTTGTAAACAACCCAAAGAGACTGGTGGAAATCGGCTCCCTCATTCCTGCCTGTGCGGCACCGGGCAATCCCAGGAGTAAAATATTCATTAGCAGTGATCACTTGGATGACATCACCAGTCATTTGCTTCATTCGCTCCCTAACACATGATAATTTCACTTGGATAATACCACACATAATGCAGAGTTATTGGCAAGGGCTTTGAACTCCACCACCCCCCAAGTCATCTTAGGCTTAACCCTTTGAACACTGAATCATTCAGTCCTCCCTGTATCTCTCCACTGTGAGTCTGGAAATCAGCCAAGAGCATAGCATATAAAGGTTTCCTAAAAGCCCTTGACAAACTGCCTGAGATGTAAGAAGTAGGGAAGGGCAAAATTGATGACTATTTGCTTGATAAATATTTCTAGAGGAAGATATGTTAGCCACAGAGGATGGCTGGGGGAAGGGAGGAGACATCTCCAAGGGGACCTTGTTCCATTTCAGTTGTCAAAGCCCTTCTTTCCCCCAAATAACCTCTGTTCTTACCCTATCATCATGGGTAGGTTTAGTCCGATTCTGCAGCTTGATAGGATGAAGTCATACTCTGTGGACTTGAAGCAATGGCCTTTCTCACTATCTTCTCATTTAGGATTGGGCCTCTGTCTTAGGGTCACTATTGCCCTGATGAACACCATGACTAAAAGCAAGTTGGAGAGGAAAGGGTTTACTTCTGTGTATACTTTCAGGTAACGGTCCATCAGTGATGGAAGTCAAGGAGAAACAGAGAAGGAACCTGGAGGCAGGAGCTGATGCGGAGGCCATGAACGGGAGCTGCTTATTGACTTGCTCCTCATAGCTTGCTCAGCCTGATTTCTTTTAGAACCCAGGACCAGCAGCCCAGGGATGGCACCACCCACACTGGTCTGGGACCTCCTATATCAATCATCACACACAAAAAGATGCCGCCTGAATTTGTCTACAGGCAATCTGGTGGAGAAATTTTCTCAGTTGAGTTTCCCTCTTCCCAGATCACTCCATCTTATGTCAAGTTGACAAAATCAGCCAGTGCACGTGATAAATTGTATAAGCCAAGAGAAATTATTCCCATTGAACTAAATAAGGATATTTATGTTCTTTCCAAGAATAACCTCATGTCTATAATTTGAGATATCTGAGTAATTATTTTAGACATAGTCTTAAAAATGAAATTGTAAAATCATGAAACAGAATACTTAATTTTGATAGATGATCCCTAGTTTTCTGACTTGTACAAACTCATATTCCTGCCATCAATACTCACAGCTATTTCATAGTATTACTTGACTTACATCTTGATTGGGCTTTTTTGGTACATTTTCCAATATGCAAATGGTATCCTCTGCATCCTCTCGAAAACTTGCTTATTGGTTTTCACTTGTGTCTCCTCATTAATTTTGAGCAGCAATGAATGTACTTTTCCTGTTCTCTGTCAATATTGCAAACAGCATCAGGAGAAGTAATGCACAAGATTGTAATTTGATTTAAAAGAAAGAAAAACAAAGTGGCAAAGGGAAAACAAGGGGAATTCTCATGGAAACCACTATCAATAAACGGCTAACAAAAGAGAATAAATAAGGCAACTTTTATATTAACAGGCTTGTCCTCATAAATACCAGCTCTACTCTCCTTTTGAATGAAGAGTAGCATTTCTTCCAAGGATATTGCTGTGATTTTATTTATCCATCATCATTTCGGGATAAGGGACCATTGGGTGTTCCTAGCGTTTCCTGTTGTGGACAGTGACGATGAGTGGGTGCAGGATAATCATCTGGAAGTAGTGATCCACTTTTGCCAGAGTGTTCTCTCAGTTTCGTCCTAAATGAGTATGATCTAAAGAGGTTAAACAGGTACGGTGTGTGCACTCGTGACTGAATCCTCTGCCACACTTCACCATGACTCAGTGAGGTTGCAATTGCTATTCATTCTTACTCTGGTAAACAAATCCTTTTGATGCTAATTTGTGCATTTTGCTATATGCCGATGGGTTTTTCAAACATCCCTCCTCTTCCCTCATGTTCTACTGTCTCCTTCTGGCCCCTTCTTCCTCTCCTCACCTAGTCTCTCTTTCTGTGTTTGTTTGATATTTATATTACCCCCTCCCCACAGGCAATGTACCCAGGCTAAACACAAACTCAAAACCCTATTGGTCAGCTTCCCTGATGCTAGGACTTTTGGTGAAGGCCAATCCATCTTGAGGGGCCTCAGGGTTACTTATAGAGTTTCTTGGTACACCCATTGGCTACAATTAGCAATGCAGGATATATATTTTCTTGATAACAGGGAAACTTTATTTTACTTAAGATAATCCTTAAATATATCTAAATTAAAAATAAGAAAAAATGAACATATTAAAGAAAGAAGTTTGACTATAAATGTCGTTTTCAGAATAATATACATGATTCCATTTCTGAGATAGCAAGTTCATGAACACAATTGTAATTTGTTCAATTACAAATTAATGAACCTATTACATTTCTTATGGTAAAGAAGAGAAAGAAGAGTGTAAAACTAGGAAAAAGAAATTACTGAGGAAGCTTTGATTTTATATGTGATTTTTAATTTGGCTCCTAAACATCTTGAATCAATAATGACACCATTGGAAAAACAGTTGATATTAAAGCTAAAGATAGCTAAAGCTTTCATATTAGTTTATATTCGTAACTTTTTATAAATAAAAATAAGCCTGGTTGGGGAAAGGGTAAGAAAGAACAGACAGCTGGGAGGCAGCTTCACTAGTAAGAGCTTGCTGCATGAGGTCCTGAATTCAAATTCTCCGAGCCCAGGAAGGAAGCATGATGGGTTGTTATGTTTGTGACTCCACACTGTGGGGATGGAGCAGGAAGGTTGACGAGGTTTGTGGGTCACCAGGCTAGCTCTAGTTCAGTGAGAGACCCTGGGACAAGGGAATAAGGTGCAGGAAGATGGAGCTGAACAGGGTCATCCTCCTTTAAACACAACCATATACTCATGCACATACATCAGACACACTTGCACACACACACACACACGGGAAGGGAGGGTGAGGGAGGAAGGAAGGAAGGAAAGAAGGGAGGAGAAAGAGAGGGAGGGAAGAAGGGAGATAGAGAGGGGGGAAGGAAGAAGGGAGACAGAGAGGGAGGTAGGGAGGGAGAGAGGGAGAATGAGAGCCAGAAGAGAGAGAGAGAGAGAGAGAGAGAGAGAGAGAGAGAGAGACAGAGACAGAGACAGAGAGACAGAGAGAGAGAGAGAGAGACAGAGAGAGAGAGAGAGACAGAGAGAGAGAGAGAGACAGAGAGAGAGAGAGAGACAGAGAGAGAGGCCAAGTCTACAGGTCCACCCACCCCTCCCACTTCCTGGGAAGCTCCCTGTCCAGAATTGACCCACCAGACCTTACTCTCCACATTGCACATTTCAACCTGTTCATACTTATTCATAAAACATTCCCTTTGGTTTTCAGTCATCTGCATTTTCTTTATTATATTTAGGAAGATTTCATCTTAGCAGTTTTCATAGGATCTACTTTCATGCAAGCAAAAACTTTTCCAATGAATTTTCTGTCTTTCATTTTTCCATTGTGAACACACACACACACATTCACACACACACACTCACATACACTCCTGAGAACTGTTATAAAACACTTTCCCATAGTCTATCATTGTTACAAGGTCATATTTCTTCATAAGGAAAATGATTTCTCTTCTCTGGATTTTAAAATACATACCTATGTGCTTGTCTAAGCCAGCACATGTACTTTAGACGACCAAACGCCTCTGTTCTCATTGCTTTTGTTCCTCAATGGCCGCCATCTTCATCATCGGTCCTCCTACCCATAGTCTTATATTAAACTGGTTCAGTCTGATTCAGTTCTGCTTGGCTTCTGACCAACAGTTTTACCAAAATCTCCGTCTCAGGATCCTAGCATTTCTTAGGATGTCCGTCCCTCGAGCTCCTTTATACCTAAATGACTACCAGGCTGTCTATAACATGCCTGGATCATGTGTGTCTCACCCCATACGCCTCTGGTGACATTTCTGCATTGTTGTCTGCCATTACCCGGTGTTCTGTAAAAGTCTAAGTTTTGTTTTATTTTTTTTAACTCTCTTTTGCAAGAGTCTCACGTCCACACCCCCAACTAATGTTCAGAGAAGTTTGACAAAGACATCAACAATTGCTAAGACCTGTAGATGCAGCCTCTCACAGTGATGCCCTTCAATCTATCACAGTTAACTCACTGTGTTCTCAGTCACAAGACCTTAAACTGGTGTGTGTGTGTGTGTGTGTGTGTGTGTGTGTGTGTGTGTGTGTGTGTGTAGGGAGGTTAGAGGTTAACATCAGGTATTATTGTTCATGTCTTCTTTTGCTGAGGCAGAGTGTCTCGCTGTTTGTCATAGCGCTTGTTGATTCAGCTATTCCAGCTAGGCAGCTTGCTCCAGGAGCTCTTGTCTCTGTATCCCAAGCAGTGGGATTACAGGTAAGTCACTATTCCCCATCTCCACTCGGCTTATGTGAGTGCTGGTCATGCAAATTCTGCTACTTCTGCTTATGTAGGAGGCACAGTATCCACCAAGCCATCTTCCCAGCTACAAAACTAGCATTTTCAGTATTCCTTTTCTACTGTTTGAATCAACCCAAGAAGGCTACCCAGAGTCAGATGAGCTGGGATCCATGCCAACCGTCTCTTGGACCACCTTCTCTTATGTGTATGTAAATATTCCCAAATTGGGAGATTCAGAAATTACTCTTCTGTATTTGACAGCTGTTTCCACCATTTCCTCTTCTGCATTCCAAGGATGTGGATGCCCATACACTGCTTCTGTGATGTGTAGCTTCCTCTCTGCCGTTCCATTGTAACCCCTGCCACTGCCTACAGTGCTTCCCAGTGAGTTCCTGATGACCTCAGTCCCTTCTTCCATAACCACCTTGATTCCATTCAGCATCCCCCTCTTCTCCTCGCCCTTCACATTACTTTTTATGTGGCAGTTCATTTTAACTGACACATAATAACCATGAACATCATTGGCTACAGTGTGATATTTAAACATATGTATACAATATATGATGACTGAACAAGGGTAAATTTCCTATTCATTCTCTCAAACAACTAAAGATTTTCTGTGTCGGGGGCATTAAAAAAAATTCTCTTCTTGACCTTTTGAAACCCATACTGAAGTACTTCTGACTGTAGCTGCCTTCCTGTGTGAGAGAACGCTAGACTGCGGTCTACCTGTCTGAACTATGTGCTGCCAATCATCTTTTCTCTACCCCGCCCCTTTTGCCACCCTCTACTAAAGCACTACCAGCCTTCTAATTCCACGAGGTTAACGTTTGTAGCTCCCAAGTGTGGGTGAACTGTTCAAGAGGTGTCATTCTGTGCCTGGTTTATTCCTCTTGATATGAAGGTACATTTTACAGTGGTACAAATGACAAGGTTTCATGTTTTGTATGAGAGCAATGCCATCTGTTGTGATTGTGTAGATGGGTCCCATTTTTTCACACACAGTCACTAACCCTCACTTATGCTGATCCCATAGTGGAGTTATTGTGGTTGCTACTGCAATAAACTGGGCAGTAACGACAGCTCTCAGGCATGATTGAGTTCACCTAGATTGCTAATGTTTGATACTCACTGTTTGCTGCTTTCTTTTATGCCTGCCTGTTATTGACCATTTTTTCCAGTATTATAGGTTGAACGTGGTGTGTGTGTGTGTGTGTGTGTGTGTGTGTGTGTGTGTGTGTGTTGAACATGCCGAGTCAGCATCTCACCACAGAGCTGATTCCCTGCTTCCTATCTCCTCTTTTATTTTTTATTTATCACAAGACAGGGTCTCACTAACTTGCTCAACTCTGGCTTGGAGGTCACTCTGCAGCTCAGAAAGGTCTTGAACTGTGATCCTCCTGCTTCAGTCTCTCCAGTAGCTGAGATGACAACCCTGTGGCATTTAAGCCAAGATATCAGTTGATTGTGTCTTTTTAATGCAATCACTCTGAGAAACTGTCTTGTTGGATTGGAATACATCCTGTGACTTGGTGAAGACTTTCTTCTGGCAGAACTCCTCCATGGTGTCTTCACGGGCTCCTTTTTCTATTTTCCATTTTCTCTGGTTTCCTGCTTTCACAGTTGCTTACAGTAGCCTGAGATTTCTTTCACGCCTCTCAGATACTGACAGCTCGGCTCAGCTGCTTCCTTTCTGGATGGCCTAGCTCAGTGAAAAAGCTTCTTTGTCTCTCACCCTCGAGGTTCCATTTCAGAACTGGTTTCTCTGCTCATGACTCCCATTTCCTTAAGAAGCCTCAGAGGTAATTGACTGCTTTGATTTGTTGATGTTTCCTGTTCAATTCTGTATAATTTTATTATCATAATTGGGTTTATTATGGGTATTCCAGAGTGTATCTTTCTTATATGGCTGGGGTAATTATGTTTATATTGGATTGTTCTAGCAATAAAGACATGGCCTGACAGCTGTATACTACCAGTCCCCTAGACTCTGCTGAGCTGGTACCCATTTTCCCCAGATGGTGCTGGATAAAATGAGGGAGATTTATTGTTCAAACAAGGAAGTCCAGAGGAAAGGCCATGTGGTGCTGCTTCTCCAGAGCCTCCCCATATATCCTTTCCTCAAGGGACAACCAAACTCCATCAAGATTTATGTCTCAGTGTATTATTCTTTATAACTATACGTAAACATTTGCTATGGTCAATCTCTGCCTCTGTTTCTGCTTCCTCTACAGCTGGGAGAAAGTGATGGAACATCAGCAGGTTTGCCCGACTTTGAAAATGTCCCTGTATGATGGGGAGAGCTTCCAACTAATGCTGAAACCTTTCCAAGTATTACCCAGGATGCAGTTCAAATGGAGGCTATAAAAAGCCTTGCTGAGCTTCGCTCATAGCTGTCCCTCGTCCCCTGTGTAGCTGCTATGGAATGCAGAGGCTGTAGCTGCTGCTTCCCAATTCTCTTGTCATCCTCTCCAGATGATCTTCTTCAAGAGAATAAATATTGTGCTCCATGTATTTGTATGGTCTAGGAGATGAGTTTCAAAATATTGCATATGTGTGTGTGTATATGTGTACCTGTGTGTGGATGTTCCTGTGTGTGGATGTGTACAAGTGTGCACATTCAACTGTCTGCATGTGTGCCTGTGTATGTGAGTTTGTGTGCATGATATGTGTGTGTGCATGCATGTATGTACATGCTCCTATGCAAGTGTGTGCGTGCATGTTCATATGTGTGCTTATGTCTGCATGTGTGTGAGTGCATTCATGCATGTTTGTATATGCACATGTGTGTTTGCATGCATGCATATGCTTGTGTTTGTGTGTGCCTCTATGCAGGCACATGTCCATAATCATGTCTGTGTGAATGCAAATGTGTGTGAGTGATATTGGGTGCCTTCATCACTGGCTCCCCACCTTATTGTTAGAGAAAGGGTCTCTCATCAAAGCAGGAGCCCTTTGATTTGGCTACATGGGCAGCCAGTGAACCCCAGAGATTGTCTTTGACTCCTGTTGTTGCTGTGCTGGGGTTACAGGCTCTTACCAACATCACGCTGGCTTGCTTTTGTGGGTGCTGGGGACCCACACTGAGGCCCTCACACTTGTGTGGCCAGCACTTTACTAAGTGAACTACTTCCCCAGCACTGAGTGCATCCAGTATTTCACCTTTTTCTTTTTCAGAGAGTTAGATTTCATTGGGAGGGTTTTGATTCCAGCTTGTTTCATGCTGGTTTTTCATCCTGCCTCCGGAGTCTTCTCAGTGGCTCTTGATTTCTGGTTTTGCCTATGATATCTCCACATGTAGCTATTGGGTAGTGGTTTCTTTCTCTCGTGCTTTGTAGTAGCATCCTTTTGTTTATTTTATGCTGGCTTGCAGCTGCCCAGCCCTCTCTGTCTGGATCTCCGTCTTTCTTTTTTATTTCCCCAGCATATGATGCTGTAATGATGTAGCTGGCTAGCCTAACATTATTTCTTTATAGTTAAATCTGCTTCGCTATCCTGCTTATCTATTGCTCTATACAAATTTACCCAGACAATGTGACTTTAAAATAATAAGCATCAGTCTTTTCTCAATCTTTGGAAGATAACTGACCTCAAATTAATAATTTAAATTGAGTTTCGCTTATTTTGCTATAGCCAGTCAATGTTAAGACTGGAGTAATCGGGATATTCCCACCCATATTTCCAGCTGGGATGGAAAAGATTCCAATACCTGGAGCTACAGCAGCTGGAGGAACTTGGGCATCTCTTTCCATCATTATCATCTTGCCATGCAGTTTCTCCACCATGGTGGCCATGAGATCATGGCCACAGCAAACTCCTACCCAAGTTCATAGACTCCATCTCTTGCTCTGGAAAGGGGACGATCCTAATGGGGGTCTTTTAGGTAAAAAAATAAATGGTTTGCAGGATCTACCCTCCGGGTACAGTAATCCACTCTATTTCAAAATTAGAAATCCACTGACGTCCCTTGCCCAAAGCCTTGATCCACGGCAGCATCAGGCCAGAGCTTTCTGGCAACTGTCTTGTCTTAGCCTGTTCCAAGTATGTTAAGGTAGATCCCAAATAAGTTCAAAACCACAGCGCCATCAGGCAGATTCTCCAAGATCAGAAGAACTATGGTGTAGTAAGAAACGTGAGCTCTTGCTTCTGTATCCACACACCACAGAAAAGGCAGCAAATGGAATAATAATGACGGGCATTCCCATTCCAAAGACTAACACAGGGTGTCCAAGAAGTAAGGTCCAGGGTGTTCCTGTGCTCGAGCCTGGGATACATTGTCGTACCGTTGCTTTAAACACCTCTGCTGATACAAACAACTCCGTATTTAGTTTGTATAATATAACACCACACTGGATTCATTTGTTCTTTCAACCACTGATACATATTCCCTATTTTGGCCATTACGAATAATGTTGAAGTAAATGTGGAAGTGCAGGTGTCTCCTACTTAAAATTCTTTTGACTATGTAGAATAGATATTTCTAGATTATATGACAGTTATCATCTCAGTTTTTGGTGAATGTATTAGTTGTTTCTCATTTGCCACATCATTTGCATTCTCAACAAACCATAGTATTTGATTTTATCCACATCCTCACCAATACTTAATCCTTACTATTACAAAGTAAAAAATGTGTTAATGTTGAGCCTGGCAGATTCAAGGTTCATCACAGTCTGATTCACATTTCCTGAATAATTCCCTATTTCTAAAAATAGTACAAAATTATAGTAATTAAAGTACTACTACAGAGGTACACACACACACACAAATGCAGCAGATTATAAAGTTTCTATGTTAATTCACACGTACATAGCATGGACTTGAATGTTCCTTGAAGGTGCGTAAGTCAAAGGCTTGGTTATGAGCTTGGTACACTGTTGGGAGACAGGAAGACAGTTCGAGGACATAACCAACTGGAAGAAAGTTGGATGGTTAGATGACACCCCTGAAGAAGATTCTGGCATCCTGGCCCCTTCTGTCTCTGCTTTATTTGCCAGTTCCCATTAGGTGAACGGTCTTCCTTCATTGCAGGCTCCTGAAATGATTTACCATGCCACCACCGCCCAGGGCAACAGAGCCAACCAATCACTCACAGAACCTTCTCAAACTGTGAGGTGCCCCCAAGCTTACCTTCTTCTGTGCTAATTCTCTCTGGGGTTCTCTCATAGCAGCAGGAAGCTGGCTAACTCACAAGATCAACTGATTTCAGGAGGAAGGCTAAGACCCTAAGATGTCAGAAAGAAAATCAATTCAACAAATAATGCTGGGAAAACTGGATGTCGACACGTAGAAGAGGTTTTACGAGTTACACAAAAAATAGCTCAGAATGGATTAAGAAATTAAATGCATTTTAGCCAAATTTGTAAAATACCTAGAAAAAGAAAGGACTTCCTGACTTTGATTCTTGTAATGACTTCTTAGATATGACATCAAAAGCCAAAATAGGCAAGGTTTACTAAGTTAAGCTAAAAAGACACTGTAAAGCAGAGGAGATGACCAACAGGAAAAAAAATCGGCTTACAAAATAGAAGAAAATGACCAGAAGCGACTGGCTTCCAAAGCATGTTTCTACCTCCTAAAATACAATAACAAGAAAAGAAAAATTAAGAACCCAAGAGGCAATAAAAATACCAGCTAAGGATTTGTCTAGATATTTCCCCCAAAACAAAATTATTCAATATACATGCTCATCATCCTAGTGCTTAGGGGGCATTTCCCAGATAGCACTCCTGAATTCTTCCCTCCTTTTAGAATATAGCATATGTTTACTGACTTTCAGTAAATGTGTTAATTCTCACTATTTATTGTGTGTGTGCTTGCACAAACACACACATGTGTAAGCATGTCTGTGGGTTCATGTACTACAAAGGGCATGTACAAGCCAGAGGACAACATGATGATGTATGTGGGTGGAACACACATCCTCAGGTTGGTGATTGGCACCTATATCTGTTCAGCCCTTTATCATAGATTGTTTATCTCTTCCCATGTCGCTACACCTAAGCTGAAGCAGTCACTCAGCACTGTCAGTCTTCTGCCTTGAAATCGTGGCTGGGTCATCCTGGGTACACATCCGGGTCACAGGTGCCAAGATGCCCACCTTCATGTAAAATGAGCCCGGTACTCTAGTTTCTCACGGAGGATTTTCCACTCCTGCTCGCTTTCCTCTGACAATCTGCTTGAAGTCTGAGTCTCTTCCAGAGTTTTACTCCCTATATTTTGACTTATCCCTTTGTCCCGTTGCCCCCTAGTTAACTTATCCCAAATCCCATGCCATGGCATCCTTGGGGTGTTGAGTGATTCCTCACGGAGAGGTAGCAAAAGCAGCTCCAGTGGTCTACTGCATACATGTTTAGTTTTAAACAGTAGTATTCCACTATTGTTCTCCTTTTATAATTTCTCACATTTCTGGGCCTTTCCCAGACTCAGCAGGGAAGTTCTGTGGGCTTCTTGTGTAGGTATGATCCAATGTGGCTAGGGCCAACAACTTCTCTTTCCTTCTTCAATTAGATGTTGGCAACACTGAAAGAGCTAACCTTCTGAACTAGTGTGGGTGGATTCTTGTCCTGATTGCCCTGTGTGCTCTCTCTAGCAGTTAATTCTATCCTGGAAACATCCAGATAGCCTCATGAGGTCTGGGATTCTTCCATGGTGGATCAGAGCTCCCAAGGGAATTTTTGGAGAAAATGACACAGACATGAACCATCGAGTGTGTCAAAACATGTAGCAGAGATTCCAATCTGGATGTTTAAGTTACAGGTGCCTCTTCTGCCTCCTCCATCATGAAGCATACATAAAGGCCTTCCAGGGCTTCAGAACAGTTAAATATACTTTGGTTTTTGATTGTGGAAGATCAATCAGTACCACAGTTATGAATGGTCATTTCTGGAGACCATAATCTATCCTGTTGAGTTCCATCCATCATCTCGGGTCTTGGGCTTTTCTGGGAGTGGACAATATTATGTGAGAATGGGGGGATATGGTGAAATGGGAGAGCTTAAGGGTTCTGTATAAACCTTTTGGCAAGCTGAGGGCAGGGACCACAGCTGCAATGACTGCCCATCTAAGCCAGCTGATGATGACCCTTGGGCGTACACTTCTGAAGTGACAGGGAAGAGTGTTAGCTGCAGGTTAGCTCTGTACTGGAACTATTCATAGGAGCAGACTTTCAAAGATCATGAGGGCGTTGACTGGGAAAAAAGGATGGAGTTCAGTAATGGGTCCTGTCAGTGTGATGAGATATGGCCTGAAAAAACTGCGTGACGGCAGTGTGTGGAGACCATTGGGTCGGTTTCTTCATTCCCATGGCTTGAGCTCTTGGGTTTCATTTAAAGATTTATTTCTACTATTTATGTGTATGTATGTGTCTCTGTGAGTGAATGGCCCATGTGTGGGAGCCCACTGAGGCCAAAGGGGCATCAGCTTCCTTGGAGTTACAGTTCCAGAAAGTTGTGAGGCACCATGTGGGTGATGAGAACCAAGCACTGGCTCTCTGCAAGAGCACCAAGTGCTCTTAGCCATCTTGGCTCTGAGCAATCTCTCCAGCCCCCACTATCTGACCTTTATTCTGTCCCTATAAAGTCACTCTACCTGTGGATGGCTCCTGGGATGAGATCACAAGGAAGGACAAAGAACACTAAGCCACAAATCCCTATGAGTCCATTGTCAAGGTCTGTAGTTTCAAAGTAGGGCCTGGGATGGCAGAACTGTGAAAACTGGAGTCCCCTCCTTCCCTGAGAGATGCGCCTAACCTCTCCTGGGAACAAGGGAGTAAATGACCAAGGAAGACCCAGAGGAGCTGACCCATGAATCTTGCTCTTTCCTTCCCATTAACACTGGAGACCTTAATTCCTTTGCAGACATTCCCCCGTGCTCCTAAGACTTGGAGGGGAGTGTCTGCATTAATTCGTTTACTTTCCGTTACCAGACTCCAGCTACTAATTAGGGGAGTGGGAAAGAAAAGGCCCATCAACTGGTTTGTACACACACGCTATTTTAGGCGCTTGGGTTGTATATTTTCGGTGACATAGGACTCTGTTTAGGTAGGAACACTCCTACTTAATAAGCGTCTGAGGAAGCAAGCATTCTGCTTATGTCGTGTAAGCAGGAAGTGGAAGACTCAATGCTTAACCCGAAGTTGTCTGGCTGGAGATGTATTTGGGGTGGGGGGACTTCCCAGGGTGCACAGGAAGTTCCACCTACACTGGGTAGGAAGAGGTTAAGGAAAGAGCCTCTTTGATTTAGAGAAACTTTTAGACCAGCTCCTTATTGCTCTCATAGGAGATTTCAGGATACCACAGCTGTGGTGAGCGTGGCTTAATCTATGCTTGTGGGACTGTGATTTTGCAACCTTCCCCAAAGCCTGTCCTCCCAGTTTGTCGAGGATTTGGAAATCCCTATTTAGGTTTGTTTTTATCTGGTTTTTGAAGCAAAGAGCTATTTAATGTGAGCCTTATTTTTAGGAATGTGGACACCTGCTCATCTTCACAGTGTCTGAATGCTTTTCTCCAACAGGACAAAGTACAGTAGAGAATTAAAGGGTTAATTTTGGCTCCTCATTTCAGGGAGCTCAGTCAAGGGCTGCTTTGGGCCTGTGCTGGCACAACACACTGTGGCAAGAGCATGTGACATATTCACCTAATGGCAGCAGAGAACAAGGAGAGAGGCGTGAAGGGCTAAGGTCCTGAATTCCCCTTTGAGCATGTTTCTAATAACCTAAACTCCTTCTACATATCCCAACTTCTACAGGCCTGATTGCCTCCCCAAGGCACCACTGACTGGGGACCATACTCTGGATCCATGGTCTGCTCTCCTCTTCTCTGACCCTCTAGAAAAGCCTTTCTTGCTGACCAGCCACCGTCCTTTCAAGGGGTTAGCCACATCCAGGGCTTTAATGCCCTTCTAAACTGATATTTTAATCAGAAATTCCCTCTGTTTCCTCTCCTGAAGGGCTGAAGACTCTCAGCTCGCCTGTAGCCCAGCTCTTCATCAGGGAACACAGGGCTGGGAAGCTCCAGGTACAGCTCCCCAGCCACCCCCGTCCCTATTTTTGCTCTTATTTTTAACTGCACTTTCTGGCAGGAGCCCTGTTTGTCCTGACTCGAGTCTGCTGTTATGAGTCACCAGGGGGATAGAATATGCTGATTGCTGAAGCAGGTTATTACTTTCTTCTTTTTCTATGACTCATTCTCCTCAAAATCCCTAATTTATGATGAAAGTCGGTTAGATGTAAGCATAGAAACTGTTTCCAATGGGCTGTCTTATTATGCTCGGGCCCACTCTGTCTGCTTTACCTCTTGGGGGGAACAATGTGAGCCAGTGTGTCTCCTAGCAAGGGCTCCAGCAGGCGAGGTGAAAGTAAGGACCGCTACATCCCAATCAGGGCAGCTCCTGAGCAGAGACAGGGGGTTGTAGTGATTCAGAGGAGCAAATGATGCAGATCCTAAAAAGACGAACAATTTATATGGGATATGATGGATGTGTCCTACGTATGCGAAACAAAATGGCCGAGAGCCAGGAAGGAGAGTTTTGATTTACAGTGTTCCTCCTGAAGGGACCTTGTACATTGTCATCCACTTCACCTAACACTGAGAGCAGAGCCAAGTCCCACTCAAAAATAAACATAGTTCATGGGATTACAATGTCGAGTAACTAAGAACAGTCGCTGGCTTAGAAGGAGATGGAGAATAGTGGGTGGGCTGGTGAGATATGTGTGTGACATGCGTCCATGTTTCCGTGGGATCCTTAGGGGGCTGTGCATGTGTGTTCAGAGGCCAGAGTTATGTGTTTTCTACAATTGCAGCCCAACTTATTTTTTTTTTTTGAGACAGGGTCCCTTCTAGAATCTAGAACTCACTGTTTTAGCGAGGCTAACACATCAGAGAACTCTGGGGATCTTCCTGTCTCTGGACCCCTCTCGCCACAGTGCTGGAGTTAGAGATGCATGCCACCATGTCTAGGTTTCACTTGGGTGCTGTGGATCCAATCTCAGGTCCTTGTGTTTATGAGGCAGGCACCTTATCAACTGACCCATCTCTCCAGTCCTAGAGATGGGCCTTTTAATAAGCCACTTATTTTCAAAACGAAATTCAGAGGATTGAACCATAATCTTTCCTTATTTAATGTCTTCTATGGCTCTCCTGACCTAGTGTCTGCAGGTCAAGTCTGTGCTGAGAAAGTTCCTCTGTACTCATACCTGAAACTATTTCAAGTTCATTGGCCAATGACTGAACAAGGCCTGACCTCTGATATCTCCCAGGACCAGAGGAAGAATAAGATGGCTTTATTTCTGTGCCACTGTGTTCTCAGGAGAGAAAACTCCAGACTCAACTCCAATTTTCTTGCATCTGTTGTCTGCTGAGGCTGCCCAGCCCTCTCCCATCTTTAGTTCCCTGTCTGACAGAAACCATCTTACAAGTGGATCCACTTATGCTCTTGGGTGCCCCGAGGTGTTCTTTTGCCTTAGTCTGGCAAATTAGTTCGTCACTGCTGCTACCTGGGTGCCTGACACAGTGCAGTGTCTGGGATGGCCAAAGACCTCTTCCTTATGTCAATACCCGTCTTGTGAGAATGAATTACTTCCCCCTAAGACACACATGTTACACTCCTAGCCTTGAGCATGACTGAAGTAATAATAGTCTATGGAGACAATTAAGGCAAAATGAGGACCTCATCCTAGAAGACTGACATCCTTGTGAGACTGTGAGACGAAGAGACAACAGACTTGGGCGTGCTCAGTGGAAAGTCCCTATAAAGGTGTCCCAAGGAACTGATCACACAGAGGCCAAGAAGACCCTCTCTAGAACTTGACCTTAGACCTGTAGACTTAAGTGCTAAGAAAAGTAAACTTGTGTTATTGAAGATGTCTACCTATACATGGTTTCCTAACTGTGGCAGCCAGACTGAGCCGGCTGCCCTCCCAGACGTCAGCATCCTCTTGTCCAGAGAGAACTCCTCAGGTCACCTACCATCTTCCTCCGTCTGTTGCCTGGTACATGGTGGTCCTTCTGTTCATTCCCGAGGACAGTGGAGTCTTTTCTTCCCTCTTGCTCTTTCTTCTCTTCCTCTACTTTCGTGTAGTCCCCCAAGTGGCCTCGCTTCCCATTCCTCTTGGCTCCAGACACAGAGCTTTCTTTTCCAAGACCCATTCTTCCATTTTTATAGCGAACGTATTTGGTGTAAGTGCCGAGGCCTTCCAAGCTGTTAGGGCTTCCCCTGATTCAAAGACTTCAGAATTGAGTTAAGGGTAAAGACATCAACCAGCAAGAAGCCCTTCCAAGAAGCTTGCTGAACTGGAGTCTGAGGAGGAACATACAAGGGGGCAACTTGCACCTGGTGATGCCAAGTAGAATACCCAGTGCGAGTCGTAATACCTCAGCAGGACTTGAGGTGTATGCAAGTGTTCAAGAATGAAGGACAGGAAGGAGAGCCCTGCCAACCAGAATGGTGTGGGAAGCCCTGAGGAGATGGAGAAGTGGGAAAGGAGGGGTTAAGGAAGGATGAGCTATGGTTCTTGGTCCATGAGCGGAAGAGCTATGATTGGTGCTCACACTGAATATGACTATATGCCATTTTCAGTTACTCTCTAGATGGGCAAGGGGCAGTTTCTGAGCAGCTGGTTCCATGTTCTTCCTGAGAAAGTCTATGATATCTGGCACACATGGATGCTGTGATGTTTCAGCAAGAAATTTACTTAGGGTTGAGAAGGAGTTCTGAACTAGACTGGGGACTGGTCCATGCCCCCTCTCTGCATAGAGGCTTTGGTGAAATAGCATCAAGGGTGTGTGTGTGTGTGTGTGTGTGTGTGTGTGTGTTTGTGTTATCCACAAGTGTGCAAATATTATATACACCCATGCAGAAACTAAAAGTCAACCTCAGTTGTCATTCCTTAGGTGTCATCCACCTTGTTTGTTGTGACAGCGTCTCTCAGCTGGAAACTTAACAAATCAGCGTGACTGACTGGCCGGTGACCTCAGGTTTCTGCCTGTCTCTACCTCCTCAGCAATGGCCTACAAGAGCATGCCACCATTTTACAATTTCATACGGATTCTAGAGGATTGAGGGTGGGTCTTTATTCTTGCTTACTATTACTCTAGTCCTAAGAAAGAGTTTTTAAAAAATAAAATTTGCCTCTCACCCACACACACTCACAGTGTCCTCACTGTCCAAGAAGGAAATGATGAAGTGGATTTTGCCATTTTCAGGAATCTTGACTGGACAATGTCAGAGCTTGGGTTGACCCTCAGATCTTTAAGGTTCTCACCCACACACACTCACTGTGTTCTCCCTGTCTACCAAGGAAACAATGAAATGGAGTTTCACCTTTTCGGGCATCTTGGCTGGTGAATAACAGCTTGGTTGAGCCTCCAAATCCCTGCCCCCTTTCTGTGTTCCTCCCTCAATGCTCAGTAGACATTTTATAGGGAAATAGAAGCAACTCAATGTATTTTGATAACTTATTTGCTGACCTTGGGAAAATGTCCAACAATTGTCTGTATGACCTCAGGCAAAAACAATTCTACTTTAGAAACGCGAATGTTTGCCTTTCTGTGTGAGCTAAGTGGATTGCACTAATAAAAAAAACGTGTATGCCTGTAGGTAGAACAAATACTCAGTAAATGTCGGCTAGCTTCAGTAAGAGTAAATAGCATTTTAAAATCCATTTAAATTTATTATTTTATTTGTTGAGAGTTTCATAAATGTATCTAATGAATTATTTCAGTCATTTCCACTCCCTGTTCCTATCCCTCTCCCACTCCCAAGAAACCCTTTCTTCACCCCAGCAGGTCCCCTCCTACGTTAGTGTCTTTTTCTCTGTATGTATGACCCAATGAGTTTAATCAGAGTTACTTGTATAAGTGTGCGTGGGATTTTATTTATTAGGGGATAGACAGTATATTAGTGGCTATATCGTTAAAGAACATGAAACTAATCCTCCAGCAACCATTAGCTATCGGTAGCTCTTTGGGGAGGGGGAAGACATCATGGGCTCTTCTTTCCCACCCATGATGAAATGTTGATGGGCTAAGTCTTGTACAGGTCAGGATTGTCCATGGCAGCAGGGAGATCAAGAATACCATGTCCAGAAGACATCTCTAGGAGGTCATCCTCCGGCTCTACCATTTTATTTGGTCTGCCTCCTCTTCTACTATGTTCCTGAACCTTGGAGGAGGTGGTATAGATGTCCTACTTAGAGGCCAAGAAGTCCACCAGTAATATCATTTTTTTTATCAATGTGTGTGCATACATGTGTGTATGTAATATAAAGCAAAGCCGTGTTGGTTAATTTATGTAATCCTTTATGCAGCCAATAGTCCCCAAGTACCCATATCCTCTAGCTCAGTAGTTCTCAACCTTCCTAATGCAGTGATGCTTGAATATCTTTCCTCACCCTGTGGTGACCCCAGCCACAGGACTGCTTTTGTTGCCACTTCATAGCTGGAATCTTGCTACCGTTATGAAACATAATGGAAATATCTGACATTGGATGGCAAAGGGGTCATGACCCACAGGTTGAGAACCACTACTCTAGGTCCTTAGAACGAAGGTTTTCACTTTTGTGTTCAAAAGCAGATGTGAGGGGTTGGAAGGAGGGTGGTGGCCCCATGGTGCAAAGCACTTGCTGCTCTTGCAGAGATCTTCAGTTTGATTCGTAGCACCTATGCCAGATGGCTCATAATTAATTTGAAACTCTAACTCCAAAGAATCTGATGCCATTTTCTGACCTCTGTACATCTATTTGCATACACACACACATACATGTACACACATGCATGCACATACACACTTACATACACATACGTACACATACTTCTTTGAGGAAAAAAGTTGTGAAGGAATCATGCCTTAGTAAAACTCAATCATAAATTCGATATATGTTCTTTTTTTCTTCATACGTGTGCTGGCTGGTTTTATGTTAACTTGGCACAAGTTAAGTCATCTGAGGAGAGGAAACCTGAATCAAGAAAATGCTTCCATGAGATCAGACTGTAGACAAGCTTGTAGAGCATTTTCTTAATTAGTGGTTGATGGAGGGAGGGTCTAGCCCGCCATCAGTGGTGCCATTTCTGGGCTGGTGGTCCTGGATTCCGTAAAGAAGCAGGCTGAGGAAGCCATGAAGAGCAGGCCAATGAGCAGCACCTCTCTCTGACTACTGATTACATATATCTATAGTTCCTACCTATAGATTCCTGCCCTATCTGAGTTCCTGTCCTGACTTTCTTTGATGATGAACTATGACATGGAAGTAAAAGCCTAATAATCCCTTTCCTTCTCAATTTGCTTTTGGTCATGGTGTTTCATCACAGCAAAAGAAATCACAAGCTAAGACAATAGTTCTATCAGATCTTGCAAAGAGAAACTATATAGACAATTTGATCTTTCCTTCAATAGTTTGGCTTCTGTATTAATAGTTCAGAAAACTTCTGTCATAATTAATCAGCATTATCATGCCATATTTGGGGAAAACCTATCCCCACATGTGCCTTAGAATAAGGCATAGGTTTGAAGACATTTGGCACTCGCTTACACAGGACTCACTCTTAAGAATTTTGTCAAGTCAGCATTTCTTAGCAGTCCCCAGCAGTCTTCTGTGTGCTGGGAGAATAGGAGTTGGCTGTTTCTTTCAGCATTGGCATTTCCTATCAACTTAGCAGGACATTTGAAAAGTTGTGTTCATTATTCTCTCACATCTGATTCCTTTCTGGAAAGAAGGGGGGGGAAATGTGGGACATTCTAATTGTAGACGCGGCATTATCAACTACATTCTTGGAAGGACGGAACTTCTGTTTCAAATTATCCGCTTAGTGTTTTACATGTTTGATGACTGGAGGGATTTTCCACCGATTAGCTCCTGAGTCTGGACATTCAAGATCCTGCATTAGTCTCTGCAACCCACACAGTCCTAGGGCTGGGGACAATTTTATGTGGTGAATCAACCTCTGGCC
Source organism: Microtus pennsylvanicus (assembly GCF_037038515.1). Classification (NCBI taxonomy): domain Eukaryota; kingdom Metazoa; phylum Chordata; class Mammalia; order Rodentia; family Cricetidae; genus Microtus; species Microtus pennsylvanicus. The sequence goes on from NC_134586.1 coordinate 94,997,164, forward strand.
CTCCTGCTTGGTGTCAGGGCATTGTGTGCATCCACACAATGGGTGGTAAGACTATTTCTAGAAGTTTTTCCCACAAGAGGGTGGTTAACAATAGCGCCATGGCTCTGGAGAGACAGCGCATATATAAATTCATGTCAGTGCGCCCAAACTGCCACCGCCGGGCATTCTGCTCAATTAGACACACCAAATGCCAATAGATCCAACACTGCCCCACACACGGGAATGTAACAGAAAGCAGTATGGAAAGAGACTAGGGCTGTCTGCACAGAGAGAGCACAGATCTGAAGTTTTATTTGTTTCTCAGACGTCACCCACTAGCCCTCCATGCAGAGTGCTTGTCTTGTAGACTGAGATTTCTTCCCATCTTCTGAAAAGCATTAAATGTGATAACATGCTACATGCTAATCCCCAAACCATGATCCAGGACACAGAGTTTAGAAAACACATGTTTTGTTGCTCAAAGTCTGTCAGAACCCAGGTATGGAATCCCCACCCCACCCCACCCCCACTTTTTTTTCCATGAAGCATTTGGTACCCAAGCAATTGACTTATGAGCTATGATTAGCAGAATGGTTCAACATTAAGAAAAGTGTTCTGTACCCTGACCCAGTCCACCAGAGTGTGGGTCACCCACTTCTATCCTTCCTCAAGTGCTCTAACGAAATGTCACAGACTAGAGATATCTTTTATCTGGCCCAACTCAAGCTCACCACAAAACGAGGTGTCAGACTGAGCTGCTACTAACTCTGAGGAGCTGGAAAATAGCATTTGGCAGAACCCTAGTGTGGGCAGAGGCCCCATGAAAATGTATAGGAACTGTACCCTTGACATTACTCAGTCTAGGTTCCTTAGAGATCCATCCCTTGTTCCTACAATGGGGCAGTTTTCCAGAGGAAAAAAAGACCATGGCCTCCTCTATCTGGAAAGTATAAGTAGATCCAATGACTCTCAGAGTCAAATCCTATGACACTCAGAAGATGCCCACAGCATCTTCCATGCTGGGGTCAGTCAGTGGCAGTAGCTTTCCTCATCACAACCATCAGCCCTCTGGACCTCTGCAGTCAGGGTTCTCCAAAGAAGCAAGACCAAAGGATAGTTGGCATTTGTCTATCTGTAACTTAATCTTATAGGTTATCTCTGTATAAATCCATACATACAAAGAGACACTTCTGTATTAACAATCATAGAACCCCCCCTCCCCGTTTCCCAAAACACATTGCTCTGTGTAGCACAAATAATAAAAACCTAAAGGCAGATATTAAGGTTCAAGCTAAAGATCAGCAAAGCAAAGCAGCCCACCACGAGAGAGTTCTTACCTCTAACAATGCTGGGAGATCCTGTCCTCAGTGTGACTGCAGACTGAGACCCTGAGTTCCTGTCTCCTCCAATCTTATTTCTCTCTAGTGCTGGAATTAAAGTCATGTACCACCATCGCCCGACCTCTATAGCTAACAAATGTGGATAACTTTGCACTCTGATCTTCAGGTAAGCTTTGTTAAAACACAAATAAAATGCTGCTATAGCTTTGCAGTTTTGAGTCTGACAAGAGAATGTAATTCTCAAAGATTTCCTTCCGTCTTGATGTAGGCAGAAACAGCTTTGATGGTTTCAAATAGAGGTGCTAACTGCAGGAAGGTCTTATAAGAACAGGAAGACCCCAAGAGTATATGAAGAGGAAGAGAAGTGAATGAGAAGGAAGACAGTCTGATCCAGTGATCATGATGTGCTAACACACTTGGGGATGGGTGTGCAGGCTGCTGCTGCTTTTTACCTGCTAGAACATTCTCAGATCCATGCTACAAGGGCTCCCTGGACCTAAGGCAGGCATTTCCAAATAGATGCTACCCTATTCAGGTAACTAGAAGCTAGGGTCCCCTTAAGTCTCATACAGCCACTGTCAGAACACAGTCCTCCAGCTTCTCCCTCCACTCACAGCCCAAGTCTTCCATTGGCATATTCTAAAGAGACTCTTGTTTGCAAGGGAGCTTGGGAAATGTAGTCTGAGCATGCATCTCTAGCTATAGGCACTTTGTCTTGTGCTATATGGGGACTGTCGAAGCTACTGTTCCTAAAGATCTTCATAGTATCTTCATGATTCTCTTTGCATCATTTTTATCAAGGCAGAAACAAAGTTGAAATAATTTAATCTGTTGCCAGGCAACTCCCTTTCAGTTCAGCATACTTCTTACTGCTTCAGGCAGTGTTCCTTTATTTCTTCAGTGATAGGGTACTGGTAGGTTTTAAGGAATTATATGTACACCTACAATACTATTAGGGTTTTCTTTGCAGGGGAATATTCCTTTCTAAAAACATGCTGATTTTTATTACCCTGGGCAGTGCCTCTATGAAGCTGAGGAAGGAAGGAACATGTTTGTCTTCCATACCTCCTTGGGAGAAGCCCAGTTTACACCATCTCTTTTACAGGCTCTTCACTTTCCGCTTGGAAAATCAAGTAAACTTGATGTCTCAGATGGAGCATTCACATCATCTTCTCTTGCTTTCCAATGAATTTATAGAGATTGTTAATCATACTCTACTTTCATATCTATTCCCTGATTGGGGGGGTGGGAGATGTATTCAAGCTAGCTGAAGACTCATGGATTTTGGATGTGACAAGTCCACACCAGATGGCCTCTGTTTTATCCTTACTTGCCGAAACTGACATGCAAACGCACATCTCTGCATCTGCACAGAGAGGCTGAGCTTCTTCCCCTGGCTCTCCCATGTGGATGGCTGCTATCCTCTTTGAGATCTTCATCTATCTAGATAGTCCTGTTTTGACTCTCCCCAGTTTCTCCATGCAGCTTGCTGCCCTAACTTAAATGAAGGCACGTGGGGCAGAGAAGTTCAGTAGCCTGCCTGCCAAAGTCTTACTGGAGACAGCCACCAAACCCAGAGGCACTGGTCCTCATATTAGAGCAGCGGCCACACTCTCAGGATCGTTCTCATATCCAGAGTGCCTGTGTGGTGTCCACTTTCTCGATGACCATGATATGACCGTGGAAAAGCGGCTGAACTCTAAAAGTTGTGTGATACCTACATTCTAAAACAGCATACTGTGTGTGTCTATCCACAGTTACACCCACCATGCTGCTAACTGACCTGCTTTCACAGGCCCAGCTCCCTGCTACACCTAGTCAAGTCTGCAGAACCAAACAGTGTGTCCATCTCCAGGCCATTCTAAAGGCATGACCCTGAGCTGGATCACTCTACCAAATCAACTGTTTGGCTTGCTATTTTGGAGAACAAAATACTCTGTATCATTTCATGATCTTTAATTATGATATTTATATTGTAACTAGCATATAAAAAATGGTATTCTGATTATCGTCTTTTTATACAAGTGCAGCCTGTGTTTTCTAGATAGTCCTCCTCCGGAGCCTCCTTCCTTCTTCTCACTATATAGTCCTCCTCCGGAGCCTCCTTCCTTCTTCTCACTATATAGTCCTCCTCCAGAGCCCCCTTCCTTCTTCTCACTATATAGTCCTCCTCCAGAGCCTCCTTCCTTCTTCTCACTATATAGTCCTCCTCCAGAGCCTCCTTCCTTCTTCTCACTATATAGTCCTCCTCCGGAGCCTCCTTCCTTCTTCTCACTATATAGTCCTCCTCCAGAGCCTCCTTCCTTCTTCTCACTATATAGTCCTCCTCCGGAGCCTCCTTCCTTCTTCTCACTATATAGTCCTCCTCCAGAGCCTCCTTCCTTCTTCTCACTATATAGTCCTCCTCCAGAGCCTCCTTCCTTCTTCTCACTATATAGTCCTCCTCCGGAGCCTCCTTCCTTCTTCTCACTGGGCCTTTCCTTCCTCACTGCTGCTTTCATGTCATGTGTATACGTAAATATTTTTAAAAATCTAGATTCCACATATAACCAGAACCATCTGTTATTTTGTCTTCCCCTATCATCCTCTTCTTCATGCCCCTCCCCTTCCATTATCTTTCATGTCCACAAACCAAGCAAAACGTAGCCTATTTTTTAAAAATCTCCTTTCTATTTACTTTGTTTTCAGCTATTTTTCATACCCATACATTTGGAGAGCAATAGTTAAAACAGGAGTGGGCATTTTCTGCTATTCTTTCAGTGCAGGAACCGAGAAAGAAGCAAGCAAGATCCACACTTGGTTGAGTGTTTTAGGATTCCCTTAACCAAAAATACTAATATTGGGATGGAGAGATGGCTCAGCAGTTAAAGTACTTGTCTCCAAAGCAAGGGGACCAGAGTTTGGAACCCCAGAACTCATGTAAACTCCAGGTGAGCATGGAAGCCCTCTAGTAATTCCAGCTTGGGGAGGCAGAGATGGGATCCCCAGAACAAGATGTCTGGGGAGACTACTAGCCTTACTGGCTGACAGGATCTCTCAAGGATCCTTCTGGGGCTCTTCTGTCTGCCACTGATTTAGAATTTGGTTTGGGTAATCTAAAACAGAGTCTTTGATTTCCTTCAGAACCAAACGGGCCTGTCCACATGATGACAGATCTCTTTCATGATAAGCCATAGGTCCTAGCAGAAAAGAAGCCCTTCTTGTGTTGTTCTTGTGGAGGGCAAACTCTGAGATAGTTCTGTGACCAAGTGTTCGCTTCCTCCACCCAGTTAACTGTCATTTCCTTTTGGGAAACACATCTGTGCTTATTTAATTAAAAACATTCTACATATGCAACCTAATAAGAACAGCCAGCAGTTTTCGCAGTGGCTTTTTTCTTTTTCTTTGAGTTAATGGTGGACTCTGCCCATACTTCTCAAGTCTGTTCAGAATTCTGGAGGGCCACAGGCAGACAAGACTCGGTGTCAGCAAACATTCCGGTGTTTGCAGATCTTGATGAGTGTGGATACCTGCAATGAATGAGGCAGAGGTGAGATGTTGATGAGCTGGCTTTTCAGGGTCTTGGTTAACAGGGGAAGCTGGGAACTGGAGAGCCACTCTCCTAGTCTAGAAGCAGTCACTGGAGTTGGTGTGAGTGGCCTCAGGTAGCATCTTCCTGTTCACTCTCTCTGACAACAGTTTCTAAAGCTGCTGACTTCACACTGTAATAGAAAGGGTGGGGCTGCTTAGAAGGGAAACTGGGGGAGGAAAGAGTAGTCTAGAATGGCCCGAAGCTCCAGCCATGCAGAACCACTTTAGGATTTCTAGTCATCAGAGCCCTGAAAGGAAATTTTTATCCTCAGAGCCTTTTGGCACCTCTAAATCCAGATTCAGCAGACCAAACTGGTATCCTGGACTAAGGATCAGAGTGTTTCTCAGTCTGGATTCCAGAAAGCAGCGCCTCATCAGGGCTTCTCAGAGGCCCTGGAGACAGTTCAGGCATTCAGTCTCCTTCCCTTCCCTTCCCTTCCCTTCCCTTCCCTTCCCTTCCCTTCCCTTCCCTTCCCTTCCCTTCCCTTCCCTTCCCTTCCCTCCCCTCCTTCCTTTCTTTTTCTTTTCTTTCTTTCTTTCTTTCTTTCTTTCTTTCTTTCTTTCTTTCTTTCTTTCTTTCTTTCTTTCTTTCTCCCCCCTTCCTTTCTTTTTCTTTCCTTCCTTTCTTTCTTTCATTCTTTCTGTCTCTCTCCCTTTCTTTCTTCCCTTCCATGTTAGCTCCCCACATGCTTACTTGTGACACCTGGCTAAGCATTTTATGCACATGTGTTTCTGCAGCACAACATTTAATGAGAATCACACAGACCTTTTTTTGAGAGCTTTAGAACAGATCAAAAGACCAAAGCAGGCATCTCCAGGCAAAGGGTAGGGTCAGTCCTTGGGGAGAGCTCACATCCAGACCTAGAAGGATCTCTGCCTGGAAGGGTCTTTAATGGCTCAGGAAATGTCTTCCATGCTAAAGAGAGCAGCTATCCCTTCTGCTGTTATGTAGGACGGCCTACCATTTCAAACTCAGATTTTAAAAAGGTTTCCTTTTGCACTTCCTGCAATGTTACTCCTCTATATGCCCTCAGCCAGCTTGTTTCCACTCTACAATATTCCTCTCCACCCCCGCCCCCCAAGGGGGCCCGCATCATTCAGGGCAAGTGGCTCTGCTTCTACGCTCTCCAGAACTTTCCAGATAGCTTTTCCAGGTAGAATCGTAAGAGGCCCTGTCTTATTGATTTCCCCATCCAGTTCAGTACCTGTTAGGAGCTCTCCCAAGAGATCATCAACTGATTAAATCAGGGGATGAATGAATAATTGAGAAGTTGTTCTCTGCACTCGAATTTCTGGTAGATATAATAATTCTGTGACTGTCTCACCAACTCTTACGTTTCCCAGTAAAGCACTCAGAAGAGAGCTTGCTTCAAGGATTTGCAAATCCTCCCGAGTGTTGGGGTCAGAACCATGGAATTCATCTGAAATAATGGCTCTAAAGTCAACTGCCCAACTGCTGAGCAGAATTTTGGTGTGAATAAATCCTCTTCCAGGTCTACACGTTAGGGACCAGTAGGTGTGACTTTTTCCATGGCGTTTTAGACAAATGTCTGCTTCCCCAGATGGAACACTGACAGCAAACCAAAGAAGCAAGCACACCTAATCACATTGGTGAACCAATGAGCCTACTGGAGTTACATTACACACAAGTGTGCAGATCACTCTGAGACAAGTGTCACTGAACAGCCCCACCCAGCCAAGAGGACTCTGGAGCTCAGGCCACCCTTGGCTTTCCTGCCTCAGGCTCCCAAGTGTTAAGATTTCAACAATGTCCCACTATACACAGCTTAATTTCTGTTCGCTTCTGGTGTCCATTTTTAATGTGCTTTACTCTGTTGTCTGTGATGTATATCTGGTAGCCATTTTTAATGCTCTACCTTCTGTCGTTGTTGTTGTATAAATTACACATGTGTATGTGTCTAAGCACATGTGATCATTTGATGTACATTATTATATTCTACAAATCCTCAAACCCACTATAGCCACAGTTGTATTCTTTAAGATAAATTTATTTTTTGTTTTGTTTTTTGAGACAGGGTTTTCCTGTACTTTGGAGCCTATTCTAGAACTTGTTCTGTAAACCAGGCTGGTCTCAAACATACATAGATCCACCTGTCTCTACCTCCCAAGTGCTAGGATTAAAGATGTGTGCCACCACCACTCAGTGATAGATTTATTTTAATTTTATGCACATGAGTAATTTGCCCAGATGTATGCCTGTGCACCACATGTGTGCCTAGTACCTTTAGAAGCCAGATGAGGAGGTCAGAGGTCCTGGAACGGAGCTGTGGTTGGCTTTGAACCACCATACATGTGCTGGGAACTGAACCCAGGTCCTCTGCAGGAGGCACATGCTCTTAACTGTTGGGACATCTCTCCTGCCTCTGACAACTGTATCCTTCAGTCTGCATGGACCCTACAACCCAATCGTCTGTCTCTGTTTGATGGTCCAGCCTCTGCCTCTTGCACTCCCCATAGTCGGAGACATCACAAGGACAGCTTGTCGATAAGTCCTTCCATACCAGTGGGTGACCTCTAACCAAGACTGGACCTTCAAACATTTCCGAGATAGTTCTAGACTCCTCTGCCCAGGGCCTCCTGAGGGATGGACTGTGAAGGATCGGTGGCCTGAGATCTGCAGACAGCCAAATTCGAAGGCATGTTTTAGTAGAGGAAAAGGTAAAAACCCCGTGCTGATGTCCAGGGTCCCGATCCCCGAGGGTGAGGCTGCACGGATTCCTGTTTCTGCCAGTAAAAGATTGTGGCAGTGTCTTTCTTACTTAGAAAATGAATCCTTGGGAGCCTTTCTCTCCTCTTCCCACTGCACCCTTCCCTATTCCTCTCCCCTGAGATTTAATCACCTTTTCCAGACCTGGCTTCTCCGCATCCATAACTGTGGTGTTGTTATTTTTCTCAGCTCAGCAACACAGCAGCGGGGATGGTGTTTACTCCATTGGCCTTGCAGGGGCACAGCTGGGCAAGCCCTGCCCTGCACTAACATTTCACACCACTGAGGTTCCACCTACCAGGGAAGCCAAAAGGAAGGGATTGTGGGCAAGCATTTCTAAGTGCATGAGTCAGGTTCCTGTCCCTGGGAAGCCCGCAACTGATGTCACCCATGGACCCCAGTACGATCCCATTCTTGATCCCCAGGAATGAACCAGGAGACAGCAGGTGAAACAAATATCTCCCCACGGGAGCTATTTCTGTGGAGTTCCCCATGAAGATCAAGCTAGATGCTCATGTTCCCCATATAGCTATCTTTGTTTTTGAGTTCTCCTGAGCAGCCAAAGGGTCACAGTCCCAGTGTCCCAAGTCCATGGTATTAAGTTACGGTTAATAAGACCCTATCCAGATTATTGTGCTGAGGACTGGCCTTCAGGCTTGTGGTTTTGTTTTTTAATCCCAGCCTGAGGTCTGGAACAAGGTGAACCACCTGAAACAACAGAATTTGCCTGATCTAAAGTGATCTATCTCCCCAGTAAAGATTGTTCTCTCTGTTAGTTTAATTTTCACATTTAACATGAGTGTTCGCATGTTCCTGCCTCCCTGCATGGGTCTGTTTATTGCACCTTGATTCTCTGTTACATTGTTGAGCCTTGTTTTCCTCTGGGTTGGGGGAATTTTCAGTGTTTATGAGGACCAAAGACCCCCCCCCCCCTGTATTTTGAAACTGCTTCTCTACCATCTACCCCAGTAAACAGTTTCTCTAAGCCTTTAGTAACTTGAAGAGCCTGACTGGGCAGTGAGCAGACATGGCCATGATGACAGTTTATAAAATTCCCATATGAAGAAGGAATGGGTCGCTAGGCAGTCTGTATTCAGCACGTTGGAAAATGTATGGAGGATGGGTGCTTCTCACAGAGGTCAGCAGCCAAAGGATGCAAATTCCTGGACCCTACTCTGAATCCCTTGAACTAAAAATTCACTGGAGATTACTCAGTGAGTCTGGGGAGAAAGCTTAAGCAGAAAGCCTACCCAAGTGTCAAGAGTCAAATCCGAGCTGCACAAAATGCAACCATGTAAAAAAATCACACATGGCATGATCTTGTAATCCCAGCACCAGGAAGATGGAGACAGGAGGATCTCTGAGCCTCATAGGCCAGCCAGTCCAGCTCGTCCGCTATCCCCAGGTCCCAGTGATTGACCCTACCTCAAAAAACAAGGTAGAAGACACCAAGGAATGGTACCTGAAGGTGGCCTTTGGCTTCCACATACACACACACACACACACACACACACACACACACACACACACACGTGCATCTTTTCAAAGGAACAACAACAACACCACACACATATACATCCTGTGTGGACCCTAGCATCATGGCGGGGCAAGCAGCTTAATAGGTAAATTGACTGCTTGTCCTGCAAGCCTGCAGACCTGACTTTGACTACTTAGAACCTACATCAAGCCAAGAGTCCTATGGCACAATTTTAATCCCAGAGCTGCCACAGCGAGATGGGAGGAGAGGTGGAGAATCTCTGGGAGCTCACGGGCCATACAGCCCAATGTGCACAGCCGGCAGCCACAGACCCTGTGTGAGATCAGCTGCAGGGTGAGGCCTGCCACCTGAGGCTATCCTCTGACTCAGGTGTGCTCGCACTCCATCGCTCATGTGCCTCCTCCAAATCTGACCCCTCCCTCCACCCAGACACACACAATGGAAATCACGAAAAAGAGTGGTCCTATGGTCTGCGAATGGTTTTAGAGATACCACAGATGGGGTGCTTTTATCTTGGCAGCTGTGGAGGAATGAGAATAGCCGATTACTCTCACTTTGTCCAAGTCAGCCGAGTGTTTACCAGGAGTGAAGTGCTGTGGGAATCTCACTTGGAGGAAGAGCACAGTCTCTGCATTGAATGAGTTTCCTAATATTAAGTTTTGCATTTGTTTTTAGCTTCATTAGGAACTGGGAGAAGGGTTAGTTTTCCCTTTGGATTGACACATATAGAGTGACAAACAGGACACGGTCATGGGACGTGTGAGCATCTGGGGAAGGTAAGGGTGATTGCTTTGGAAGAGATTATACATGTCTTTTTGCATTAAGCCCAGCACTACTATAAAGCAAGTTCTTCCACTGGTAAATCCTATGGGCCATTAGCCATCTGACCCATGGTGAACAGAGACTAATTTGAGGGCTCAAATGCTGTCTGTGGTGATGGGCAAAATCAAGGTTTGCAACCAGTGATGTTACTTTCAGGAACGTTCTTTCCAAATGTGACATTTCTAAACTGTTATTTGGATTTTTACATTTTAATATATAATTCTCTAATTCTGGGGGTCTACTTCTAGCAAATTTGGTTATGGACAAAACACAATTTAATACAGAAAAGTTTAGGAAAGAGGACAGCTGTGACAGAGAGAGAGAAGCTGGAAGATAAAGGTATCTGTTGTGGTGACACCTTTGCCCTTACAAAGAGAGACCTGGGGCAGGTGAGGATGAGAGGCAGACCTGACCCACTCTGGACTCCACTGTGATGAAAGCTCTGGAAGAGGCCTGGAGATGACCCCTGTAGCTCTCCCTATTCATCCTTCCCATCAAACACACCAAGCTCTTGCTACTTCCTTCTCAGCATCAAAGTGTAAAGGTCGAATTGACAAATAGAAGTTAATCCTAGATATTCAGAATCCTCACATCTAAAAATTCCGTCAAATAAGGGGATAAGGCCCACGGGGAAAGTGATGCTTAGCTGAGCTAAAGGAGGAAAGTAGAAGGAAAACAGTTCTTTCTTTTTTACAGTCAAGGGAGCTGAGAAATATATCAAGCAATCCATGATTCAGTCTAGGTGACTTTTATTGAATGGAAAATTAAGAGGGAGGGAGGGAGGAAGGTAGGGAGGGAGAGGGGGGGGGGAGAGAGAGAAAGAACGCAATTAGTTGATGACAAAAGACACAAGCATCTGTCTTTCTCATACACTATCATCACTGGATGTGACCAGCAAGAGGCCTTTAATAAATAAACCTGGCAAGGAATTTCCAAGAGATGTGCAGGCTTTGGTTGAACATATGATGTCCTTTTTCCCTTTATGGTCCAGCCTTATGTAGTTCAAAGAACCAACTATTTTGTGTTGTTCAGACAGACAACCCTATTAAGTTGTTACAAAAAATGGCCTAAGTTGAGAAGGAGCTCTTGGCCTCTGGCTATGGAAGACCCAGTGTTGGATTTGCTGAATACAGCATACATAAATAATAAGAACACAAACCTTCCCAATTCCTGTTCTTCTCCATTCTGATGGTAACATCTCTATTTATTTGAGTAGGAAGCTGAGCTCTTTAAGTATCTTTCAATCTTTCAGGGATGTCTTATCAAAAAATGCTCAGGGTTGATGAGACGGCTCAGCATATAAAGGCATTTGCTGCCAAACCTGGAAACTGACCTAAGTTTGGTGTCTGGAGCCCCCATGGTAAAAGGAGAATATCAGTTGTCCTCTGACCTTTCTGCACATGCTGTAGTATGCTTGTGCATGTATATACATGTGTTTGTGTAGGTATGCACACACACAAAGACACACACACACTACACATAAAAGGGAACTACCATTTTTCATGCCTTACCATCTACAGGGATTTGCAACTCTTACTCATGCCACATAATTAAACTTTATAAAAATTGTATCAGCTTGTTAACATCTGAGAAACTGAGGCACTGACATGTCCACCTCCAGGCATGTTCATAGGACAAATACTTACTAATGGAGATGTGTAGTAAGAAGGGTCGCTTGTTAGATCCTGGCCTCCTGGTTAGCTTAGACCTAAAATAATCACACAGAAACTGTATTAATTAAATCACTGCTTGGCCCATTAGCTCTAGTTTCTTGTTGGCCAATTCTTATATTAATTTAATCCATTTCTATTAATCTATATATTGCCATGTAGCAGTGGCTTATTGGCAACGTTTCGGGATATCTGACTCTAGTGGAGCCTCCAAGGCGTCCCTCTCTGCCTCTCTTCTCCCAGCATTCAGTCCAGGTTTCCCTGCCGCCCTATCAACAGGCCAAGGAAGTTTTTTTTTTATTCATTAACCAATAAAAGCAACACATAGACAGAAGGACCTCCCATACCAGAGATGTGTCAATAATGCTAAGTCTATACGAGTTTGTATAGTAGGTCCTGTAAGGAACTCAACACTCCACAGATGGTCTGACTGCAAAAGCAAAACTAAGCTGAGAACATCTTGAGGCCTGACAGAGAAGGGCTATCTTCTCCTCGAATCATCTTCCCCATATGATCTCTGCATTTAGGACTGTATTCCCAGTAAATCTTTTATGGGAAATCAGCGCGTAAAATTTCTGTCACAATAACCTTGATGTGTAAAAATTACAAAGTTAAAGCCTTCTGAGATGGAAATCTCATTTTAAAAAATTCTTTAAAATGCTTAGGTTTTAAAAATACCGTGAAAATACAAAATCCGGATAAGTCAGATGAAATATGTATAAGGCTGGGAAAATTGAATTTTTAAAACCATAATCCTTGACAATTACATTTTGCTCTTCTAGAGTTGTCTAATTTTTTTCTCTGCTTATACTGCTTTGTCTCTTTCAGAAATTAATCCTGTGTGCAGTCCCTAATTTTAATGCATCAGTTTTCATGGTTTATGTTAACTGCTGTCATCGGATTTATTTTAAATGTGGAAACTCTTCATCTTTCCCTTCCCCCATTCTTTCTCTCCTTTGCTTCCTTTCAAGGCAAGTTTTAAGGTATTATTACAAAGTTCTTGCTACATTTCGGTTTTATCTGAAAGATCTTAATTTATTGAATTTTTATATTTGTTTTGAATTTTTTGACCCATAATTTTTAAAGATTTTCAAATAGCAGCTACGTTAGTTGTTCATTTTTTAAGCTATAATGTCCATTATCAACTAAAGCATCTACAGGATTCCTGCAGTGTCCCTCCATCCCATCTACAGGATTCCTGCAGTGTCCCTCTATCTACAGGATTCCTGCAGTGTCCCTCTATCTACAGGATTCCTGCAGTGTCCCTCTATCTACAGGATTCCTGCAGTGTCCCTCCATCCCATCTACAGGATTCCTGCAGTGTCCCTCTATCTACAGGATTCCTGCAGTGTCCCTCCATCCCATCTACAGGATTCCTGCAGTGTCCCTCCATCCTATCTACGGGATTCCTGCAGTGTCCCTCTATCTACAGGATTCCTGCAGTGTCCCTCTATCTACAGGATTCCTGCAGTGTCCCTCCATCCCATCTACAGGATTCCTGCAGTGTCCCTCTATCTACAGGATTCCTGCAGTGTCCCTCCATCCCATCTACAGGATTCCTGCAGTGTCCCTCTAACTACAGGATTCCTGCAGTGTCCCTCTATCTACAGGATTCCTGCAGTGTCCCTCCATCCCATCTACAGGATTCCTGCAGTGTCCCTCTAACTACAGGATTCCTGCAGTGTCCCTCCATCCCATCTACAGGATTCCTGCAGTGTCCCTCTATCTACAGGATTCCTGCAGTGTCCCTCTATCTACAGGATTCCTGCAGTGTCCCTCCATCCCATCTACAGGATTCCTGCAGTGTCCCTCTATCTACAGGATTCCTGCAGTGTCCCTCTATCTACAGGATTCCTGCAGTGTCCCTCCATCCCATCTACGGGATTCCTGCAGTGTCCCTCTATCTACAGGATTCCTGCAGTGTCCCTCCATCCCATCTACAGGATTCCTGCAGTGTCCCTCCATCCCCATCTACAGGATTCCTGCAGTGTCCCTCTATCTACAGGATTCCTGCAGTGTCCCTCTATCTACAGGATTCCTGCAGTGTCCCTCCATCCCATCTACAGGATTCTTGCAGTGTCCCTCTATCTACAGGATTCCTGCAGTGTCCCTCCATCCCATCTACAGGATTCCTGCAGTGTCCCTCTATCTACAGGATTCCTGCAGTGTCCCTCCATCCCATCTACAGGATTCCTGCAGTGTCCCTCCATCCCATCTACAGGATTCCTGCAGTGTCCCTCTATCTACAGGATTCCTGCAGTGTCCCTCTATCTACAGGATTCCTGCAGTGTCCCTCTATCTACAGGATTCCTGCAGTGTCCCTCCATCCCATCTACGGGATTCCTGCAGTGTCCCTCCATCCCATCTACAGGATTCCTGCAGTGTCCCTCTATCTACAGGATTCCTGCAGTGTCCCTCCATCCCATCTACAGGATTCCTGCAGTGTCCCTCTATCTACAGGATTCCTGCAGTGTCCCTCCATACTTCCACTCACACACTGCAGATTTTTTGCTTGTTTGTTTTTAATTTTCAGTCCGTTGGAGGTAAACATGCATGTCTTTGTGAGTCAGGCTTTCGCTGGTCTAATCCCAGGTGAAGGTCAGCACTTTCCATATACTTCCATGCCATCTGCATACCCTCCCCTCCCATAGGGGTCTTTCTTTTCCCCTAGAAAAGAAAATGTTCTCATTTTGGAGAACATTTCTTGCCAGATAAAGATGTTGAAATCTTTCTTGATAAGTTCTTGGAAATTAGCCTTTAATGTTTATGGTTCAATAACCATGTTCAGTTAGAGAATTTCGTAGGTAACGTTTCTCATTTGGCATATTGTAAATGAACCATTGTAAGGTTAATATTTCAAATGACCTCTTAGTGCTCTGTAGGAACGCTAGTTTTGACCTGTGAGTTATCAAAATCGGGCAACTTTTTAATGAGTGTGATGATTTATCTTAGGATTCTCTTAGATTTCTTTAGGCAGATAATCACAGTCAGCTGAAAAATTATGTTTTGTGATTCCTCACCTCCAAAGTGCGTTCCATTGAATTTCCTTGGTTGACTTCACTGCCTACACAAGTGCCCTGCTCGACAGAAACATGCAAACATCAGTTATTTATTATCTACTGTTGTCATTGTTAGTGTTTTAGTGCTGGGATTGAATCTCTCCCGGCTCTATGTCCACTCAGATACACATTTGAATTTATATGTTCTAATCAACACATCCATAGGAGGGTGAGGGAAATGGCTCAGTAGGTACAGCACCTGCCACTAGGCCTAAAGACCTGAGTTGATCACCAGAGCATACAGTGGAAAGAGAGAGTTGATCCCTAACTCGTCCTCTGACCTCTTCAGAAGAATTGTGACCTGTGCAGGTATGTACACATGTGTGTGCATACACACACATACACACACACATACACACACACATACACACATACACACACACACACATACACACACACACTAAATAAAAACTTTAAGAGCATCAAGATAAATTGAATTTGGAAGTACATATTGCGTACACAACAGATTCTTCACCATTATTTCAGCCTGCGAACAAAATAAAATAATTGAGACTTTTTATATTATTTTCTACTGTGAAGTTTTTGAGATTGGTATGAATTTTATTCTTACAGCATCTCTCTGGGGACCAGCCTTGTTTCAAAGGTGCTCACGGGGTTCGTGCCCTCTGCTCAGAGTCAGCATTGGCTGTGCAGTCATGTGAGCTAACAGGGTAAAATTAAACATCTTTGTTTTTCTGCTCAGAAGGGAAGGGCTTGAACACCGTCTTAAAGTCAGGATTTCTAACATTTCTTTGGTTCAGAAATTTTATCATTTAAAGAACTTCCTTGTGTTTTCAATTTTGGTATTTTTTAAACATAAATAAATTTTAAATTTGTGGATGTTTACAACTTCTGGGATTGTCAGAACTCTCAGCTACGCAGTAAGCAGCAGTGAGCATTCTCTCTCCCTCTCTCTCCCCTCTCTCTCTTAGTTTTGGGTTGTTTTGTTTTGTTTTTGCTTTTGTTTTTAAATGAATTGCATACTCATCAGACTCAGTGAAGCAATTTACACCCCTTTAGTTAAGGGTCCCCTTTTCTCACACCCTCACCAGAACTTTTTCTTATCTGTCATCTCAATGGTAGTTATTCTGACTAGCGTGAGGTGGAATACCAATGTATGTAATAGGAATTTCCCTGATGGTTACAGCTTTAGGCTATTTTTTGCACATGGTTATTTTCACACTGCCTGTGTATTTCATCTCTTGAGGTCATGTATGGTATCGATAGGGTTGTTTTCTCTGGTACTTAGGTGGGGGGTATATACTAGGTATTAATCTCAAGTCAGCTGTAGAGCTCACGAACTTTTCTCTGTTGTGGGCTGTCTTTTCACTTGAATATTTCTTTGGCCATGCAGAACCTTTTTAGTTTGATGCAATCCCATTTGCCAGTTTTCAGTTTTATTCCCTGTGCTAATGGAGGCTTTTTCAGACAGCCCTTGCCTATTCCTACATCTCGAAGTATTTCCCATTTCCCTCTAACCATTTAAGAGTTCCATGTCTCACATGAATAATTTTGATCTTTACTGGGCTGGGTTTTGTGCAGTGAGACATGGGGATCTGTTTCCATTGCCTTACATGTGGATACCCAGTTCTCCCAGGACCACCTGTTGAAGGGACTCCCTTTTCTCCCATGTATTTGTCTTGCTGAGGCCGTGTAGGTTTTTCTCTGGAGCCTGCATTTTCTTTCTTTTGTTGATCTACACCTCTCTTTTTCCCTCTGCTTTGTTACTCTGTGCTGTTACTCATGTGTGATGGTGGTAGCTCCAGCAATATCCATTGTGCTGAAGATTACTTTAGCTAATTGGTGTTTTTTGTGCTTCTGTATGAGTATTAAGATCACCTTTCCTATTTCTTTGAGAATGTCATTAGAATTTTGAAGGAATTGCATTGAAACTGTAGATTTAACTTTGGTAATGTAGTAATTTTACTCTATTAATTCTTCCCATCCAAGAGTATGGGAGCTTTTTGTGTCCTTTTCAGTTTCTTTTATTTCTTTAGAAATTTTATTATAGATATCTTTCATAGCCTTGAGTACCTTGTTTTCTAATTATTCTATGTTGGAAGCTAAAGTAAATGGGATGGCCTTCCCAGTTTCTACCTCAGTGTGTTCATTATTTTCCATATGTTGACACTGTCTTACTGTTCTGAAGGGGTTTATCTGTTCTACAGTTTTCTGGTGGATCTTTAGGGTCTTATGTATAAGATCATATCATCTGCAAATAGGAGTAAATTTCACTTTTTGCCTGAAAATAAATTCCCAAGTACCTTTTTATATTTCTTAAAACTTTAAACCTAAATTGTCATTCTCTATTAGCAACCTGGGCCACCAACGACAATCTTGCTGTAACACTAGCTCTCAACAATGGTGGAGCAATCTGATTCTCTCTCTCCCTCCCTCCTTCCCTCCCTCCCTCCCTCCCTCCCTCCCTCCCTCCCTCTCATCTCACCATCGTGGGGTGATTGGAAAGGCTTACTGGCATTATCCCATCCCTCTGACACCTCCATAAATTTGCAGTTCTGAACACAGAACTTGCTTCGATTTTCTTCTGCCATGTGCCACGCACTTACGATGCCCTCTTGATGGTGCAGAATCTTCTAGCTGTTTCCTTCTTCATTGACTCTTCTTACCCCCTTGTACTGTACTCTGGAGGAATTTCATGAATCAACTTCCTAGTCTGTTAATTTTCTCTTAAGGAGTCTTCTAATTGCATCTCCACCCTGCCGGTTCTTACTGTTAATGTTTAGGAAAAGCCAACTTTGCCCTCTCTCCTATTTAAAGTTACTGTTCTAACTCTTTCCTTATGTGTATTAATTTTATTTCTTAAACATGCCTTTGTATGAGTTCTAGCTTCCTTTAAATTATTTATCTGTTTATTTAGTGGGTGGGTGGGTCCTACTATATTACCCAGACTGGCTTAGAACTTCCGGTCCTCCTGCCTCAGCTTCCCAAGTGCATGCAGCTGAAAAAGTGTGTGCTTTACCACATCTGCCTCCTTCTGCTTATTTTCTTAAAATGTGAGTTTAATTGAAGTCTCTACCCCTCTTGTGTGACAGTCTCTGTCTGATGATAGAAATATGTATTTCAAGAATTTCTGTTTAAATGATGGTTCTCTGCCTTGGATTACAGTGTTGTTGTTGTTGTTGTTTGAGATTTTCTTTTTCTGTCTTTCCTAGGGATTTGATGACAAAAGGACTAGTGGTTTGTGCACATGACAATCTAGTCTTTTGCCTGCTGCTTTCTAATTAAGTGTTAATGTTTATTATGTCATAATGTGGTCTGTGGGTGGTTGCCACTGATTGGTACTAGTGTCTGGTAGTTTTGTGTGACAGTGGAAACTGACATTTCAGTTGACAACCATGTAGGAACTAACTGAGGAACAAGTTGTCTGAAAGGGTTTTTTTTTTAATTTTTGGAGTTATGTAAAAATAATGTGTGTACATGTGTGTGTATCTGTGTCTATGTGTCTGTGCGTGTATGCATTGCCATGTGTTTGTAGTTGCCCTGGTGTAATTGAGTGTCAGATCCAAAAAGGTTTGAGTGACAGGCAGTTTGTGAGTCACCTGGTGTGGTTGCTGGGAAGGACAATAAGCCCTCTTACCTGCTGAGCCATCCCTCCAGTCCCTGGAGACTTTGGTTCACATCTTTGGCGAGTTCAAGTATCTTTGGGAGAAGAGAAACATTTCTTCAGTGACATGGTGATGAACAAGCTGCCTGTGCATATGTAAATAACTCTGCACTTGTGCTCCAATGAATAATCCTATTAAACCCCCTGGATCACCAAAAAGAGAAGGAGAAGGAGGAGAAGGAGAGGAAGGGGGAGGGGAGGGTGGGGAGAAGGGAGAGACCAGTAGGACAGGAAGCAGATGGGGGACTCCTTGAAAAGAAGAAAGAAATGAGCAGGAGTCAGGGGACAGAGTAATGAGGATGCGAAGGATCAAAATGCATGAATGAAAATTTCACAGTTAAGCAACTAATCATGTGATAACAAAACACAAACAAATAAATATGAAAAATAACATAATCTGCCGATATAAAATACTGCCTTACTGAGCAAACGAGGTAAAAAGCAAGCAACTGTGTGAAGTTCTTGATAGCTCAGATGACGATGCCTTATGTGGAAAATATATACCAACAAGTAACACAAAACTGTTTTAGACAAAATAATTCTGAATATGAGATGGTTTTAGGAACCCTTATTATTTTGTCTTTTGAAGTTTCATAATTAATATGACATTACAAATAATGATGCGTATGTCTAAAAGAACTTTAAACACAAAATATAAATGTTTTGTGATTGAAAAAACCAAAATAGTAGTGTTATTGTTCCATAAAATAAGGAGTGGCATTTTCTTTTCGAAGTGTGCCTTCAAGTTGGTGCATTATATGGTTTGAAGTTGGTATCAGACCTAAAGAAGAAAATGGAATCATTTGAGAGAGTAAAAAGGTATTTTTAAACATTTTTAACTCCTTACAGTATATAAGCCACCACACTAGCTTCTGTGGAAAGGGGGGCAAATCGTGGCTCAAATGAGAACCTCTGTTGGAGCAGAAGTCAATGAGAGCCAACAGCCAACTGCCCGTGTATGGTAACGAGAATCTACCGAGACTGGAATGCTACCTTCTGGACTAGACTGAGGAAAACCTCAATGATAGTCATTTGAACTTAGGGCAATGATGGCCAGATAAAAATGCTGGAAAAGACCATGCAGGGAGAGACTCCCACACAGTCTGTTCATTAAACATTAAACAGCTTCGTGAAGCTACATCTTGTGCTGTGAGGACCAGTGGTGGTTTACGAGGCACGGTTGGAGCAGGTTAGCCACCTCAGAGAAGGTCTCAGAGGGTAACCAGCCTTGGTACTTGGGCTTCATTGTTGGAGGAATTGGAAACCATTGCTTGGGTTTTGTACCCAAGTAGATCTGATCACGATTTGGTGATGGGTAAGGATGATAACCTTGCAGTGTGTAAGGTCATGTTGGGACTGGGGAAGTGGCAAGTTGTATGAGGAAAGGCCTGAGTGGATGGAGTAGAGCAGGCATGAAAACACACAGACCTCAGACCTGAGGCATGCGCATTGATTAAATGGATCTGTGGTATCTGCACACAGCAATTCTCGGGTCACATCTCTCTTTGCCCAAATATCCAATCTGTCTTTACTGGGAGGTTTCTTTCTTTTCTTTTTTTTTTTTTTTTGGTTTTTCGAGACAGGGTTTCTCTGTGGTTTTGGAGCCTGTCCTGGAACTAGCTCTGTAGACCAGGCTGGTCTCGAACTCACAGAGATCCGCCTGCCTCTGTCTCCCGAGTGCTGGGATTAAAGGCGTGAGCCACCACTGAGGCAACTGGGAGGTTTCTACATCAGCCTCCTGTCAGTTGGCTCTTGCTATCCTCCCCCTCTCCCCCCCTGCTGGTATGAGCTGATGTTATCAGTTCTACAGAGAGCTGCTAGGAACTGGCCTTTGTAGACAACTGTCAGTTTCCTTTGAGCAGCTGTCCCCTCAGAACCCTGCAGCTCACTTAAAAGCAAGCACAATCAAAAAACAGTACCACCCTGCCTGGCACACCCAAGGTGAGACTCAGTGTTATCTCTCACACTGGAAACTCTTTGGATGATTTACCTGTGGTTGAAATGGTAGGAGCAGAAAGGAGGCAGCGAAGTCACCCTACCCCTTCTCATTCACACACACACACACACACACACACACACACACACACACACACACACACACTGCATTCCTCCTTTGTGAGCTGCATCTTCCAGACAGCAAACTGCACATTCTCCCTGACTGTCACTGAAAGCATCCAGGCGCTCTGCTCTATGTCTGATACCATGGTGCTTTGACACATTCTCGTGGTGGACTCCATTTAAGCTCAAATGATGGACTCGTGAACCTGTGTTCGTGTGGATGCGCATTCCTGGATTGCTTAGCCATTGTGGGCAGCCCATCCCAGCTCACACAGTAAGGGATACAGCATTTTGAGCTTTCCCACCTGCATGATCTTAGCGGGGATGGGCTCCCCAGTCTTGATACCAGATTTCAGCTTTTCTGAGTTGTGCATCCCCAGGTGTGTTTCCC
Organism: Microtus pennsylvanicus; assembly: GCF_037038515.1. Classification (NCBI taxonomy): domain Eukaryota; kingdom Metazoa; phylum Chordata; class Mammalia; order Rodentia; family Cricetidae; genus Microtus; species Microtus pennsylvanicus. The sequence goes on from NC_134586.1 coordinate 95,017,904, forward strand.
TAGCAACCCAGAAAGTGAGAGGTTTACCCTCCTTTTGGACAATGTTCAAAGACAATGTGCATAGAGAGACGCTTCACATGGGGACTTATTTCCATGTGTGCGAGGACCCTTCACACACATGATGCCCCCTGCGGATCAAGTGAAATGGTGCATGAGTTAAGATTCAGCACAGGTATAGAGGATATGTACAAGAACACATATGGTTATGTGATCTTACATGTAATTAAACATAACACAGGATATATAGGATTATGATATACAGGATGAAATATAAAGCCATAAAGTATAGTGAATACATTATTATATACAAATATATACATATATGAAGAGAGAGGATAAAGATGTGGCTCATGAATTTAGGGAATGGGAAACTTTGTCTATAAGCTCAAGTCCCATTGCTGATGGTAAAGTTCCATTGTGCATTGAATCCTGAATAGAAGGCATTCAGTGGCGTAAAAAACAAATCCAAGAGAAGACAAAAGAGGAGGAGGGAGACCTCGGCCTCACTCCTGCATGCAGAAAGGAAAGGGTTCTAAGACGCATTACAGCCACCTTGTTCTGTCCCTGCCCACAGCAGCTAGTGGACAGCGCCTGCCCTCACAAAGTAGGGCAATGTGTTTTAACAAGTTCTTGGATTCAAACAGGGTTTTCATCTAGAAACATGCTTCATAGATGACTCCCAAACAAAAATTTATCCAGAAACCCCAAGGAAGAGTCAACCAACACCCAAAATCAAGCATCCTGAACTTCAGCTACTGTATTTGCCTTGCCCTGGAGGGGTTTATGTTGTGAGACTGTGATTGATGCTGGAGATTGAATAGGAGCCTGACCATCATCAAAGCTTACAGTCTGCCTTGGTTAAGCTCACCATGACCAAAGAAACTTGGAAAGAAAAGGGTTTATTTGGCTTATACTTCACATCACTGTTCATGACTGAAAAAAAGTCAGAACAGGAACTCAAACAGAGCAGGAACCTGGAGGCAGGAGCTGATGCAGAAGACTTGGCAGGATACTGTTTACTGACTTGCTCCCATGGCTTACTCAGCCTGCTTTCTGATAGATTCCAGGACAACCAGCTCAGGGATGGCCCCACCCACAATGGGCTAGGCCCTCCATGATCAATCACTAAGAAACTGCCCCCACAGGCTTGCCTATAGCCTCATCTTTATGAAAACATTTTCTTAATTGAGGTCCCAACCTTAGATGACTTTAGCTTGTGTCAAGGTTATATAAAACTATCCAGCACACAACTTAAAAGGGACAAAGGTGATTAAACACCAAATAGCATGAGTCTTAAGCTAGGGGGTGTACTTTAGGGCTTTACAATTAAATCAAATGTATATTCTGACTGTGGGAGTCAGCACTTAAGCTAAGATGTTAGGGACCAGTAAGCGTTAAACAAGCCTAAGGAGGTGGTCGAATGTATTTCAAAAACAGGGAACAGTATATGGAAAGGAATGAGCTGTTGAAATGATGATGGAGCTGGAAGAATGGATAAGCTGTGCAGAAAGCAGGAAGAATAATGAGAGCAGAGGGTAGGGAGCATCAGCGTGGGCTAGACCAGGAGAGTCCTTATCAACACTGAGAATCCTATGAGGACTTTAATAAGTTCTTAGCATTACACTTTAGGAGATTAGCATGGCTATTGCATCAATAGTAAGGGCGTGGGCACGACTGAATGGTGGCTGCCAGTACTTAGGTCAGACAACAGTAGTTGGTAGATTTCGGAACATGGGAGTGTGGCAATCTGAAGAACAATCAGTAAGTAGAGATACTGGGGTTCTGTGGTACATGCTGAACAGAGAATGAGGACGTGAGAAAGTTCAAGGACACCATGAACTGACTGACTGCTGGGAGGTGCCAACACAAGCCAAAGAGATGCAGGGTCCAGATCCATTGTAGACTATTTGTACACGGTGTGAAGATGTGTTGCTGTGATTGGTGTGATAACAGCCAATAGTTAGGCAGGAGAGCTAGACAGGACTTCTGGGCAGAGAGGAGAATAGAGGTGCATGGGAGATGCCAACAAAACAAACTGGACACACGGGACAGAAAAAAGGTAACCAAGTCATGTGATAGGATGTAGATTAATAGAAATGGGTTAATTTAGCTATAAGAGCTAGTTAGGAAAAAGCCTAAGCTAAGGCCAAGCTTTTATAATAAATAAGAGGTCTCTGTGTCATTATTTGTGAGCTGGTAGCCCAAAGGACAGTCTGACTACACAGGTCTTCCAATATCATAGCACCATGTGGTGAATGTCCGGTGCCCCTAGAATTAATCACCTGCCCTTACTATGCCAAGGAAAATGTCCATTGTGAGAAAGAGCTGGGGGATGTGACCATGTGAGGCTCAGTCTCTCTAGGAATATGATTATTTCCGGGGAACCATCCATGCAGCTGTAACAGTCCCTGAGATCTGGTTCATGTGTACCGCAGCATCTTTGGCCTGAATAGATGATAGAGTTTAACTTTTATCTCAACTGTCATACTTCCCTGTCCATGCCTGCCCTCTTCTGATCTTGGAAGCTAGGCAGGGTCATGCCTAGGGTATACTTGGATGAGAGTTCAAATTATAAATTAGGCATGGTTGGAGATGAAGAATAGCTAATGATAAATAGAAAAACTGTAGTTAAGTCTTTCAATAAAATTTACTTAGGATTCAAGTGTTGTGAGGAGGCTGCTTGTTGGTTCCCAGCTGCTCAGTCCCAAAATAATCACACAGAAACTATATTATTTAAATCACTTGGCCTATTAGCTCTAGCTAATTGGCTAACTCTTACATCTTAATTTAACCCATCTTCATTAATCTGTGCATCACCACAAGGTTGTGGCCTACCAGCAAACTTTCAGCACATAGGTCTCCAGTGGCAACTCTATGGCTTCCCCCAACTTCGCCCTTCTTTCTCCCAGCATTCACTTTAGTTTTTTTCCACTTAACTAAGTTTTGCCCTGCAAAACTTAGACCAAAACAGTTTCTTTATCCACTAATAGTAATCACAGCATACAGAGGGGAATCCCACGTCACTCAAGTTATTTCTGAAGTTGCCAGATGTTGTTCCACCTCTCATGATGAAGCCACGGAAAAGAAATAACAGGTTAGAGGAACTGCTGTACTCTAAAGCTGTGGACAGCTATCACAGTGCATCCCAATCATCTGGTTTCTAAGAAGAAAGATCCAGGATAGGTTTAGATGAAAGGAAGGATGAGTAAGCAGTCCTGCCAGCCTACAGCGCTATGAACTCAAACAGTATTTCAGGAAACTAAAAATGAAGAGTGGAAGGTTGTCAGAACAATGGACTGATTTTTGGTACTTGGGCTTAGAAGCATCTCATGTGAAGGGTGAAGATGTCAACTTGATCTAGCATTTTTTCTCTACTACCTGTCAGAGGGCACTAATATATATCCCAGGTTCCTCGTAGCATCCCAGTCTAGAACACCATGTTTAATCTGGAAAGTAGAGATTATCAGAGTCCAGAGCCTAGGGGAGGGATGTTTTAAAAAAAGTGGTTGAAAAATCAGCATGGAAGATGGAAAAACACATGGTGAATGTATGGCTGGGGAAGCAATTTGCTGTCTATATTATAGCTTGCCTCACTGTAAAAATGGGAGGTAGCACAGAAATTTATAAACACTTATAACCATAATAAGCCTCCATGAAGGGAGACAGGGACAAGGTGGTTGCATGAAAGAGACGTTTCTCATGCACTGATGTGTTTTGATCCGAGGACACAGAGGACACCAGCACAATGTGCCACTCTGACAAGCAGGAAAGTGGCTAAGCTGAGGGGTGTTGTAGGGCCAGGACCTGGCTCTTCCCTATATGCACAGTTCCCCCTGACCCCATATTGATGATTATGATTATAAGGCTGAGTCCACAGCCTTTGCCTTTACATGGCACAGGGCTCAGGGACCAGGCATGTGCAGTGGGTGTCCTTGCTTTCAGTGAGGTGTCTTGACATTTTATCTGATGAAGAGATGGGAAACCAAGCTGTTTCCTGTGAAGAACATAATTCTAATGGAGAGGGTTTATTTTGAGGGAAAGAAAAAAAAACATCTTGTTTATCTCGGTTCATTTTGCTATTAGATAATAACTTTAATATTAATAGACTGATATTCACTCACAGTTATAATGGCTATTATTCAGTAGGATAGCCACCAACCTCAAATTTATTAAAGTTGAAAATTTTTGAGTTAGATTAGACATTCAGTTCTTTGATCATTCAATCCATGTCTCACTATGTGTCTATGAAACCTGTGCTTGATCTAAATGAGTAGGTCCCTGATTCTCATGCCTTCTCATGGGCTCTTTTCCTTCTGTTTGCCTTGCTCAACTGTGATATGTTAGTTCTTGTTTATTTTATTTTATTACCATACCTTAGAAACCTCTTTTTTTTTTCTAATGAGAAACAGAAAGGGAATGGATCCAGATCAGGGGTTGGGGGCGCGAAGAAGTAGGAGGAGTCGAGTTTCTGGAAACTATAATCAGGATATAGTTTGAGGGGGTACGAAAAAAAAGAAAGTTTAAATTAAAAAATAGAAAACAATGATACATCGAAGCAAAAAAAGTCAAGAAAGACAGATCATTCTATCATCATAGAGTTCTTTCATAGAATACCACTCTGTTTCAACAGGAAGTGATTAAAAAGTGTTGGGAAGAAGACATTTATAAGGCACTGGCATAATTTCTGTAAGAGACATTTTCTCTTTGAAGTCAATTCGTTCTCACTCGCCTGCAAGCTGTAACCACAAGAACTCCCAGTTTGCCTTTGGAAGGCCTCCTTGCACCTTTTAGTAGCCAAGAAACGTGGAGATGTGTAATTCTTAAATGTTTTATTACTTTGATTTACTGTGGGGGTGGGGAGCAGAGAGGGAGGGAGAGAAAAAAGGGGAGGGAAGCAGGAAGAGAGAAGGAGGGAGAGACAGATGCGACACCTTACAGGAATTAGTTCTTTCCTTCCACTTTTCCATGAGGGGTCTGGGTTTTGAACTCAGGTCAACGGTTTGTGCAGCAAGTGCTTTTCCTCACCGAGCAGCCTTGCCAACCCTTAACCCTTTTGTTTTCTGAGCCATAAGGAATTAGGACGTGCCCATGAGAGTTACTCATTCCTCCAGCTTCCCTACTTTACCAGGTAGCCTATGAAGATGAGGCAGAAGCACTATCCCCCACTTCTGTGTCCCTAGCTCATAGCAAGAAATCAGGACATAGTAGATGCTTAGCAAATAAGCATAGAATCTGCAAATCCTTCTAAATAACACTTAAGGAAATGAATTGCTTCATTAAGTTAATGAGATCATATTTTCTGGCAAGACCATACTGAGGGCTAAACATGAGTAAGAGCTGGACCTTACAGTATATCTGGAACGGGACCAGAGGATGCTAGTAGATCATGATATGGGTTATGATCAAGGTTACAAAGAGCGATCAGAGAAGAGACATCAGAGAACATACTCAGCCAAGCCAGAAACGGGGGCTTTAAAGAGAGCACTGCCGGCAGAAGGGTAATTTCTAAACATTGGCTTGGCTGTACCAACAGCTTACCATAGTTTTTTTAATAAAGTGGGTGTAAGGGGAACAAGGCAGGCAGTAGTGGCAGGGTCTTCAACACTGCATTGATGTCAGTGCTGCAAGTCCCCCCTTCCTGGAGACTCCCAAGCCTCAGACACGCAGGATTTGTCAAGTATAAAAATCTCCTTTCCATTTTCCAGATGGAGAAAAATATCAAAATTAGGAAGATAGCAGCCACTGAACACACCAAGGAAATAGCGGTATGCGGGAGGGGATAGGTCACAGCAGGCTCAATGACCACAGAAAGCTAAAGGAGTTCAAAGGCTTCGTGAAACTGTGGAACAAGAACTAATGTTCTAACTTTGCAGAGAAGGGAGAGCCACTGGATAGCAGCTCGTGACCGACAGCCCCATTGCCCATCCTTGGATGGAGAAGGTTCTCGGTGGCACAAAGAGAGCAAACCTAAGCCCTTGAATATGGATCAAACCTACAGCTAACCTCAGATGGTGGAGTTAGTAGTCTAAGATTTCAAAATGCCTATGACTAATATTTTTAAGAAGACAAAAGCACAGGAAAATTATTTGAATGAGGACTTTCATCAGAGAGGTAAAATCTACAGCACACTGATAAAATGGCCATTTGAGAATGATAAAAAGGGAAATATAGCAAACTTAAGACTCTAATGTATTTATGTATCAAGTAGCAGATAAGACACAAAGGAAACAACATAGAATACGGTCTGTCAGAAAACATGGAAACTAGAGGAGAGCAGAGAGAGAAAATGGATTATATGGCCAAGCAAAACAAGTCTCTTAAGAACTGGGTGTGGCCAGGCAGTGGTGGCACAGGCCTTTAATCCCAGAACTCAGGAGGCAGAGGCAGATGGAGCTCTGTGAGTTCAAGACCAGCCTGGTCTACAAGAGCTAGTTCCTTGGACAGGCTGAAAAGTTTAATAAAAAACAAACAAACAAAAAAAACAACTGGGTGGAATGGTGCCTACACATTTCCTCCCTTCTCTTTCTGCCTCCTCGCATGCCCCCTGAGTCTCAGTACTGGGGCAAAGAGGTCTCTGTGAGTTTGAGGTCAGCTTCAGCTACTTCTACGTATAGAACTCTAAGTCAGTCAGCCCTATGTAGTGAGATCTTGTCTCAAAAGACAAATAAGCACAATAACCAAAACCTACAACAAACAGACAAAAAAAAAGAACAGTCCACAGTGCATTAAAAACATAAGTGTGTCTATGTGGACAGAAAACCTTAGAAAGACAGAGAAACATACTACAACAAACAATACGTGGAGACACAATAGTCAAGGGTTTTCCCAAGCCGATGAAAGACGTCCATCCGCATATTCAGTAAATTTCCCCTACATAAATACAAAGGAAATCGATACAAAGCTGTGTGGAGTTCCATATGCAATAAATGTATGGAAATGAACTAAGAATAATCCTGTAAACAAAGGCTGAGAAAATGATGACCAGCTGGGAGCAAGAAAACAGCTCTTGCCGGAGAAGTGAAAACAGACGAGAGGACGGAGAATACAGGCAGGCAGTGTGTGAGGCTATGTGCATCCACACAGAGAGGACGGAGAACACAGGCAGGCAGTGTGTGAGGCTATGTGCGTCCACACAGAGAGGACGGAGAACACAGGCAGGCAGTGTGTGAGGCTATGTGCGTCCACACCGACAGAGAAAAGACAGTAAGAACCCTGCGAGTTTGGAGGGAAGAGTCTAGCAGTCTGACTCAGATTCAATTCAAAAATGGGATGAGGACATAAAAGTGCTCCATGGATGGAGTAAGAGTGTGGAAGACGCCGGGTAAACGGTCACTGCAGTGCAATCATGTGCAGGACTTGGTCCAGGCAGCCCTCTGAAAGAGGAGCTGAAGAATGTGTCACTAACAGGTTAAGAGAATGAAAGAGGGGAACAGTTCCCCAACATTGACAGCTAGTTAGAGACTCTTTGAAAGAATGAGCTAGGGGATTCCGCCTTCTACATAGACAGCTAGGACTCATGCAGAAAGGTGTCTACATGGGGTCACCACAACAAGCACAGAAGTTCAGCTGGCCCCCTGATGCTCCAGGGACCCCAGGACTTCTTGGTCCAGCGGTCTGGAAGGGTAGAACTATCACTCTGAGAGCAAAGAGTTTTATTTCAGACTAAGTAAAAAGATCAAATACAATCTTTGTTCTCTTTGGACAAATAGAAAAAAAAGTACAAAATTAGTGCGATGCTCATAAGATTAAAACCATTACTGAGGCTGGAGGTCTGAGCTTCCACAGTAAGAATGGCTATGAACAGTTTTTCTCCCTTTTCCCCAAAAGTCACATTCGGGGACTCACTGCCTCACATCTGGAAACCTCTCACCTGGCTCATAAATTGTGGGATGACTCAGTGGGTTTGAGAACATGACATCCTCCAAGGTCAGACTCACTGTTTCCTTTCCAGTCCATTCAGCCTTTAATTGCAAAACTAATGAACTGGCAAACCACAAGGACATGGTCAGTGCATGCTGAAGACAGTGAAATCTCCGTGTTATTGCTTTCAAGAGGCCATTATGGGTCCGGGGGCACAGATTATTTAGGAGGGGCAGAATGTCAAATGGTCACTTTTGTGACTTCTAAGGAATGTTCCTCCCGTGAAAGCTTTCCAGCCTCCCAATGGATGGTTCTTCTCAGGGTCAGACATTCTGGAAAGTAATACAATATGAGCAACCAAAGACATAAAAGATATCAGACAGATCTCTGCCAAAAAGGAGACCACCTTCACCCCACTCCACACAATAACACTATGCATCCTTTCGCCTACCGCTTAAATCAACTTATCGAGTGGTCTTCTGTGAATGGAGCTAGCAAACTTGCTTTCTCTGAGGACAAGGAAATTAGGATCTCTTCGAAAGGGAACTCTGTCAGGACATTTAATGAATGAATTCAACCACATCAGCACCATCCCCTAGGACTTCTAGTCAGGCAGAGGCTGAACAAGGTACTTCACCCTCTCAATAACTGGTACCGCAGTTGCCTATGTCTGTGTATCTGCTTATTGTCTTGGTTTCTTTTTTCTTGTTGCTCTGGTAAAATTCTCTGGCAAAAAGTAACTTAAGATAGGAAGGGTTTGTTTTAGTTCACAGTTCAAGGTCCAGTGCATCATGGTGGGGAGTCAAGCATCGGGATCCTGAAGCATCTTGCCTTACGATGTCTATCGTCAGAAGATAATAGTGAAGAGATGCCTGCCAGGGCTCTGGCCAGGATCTCCCACTCAGCATGATGCATCTTCTTACACCTACTCCACTGGCAAGATGATCTCCCTCAGGGAGGTCAAGGGTCCATCTCCCTGGCGATTCCAGATTGTGTCTGACATACAATTGGCATAAAAACCGCACCTCACACATGAGTTAGTGAATTCTTTGAAAGCAGGGACTTGGTTCAAAACCCTGTCATGTAGACTCGGAACCTGGCACTGTAGAAGCACTTGTCAGGGGATTAAAAGGGAAGAAAAGAGGGGTAAGGAGCACTTTGAACAATGTGTCCTCTGTTAACTTCCCAAAATAGGATTTTGACTTATTTTCTAAGTTGAGAGGGAAGAAAAGAAAGAACAGATGGTTATGGTGACCAGGGATCAGGCTTGAAAAGCCAAGGTTCAAATTATTACTCAGTCTTTCCCCCTAAGTTATAAGGGAAGAGTACAGAACCCCCATGTAGCATTGAAATGTTACCAATGGGTTCAAAGTCTATTTTCTCTCTTCCCAATCCCTGCCCTCCTACTCCTAATACAACAGCCAAGCTCAGCTTCTCATTATTCTCTATCTTGTCCTTGTGCAGCACAGAGCGCTGCTTTTGTATATAACGTGTTTTCATTGGAAATCATTATTTATCTTTTAAAATTCATCTTAAAAATTGCTTCTGCTTTGAAACCATCCCCAGGCACAATTGCTTTTCCTCTCTCTCTGTTCTTATTACTCTGTGTGCCTGCATTTATTACAATACTTGTCAGCCTTGGTTTTAATCACTTGTCTTTAGTTTCTTCACCAGGCAATGCATGGTGAAGAACGATTCTCTAATATGAACCCTGTGTTTCCTTTATTTCTAAATCTCTGGTGTCTGGAGTTTCTGTTGTCCCTTCCATGAACTAAACAGTAAAACACAGACTAAATAAGTCTGGACAAAGATGATATAGGATAGCCAAAAACCTTCCTAATACAGTTCCTCATGTTGTAATGACCCCAACCATAAAAGTATTTTCATCGCTACTTCATAACTGTAATTTTGCTACTGTTATGAATCATAATATAAATATCTATGCTTTCCAATGGGCTTAGGCGACCCCTGTGGAAGGGTGATTGGACTCCCCACCCAAAGGGGTCGTGACCCACAGGTTGAGAATGCTGACCTAGAGGGATGGAGATAAGATATGAATAGGAACACTGGGTGACCCTACTTAGGTTTCTGTTGCATCAATAGAATACTGACAAAAACACAACTCAGGGAGAAAGAAGCTTATTTCAGCTCACACTTTATAATACATCACTAAGGGAAGCAGGATACTAATTCAAGACAGGAACCTAGAAGTAGGAACCAGAGCAGAGACCATAGAGAAACACTACTTATTGTCTGTCCCTTTCATCTGGCTGAAGAGGCATTTCTTTGATAAATAAATCATCCCATCTGATTAGGGTGACACCGCCCACATTGGGATGGGTTCTTCTATAGACATTAGTCATTAAGAAAATGACCCACGAACACGTGCACAGGCAAATCTGATGGAGACAATTTCTCAACTGAAACTCTCTTCCCAGGTAATGCAGGGCTGTATCATGTTGAACAAAAATTTTTCTGCATACTGGATAACCAGAATGGCACAATCCTCTTTTGTATTAAGAAATGTTTATCAATGTTCCCCTTCCAAATCACCTCTGTTGGTAGTCATCATCATGAGTCTGAAAAAAAAAAAAAAAAAAACCTCAGCCGGGTGGTGGTGGTGGTGCACGCCTTTAATACCAGCACTCCGGAGACAGAGGCAGGCAGATCTCTGTGAGTTCGAGGCAGCCTGGTCTACAAGAGTTCCAGGACAGGAACCAAAAAACTACAGAGAAACCCTGTCTCGAAAAAATAAAACAAAACAAAACAAAACAAAAAACTCAGGACCCTGATATGTTACTTCAAAGAGACTCTCAAGGTTGACCTACCTTTGAACTACAGTCCAGTGAAAGAGACTGTGTTTTGTCATGTGAATAAATGTGTGATTGTTATGTTGGGAAATGGGTATTTACACACTATTCATGAGAATACATGCTAATTGTGCAGGGAAGAGTATGGTGGTTCCTCAAAAATCTAAAATGAAAAAAAAATCCAATCACTACCTTGGATATAGAGCTAAAGAAGCAATATTAGAGAGGCAAAAGATTCCATATTGTAGTGCTATTTATGATAGCTAAGTTCTGCAATCAATATAAATGTGCCTCAATGGCTGAACAGCTAAGGAAACTATGTATGCAAATGAATTGCTATCAACTTAAATGGAACTAGAAGACACTTTAATTCGGGTTACCAGACAGTGAGGAAAGAGGGAACATGGACAGATATTGGTTAAGGGTACTGTTATAGTTTCATTTCTGTGGCTATGGATAAAACACCCTGAACTAAAAAAATACAAAGGAGGAAAGAATTTGGTTGGCTTAGAGTTCCAGGGCGGCCACATTCAAGAGTAGAGTGAATGAATGCACCCACACTGCCTGCTTGCTTAATGGAACCAGTTTTCGTTACTCATACAGCTTGGGGCCCAGCCTAGGGATGGTGCTGCCCACAGTGGAATGGGCCAAGTCACAATCAAGACAATTCCCCAAAGATATTATCACTGGCCAACCTGATCTAATAATTCTTTAATTGAAACCCTTCCCATGTTTTAAATTGTGTCAAGTTGACCATTAAAACTAACCAGCACAGGTACAATGTTACAATGAAACAGGAAATAACTTCTTGTATTCTATGGAGCAAGTCAAATATAATTAATAAAAATGCTTTGTATTCAGTAAGAAAGGATTTCGAATATATTCATTTCAAGTCAATAAAAAAAAGCTTAAGGTGACATATATGGTAATTAGCCTCATCCCTAAATGTATGCATTAATCAAAATATTACATTATGCCTCATAAATATGCACAAAATATTAAAGTCAAACAAAAAATAACTGTGCATTCATTGAGAAATCACAATGATTGGCATATCAGTTATCAAGTGGTTTTTAAAACCACCACATCAGTTGGCTCTCCCTTCCTGGACACACATGGGTCACCTGCCCAAGTCTCACATTGGTGTCACTCCAGGCCTGAGCTCTAGCTGATGGACCCTGAGTAGAAGGGCTACACTCTGCTTCCCAGCCTGGACCAGTCAGAACCGACACACAATTTCACATAGGGCTTCTTCATTCCCCTGTGACTAACACACCCTGACCAAAACAATATGGAGGCAGAAAGGGCTTATTTGATTTACAGTTCCAGGTGATTGCCATTCATTTCTGGGACGTCAAGGCAAGAACTCAAGCAGTTAGCTACACCGCAGTCACAGTCAAGATCAGAGGGGAAAGGAGAATGCATCCATGCAACCGGATTGCTTAATGGAGCCAGGTTTCTTCACTAAGACAAAGGCAGATATAGTTAAGCACCCTGGCAGACAATTGAATAGGAAGTTAAATGGATGAGAAGTATACTCAATCTTGGAAACACAGCCTGCAGATTTCTCCAAACCCCATCAGTGTGATATAAGCTGTGAAAACCCTGTATCTCAGTGACACACTGTAATTCTTCCCTGAAATCTCAGCCCTTGGAAGACCAAAGAGGAAAGATTATGAATTCAAGGCCAGTTTGGGTTATACAGTGAGATTTTGTTTCAAAAGTAAGTAAATAATCTCACATCTCAGTAGCTTCATATACCCCCCCCCTTTTTCCCATTGTGGCAATTTGCTCATGCTACAGATGCACTATATGATTCACTCCCAACCCCTCTTCTGATGCATGGAGATTAATTCTTGCCATGCCTTCTCTGTTGGCTACTTTTAATTGCCAACTCAATACAATTTAGAAATACCAGGGAAAAGGGTTTTAATGGAGAACTATCTAGATCGTATTGGCCTCTGCCACGTTTACAGGACATTGTCTCGATTGTTAACGGCTATAGGAAGACCCACTCTGAGCACTGGTGGCACCGTTTCAAGGCTTGGGCTCTACACTGGGAGAGTGAAGACAGACAGGAGCTGAGCGTAAGAAAGGAAGCGAGCATGGGTACATTCTCCATAGCAATGGATCTTTGGGACTGAATATGCTGTGGTTTGATAGTGTGAATTTTTTCCAGTCCTTTAGTTGTGGCCTTGGGGTCTGGCATGTCTGCCCTCTTCCCTACTACATGGGCCCGTGCTGCTCAGAGCATGCTTCTAGAACACCTAACAGATATCTCTGGGCTTCAACACCATTAACTGTATGGTGAGTGAGATGCTGAATCAGGGGACTCCCATGCCATTCCCACCTTGTCGAGTGTCCCTAATATATTCAATTCTGTATGACTGCGTGTGTCCCAGTGCCCTCAGGTTTCCCAGGGGATGTCATAAGAGAAATTCTGTCCTAGAGAAGGCTTGATGTGTTGTTACCCTTCCAAGTTTTCAAGCCAAAGATTTTTCAGAGGACTCTGTGGTGAGAAAGACAATGAGTCACACTGGGCTTTCTTGTTCTATTTCGGGAGCCCTGTGGGAGGCAGTGCGGTATTGTGAAGAGGAACAAGTGGCTGGAGTCACCCTGGCCTGGGTTCGGAACTTGGCTCAAGCTCCCCAGCTGTATGAGACTGAAATATTGCTCTAACTCTGAGCCTCCCCCTGTGAAATAGGCTTTGAGTTATTAGTTATTATCTTTTTAGACTCACTGGACAATACGTGATGCATGGACAGTGTAGAACAGACATTCTGGAACATACTGTCAGGAACTGACACAGTCCTGAAGCATCACAGAGTCTGAAAGGATGTAGTCATATATTCATCGTAATGTTCAAAGCTACCCAATGTATGATTCAAGAAGAAACTGTTGTAATAAGAGCGGCGGGGCTGCAGCCCCAGCACCCCGGCTGCCTGGCTAGCTTATGCCCGAAATAACAACACACAAACTATATTCATTTAAACACTGCTTGGCCCATTAGCTTTAGCCCTTACTGGCTAATTCTGATATCCTGATCAACACATTCGAATAATCTGTGTAGCTCCAGTCTTACCAGGAAAGATTCAGCATGTCTGACCTGGCAGCTTGCTTCATGGCGTCTGGCCCAGAGAGGGGAAGCATAGCATCTCTGAGCTCACTTCCTCTTCCTCCCAGCATTCTGTTCTGTTTACTCCTCCCACCTATGTTTTAACCTATGAGGGCCAAGCAGTTTCTTTATTGCTTAACCAATGAAATCAACAGATTGATATATGACACTCCTACATCAAGAAACTTTTAATTATACCAGCCTATCCTTAGGCCCCTCACATCTAGAAAAGAATTAATAAGTGCTTCATTGTTTGGGAAGTGTTAAGTCAATTCTAGGCAAACTTGTTGAATTCGAATCGGGTTCAAATGCATCGATTCTTAGAGTTTGGATAGGTGCTGTGCTTACTCTACCATATGCCACATGAATGAGATCTGTCTATCAAAATGCTTATGAGTATTTATTGAATTTTACTGTGGTCCAGGCTCTCAAATAAAGATTCTATATATTCTCCAAAACAACACCCCAAGAAGGTCCCGTTGTTTCAACTTTGAAGATGAGGAATGTGTTGTTTAGATAGTTAAAGTAATTAAAGTAACCTTCTGGACTCTCCACAGTTAGATAGAAACAGGGTCTCCAGCCACCATGTCTGTGCTTTCCCCAGGGCATGAACCTTGGCTCTTGTTCTTCTTTACTGCACAGATGGCTGTGCAGGACTCCTAGCCTTGAGGAGAACATCGGGAGTGGAGGGAACTATCTTGAGGCAGATTCTTTCAGTTGTGGCAGAGATGCAGCGCCTATCCAGACTGACCTTGCCCGAAACTCAAAGAGCTGGAGATAGAAAGATTTAGGGATAAAATTCCATCCAACTTAAGGAAATACCTAGCAGGCAGGAGTGGAGGAAAACACATTACTGCCACCAGGGATGATAGCTGTGGATTTTCCAGAGAAGTACAAGTTTGAAAAGGAGAATCCCAAGCCCTAGAAGAATACAATGTAAAGCAAACCATGATGCCATGCAACAGCCTCTGTATTTGAAACTACCATCTAGACAGCATAGTTAAAATTAAACCCACATCATCCGTTTCTTTTCCCTTGACTCTTGGTAGTTCTTTGGATCACACTCCTGGTCCCACTGACTTCGACTGGTGGCTTGGGACTCATTATTGGTGAACCTCGAACCGTATGTCTCACACCAAAGCAGCCACTGGTGTGGGGGAGGGCAATGGGTGCCACCAACATGTCAAGGCCCAAGGTTGAATCAGCAAAGAGTTCTGATCCATTTTCTAAGATGTAGACATAAAGCCCAGACAGGCAGCATGACTCTTATCCCTCAAACTAGAAAGCCAGGGTCTAACATCTGTTCTGGTGGTTTCATTCTAAAGTGTCCCACCTGCCACCAGCGCTTTGATTTTCTTTGCAGTTCCTGGGCTTCTAATTTGTTTGGTTCTTCTTTGCATTCCTTCATCCATGAACTTCTATAAACCACCTTCCTTCCTTCCTTCCTTCCTTCCTTCCTTCCTTTCTTTCTTTCTTTCTTTCTTTCTTTCTTTCTTTCTTTCTTTCTTTCTTGTTTTTTCGTTTGTTTGTTTTTCAAGATGGTTTCTCTGTAGCTTTGGGAGCTAGCTCTTATAAACCAGGCTGACCTCAAACTCAGAGATTCACCTGCCTCTGCCTCCCGAGTGCTGGGATTAAAGGCGTGGGCCACCATGGTCTGGTGAAACTCACATTTCTTGAGAGTTTGCACTCACAGGTGGTATCTACTGTGTCACCCAGAAGAGAGGGCCTTCACCTAGAGTTCCCTATCCTACGTATTTGGTATTCAGTTCTTTGGGGAAGAGACCCAGGATTGTTATAATGGACATTCAAATTTTTAATATGCATTCTTTTAAGAATTGGAGGTCACCAATCATCAGACTTGGGCAAGGTTTTCAGAGGACCTTCATTTAACACATGGACTAACAGAGAGCTCCACAGACTGCATGAACAAACCACAAGATTCTCAGCTGGGCAGGACCTTTCTAGACCTCCCTGAAAGCCAGCAAGGCAAACTGTCCCTCTCAGAGATAGTGTCACTTCTTCCTTCTTTCATAGTTTTAATGCCCCAAGATCCTGAGCTGTCAGATGTCATCCCTCCCCATCCTCAGAAAGAGCAGTAGGAAGTGGGGACAAAGACAAGTGGGCTTAGACCTCTACCCCCCACCCCTCTGTCCCTGCCACTCAGTTCCTGGGTAGGCTTGAAGTGGTTATTGTGAGAGAAGTGCTGGGGTGGGGGTGGGAAGCTATTCACATAACAACAGCTTTGCTGAGACGTGACTCACATAATCATGCAAGTACTAGTAAATTTTGAGGGTTCAAAATAGACTTGGTGCATGCTGGGCAAATGCTATACCGCAAAGATATGAGCCCAGCCTCTGATTTGTTTCTTCAGTGACTGAGATGTGTACTTCTGCCAAATCACATGACTCTAAGTCCTCTCTCCCTCTTCTTTCTTTCTTTCTTTCTTTCTTTCTTTCTTTCTTTCTTTCTTTCTTTCTTTCTTTCGTTCTCTAGCTTTTGGAATGAGTAGCTCTGACCTTCTCTTGCCTGTTCAAGCAGTGTGGGGCAGGAAGGGGAAGGGTGGAGGAGAGTTCCCACCCTTTCCTGCATAACAACATGGGCCTCAAAAGTACCCCAGCTACCCAAACAGCCAACAAAAGGAACAGTGTCTTCATGTGACTTGTGCTGCTCTCTGCCGGGTTCCTCACTTGAAATCATCTTTTAGATCTTTCAATTACACTGTGATTTTTTTTCTTCTCTCAACAAGGCAAAATTGCCTCATTATTTGCAAGAGTGTATCAATAATACAAAAATAGCATGCTGCAGAAAGCCGCATCAATTAATACCCACATCTTTTTCGGCTCCAGACAATGATTGCTAAAAAGAACCATTTCCACTAATTTAACATATTATCTGCCACGTGAAGTTCCTTTCCTGCATTTGGGGAGGAGAGAAGCACTCAGATTGGTTGGGGCAGTCTGGAAGCCTTTTATTTGGACCCTGTATTGTTGTTATTTTTTTTAAATAGCCCTGTTTATCATATTTCAAGGGGCTCCCGACCAAAACCATAGCAAGCTGCCAGCTGATGAATCACTGACAGCGCAGGCTGCAGACAGCTAGAGCTGCTGACACCTTCAGGAAAGGAGGGAGGGGGAGGTAGAGGAACCCTCTCTCCCTCGAGGCCCCTTTGACCCCCTAGCTTGAACTATTCAGGACCTGCTTTCTCATCCACACACTGCAAAGAAGCTTCTCCCCTAGATAGATGTCCCTAGAGCTGTGGACCAG
Organism: Microtus pennsylvanicus; assembly: GCF_037038515.1. Taxonomy (NCBI): domain Eukaryota; kingdom Metazoa; phylum Chordata; class Mammalia; order Rodentia; family Cricetidae; genus Microtus; species Microtus pennsylvanicus. The sequence goes on from NC_134586.1 coordinate 95,034,953, forward strand.
CGCGGACCAGCGCGGACCAGCGCAGACCAGCCTTGCTATGTTTCTCAATAGATGAAGGCAAGCCTCAACCTTGGTGTTCCCACAGGAGTGCACACAGGCCAGAGGATCCTATCCAGATACATCAATTCTCCCTCCTTCTTCCCCTTCCTTTAGAATCCAAACTCTCTCTCTCTCTCTCTCTCTCTCTCTCTCTCTCTCTCTCTCTCTCTGTGTGTGTGTGTGTGTGTGTGTGTGTGTGTGTGTGTGTGTGTGCGTGTGTGTGTAGAGAGAGAGAGAGAGAGAATAGCAAAGTCACTTGCATCCCTAGTTCATGTTTCTTCCTCCTGCCTGCTAGGCAGGCTCAGATTTCCCTTGAATGAAGACTCTCCTCTCCAACCAGAAAGGCCTAAGGCAAGCTCAGAGTGGGAATCAAGATGACTCATGACTCATTCTAAACAAGGGAGAAAGGAAGAGAGTTTTTTTTTTTCCTACAGTGAGGAAGGCACTTTAGTGTTAATTGTTAAAAGAACTCTTGATGCTACTTCAGGAAGTTAGCCTCAGAATGAGGATATGGAAGAGCAAGTCTTAGGACAACGGGACCACCTACCAACATGACCAGAAGAGAAAGTGAACCACAGAGCAGGATGGATCACCTAGAAAGCAAAGGAAAGTAGGGGCTGGGGAGGTGCTTGTCCTCTCGCATCAGGAACTGAAGTTGGACCCCAGGATCAGCATAGAACATCAGGCTCAGAGACACACATCTGTAACCTCAGGACTGGGAAGGCTGAGGAGGCAGGTCCCTGAAACCCACTGACCAGTAAGCCTAGTTGAATTGATGTACTTCAGGTGCAGTGAGAGACCCTGTTTCAAAAAGTAAGGCAAGCATTGCTTAGCAGTTAAGAGCACTCTGGAAGACAACCTGGGGTTCAGGTTCTCAGCCCCCACATGGTAGCTAACAGCTGCCTGTGACTCCAGTTCTGAGGAATATGGTGCCTTCTCTCATGTGCTGAGCATGTGTACATGCACAAAAGATAAACTTAAAAATAAAAGTCAGGCAGAGAGCATTTGAGAAAGACACCCAGTGTGGACCTCAAACCCAGGAACAAACCCAGGAAGGATGCTTTACTCGTGGGCGGTGTTTCTGTGGTAAACAGCTTGCTGAGTAAATGGAGACCCCTGTGGGTACTTAGGAAGGCCCAAGAGCTACCTCTTTAGCTGTGCAGAAGTTAGTTTTCTTTCCCAAAAGCCTTTGAATGAGTTCTGTTTTAGCATCTCCAGCCAGGGAGGCAGGCAGGGTTGTTGGGAGGATCCCTGAGGGCTGAGGAGAATAGCAGGCCTTGCTGGCCCACATAAAAGGATGGGCAGGTGAGCGAGCATGGTGTGCCTGCCCCCCTTCCCCCTCCTACAATGTGTGTTCCCAGGGAAGGCTGTCCTTGGCTAAGAGGTCAAGGAATGGAGAGTCTGGGGTCAGGAGGCTGAGCGAGATCAGGAAGCTGTGAAATCAGAGCAGTCCTGCGGATGACTCAGAGAGCTCAGTACTAGACCCTTTGGTCCCCACAATGAAACTGAAGTCTGGCTGGCTGGCTGGCTGGCTGGAGGTGGATCTTTACCAAGAAGCCCATGGCTACTTGTGCCCTCTCCAGATGCCTTTGGCTACGGAGGAGAAGGGGAAGCAGGGCAACCCACAGAGACCTGCTCCGAGGTAATGAGCGGAAATAGAAAATGTAATTAACATGTCTGCCCTGAGAAAGGAGCGCTAACTCTATTACCCTCGGCCTCCCTGCTTCCATTATGAATGATTGCGTTTCAATTATGATCCCCAAAGTATTTCCTTCAGGAAATATGTCAGGGTTCCGCAATAGGAAAGAAGGAAATGGAGCCATGAAAGTTTAATTTATTGTGGTGACTGCATTTTAAAAAGGAGAAAGAACAGGACTGCTGGGGACTGGAGACAAATACAGCACAGGCTCACCCCTGTGAACAGGGAGAGCTTGTGTAAAAGAAGCCCAACCTGGCTGGAATCTGGTCTGATGACGTAGGATGGCAATGGAGAGGGGACCTCCACACCCTCAAGACACCACGTGTACTCTGAATCTTACTAGCCTGCTTTGTGGGCCCCTTGAGACATTCAGGAAGGAGAGCACTTGGTTAGAGGGTGGCCATTGGTCTGGCCCCAGCACCCTACAGGAAACCGGGCTGGATGTGTAGGGTGTGTCCAGTGCCCTCTGAAATCTCAGAGTGTACTAACGGTAAAGAACTGGCAGCTAAAACGGCCGGGATAGAAACTGAACGAAAGGGCTCCCTCCTACAGTAATCAATAGGTGGGGAGTCAGCCGAGGAAATCAATAGGTTACCAGGCTTCTGACTCATGCTGGTCAATGGTCCTCTCAGGGGAGACATCACCTCCCATCACCTCCACAGACTGCAGAGGGGCTAGAGACTCCTCCAATGCTGCATCATTCATTTATTCATTCATTCATTGATGCTCCCACTCTAAGTGGAGCTGACAATTCCATCAAGAATAAGCCCCACCTGCACCCTGAGGACAAAACAGGCTGCAGCGGGAGATGTAATCAGGAAGTCAAGATAAATAAGGAGGCGCGGCTAAACCAGAGGCTTAGCTGCATTGGAGCTTCTGGGATCTTGCCTACAGTGGCTCAGGGAATTCTCCACAGGAGAAAAGCAGGTTTCTGATAGAGAGGGAGGCCTCCGCAGCGATTCTTAGGGAGGCTAGCAGGCTTTCTGGGGGATAAATGGGAACAGGGTCCTGCAGGGAAGCCCGAGACTTCATGCTTTCAGGCTGCCTGAATTGCAGTCCGGAGGGGCAGGAGAGAGATTTGAGTGCCAGTCAGGTTGAGGGCTGGAAGGGGTAAAGGGCAGGGAGCATGGATTTAACCTGGACTGTACTGGAATCCTCAGGGAAGACTTCCTTCAGCATGAGGGTGTTATTAGGAAACTACACGAGGAAGAGGACTTACTCTCGGAAGCCAGCTAGCCAGCTGACTGGAGTCCCACAGGAGGCCAGCATCATGCAAGAGGGATGTTCCAGGGCTGAACAAGGGAGTGGGAGAATGGCCCTAAAGGAGGGTGTCCCAGGGACTTTGCTGAAGGTCAGGGAAGGTCAATGGAATTTGTGCTGAGCTTTGGCCCACAAGCACAGTCTGCTACAATCTACACTTCGATGCAAACACCTAGAGCATGATGGGATTGGGGATCCTTTATTTACTTCTAAATCAGGAACTGACTCATTAGGACCTTACCCTATCTGTTGTATCATTGAACATTACCTTATTCAATCCCCAAGACAGTTCTCCAAAGCCACGAGCAGACAAGAAAGCTGCTGCATCTAGCCCTCTGGGTCAAGATCAAATGTAAAGACAAGAAAACCAAAGGAGGGGTTGGAGGGATGACTCAGTGGTTAAAAGCACTGGTTGTTTTTCCAGAGGACCCCAGCACCTACATACAAGCTCATACAAGTTCAATTCCCAGCACCTACATACAGGTTCACAACTGCCTGTAACACCTGTCCCTCTTCTGGCCTCTGAGGGAACTAGGCAGCAGGCATGTACAACCGTACACATAAGAATGAATAAATAAATATAATAAAATAATATAAACAAGAATGGAGTGAGCCACCATACCTCACAATTATTTAAAAATAGAAAGAAAGCCAAACAAAGTTCATGTTTGTTAAAAAAAAAATAAACTAGTTCCCATACCCACGTGGTAGGGATAGTAACCCCAGCACCTGGGAATTAGAGGCAGGAGAATCAGGAGCTCAAGATTATCCACACTACACAGAGTTTGAAGCCCGTTGTGGTGGTGCACACCTTTAATCCCAGCACTCAGAAGGTAGAGGCAGGCGGATCTCTGTGAGTTCAAAGCCAGCTTGACCTACAGAGTGAGTTCCAGGACAGCCAGGGGTACACAGAGAAACCCTGTCTCAAAAAATAAAACAAAAAAAGAATTTGAAGCCAGCCTGGGCTACACGAGATCCTTATCAAAACCACCACAACAAAAAGATGTTACATTCCATTAATTCTGGAGTTAGAAACAGAACTTCTGTCTTTTAAATTTTAAAGCCAGGGTGTGTTTCCTGTCTTCACTCCTGATGCCCTCCTCTTTCCTCCTCCTCGGCTCCCCTGTCCCTTCTTTCTCTTTACAGGTAGTTTCTTAGGAGCCAGAACAAACAGTAGATCTTAAAGATGAGGTGTGTTGACATAGTCAGGATCTCTGCCAAGTAGAAGAGAAACACAAGCCTGCTGTCAGGAAAGGAGGGCTGGGCCTGGTAACTTCTGATCTGTAGCACAGGAAATGTCTCCCCACCTTCTCCCCTCCTCCCCCTCCCTCCTGCCCCAGGTCTCCCAGGAGGCTTTGCAAAGAAGGTAGCACTTTCTGGGAGAGGAAAGAACAATTTCCCAGCCTCACAGGAGAAACACCCACCCGGAACCTGCAATAAGTCCGCTATTGCTCCTTCCTTGATTTGCTGCCTACAGATTTTCCTGGTGGCCATCAAAGCCTCTTTTCCTGATGACTCTCTGCTCACGTCATTCCGACCTTATCTGGCTCATTTCCAGCCCACACAGGACTCAGCACAAGGCCACTGGGGTGCAGGTGTCCTGTACAGAGGAGAGCCACCTAAAATTTAGGAATCAGCCTGCACTCTCCTTCAGAGATAGGGGGTTCAGCCTTGAACAGGAACAATGGAATAGTCTAGTTCCTGTCCCAACAGCAGCTCGGGTCACTCACTCACTGTGCAGAGGGGAAGCGGCTGGCAGTATAAAAAGACTCTGATGAACAACTAAGTCACCATTCACAAGAAACTCTAATCTTAGTACAGTTCAAGGGAAAGACAGACAGACAGACAGGGACAGTCATAAACAACACTTCCAGAACACACTCAGGACTCAGGCCTCCAGCCAGACACTCTTAGGATTATATATTTTTTTTCTAAATACTGTCACCCAAAAAGCTCAAGTCAGAAAGTCTCTGTCCCCTTTGGCAACCCCAGCATACAGCAATAATGGTAAATAAATAATTGTAAAATAAATAGTAAAAAAAAATAATAATAGTAAAAATAGCTACAATTTAGGGTTGCCTATTAAGTGTTTAACACTGCAGTTTATATTGTTTTATTTTAAACATTACCCATCTCTTCATGAAATCTATATATCATTATTACAGCAAAAGAAACGAAAAGATTAAATTAATTGAAGTCATACTGTTAATAAGAATCAACTCAGTTAGGTGGTGGTGGCCCATGCCTTTAATCCCAGCACTCAGGAAGCAGAGGTAGATGGATCTCTGTGAATTCGAGGTCAGCCTGGTCTAAAAAATAAGTTCCAGGACAGCCAGAGCTACACAGAGAAATTCTGTCTTAAAAAATCAAAAAGAAAAAAAAATCAACTCATAACCAGGATGTTATCTACCCACTTTTTCAGATTTACCTCCTTCTCTTTTTTCTCTCTCTCCCGCTTGTGCTCTCTCTCTCTCTCTCTCTCTCTCTCTCTCTCTCTCTCTCTCTCTCTCTCTCTCTCTCTCCTGCGCTCTCTCTCTCTCCTCTTTCCAACTAGAAAAACTGTTTCTAAAGTTGAAGGTTTGTTTATTTCTGAATCTTTTACATCTCAACTAAAGCATCTCAAATATTTGAATATCTTATGTAATAAATATTGATTAACGTGCTGAGGGAGACAGTGAGTTTTTTGTTTGTTTTTAGTGCAGTGAAAACCCTGACCTTTCTTTCAAGAATCCCCATATATGTAAATGAGGTTTTCAGAAAATGCTGTATTGTAGATGAGATTTTGATACCCACTTGAGATTCAGGTGATGGAAAGCATTTTTGCTAATGTAAAGCATTGTCTCCTCTTCCCTAAGAAGCTCAGTCATAGGCCTGTTCCCTTTCCTTCACAATCACCCTCCTCCCTTTCCTATACAAGCTGTTGCTCCAGGAAGAACTACTGGTCAACCTTCCATTCTGCACCGGAAACAGAATAGACTCGGGAGGAACATTCCCAACTGTCACAAAGGGCTCTGGGTTGCTAAAGCTTTGTTTCACTGATAATTGGAGTACTTTTGCCTCTGCCATTTTCTGTGTTTTGTCTAACTGTCTAGAGAACAGAAAGAAGACCTTGCAAGTGACCCAGTTTTGGTTTATTCTACTGATGACTGGGGCAAGATGATAATAACAAGATTTCTCCTTATGTCTTGGGACACTTTGTTCTCCTGTGGCTCCCACTACCGTTCTGCACCAGCCCCTCTAAATACAAATGATGACTGAATCCCTACAGCAACTTAGACTTAAGTCATTTTCCAACTCTAATAATAATCTACGAATATCTTCAGAGGAATATTTAAAAAACAATGAATTAACAATTGGCTTCTATATAGTATTATAGAATTGCTAAGTTGCTTCCTCATTCAAATTCCTACTTGATGCTATTTTCATTCTACACACAATATGGCAATTATAGTTGAACAGCCTAGAGACAGATTGACTGGTGTTGTGTACCCATGTGTCATTAACTTACTGTGTGGCTTTGGTCAACTGTCTAATTTGTCTGCGTCTCAGAATATTGTCGACTGAATGAGGTGAAGATGTGCACCGAGGCTTGGATAAATTCTCACCTATGATGCATACCTAGTATCATTATCCAAACCTGACCATTTTTCTTTTTTTTTCTTTTTTTAAAAATTTTTTTACTGACCACTTTTCTTACGACTGTATGTTCATATGCCTGTCTTGCTCCTAGAATGTGATCTTGATGTAGACAAGGACCTTGCCAGGATGTCTTGGCCCCTTATATTTCCAGCCTCTAGTACAGTGGTACCTTGGATATAAACTAACTAGAAAGCCAATAAAGAGGTCTGTGAATGGCTTACGTTCTGGTTTGGATCGCTCACTCAATTTTTATTCAGTCCTATTTTGGACAAAGTAAAACAGTAAAATTGTCCTTGGATTTAGGTTTATTGGTTATGTTTCAGGTCTATATTGTTTGGTTTGACTCTTGTGTAGCAATGATGTCAGGAGTTGTTCCCCCAGATAGCTAATGATTCTACAGTTTGGGCTTCAGAATGATGGAGACAAACCCAGATTGCGACACTCTAAAAGCAGAGTCCTTATCCAGTAGAACCCCCACATCCAAGGGAGCAATCTGGTGCCAAATTGGTTTCGTGGAGTCAAAGAAGACTGTTTTTCCAGAATACTGTTGCTTGGAAGTGACTGAAATTGCCTCTATATATGGAGAATCACACACAAAAACATATGTCTGTTGTCCATATACTCTAGGGAGCCCTGTGCTTATCCTAGACCACTTACAAGGACATTGACCTGCAGAGACTTTAGAAAAGGAGCAGGTATTTGAAGGATGTTTTTTTATTGGACCTTTGTGGCAGTAGAAGACAGACACTCATTAGCAAGTAACTTAGGGGGTTTCATCTTCTCATTTTAAATAAGCATGTCATCTAGAATAAAGTTGGTCACAAAAAATATAAAATTCAGCTCAAACGTGTGTGTGTGTGTGTGTGTGTGTGTGTGTGTGTGTGTGTGTGTACCAAAGGAAACTATCAGGTGCCATCCTTTTGGCATTGTTCATCTTGAGGCAGGGTCTCTCACTTGCTTAGAACTCAATAGTTGGACCAGAGAGTTGGCCATTGAGCCCCAGTGATCTGCCCATCTCTGGCTTGCCAGTGGTAGGGTTACACGTGCATACCCTACACCCCAATTTCTAAAGGTGGGTTCTTTGGTCCTTTTGCTTGCAAAGCAAGGACTTTTTCAGCAAAGCTTAAACTTAAAAGAAGGCCGACATATGATGTGCTCCTGGCAATATCAAGTCTGATTCATGTCCAGTCTATTCATGTTGCCTTTTTAAAGCCCTCGCTTGTCTGATTGTGTGCAGGGGCCAGAGAATCAAGTCCAAGGCTTTACTCTTGCAAGGCAAGTATCCATGAAGCTCCTTTCATTTGTTTCACTTCACATGTAACATTTGTACTTATCCACAAGGCACAAAATCAAAACTATATATGTGTGTGTACATATATAAACAGTTGTAAATATATATATATATATATATATATATATATATATATATATATGCGCACACATGATATGTGATGACCAAACCAGGATAATTAATATTTCCATATCTTCGAATATTTCTATGTTGGGCAACTTCACACACTTCTGTAATTATTTAAAATGTGTTGTCCATCAATCCCATAGATATTGTGCTCCTGTGCATATAGAATTTTCCTCAGTTGCATTTTCTGTTATCCTCCCTCTCATGTGCCCCTATCTTTACTCTAGTCACCTCAATTCGAGAAAGATAGACCTTCACAGTAGCAACTTCATGTTGTTGATGATGATGTACCAGGAATTGAACGAATGGTCTCACATATGCTAGGCACATACTCTACCAGTGACTTAGATCCCCTGCTCAAGCTTTGAGCTATTTGTTGACTTCGTCTCAATTCTACCCTGTGTTCTCTGTCATTGCTTATTCACTTAGCAAATATGTGGGGAGCTTTCCTGCCAGGAACTATTAGTACAAGCAGAAATCTTAATGAATGAGGAAGAAATAGAGTTTACATATGCTCTCCTCCAAATAATATAGATAAATAGGTTATGGAGATGAGGACATAATTACATATATAGAAACATAATGGGTATTGCTTATAGAGGCCAGTGCCAGGAAGTACACCAGATGTATTTTTATTCAGTCTCTAAAGAATCTTGCAAGGTAAGTGTGCGTGTCTACGTTTCAGCATGGGGGAAAGCTGGAGCATAGAAACGGTGAGTACTTTACTGGGCGCCCACAACAAGCCAATGTGGATGGTTACATTTCTAAGTTTTGTTTGTCCTTTATTTGATATGTGAGGAAAGACATAGCCCCTGGCTCTTCAGAGGGATTGTGATTCCCATGCCAGATGATGTTAGGATCAACCAGCTGCTTATTAATTTCATTGTAAGGATTTTGTTAAACCCTCAGTGCATTTTGGGTTAAAGATAATGTGCTTAGAAGTACATATGTTAATCAATTTTCCAAAAGCAACATTGTCCTTGTCTGTAGATATTGTTTCGTTTTGGAAATTGATTAGACTTAGTCTTTGACAAACTCATACATGTATATAAAACATTCTGCGTGCTCTCCCCACCTACCCACTTCTACCTCCCTCACTGCGATTTCTCTCCTCCCTTCAAGTCCTTTCCCTACATTCCCTCTGTTTTGTGCCCCACTGATTGTACCCAGGGCTATCCCTGGATTTGCACATTTGGAAATATTTATGGGAAAATGGTTGGTTCACTGTTGGCATAACAACTGAAGGCAATGACTAACCTTCCCCCAGAATCCACCAGTGCCAATAGTTCACGAGGGATGGCTAGGGCTCCAGGAGCTCTTCCTAGGTCTGGCCTGTGATTGGCTATTGACAGGCCCAGTCTTGTGCAGGAGACTGCAGCTGCTGTGAGATTATGTTTGCGATGGCTGTGTCACATCCTGAAGATAGCCTGGCCCCGCCCTTCTCCCTATCTCCTGGCTCTTGCCTTCTTTCCCCTCCCTCTTCTACAATGTTCTCTGAATCTCAGAGTAGGTAATATAAATGTTTAGGACTCTACCATCAATTCACCCCAACACATTAAGCAGTCATGATTACTGCAATGACTCCATTGACTTTGTCTTCTAGACCATAATTCTGAAGTGGGAGATGTCACCGTTTTCATAGTCTTCTTGTGGCAAACCCCGAGACTGTATGACAAGTCTATTTTAATTTCTCTGATGGCATGAAGGCTTATATTGATTCATTAAATCTCACTTTCCTTTTGAAGGGAAAATTAAGAAGGGACGGATTTTGTCGAGACCTGCCTGGCTTCCTTCATGTCTAACTCAGAAATAAACTGCTTCTCCCAGAGAAGTAGATCATTGCTTCTCCACAGCATCTCGCCACAGGAAATAAGCCTTCTTTCTCACTGGCTTGCCTCAGAAATGCCCATAGAGCCTGACTTTGTATTGCTTAGATATTCAAATTACATCAGCCTAGGAGGCATTTGGACCTCTGCAGAGTAGAGATAATTGGCTTGCTCCCTCCATTTCCAGAATACAGGATCAGAGTCCAAGGTAGGCCATAAGACTAACTCTATACTGTGTTTAGCTAATGCCAGGCAACTCTTGAATGCTGAACAATAATCTCCCTTACCTTATTATTTATTTTTTGCCTTAAACTCACTACATGACTGAGAATGATGACCTCAAATTTCTGCCCCTCCTTGCCTTTTCCTCCAGAGTATTGGCATCACAAGCATGCACCACCAACCCTGGTTTAATGTGGTGGTGGAACTCAAACTCATGATTTTTTGCATGCTATGCAAGGACGCTACCTCCTGAGATAGATTCCCCAGGCCTTTTTTTCCCTTTTATTGATTTTAAACAAAAAGACCAGACCATTTTTCCTCTATCAATTTGAGTAGAATAATTATGAATTAGTAATGAAAGTACTAAGCAATGTATAAGACGCACAACTATGCACCAGGCTTCCCCCACTGTCCTCTGTACTATTTAAAGTCAACTTGCATTTTGCGTAGAAAGGTAATGTTGTTAAGCCAAGGCCCCACAATAACCACAGCGGCTGGATTTTTAACCCTGGTTATCTGCCTATGTGCAGCTTCTCCTTACCGTGGCTAGCCACAGGCATTTGTTAGGTTACATTAGGAAAATTTATTATAGTCTTGTAAGCCTTAAAAAATGTGTTTATCTATTTCTGTCTCCCATCTGGGAACTGAGGAGTGTCTAGAAGCAGGGAAGCTTGGGGAGCCAAGAAGTTCAGAGAGAAGATAATTGAATTTCAGGTTGCTGTGAAAGAAATATTTTCCAATAAAGTACAATGATTCTATTCTCTTGAAAAAGAACCAGAAAGCCCAGCATCTATGGGAATGTTCACTTAGGTCACAATAGCGCCCTGGTTCTTGGTCCTCAGGCTCAGGCCTTGGTGTCCATCCCCGCAATAGCACACCCAACAATGTGCTAACAGTTTTCATCGAGCAAGTTGCTTAACCTCTTCAAGAGTTTGTTTCCTCCTATTTAAAAAAAGTGGTACCTACACACAACTATTTTTATGATGAGGAACCAAGGACTTCCTTCTTGTCATTAGCCATGCATGTGGCTCCTGCATGTGGCTCACTGTGCACACACTAAATTTTCAGTGGTTTCGCTCCACAGTCGGTGTTTCATAGAGAAAGGTTGAACTGCCAATAGAGGAAGCCAGTGTGCACAGAGTGGGCACCACACACACAAGCCATTCGTTATCCTTCGATACTGTGTCATTAACAGATTTCTTTAAACTGAAATTTTATTCGGGGGAGAGGGAGACATGTGTTCGATACATGTATGGAGGTCCGGGGACAATTCCATCATGTGGCTTCCAGGGATGGAATTTGGATCTTAGACTTGAAGGCAGTTGCTTTTACTAAACTACCTTGCCAGACCTAGCATCATGAATTCAGAGATGATCTTCCTTGGCTTTGAATTATCAGGTCATGCACTGATAAATGTACGTTATGTCATCAGACTCATATGCTAGACACTTGTACATTTAACTCCTCTTAATCTAGTATTATTTATGATAATTTATGATCATTCTCTTGTATATTTTTTCTTTTATTTATTTTCTTCCTTCCTGTTTCCAAACATAAATTTTAGCAGATACTCAAATACTCCCTGCTGTTTCTAATTAGTTGGACAAAAACAAAACAGAAAAACCATATATCCTGATAAGTTAATTCTGATGTTTAGTTTATATAGAGAAGTCTAGTCTACTTCATCAGAAAAAAAAAGCTCATGGTTTAAAGAGCATAAAATTAAATAATTTTTTTCTTTTTTAATAGATGGCTACAGGAAATAAGAAGATTAGAGAATCGCACATTCCAGATTGGTGTTAAGCCCTGCAGTGTTTTCCAGTCTTGGCTGGGAGGGCTAGTTCCTGGGTATGGCTAACTTCCCCCATGTATCAGAATAAGAAAATAGGGCCTGACATAAAAGCACCCCAAAGTTAGTCTTTCCTTGGTGAATTAGTGAGAAGGAACCAGAGAGATGGTGGAGAACATCAGGGGCCCTTCCTGCCTCTGAATGCCCACAGTCACCCCAAATGCAGCACAGTTGTGGAATGTGTATTTGTCATGGGCGAGGCCCTAGGCTCTATTCTCAGCACTGCAAATTCAAAAAAGAAGTCCCAGGGAGCTTCTCATATCACTTACTAAGACTCGTCAAGATCTGGATCTGTCTGCATTGAAATACACACACACACACACACACACACACACACACACACACACACACTACACACACACACTCTTTTCTTCACTAGCTCGTGACCTGGGACTATCTCTACATAAGCTGCCATCTGGTCACATTTTCCACATCTGGAGAACCTTCTCATCTAACCTGTATAACATGAACCCTTGTTATTTATCATCAAACTGCACGTTAGTCTAGCAGTCGGGTCTTTTGTTTGCTACTCTGCATGCTAGTGACCAACACACAATGATGATGTTAAACTCTTTATTATTAAACAAGCAAGGATCTTCCTTAGAGCCTAAGGTAACTATAAGGATAATGAATTTTCATGGTTTCTGGATTCCTATGAGAAAAATCTCACACCAGGAGCTGTGGCGATAGGCCAGTTGATGAAGTGCTTGCCACACAAGCCTGGGCGTCTGAGTTCAGGTCATCAGTACCTATTTATGCCAATACAGTGGCATGTGCACGTGATCCCTACTCTGAGGAGACAAAAGCTGGAGGATGCCTGGGAATTAACAGCCAGCCAGTCTAGCAGAATCAGTGGTTTCCAACGTCACTAAGTTGCTCTTCAAAATTTAAAGTGAGTAATTAAGAGAACCTCCCGGTGGCCTCTGTGTATCCACACGCATGCATTTCAATGGACATATAAAATTATATAAACACACACAATAAAATTAAATTAAAACTAAGAAAAATGAAAGTCTCATAGCAAAAGAATGTTCTGATGGGCCCCAGATTGGAGAGATAGCGTGGAAGCGTGGCACCATGGCCTCTTGCAGACTTCATAAAGACAGAACTTACATGGAGATGACACTAACTTTAAATCTTCAGCCACAAGAAACAACCACACAGTGGGACTGTAAGAAACTAATCTCAAGCATACTAATGAGTTTAAATGTGACCTGCCACCCATAGGCTCGTTGTACTGGGACCTAGTTGCTGGTTGATAGACTTTGGGGTGGTGATTAGACTCTGAGGGCTCAACCTTACCTGTGATTTGATGGACTCATGATATCCTACCCTTATTGGGAAATGGGAAATTGTAGGTTGGATCTAGTTACAGGAACATGTCATGGATGCTTCATCTTGCCACAGTGCCTGTCTGTATTCCTTTCCAGCTATCTGTTGATCATAATGCCAGACACCTGCCCCACCACCCTCTCCCTGCTATGGCGGACTGAGATCTAGGAAATTGTATGAAAGCTAAATCTTCCTTCTTTTTTAGTTTTCTTATGGCAAGGGGAAAGCTAACAGGAGGTTTCCAGGTCAAAACATCCAAAGAATAGAACCTATGATCACCAATAAATAAAAAGCTGGGTTGGTCACATTGATATCAATAAAATAAGCTTCAGAAGAACAATAAAGACCGAGGATGAAGTGCGGTCCTCTAAAATAACAAAAAGTCATGGCAGCCCTAAGTGGGTTTGTATCTAATAACAAAAAGAAGAAAATCCGAGTAATAGCTTGTATTTATAACCATCTTTTCTCAGCAATCAATAAACATATAAAGAGAAAATGAGATGGGAAACAGAAGAGATGAATTACATCATCAGACAACTGGATTAAATTGATGGTTATAAGTTATTCTACCTACCACAGGGTAGACATGTATTTGTGTTCAAGGTTTATAAAGAGTTAAATAAGATAGATCATTTCCTTGGTTATAAATTAAACTTCATTGACATATGAAATACTCAAATACCATAAGGTATATGTCTGAATAGTATATTGGTTATGTTGTGGCCGCCATAAAAAAAAATACAGCACACCAGGTGCCTTAAGTGACAGCATTTGTTATTCCAATTCTGGAGGCTAGAAATTCAGAACCAGGATTCTGGTGAATTTCTTGTAGAGCATCTTTCTCTGGTTCACAGATGGCTGCCACATCACTGTTTTTCTCCATGGTACTTCCTTTGTCTGGGTTAAGTGTCTCCTAATCTCCTGTCATTACAGAGACTCCAGCAATATTGGATTGGGCCCACTCTAATGACCCTATAACTAAATTACCACTTTAAAAACCCATCTCCAAATGCAGTCACATTTTGAGGTACTGGGGTACAGCTTGAAAGTTAGAAGAACAATTTAGTTAAAGATCAGATGGAACTGAACTGGAAAACAGTACTAAAGAAAGAATAAAACCTAGAAAATACAGAAAAATCACACAAGACAAACAGGTTCAAGAAGCAGTCACAGGCAAATAAAATATTTCTGGTTGAATGAAAACGAAACTAAAGCATCCCACACTGCTGGGAAATGCAGAGAGAAAGAAACGGTGCAATGGTGCTTTCTGAAAGGCATCAAACAGTTTACAGAAGGAAATTATAAAGTTCTGCATCAATCAGCTGAGATTTTACCTCAGAAAGAGAGAGAGAGAGAAGAGAGAAGAAAGAAAGAAAGAAAGAAAGAAAGAAAGGAAGGAAGGAAGGAAGGAAGGAAGGAAGGAAGGAAGGAAGGAAGGAAGAAAGGTCAAGAAAATACTAAGGAAAGCAAAGGGGTAGTCAAGAGCAACAAACAACAGAATTAGGCACAGAAAAACTGTGGAGAGACATAATGAAGCCTAAAGCTGGTTCCCTGAATAAAGGAATAAAGCAGCTATAACTGTAACAGGACACACACACACACACACACACACACACACATGATTAGATTGATGATAGATGATAAATAGATGATAAATAGATATTCCAATGTCATCATAGCATCCACATACATCAAATGGATAACACACATCACACAGACATTATTTACACACACCTATCCATGTACATACATAGCTATGTTACTATTACACATATCACTTGAAAATAGCTTAACCCTAAATAATTTTGTCTAAATATACTTGGCAACTTATATGGAAGTTCATCTCTCAGAGAGGACTAAAATAATTGAAACAAGGCCAGGATTTAACTTATGATCAGAATACTCTAGAAAGTATTAAGTGAGATAGTTGCCAGTTTTAAAAAAAAATCTGCCTGATATTCAGTCTTACTCATATCTGTTCTATAAAATGTCTTTCAGGGAGAAGAAAAAAGAACACTTTCCAGCTATTTTTATAAGTTCAATGTTACCTTGATGACAAAGCCAGAAATAATATAAAAAGATAAAAGTCACAAGGTCATTCAGACAAATAGCCTTAATAGTATGAATATAATTTTTTTTGTTTTGTTGGTTTTTTGAGACAGGGTTTATATATATATATATCTGGCTGTCCTGGAACTCACTCTGCAGATCAGGCTGGCCTTGAACTCAGAGAGATCTGCCTCCCTCTGCCTAGGATTAAAGGTGTGCACCACCACCACCCAGCTTGTTTTTTTTGTATATGAGTATTCTGCATGTACACCTACACACAAAAAAAATGACATCAGATCTCATTAGAGATAGGTTGTGAGCCACCAAGTGGTTGCTGGAAATTGAACTCAGGACCTCTGGAAGAGCAGCCAGTGCTCTTAACCACTAAGCCATCTCTCCAACCTGCAAAAAAATAGTTTTTAAAAATACATTAAGTAATATGCTTTATAAGTATATAGTACAAATAAAAAAATGTTTATTCTTGGAACTGAAGGCTGATTACTATTTGAAGTCATTTTGCCCAGCTCCAGCAAATGAATTAGGAATAAGTAAGAGATGGGGCTAAGGAGATGGCTCAGTGGTTAGTAGGGTTACCGTTCTTCTGGAGGACCCAAATTCAGTTCTCTACTAATACCACGGTGTTCACAACTGCCTATGACATCAGCACCAAGGAATCTGATGCCCTCTTCTGACCTCTTTGAGCACCACACTAATAAACATGTTTTACACACACACACACACACACACACACACACACACACACACACACACACACACAGTTTCTGAAAAGAAACACAGTAAATCTCATGTAGGATCTGTGTTCCATATTCTAAAAAATGCTGATACAAATAGCATAAAATTCTATGCAATTAAAGAAATAAGGACAGGAGTTCTCAATGCAAGAAAAACATCCATCCCCCATTGTTGGCTAATATTTATTGTTAGCTTGATGGGTTTGGGAATCACCATGGAAATACCTCCAGGCTTGTATGTGCAAATGTTTTCAGAAGGTTAAAATAAAGAGGAAACTCTTATCCTTTATGTTGGTAGCACCATCCCATGGGTTGGCCTCCCAGACTGAATAAAGAGAAAGAGATTTGAGGACCAGTGTTCACCTTTCTCAGGGGCTGAACTATAAATGTACTGTAGCCAGCTGCCTCACACTTCAGCCTCCATGCCTTGTCTGCCACCGTGGACTGTCTCTACAAACTGTAAGCCAAAATAAGACCTTTTCTAGTTTGCTTTTGCTGCAACCAAAATAGTGACAGATATGCATAACTGATTACAACCTATATGAAGGGTAGTGTCAATTATCAACTCAGAAAAACAAAGAATACCCTGGAAAGTAGGTGCCTGAAAATGTCTGTGGGAGGTTATCTCAATTAAATTAATTAAAGTGGGAAGACCCTCCCACTGTGGGTGGCACCATCCCCCAAGTGGGGACTCACAGACTGTATGTGTGGGGGAAAATGCACTGGTCACTACCATCCATGCATTCATCATTGCTTTCTGTGGTTATGGATGCTGTGTGACCCACCTCCTCAAACTCCTGAAGCTGGGACTCCCTCCACTATGATGGAGAGTAACCTGGAGCTCCAAATAAAAATAAACCTCCCCCCTTTACATTGCTTCTGTGAGGGTATCTTATTGCAGCAACAGAAAAGGCAGCCAAGTCACACTGTATGGCACCTTCTGACTGGTTTAAAGAGCTGAATGGCCAATAGCTATGCAGGAGAGGATAGGCAGGACCTCTTGGGAGAGAGATGAACTCAGGGGAAGAATCTGAGAGGGAGGGATTTGCCAGCGAGACGCAGAGGAAGTCAGATGTACAGTACTGAGGAGGGGTAACAAACCATGCGGCAGAATGTAGATTAATTTAATGTAAACAGGTTAATTTAAGTTTTAAGAGCTAGTTGGGAACAAGCCTAAGCTAAGGCCAAGCTCTTGTACTTAATAACAAGACTCTGTGTCATTATTTGGGAGCTGGTGAGCCAAAGAAAATCCAATGACACACATGACCGAAAGCAACTTACAGAAGGAGGAGTTTATTGGAGCTTCCCATTAAAAAAGAGTAAGAGTTCATCATGGCAGGTAGGCATGGCAGCAAGTGACAGACATGGCCGTAGGAACAGGTAGATGAAAGTATGCATCTTCAAGTGGTATCCTGGAAGCAGCTATAGTGAACTGGAAGACTGGCAAAGCTTTAAACTCCCAAGGTCTGTCCCCAGAGATGACTCCTCCCAGCAAAGTCAACCTTCTAAGCCCCAACACTCACAGCGCCACCAACTGGAAACCAAGCATTCAAATAGCCAAGCCTATGGGGCACAATCTCATTCAAACCATGCTCCCAATGATATGTAAATTTAATGCAATACTATTAAATGTTGAGACACCAGAAGGTGTTTATTAGGCATTGTTCTAGTGTACACACATTCCCTCCCTGCAAAAAATTTATAAAGAAATGTCACGACACTAACAATTAATGTGTGAGAATAAAAAGTTAGCATGCAGCCCTTATTTTCAGATATAGTCTAATGCCACAGTAGTCATGGTGCTATTTATAATAATATTGGCAAAGGGAGACACAGATCAATGGAGTAGAACCCAGCACCCAGAAATAGACTGGAGGTACGGCTAAGCTATTTTTCACAAAGATACAAAGTGATCCGATGGAGAAAGTGAAAGTGTTTTCAAAGGTGTTAGAAGATGTGGACATCTTCATGTGAAAACATGAACTTTGTCAGAAATAGCCTGTTTTATTCTAGGAAAATGACTCAAAACATATCATAGCTTCAAGCGTAAGACATAAGTCATATAAATTTAAAACCCAAAATACAGTCCATTAAAGAAAAATAGGATAAATTGGATCATACCAAAATTTGAATTTTCCTCTATTAAGAGAACAAAGAGACAAGGACAGACTAAGATTATTTGAAGGTTACAGATATCCAACGATGATTAGGTATATGTGTTTTAATAGTTCTCAAAAACTCAATAAGAACATCACCCAAATTTTAACATAGGTTAAAGATGTGCACAGACATGTCAGCCCAGATGCATGAATACACAAACAAATACATGAAGATCTGGCATGCTCCACAAAGCCAGTCATCAGAAGAAAACCAGAGCAAACTGTGTTAGGTTTGATTGGCGCAAATAATAGCAGTGTGGAGACACATTGGACAGTCAGGCCTGTCATCGCAACAACTGGAATGACTAAGGTAGGAGGATCGCAAGTTCAAAGCTAACCCATGGTAGGGAGTTACCCCATGGCCAGCTTGAACAAACTGGTAAGACATTGTCTTAAAACATGGTAAAAAGATGCCTGGCAACACAGCTCAGTCATATAGCACCAGGCTACGCAGGAGGCACTGAACAATCTATAAGCACATGTACTCTATACATGTATACTGTATGCTGGGGAATCTGAGGAGGATAGAGGATGCTCATTGGTGGCTGTTGAGTATGCATAACCATGTAGCTCTTCTAGGAAACATTTTGGCACAGAGGATGCAGAAACACTGTCTCTAGGCATTTACCCAGGATAAGGTACACACCAAATTTTCATTTCAGTTCTATTTAGTATTAGCCAAAGGTTTAAAGAGTGCAAATGTCTCTACTGGATATGTACAAGGACAAACTTCTTGTGTCTGTTCACTGTCACCGTTCTACCACTGACCAAAAAGCTTAGTTCCTTAAAGCTATACACACTATGACTGTACAGTCCTGGAGGTCAGGAGCCCTAAGGTAAAATGCTTTCAGGACAGCATTCTTTCTGGAAATTGCCAAGTAAAACCATTTTATCCCAATTTTCATTTCTTAGAGGTCTTTGTGTTCTTTGGTCCCTATCCCCCTCAATCTTCAAAACCAACCACTATGGCCTCTGCTTTCTGTCATCATGGATCCCATCTGACTCTGATCTTCCCTCTCATAAGGACCTAGGTGGCATCGGAACAGCAAAGTCCCATTACTGTGTAAGGTGTCATAGGCATTGAGGACTCCAGTGCGCACATTGTTGCCACCCATAGCCTTTCTGCAGTGTAGAATTCTACTGAGCAGCACAATAGAGAACACTTGCACAAGGGTAGTAATATAGATGCTTGAAAGCATTATACCCAGTGTCCAAAGTCATGTACTCTGTGTGTCTGTGTCCATGACTTTCTGGAAAAGACAAATGCTCTCGCTGGAGACCAGGTCTGTGGGTGTCTGGGGTGAGGGGCTATGATGAGATAACATTGAGCAGCTGATGAAGGGCATGGACATGCCCTAGTTTCTTAGTATGCTAGGTGAGTTATGTGAATTGATATCCAAGTTACAGCTCATAGGAGTCTAATCCAAAAGAAAATCAACCTTCAAAGTTGACTTTGCTCTGTGTTTCAGAGGTAGAAAGAGAGATAGAGATAATAGTGCATATACACATGCACACACATGCACACACGCACAAATAACCCCTTTTAATCTTACAACCCTCAGTGGTGTGGTTTTTATATAACTACAGGAAAAGGTGTTAGTATAAGAAGTCTGGGGACCAATATCCCATATTCTCCTACTGGGGAACTTGGCAAAGATATCGTGTGATTTGGCCATCTCTCTCACACCACCAAACACTTATGAGCAAGGACAGAGTGTCCTCATGTAGATGGCCTGGAGCCCCTCCCCCCTCCCTGAAAAGCCTGGAAAATAGCACTGGAGGGTTGGTGAAGCTGGTCTGCCACTCGACACTGGCCACTGAGAAGCTGCCCAGAGCAATGGTTTCCAACACTTTATTTAGTACTTTAAAAATATACATATTTTATCCCTGGCCTTGTTTAACATTTTTCACTGAGTTCCCTTTTAAAAGTTTGCTTTTTAGGAGACAGAGGCTAAAAGTAACTGAAAATTGATTACAGGAGCCTCAACAAGATGTCTCTGGAGACAGCGCCATTTCCTGGAATGCTTGACAAAAGTTTACGAGATGTGTATAAATACATGGATGATGCTCTCAGTGACCTCTAAACTGTTCGCATTTCAGGAAGATTCCTAGCAGAGCGCCTGGGCTGGCAGATCCTTGGGATTCTAGACTTAAATTGAGAAAGAAAGAGAGAAGGAAGGAAGGACAGACAGACAGACCAGATCCCTCTTGAGTTCAAGTATCACAAGCGGCTCTGCTGAGGATCAGGCCATAACACCCCTCCCTCTCTTTCCCCCCTTCTGCTTGCTTGGCCGCAGGGGTTGTGTCCAGTGCTCTGTGTGGTTCACCTGGTCCTAGCAACTTTCATGGTCAGGAATTGCTATTACAACCACAAGGAGGAGGTAAAATCTGTAGTCCCATACCCTGTGAGGATGCAAATTCTCATGTGTAAAGTGTTGTATGTCTGGCAGACTGTTAAAGATTTAATACCAAGAGGGAAAGAAAAAATAAAACCATAGTGAGTGCGGGATGCATCCCAAATGCTCTCGACATGAGTTTATCAAGAGCCCAATCTGGGCTCCACAAGCCCAATATGCCAGGTCCCTTCCAAGTTACCAGGCAGGCTCTTCTGATGCCTTCTGTTCTAGGGTCCTTCTTGAACATAGCTCCTTCCTCCAGGGCTGCCAGACTTCCTTACAGCCTGCAAAGATGACTCCCCTTTCTTAAGGTTTGTTCTCCCACCCATTTTGATGACCAGGCAGAGGTGACAGAAATAGCCAGTATGGTGAGTCAGCCAGGCGTGTAGTATCCCCAAATATCCTTATATCAGAGGTCAGGAATGTTGGGCTCTAATTTCTACATCCTTCCAGAGAGAGGGTAGCTACAACTGGGTTGTTTTTTTCAGTATGTGTTCTGAATGGCACAGTAGAGACTCGAGACTCACTTTCCTAGGGTCTGGTACAAGAAAAGTGAGTATGATACTTCCATCTAGCCTGGGCCTTCAAGGAAGGGCAGTTTCAATGGGATCCTGCTCTGCCCTTTGTCTAGTGTGCATTCAGGTCAGTACCACCCTTTAGAGAAGCTGACACCTAGTGTGTGATGCCTCTGTCCCCTCATATCTAGGCAACCCTTCATGTTTATTAGGTTAGATGTTGGTGGAAAGAAGGAAGGAGCAAGGGAGGGAAAATAAAAGAAGGAAGGAGGAAAGAGAAAAAATGGAGAGAGAGGGAGAAAGAGCAAGAAGAATTCTCTCTGTATCATCCTAAGCATAAGGGGGAATGGTGCACATATGCACACACCAACTGCACTGAGAAATAGCACTTAGTCAGAGTAAATGAAAGAGCAATCTCCCCAGCTTAACGAGCCCCTGGCTTCGAGAACTGATTGTTTTTTTCCTTATTCCCCTCACTTTGATAATTGGATAACTAATTTTAAAAAGTCATCTCAAATAGTGAGGATGTAAAGCAAGCAGGGAAGGCATCATTTACCACCCTTCACCCGAAGGGAAGATTCGATACTGAACACCTCTCAGGTATTTTCCCTGGTGTTTTGCAACTCTGTGAGCACTTGACAGCATGGGGTGTGTGCACCTGCTTGGGTACAGTTCAGAGTTTGCTGGCTCCTACGGGACAAATCATAACTGTTCTCCGTCATCGTGAGAGTTAAGCAGAAACGGAGATGCTTTGGCTTGTAGGTGAGACTGTGGAGAAGTCTCTGTAGGAATCTGAGGTAATGGAGGCATGAGTGGATCAGCTTCACCCTGACCTTCAGGACCCTATGTTTCAATCATGTGCCTTTTCCAGTCTGGTCCATGGTACTCTGGTCGTGTGAGATGCTCACATGGGGAATCACTAGTTGACATGTGTGTGAGAACTTGCTCTCTTCACAAATGTTACAAGGGTAATGTTAGTTCAAAACTAAGTGTAAAACAGTATTTTTATAATAAATAAAATTTCCCCAGTTGTTACAGAGGCTTCCTGGGAAATGACTATAATATGGTTGTCACGGACACTATCCTTTAAGGACCCTTCTACAGCTCTGAAAACTTTCAGAACAGGAGAATGAAACTCCTAGTGAATATGCTCAAGCAGATTGCTAATATGTTATCTAAGATCTCTCAAAACTCCTTTACGAGAACTGGAGAGACGACGCCTCACAGCTCAGTGGGTGAAGGCATTTGCCACCATGACCGACATCCTGAGTTGTTCTCAGGACCACATGAGGGAAGGAGAGAACTGATTCCCACAGGTTGTGCTCTGCTTCTGTTGACACGCTGTGGCACATGTACAGGAATGGACACAATCAATCAGTCAGTTTAGTTTTAACTAGTCTATTTTTTTGCCTCATTGATGTGATGTGTGTTTTTTTTAAATAAACAATTTTATAGTACTCTGATAGATGAACAGGGCTTGCAATTTTTAAATTCTCTTCATGAAGGTTCAAGATTTATCTACAGATGACTGTAGGGGTTTGCTTTAACAGTTAAATAGGATGAACACAAATCCTGACAATTCTTTGACTACCTTATCTGTTATGAATTTTGGTTGACCTGCAAATGTTTAGGAAAACATATCAATTGCATCAAGGTGTATCACCCGACATTCATAAAACTTTTAATTTTTAATTAATGGTTCTAAGAGCTTTACTAATGAGTGCATATCAGTTAATATGTTCAACATAGTTTATTTTCCTTACTATGTAAAGGGTGATCCATACCTTCTGAAGCTGGGAATAATATCTTTGCTTGTCTCAGCAGAACCAATTAAAAACTTCAGCTTGAGTGGATAAACAGTTCTAAAAAATATTATTGGAAGGACAGGGATTTAGATACAGAATAGGCAGGCTGGATGCCCAAGGATTGTAGGGGATCAGTGTTTGGGGGCTCAGGACAGGGAGGAGACTTGAAGAAATTAAGCACATGTATATTCCAGGTTGTTGAAAGTATTCTGGGTATATGACACTAACCTTGTCAAAGCCCATCAACTGTCATAGCACAGAGATCGACTATGCAATCTTTAAAGTCATATAGGAGGTTCGTTCAGCATTTTGAGGTCTACCAGGAGATGCGGGCAGTGACAAAATAATCCAGTTATGTTTTAAGAGTTTAAAATAAGTCACAGAGGCCATGGTGGATGTGAGCAAGGTGGTGCCCGAATGGGCTGGGCGATGAGTGGAGATAGTGGACGAAGGGGTCAGAGCAAGATGCAGGAGGACTGTGCCTTCATTGATAGTTGTGTCTATGAAGTTGCCAGTTACTAATTCAATTGTGTGTGTGCACCAAAAATGTATGTATACATTATAAACAAATGGAACATAGAGTTGATGGGGTTTGGTGTTAGGAGCCAGGTCTCGGCTATTGTAACGGGGGTGTGCCAACAAGCTAAATGAAGGACTAAACTAACGTATAACAGCAATAGAATCAACTTGTAGGCACTGGGACAAAACCATTTTTAACATAATACTGACATAGTCATTTGATGTTGAAGTATTTAGAAACATGCTTATGCAAACACATGCTTACATGTTTATATTAACATCTTTGCTCTGACAGCAGAGAAGGCACAGAACTATTGACATCCCTAATAGGATTATTCAATAAATGAGGGTTTCTAATTGGGATGAATTATTGTGGAGTTGGATGAGGGAAAATGTAAAATGACCTTGGGGCATCCTGTGAGAGCAGATGAATGAATACATATACATGCATAAATATATGTACACACATGTGCTAGCTCATATAGAGTATAAAAAGAAACACAAAAAGCCACAGGAAGTTATCTTAATGGACAAAGCAGAGAGCCAAAGCAATAATAAGTATTAAGGAGGGCACAGTAAAAGATTTAAAAAATTAGCTAGATAAAATAATGGTAAGGAGCAAGGGGCAATTATTTCTGGATGGCGGAGTCATGAAGAGTAGATCTTAATGCTCTTAATAAATGTGCTCAGTACTCTGATCAGAACCTTCTTCCATCTAAAAATTTTGCCATTCATGTACTGGTTACTTTTTCAATGTCAGGTATCTGTTATGTTCCCACTTCATAAGATGTGTTATTTGAGAATATCGCATACACGTATAATGTCTTCTGATTACTCCACACACACACACACACCCCCCACACACACCATTTCTCCCAGCCTTGCCAGGCTCTTTCTTCCCTGGGGTCACTTTCCTGTATTTGTGTCTTGTTTTGTTTTAAGGGTCCTTTGAGTTTCACAAAGGATGCCTATATGGCCATGGCCATGGACCTATCTAGTGGATCCTGATGACATCACTAGCCCACACTTGTTCCTGGAAACCTGGTTACTGGGTTAATGCTGTGTTTCCATGCCACCCAGTGATGGAGGGATGCCAGAGAATCACATTTCCAGATGTCAGACTTATTTTTATGAAGCCTTCCTCCCAGGTCCTTTGTGTTCAGTGACAGTAATTTTAAAAGCTGCATCTGTCTCTGAACTAGCATTTTAAAAAAAAAAGAAAGAAAGAAAGAAAGAAAGAAAGAAAGAAAGAAAGAAAGGAAAAGAAAAGAGGACCAGCCTGCAACAATGCTCTTGACTCAGATTGATATGGTACAATCAGTTTCAACTCTATCCCTTTGAGATGTGTGTGGACTTCCTGTGCCAAAGAAAATTGTGAGTGTGACAGACACAGGACTGGATGAGGGTGTAGTCTTCAGTTGAGCCAAGTGCTCTGGATACCCACAGGGACTTCCAGGACGGACATCAGTTTTTCGATTGTTTGTCTTTTCTAGATGTAAAACAAAACCGGCTTCCATTTTCTTCAGAGAGCCCAAGCGGAGTCTGCATGACATGTGGAGTCCTTTGAGGCAAACCTACTTCTCTTACACTGACCATGTGATGATGCCACGGAACCACCTCGCATCTACATAGGATTTCATGCAAGACAAACTGCAGTATGATCAGCTTCCATGGCCCCACACTGTTCCCTTACCCTGCCCATCTGTCCCTCGGAACACAGGATCATGAATCATGTGATGTCAATCATATTTTGTAGGTTGAGAGAATGAAGGCTTACAAGGAACCAACGACAGCCCACCTGTTACGGTTTGAATAGGCTTCCAGAAACTCGTGTGTTTGAACCCTTGGCCCATAGGAAGTGGCACTATTAGGAGGTGTGGCCTCGTTGGAGGAGGTGTGACATCTCTGGAGGAAGTGTGTCACTGTGGGGGCAGGCTTTGAGGTCTTATAAGCTTAAGTCTGGACAGCGCCTCTCAGTTTCTGCTGCCTGCAGTTCAAGATGTAGCACTCTTAGCTCCTTCTCCAGCACCATGTCTGTCTCCATGCCACCACACCCCATCATGAGGATAATGCACTAACCCTCAGAACTGTAAGCTAGTCCCAGTTAAATGTTTTCCTTTCTAAGTGTGGCTGTGGTTATGGTGTCTCTTCACAGCAATAGGAGCCCTAGCTAAGACAAGCACTAAGTAGATAAACATCTGTTAAAAACTGACTGTGTTGGTTGCTTTATTGTCAGGGACAAGGATCATTATGTGTGATTACATGGAAGCCTGGGTCAAGTATGACTGTGGGGTCTCCAAGTTTTGCATAGCTCCTCCTTCATATCTCTCAATGTTCCCCAGAAAGCACCAAGAACACTCCCCACCCCGTGTTCACCAGAATCTCTCCCTCCACTGTAGCCAGCTCCCACCATGCCTGTATGCTTCCAGCACTCTGCAGAATGTATGCAGCTTCCATTCCAGGTCTGCTGGGGGTACTGTGGTGGAACAGGGTTCAATACACAAGCACGAAGTAAGAAAGCAGGTTCTGAGGGAGAAGAGTCGAGGGTGGGAAGGAGCCAATGTGTCTGGATCACCTATCAGGCGCCCAGCTCCAGGCTCTGCCCCTTACAGTTCTCTCACAGTCCCTGACATCAGGGTTTTAGTTCCCATCATAAAGATGAAGGAAATCACATTAAGTCATTTCCTCCAATTCGTGCAACCAGCGCATGTCAGAATGAAGATTTGAACCCATGCTAAGCGACTTCATTGTTGGTGTTTTTGGTCCTGGGTGGACTAAGAATGCTCTTGGGACTCTAGATTCTGAAGGGCCCACACTTCATTTTCCTCACCTGAGCAGAGAAGAATGAAAATTTTCCAGTCTGCATCCTCTATATGCATAGAACAGCCATGTCTATTTTCATTGGCTTTCTACCCATTTTTTTTAAAATCAAGAACTGAATATTTTCCACTTGAGTATAAATAGATGTCTAGATTGTAAAGGTGCCTAGAGCTCAGACTTACTTAACTTCCAGTTTAGGTATCCACCCCACATTGCACAATTATCAACTGGGATATGACGCAATTTTTTTTTTTTCTAAACAAACTAAACCAAACAAGTATTGGGTAACTAGAATCTCTCTTTATCCTTGTGTGTGCCTAGCAACTTTGCAGGTCTGTTAGGGAGGAAAAAAATGCTCTCGACAGGAGCTCAGAAAGATACCCAAAGAGTAGAAAAGCATGAAGCTTTGTGTGCTGTTGCAATGGTTTGGGCTGAGATTAACAGAGGAGAAACCCTAGGACCCCACTGCACTCCTCTGTTCTCTGTGCAGAGGCAGCAGCAGCAGCAGCAGGGACTTGCAGAGACAAGAACCAAATGCCCATCCCCCTATTCACTCTCCAGACAGCTAAGCCTGTGAACGCTGTGAATTGCTTTTCAGCATGGATTTTTCTGCTGAGTTTAATGACGCAACATTACAGAAAGCGGGAAGAATGAAGAATTCGTGTTGCCTGGTTTCATCACCCCAACAAGAGTGTTTTTGTTCTTGACTGTTCCCTTCCAGCCTTCCTTTTCAGCTCTAAGTGATTTAACCTGAGAGACAGAATGAGGGCGGCCCCAGGAACTGAGGGAGATGCCTTCTTTGGTTAGAGTTAGATCTAGGGGCCAGTGGCTGAGCCAATGAGATGGCTCCGCAGTTAAGAGCATGTGTTACTCTTAAAGCTGACCCCAGTTTGATTCCCAGCACCTACGGGGCTGCTCACAGAATCCTGAAATGCCAGTCCCAGAGAATCCGATGCCATTTTCCGACCTTCACAGGCACCTGAGTACGCATATACCAACGTAAAATTTTTTTAAAAATTATTTATGTAAAAAAAAACTTTTAAATCATTCAACAGACTTCCTCCTCCCTTACAAAAAAGCATGGAACCTAAGATAGTTTTCAGATCTGTCCACAGATCCCTGCAAAGATCCCATACCTGGGACTGAACTCCAGTCTGTATGCGACGTGTGTTTTTCCTGTTATTGTCAATCAGCTACGTCCTGTATTTACCAGCATATCCAAGCATCTTACTTTATTATGTTTGTTTAAATTAATATTTTATATGAGTAATTTACCAACAGTAGATATGTCGCCGTGTGCTCTGAAGCACTAAATTTGGCAACACATATAAACTTCAACCTACAAAAATAAAATTCAAGGCCATGGCTGTTTTCTGTAAGCAAACAGAGAGACAGTCTGCATTTTGTTAGATATAAAATCTAATTCTGATCAGAGAGGAGTCGATATCTGTGTGCCCCGGAAAATTCCAGAGCACTGTTTGTGTTTCACATTCCTAGCTGGTACCCATTCTCTTCCGTGGGGGATGTGGCCCTCCAGTGTTTATTCTCCATTTGCTTCAGCATCCCCTGGTGTGCCCAGCTGAGCTCCCAGGTCCTGCTCATGTCTCTGGAGACATTACCCTGTATCCTTATGAAAAGCCTACTCAGGTCTGCCTTGATTCGGCACCCATAGTTCTCTTCGGAGCAAGAGAACAAGAGCACGACCAGATGTATGGGTTATAAGGACAACCCAGCTGGGCTTTCCAGGGCCAAGATGCCCCCTCAGGTGGGCCCATACTTCCAGCAGATCTGCCATATTCCCAAGGGAGGCTTTCAGGGAACCAGAGACCTTGGAGGTGGTGGCAGTTACCATGGTGACTAGGGTGCAATTCTGACTGGGTTGAGGCTAGAATGGACTACCCAAGTGGTGTTGGGGGAGGTTGCTCATTTGTTCCTGGCCACTTAGACCCAAAATAATCACTCAGAAACTATATTACTTGCAATACTGTTTGGCCAATAGTTTAAGCGTATTGCTAGCTCTTATATCCTAAACTAACCCATCTCCATTAATCTGTGCACCACCATGAGGTCATGGCCTACCTGCAAAATTTCATCAGGCTCCAGCAGAGATGTTTGTCTCCAGAGGCTTCTCTTCAAGCCTTCTACTCTCTCTATATATCTTTTTCAGCCTGGCTATATTCTGTTAAGCCATTGGCCAAAAGCACTTCTTTATTAACCAATGGCATACAGAGGGGAATCCCACATCACCTCCTCTTTTCTGTCTAAATAAAAGAGAAGACTTTAACTTTAACATAGTAAAATTACATATAACAAAACAGTCATCAAGCAAGAATTATAGTTACAATATTTATATCTACTTTATCTTTTATCATAACTAAGGAAAACTAATAACTATCTATTGAGTAGAACTGAGAAGTACAGCCAGGATCCAGGTGACCAAAGAGGAGATGCATCTGTGTTCATTGTGGTTCTCCTGGATAGGACAGAACCGGTATCTATGTCTATAATCTGACTTTATTTCAAGGAATTGGTTGTGGTGGATTGTAGCCATTTGGTGAGTTCAAAGCAGGTGGGGAGGCCAGCTTGCTAAAAGCTGAGGGAAGCTGTGGTTCAAGTCTGAAGCAGTCTGTTGATTACTCCTTTTTCTGGGAAAGGGGAGGATAATTCTTTCTCTGTAATTGTATGAAGCCCACTCACGTCAGAAGGACCACCAGCTCTAGTCAAAGGCTATTGACTCACATACAAATCCCACCCTAAACCATGTCACACATGTTTCAGAATAATTGTCAATGACATATCCGGATGCCATGACCTAGACATAAAAGCTGACCTAAAATCAACCACCACAACATTCTTGCACAAGCAGACATTGTAAGCAAGTGGCAGAGCCTGGCTACCTCCCCAGCGCTTCTTTCTCCACAGAGTGTTTTCACCCAGTTTCTAAAGCATTGGTTACTCCGAGAGAGTGCAGTGTCTAAACAGCCAAGGGAGGGAGTGGGACTTTTGCAACACATGAATTAGTTTGTTTGAGAAACCTTAAACTGTCAGGCATTCATCTCCATGGATGCACAAGGTGACTCAGCTCCTTTTATTGTCCCAGATAACTGACTTTAACATCGCAGCCGAAAACAAACTAGTTCTAGAAAACTCGTGATTTTCGCTAGAGCTGTACTCACAGCAGAAAGTGGTAAGAGATGTTCATTTAGGTGTCCAGTCTGATGGTCTTTGTTCAGTTTCCACTGGGCGTTAGGCTGGAGGCTGCCCTGAGGAGTATTAGAAGAAGCAGCTACAAGATACGTACCCTTGTGTCAGGGTGGGACGGCAACGAGCAGTGACATCTCCATCCTGTCAGCGGCCCTGTTATGAAGCCCTTCAGCAAATAGTATTTGATTTAGAAAATAAAATTGTTGTATTTTTGCTTAGTCAATGGTCACTTTGCCTTAATGATAGTTAGCTCGAAAGTGATTACTTATCTAATATATATATATATATATATATATATATATATATATATATATATATATATATATAGAGAGAGAGAGAGAGAGAGAGAGAGAGAGAGAACACCTATTAAATGTATCAATGTATTTTTTTTCTATCTTTGGATGTATAGGAAGAAAAGAAACCAAGTCAAGGATACCCTCAAATTACCCTACAGGACTGGGTACTTTCTCTCATGTATACTAGCTGTATGTATACTTACTCTACTATATCTGTCTGACTTTCTCTCACAAAGATTGTTCCTCTTTCTTGCTTTATGTTTTTCTTCTTATTTAACTAACTTATTTAACTGTTTGTTTGACAGATACCTTAGATACATTTTGGAAACACATAGGAAATTAGGTCTAGAGATGAATGGATTGTTGGGTCGATAGATGGATGACACTGTAGTTGGATGGAAGGATGAATGGATGAAGAGTGGATGGACAGATGGATGGACCCATGAATGGACGGATGGCTAGACAGATAAATGGAGTTAGATGAATGAATGAGAGTGAGATGGATGGATGAAACATTATATACTCATTCGAGAAAGTTATACAAATTCTCTTTGAAATGATGACTTTCAAAGTTAATCTAAAAGGAGGGGTGGCTGTGAGCTGGAAGGGAGAACAGTTTCTATGAGGAAGGGAGGTGGGGGAAGGGAAATCTGGATGACACTTGTCTTTGGTGGACAGGGCCAATTAAATAAGTGACTTAGCAGTCACATCATCAGGTTAATGCACCTTCAAATGAGTCCCAGATACTTCAGCCATTATGCTGATGGAAAGCTTTTGGGGAGAGAAAACACATCTCCCTGTGATCACCCTGTAATTATCCATTTCTTGCCCAGCTCTTGCTGGTTTTGATAAGATCCATTAGGATAATAATTACAGGCTCTGCTAATGTACGGTGACTCTATAGACATATACTTCTTTCAGCCCCTGTGTGAGACTGAAGTATGTTAACCTCTTGAATGTCTTCAATCATAGACTGTGTCAGACCTGTATTAACCGCCTGGCTCAGCTTCGCAGACTCCAGCTAGCTGCACACACGTGTGGAAACAAAGCCTTTTCATTTCGCTCATGGCTATTTCCCTTTTTAGGAACATGAAATGAAATACTGTGTTTATCCTGTAGGTCCCAAGCATGTACGTCAGCTGCAATGCCTGAAATAGACACGGTTTGTTGCCCTAAATATTTGATTCTTGAGTCAAGTTATTATAATTGCTAGACATCTTTTTTAAATAGATGGGGGAAGCATAACTGCACGTTTGAAATAAATGCCATGTGCAGATGTAGCATGGTTTCTTTTTATCTTTTTTTTTTAACAAAAATATAATATCCCCAGGCTTAACGGATGAAGTAAATACTGATGAGTTGTTTATCTCATCTGAACTTCTGTAGCTTTAAGAAGGCAGAATTCAATGGTCTGAAGGTTAGGAGATGGTTTGTAGCAGTTAAGGGGATTTCAGTTACTAAAAAGACAAACTTAACACACCCTTTTGTAAAACCATTGTTAATCAGCCAAGGCTCCAACGCTAAGGCTGCTGTTTCTGTTAGCTTGATAAGTATATTCAGATTAACGAGTGAAGGCAAATACATTGACCACAGATGTAGCTCTGTACTGGGCAACCTAACTGCCTTTGAATGCCTTGATAACTTATCTTCCAGAAGCAGGGCAGAGCTGAAGTGGCTAGGCCGCCTTGACATCTAAAGAGACGGCCTTCAGACAGAGATAGCTTCAAGGAGTCCTGCTTTGGGATGTGGTCCTTTGAGAAAGGAAAATAAGGACTAGGAGTTTCTGGGTGTGTCTAGAGTGAGCCCTGTGGTGTGAAACGTCTACTAACACCTCCCTCTGATTCTTGTGCTGCTGGTTGTGTGTGTGTGTGTGTGTGTGTGTGTGTGTGTGTGTGTGTGTGTGTGTGAGAGAGAGAGAGAGAGAGAGAGAGAGAGAGAGAGAGAGACAGACACACAGACAGACAGACAGAAACAGAGAGAGACAGACAGAAACACAGAGAAGACAAAGAAGGGGAGACTCTTCATCAGGACCACCTTGACGAAGAAGAATGAGTTCTACTAACAAGTCTACTGCAACTTGCTTATTTTTTAACCCATCAACAAATATTCACAGTCTATTTTCTGCTTATCCAGTGTCATGTGGCAAACAGGGAATGTACCGAGATGGGCATTGTTTCCCAAATGTGGTCCATGGAGAAGAAAGTTAACAATACATACAAAAGGTACAAAGATTTAAGTCCACGAGACAGATCCCCCAAAGTGTGAAAACAGAGAACCACTCCATGCTCAGAGAGGCACCAAGGACCCCAGTTGGTAAGTGGGGGGGGAGGGGTGAAAACATTCCATGCTTCCCAGGCTGGTTTCTGTTTGGCATTTTGGATATGGGCCATCACTTTTTAGGCAGGTTAAACAAAGACAGAAGCACGCATTCACCACACCATTCAGTTCTTAACTCATCAACATATGTATGTGTGTGAACTCATGTCCTATTGATCTCTTCACGTAGCTGACTGCTTACTCACAGATCCCCCTTTTCACAATACCTTGGTACTCCCTTTCCTGCTGCTACCGTCTGTCAGCAACAACCCTGTTCTGGTAATGTTAGCCACGCTCTGTCACACACAGAGTATATATGTTGCTCTGTTGGCATTTATCTTAATTTCTGCAGGCAGCATTAATCTCCGAAGTCTATCCTATTACCAGCTCTCTTCCTCATGGCCCACAATGCCAACCTTCACCCATTGTCCCACACACCCATGACTACTCCTCTTCAGGCCTTTGTTTCCCTATTTAGCGGACACGCAGGAGATCTCTGGTCTCCACTTCTATACCATGATGAGATGCCTGGTTAAAACAGCTTCATCCTTTGGACCAAATGAAATAATTCAGTATTTCTAACATTAGCCTGGTAGGTGATATAAAGATGTAAAACACACAATGAAAATTAATGGCGTATTTGGGGTATGTTAGAAGATTTATGGCCTATAAGTAAATCACACTGAATAAAACGGACAGGTTCAAGATGGGTGATTCTAAGCAGAATATGTTCCAAGAACAGCACAACGGTCACTCAAACACTGAAAGGAAAAGCACAGGTTGAGATTTAGAAAATGCAGGCATATTGAGCTAATGGAGAGATTCTTCACACAGGGAGACAGGAAGTCCGCTAGAGCAACCACCAGAAGTAAGGGCTGGTGATCGGGATGTGCCAGGCTTTGGGGGCAGGAGGGATGGTCTATGGAGGAGGGCACAGAGGCCACGAAAGATGGCAGGCGTTTTCCTAGAACTCACGGTAGGAGATACTTCATGGAATGACATCTTAAATTCTAAACAGAAAAACTCTCCTTCTGAGTGCACTGTAAGTATTTATTAATTTCGTGGTACCAGGTGATAGCTAATGTTCTCCAGCAGCCGAGCAAAACCTCTAAACTCCTTCTCAGAGGAGTGATTTTTGTAGGGCATGAAAACACACTGCAGCATTTAAATGGGTAAGACCAAACACACAAAGGAAAACCATACCGCTTTAAAATGTCATAGTAATATCATTACATATTACTAGAATGTATATCTATAATACACACACTATATATGCATTGCATATGCATTATATACCAGTCATCATATATACGTTAATGTATAGGATATAGTGTAATATACTTTAATATAATGGGTTAAAAATTACAATAAGCTAAGTCCTTTTTTAAACACACATTCATTTTATTTTTAGGTATGTGCATGAATGCATGTATACACATGAATATGTGCATGAGTGTAGGTATCAGAGGAGGCTGGAAGAACGTATCAGATTCCCTAGAGCTGGAGTTGAAGGCAGTTGTGAGCCACCCGCTGCAGATGCTGGGAACTGAATGTGGGCATTCTGCAAAAGCAGGGAGCATTCTTAAACTGCTAAGCCATTTCTCCAGGTCTCTTGCTGCCTTTTTTTCTGTTACTGTATCCACCAACCAATCTTCCTTACCCAATGGATCTTTCCTCCATAGATCTTCCTTCCTTCTAAGATAGCCTTTCTCCATCTGTCTGTCTGCCTCTCTGTGTCTCTCTGTGTCTCTGTCTCTGTCTCTCTGTCTCTGTCTCTCTCTCTCTCTCTCTCTCTCTCTGTGTGTGTGTGTGTGTGTGTGTGTGTGTTCATGGGGACTAGGACCCAAGACCTCACACATACTGGGTAGGCACTCTACCACTGAGCCACACTCCCAGCCGCATACACCTTATTCCAAGCACTATCCTGGTAGCTTGCTAACAGGCCATGTCTTGAGAGCATTGCTTCACAGAGATATTTCAAGATGCGTATAATCATAATATAAGACCAAAACTAATCTCTGATCTCCCTGACTGACATGTCCTGAGTGACCACTGCCACTGCTGTCTGGGTAGGCTCACTGAACCCAGTACAGCAGGAAATGACACACATTTCCGTTCCAAAGCAAAAGGAACGCTCCTCACTCGCATCCGCGGGCTCTGGCTATCACTCCATTGAGAACCTGTGGACCCTGATGGGAGCTGTCAGGCAGGAAGGACAGACGGTGATGTACAAATAGAGAGCAGCACGCAGGAGCATGGCAGACTTGAAAAGAAGAGAACGCAGCATGACCTGAGCTCGGAGTGCAAACAAGAACAGAACCGGTGAAGACGGAGGAAGCCCTGTGATTAAAGGCCTTCCCTGCTCTTTTTAAATTCTCACCCCGGGGAAATGGAGAACAGCAATGTCACATTTGGCTCTGAAACCTAAGGTTTGCACCAACACGGAAGATATCTCATATGGTTCTTTGACTTTTTCCACAAACCACATTAAGAACACGGAGCAGAAAAGAGAGTTTTCACTTGTAAACTCCTCAAACTTGTTTCCTTTCTATCTGCAGTAGGGACGCTAAAAGGATAAAATCAAGGGAACATTCTGGAAGGGTCCATTTTACATAAAAACCATTTAGTTTGAATTCATTACCAGGGCTTCAGCTAATGTGAGCCTACCAACAGCCAAATTTCACCTAAGTTTTAGATTTGACTTCTCCCAGGCTTACTAACACAGGGATGGGGTGCTCACGGCATCCTGTTATCTGTCTATCCTGGCTGAGGTCTCCCCGTTTTACTAGCACAGGGATGGGTGCTCACAGCATCCTGTTATCTGTCTATCCTGGCTGAGGTCTCCCCGTTTTACTAACACGGGGATGGGGTGCTCACGGCATCCTGTTATCTGTCTATCCTGGCTGAGGTCTCCCCGTTTTACTAACACGGGGATGGGGTGCTCACGGCATCCTGTTATCTGTCTATCCTGGCTGAGGTCTCCCCGTTTTACTAACACGGGGATGGGGTGCTCACGGCATCCTGTTATCTGTCTATCCTGGCTGAGGTCTCCCCGTTTTACTAACACGGGGATGGGGTGCTCACGGCATCCTGTTATCTGTCTATCCTGGCTGAGGTCTCCCCGTTTTACTAACACGGGGATGGGGTGCTCACGGCATCCTGTTATCTGTCTATCCTGGCTAAGGTCTCCCCGGTTTACTAACACGGGGATGGGGTGCTCACGGCATCCTATTTTCTGCCTATCTTGGCTGGGAGACTATTTTTTTCCTTTTGTTGTTTCACCTCCCTTCCCCCTCACAGCTGGACCTCAGGTATCTGTACAATCACACACCACTGGCAGGAAAAGAAAAAAAACCTCCCACCTACATTCACAAGTAGTGTCAATCACTCCACTGAGAACCTGTGGACCCTGATCAGAAAGTCGTTCTCCTCAGTCCAATCACTAACCCACAAATAACTGGGAAGTTACTGCTCCATCTTGATACACAGAAGCCGTATTTGTCCTCTGACCTTTGAGTTCTAGAAAAATTTTACATGAACGGGACTGTAAACTTGGAAGAGGTCACCAAATGTTCTCTTCTGAACCAGTGACATCGAATCAAGTGCTCCCTACCAAATATTTCTCTGACATCATCTGTCCATATCCTGAGAAATTCATTAGTTCGTAGATACACTTCTATGAAAAATGTAGTCTGTGCATTCCCAAAACCCAACTGAATCTGTGTGTGTGTTTCTGTGCATGTGTGTTTATGTGTATGAATTTATGTATAGATGTGTGTGTACAAGTGATGTGTTTATGCATATATGTATATGTGTGTACATGTGTAAGTTGTGTGAGTACCTGTGTATGTATGTATATACATGTGTGTATTATGTGTAGAAGGCTGTTTACCTGTGTGTGTATGTAAGGGGTGTTCTCCACTGAGCCCTCACTCACCTCTCTACAATGGCACTACTTGTTGGCTCTTTTCAGTCGCTCCTAGATGAAGAGGTACAAATTGATCATTCTGTTGGGAATTGGTCATTCTATCTCTGCACTTCCATGCTGAGAAATGCTTGAATCTCGGTCACTCTGAGCCTCTGAAAACTGGGAACCCTGGTGTCTTTTTTTTTCTCACTGTCTTGCCTGGTAACAAGCAAAGTGAAAGTCCATGAATCATTTTCATGTGACTTCCCATCCAGTTATCATTCATTTTGAAATGTCATCATCTAGTTGGCTGTGTTATTATTACCAAATATAAATCCAATTCAGATCATGGACAGTGCCTACCGAGTGTGTGCTTGGTGCTGCACAGAACATCTTTCAACCTCCTCTGGTGGCAGTTGAGAGTGAGCCATTTTCCTCCACTTTGTCTTTTCATTGCGATGATTAACTGTGCATGTGTGTGACCTGAGACCGAGGTGGCCCATGGATTTTGACGTGACACGCCTGCCAGTCAATCCCTGATTCTTCTTTGCTAGGAAAAGAATGTCTGACCTTCTGTTGGGCAGTGTTTCTGCACTGGAAATGATTGGGGGAGCACTGGAGACAGAGAAGGACCAGGCAGTTGCTGGTCAGCATCCTTTGTGCCTGTTGGAGAACTTCGCATGGAGCTATCCTCCTCCCCATTGATATGTCTGCTGGGAAGCCTCTGGTGGTGGAGCCAGGTTCAGATGATTTGCTCTGTCCTTACAGAGAGCTGCTTGGAGGCCAGCATGAATCTGAGCTGACTATCTCCCGGGGCACAGATAACACAGATTTGTTTCTGTGACTTGGAGATGTCTCGCTGTTAAGGACCCTTCCCTGCTAGCCCATATTTAGATGCTATGGAGAAGAGTGAGCGATGCATCCCCTAAAATCTGTCTGGGGAGATGTGTTCAGAGGCTGCTGCTGAATATGGTGATGATGACCAGGAATGGCATCAATGGGCCGAACCAAAGGGCCTGGTGGGAGACATCCCCCCCAAAAAAAACCTCTATCTGAGTTAAGCATTGAAAGTTGAGAGAAGAATCAAAACACATCCGGATGAAAACGGAAAATGGAGGTGAGCTGGGGGAAGGCTGGCGGAATTAACACTGGGGAGAAAGAGTGGAAAAGGCAGCTGTATGGATGTGTGTCACAGTTTGCCCTGATGGTCATAACAAACACCTCATCAACAGCACAAGTTCATGCTTCTGTCACAGTCGAGAGCAACTGTTTTCAGTGTGTGCCGGCCATGGCAGTCTCACTTGGGTCCATGTGTCTTCCTCATTCTGGGATTTGGACCAAAGCAGAGCCTACATCTGGAACCCATTCTGGTCATAGCAGAAGCAGAAGAGGTGAGTTAGGGGCAAGTGATGGCTCTTAAAGCCTCTGATCCCAAACAAAGCCAACGGTACTTAACCTTCTAACCGATTCATCATCTCATGTCACCCAAGCCTGTCTAAGAACAAGAGGGAAGGATTCTCTGCCAGGGGGAGTCTGTGTCTCGGGTGGAGACCGTAGTCAGCTTGAAAGAAAGGCGAGAGATGTTGAGCATCAATGGCATGGGTCTCAGAACCTGACAACCACAGACAGAAAGTGACAGATTTCCCTGTAGCACGAATAATAGAAACCCAGACACAGATATCAGGGTTCAACCTGCAAACCAGAAAAGCAAAGCAGCCAAGCCACTAGAGAAGTCTTACCTCTACCAAGGCGGGGCGACCGCAGACTAAGCAGACTAAGCCTCTCTCTCCTCCCATTTTACATTCCCTCTAGCGCTGGGATTAAAAGTATATGACTCCCTAGTACTGGGATTAAAGGGGTGAGGTACCACCACCTGGATTTGTTTCTGCATTGATCTTGTGTAGCCCAGGATAACCTGGAATTCACAAAGAGCCATCTGCCTCAGTTTCCCAAATCCTGGGATTAAAAGTGTGTGTTACCATTACCTGACCTCTAGTGGCTTTAACTTTGCCTCTCATCTTTAGGCAAAATTTATTTATTAAAATAAAAATAATATACCACTATATTACCCTGCGAGCAAAGGTCACAGTGAAAATCATGTCAGGATTCTCTGGGATCTCGCCTAAGTCGGTGTAGGCTGCTTTAACAAAAACAATAAAATAAAACAAAGGAAATAGACTTATTGGTTCAAGCAACAGAACTCACTCTTACAATTCTGGGAGGTTAGATTCTAAGATCAAGGTTAACTTCAAATAAAGTCTGTCTCCCTGGTTTGAAGAAGGCCTTTAGGTCAGAGTTCCCTGTGTCCACAGCTCTGGAACATGGGTGGATTTGGGCATACCTTTCAAACACTGGCATAGCCTTCCAACTCAGTTAAACAACCCACCATCATCTAGTAATTCTCACCTTGCTATTTTTTGATTGGTAGTAAAATGTAATTTGTTTGATATAAGCCAGGCCAGCATGAGTCTCTTCTCCATTCTTTCCTCCCACCCACCCCCTTTTCCTCCTTAGCTATAAACTGAATCTTCAAAGTTACACTCATTACTTCCAGCATTATTTGATAATTCCTGGATTATCTCTTGTCAGTCAACAAGGTCATTCTGTATTTTGGAATCTAGCCTGGGAAGGTCAAGGAAAACACTACCATTTAAAGAAAGAAAGAAACAAAGAGAGAGAGAGAGAGAGAGAGAGAGAGAGAGAGAGAGAGAGAGAGAGAGAGAGAGAGAGGCAAGACTAAGCAATGGGTTACATAGTGGAAACTAGATTTTATTCTGCCTCAGTAACACTTGCAAGCTTTGTATGTCTGTCCTTGTCTCTAAATAATTTAAAAGCTGTGCCCTGAGTGTGATCAGAGGCATGGCCATGTAGGTAAGAAGGGAAAGAGGATGAAAAGGATGAAGAACTTTCCAGAAAACCTCCAACCCCAGAAGGAATCAGTCTTTTCACTACCTGTTCAATCCGGCAGGGCTGGCCCTCTGAGCCACCGTACTTTGCTCCGTGTCATGTCCATCAAAAGTCTCCTTACGCCAGTGATCTAATTAGCAGGGCCGCAGGACCAGGAGAGGACCAGGACGGCTCACTTGGCTCGTTAAAAGCTCCCAGTCTCCTGCCTGGGAAATTGTTCTCTAGTTTTACCAGAGCCATTTGCCTTTTTGCAGACCTCAGGGGAGAGAGGCAGGGCTAGCTGAATTCCTGGTGAGGCCCTTTGGCCCAAGGCCTCCATAAAACCTTGGCACCAGCCTTCCTGACTTGGGGCTTTCCTCGTTAAACCTAGAGACAGGAGCTAGCTGTTTAGCTTTTAGAGGCCTAGCTCAGACAGACTAGTCTCCTCTTCCCTGAGGGCTCAGGGCTGAGACAGGCCTCTTGAAGTGAGGTTTGGAGGAGCTGTTGGGCTCTGTAGGGGGCAGGCAGGGAGGTAGCAAAGAAAACAGGTATGTGCAAATTAGAACTCTGAGTTCCAAAACCAACATGCCATGTTCCCCTTCGTGACTGCTGATTGTTCCCTGTTAGAAAAGCCACACTATTGGTCTATGCCCTCATTCTTTTTTATTTTTTTTATTAAAGATTTCTGTCTCTTCCTCGCCACCGCCTCCCATTTCCCTCCCCCTCCCCCAGTCAAGACCCCCTCCCAAAGAGCAATCAGGGTTCCCTGCCCTGTGGGAAGTCCAAGGACCACCCACCTCCATCCAGGTCTAGTAAGGTGAGCATCCAAACTGCCTAGGCTCCCACAAAGCCAGTACGTGCAGTAGGATCAAAAATCCATTGCCATTGTTCTTGAGTTCTCAGTAGTCCTCATTGTCTGCTATGTTCAGCAAGTCCGGTTTTATCCCAGGCTTTTTCAGACCCAGGCCAGCTGGCCTTGGTGAGTTCCCGATAGAACATCCCCATTGTCTCAGTGTGTGGGTGCACCCCTCACGGTCCTGAGTTCCTTGCTCGTGCTCTCTCTCCTTCTGCTCCTGATTTGGACCTTGAGATTTCTGCCCGGTGCTCCAAGGTGGGTCTCTGTCTCTGTCTCCTTTCATCGCCTGATGAAGGTTAATATTCAGGGGGATGCCTATATGTTTTTCTTTGCGTTCACCTTCTTATTTTGCTTCTCTAGGATCACTTATTATAGGCTCAATGTCCTTTATTTACTAAGACAAAAAGGCAACCCACTGACTGGGAGAAGATCTTCACCAACCCCGCAACTGACAAAGGTCTGATCTCCAAAATATATAAAGAACTCAAGAAACTAGACCGTAAAAGGCTAATCAACCCAACTATAAAATGGGGCACTGAGCTGAACAGAGAATTCTCAACAGATGAAGTTCAAATGGCCAAAAGACACTTAAGGTCATGCTCTCATTCTTATACTTAAACCTAAGTTCAGCCTTCTTACATCTTCCCTTATCATTTGATTCATGTGCTACGCAATATTTAGAGGGTCTTCTTGTCGTGGCATAGGAATAATAAGGCACAATACAGAGGCAGTTTGCAGAGGGATAGAAAAGGATCAAGGAATGTGGCTCCCACATTCCAACCGCTATTAAAAAGCTGGGCTCAGAGTCCCCCAAAAGCCAAAAGAGTGAGCATTGTGAAGCTAATGTCCTTCTGATATCCAGGCACACCCAGCAGATGGGGGCTTCCTCTGGTAAGACCTGGATAGTGTGGCCTAGCTCGGGGACAGTCCTAAGTCAGGCCGCCCGTCTCTTTCTGGCTTCCCCAGGTCGCTCAGAGCGTGGAACTTAAGGCTGACATCTCCAGAATCATCATTGCTCTTAAGGAAGTCAGTGACACTGAAGGAGAATGAAGAGCATTAAGAGAGAGCTAATGCAGGTCCCAATCACATGGACGCAAAGGAACGTGAAGAGTCGGGCTGCTACCTGACGAGTTCAGCAGCTCCTGTAAGAGAAAGCTTTGGCAACACCACGGTCAAACAATAACTTTTGTGAGTGCTGTTTCGAGGGGAAGATACCTTGAAGGATAAAAGGGGTACAGTGCACACCTCTGAATACCCTAAGGAGCAGAAGCCATGGGAAGGGTCAGTGAGGGGTCTATAACTTTGAGATGAATGAAACTGCAGCAACCGGGAGCGACAAGGACTCCATGCCTCCTCTCCAAGTCCCAAATAACCTTTCCTTTCTGTCCACTGGGACAAAGTGGGCCCTATTTCTTTTGACATGCCAAAATGCTCACCCAAGTCACAGTCCTCAAGTGACAGGTCTAGACTAGGGATCTCTTCAGCCAGCTGCTCTCC
The DNA here is from genome assembly GCF_037038515.1 of Microtus pennsylvanicus. NCBI lineage: Eukaryota > Metazoa > Chordata > Mammalia > Rodentia > Cricetidae > Microtus > Microtus pennsylvanicus. Next base: position 95,076,213 of record NC_134586.1, read on the forward strand.
CTTCCTGCGCACAGGGTTACTTGCCCCCTCATCACGTTGTGTGCAGGGCACATGCCAGTTGCACCATGGTCTGGCATGAGGAGCACACCAGGGTGGAGGATGAGGATGAGGTCAGCATCACTTCTCCGCATGGCAGTTGTCAAGAGGGGAAGGGAACCATGGAAGCCCCTGTTGATGATGGGTAGCAGAGGAGCTGGCAGTTAGAGCTGGAAACTGGTTCGTGTAACACCTGGCTCATGGTAGGTGCTAACATACTGTGCTCTGGAGTTATAGTTACTGCCTGTATCCATTAATAAGCGAGCTCATGGCCAGGTTGTCCCCGGGGTCTCTTCAGCTCTAGGAGGCTGTAGGCAACATCAGAACACTTTGCTCTCAGTATTTCAAAGTCAGTTTCAAGAATACTTGTGGATACCCTGTGGAACTCAACATCTGGGCACGGGGATAACAAAAAGAACATTTCCCCCTCCACATTATAGATGCTGTGGCTGATGATCCTTCATCCTCCCCCCCCCCAGTTCCCCCAAGCCCTGGACTGGAGCTGCTGCTTTAAACTGGGAAGGTATCACACTGCATTAGCGGTTACTGTAATTAAGAGCCACACTCCTGGAACACAGCTGTGCAGAAGTCCCTGCTCTGCTCCCGAATTAAGGTTCCTCTGGGTTTTGTCTGCTTACTTCATATGAAATACAACTCATGTTACTGCCAGCAATCGTCATTCACCAGCCTAAGCTGTGCAAAGATCCATACTTGCCGCTGTGTTTCTTCTTCCAAAATAGTGATAGATTTTATCTATCTACTACACACCTAGGGATATTGCAATCTTTGATAAATACAGTACACGCAGAAGCTCTTGTTTTCTCATGAGCCTTTGAGGCAAGTCTAATTTAGAGTAGTTTCTAGGGTCAAAATTCTAACCTCGTTGATTCTGTCTTCAAGACCAATAGGTTTCCTACAAACTATATCACTTCACATACATCAAAGTCATGAAAACATAACCACGTGGTTTCCCCAATCTCAAACCTAAGACTGATTTCAGTAATGAACTGAGCCACAATATTTGACCTAGTTAGATATTACCCATGAAACACGGCCTCAAAGATGTTCTTCATGGGATCATGTATTTGAACGCCTGTTCCTGGTTGTTGGTGCTGTTTGGAGACATTATGCGTAATCTTGCTAGAGGAAGTACATCACCGGAAATGGGCTTTGAGAGTTTATGGCTTAGCCTCACTTCTGGTTCTGCCTCCCTCCTGCATTCATGGTGCAGATGTCTCGTTCAGCTTCCTGTTCCTGCCACGATGCTTGCTGTCTGCTGCTATGCCTTCATGTCATAATGGACGTTCCTCTCTCCAGAACAGTTCAGAAAAACAAATGCTTTCATCTCTAAATTGCTTTTCATCATGGTACTTTATAACAAAAAATAGAAAAGTAACTAATATATTTTTTGAAATATATTTGGCCGGGCAGTGGTGGTGCATGCCTTTAATCTCAGCACTCAAGAGACAAAGGCAGGCAGATCTCTGTGAGTTCGAGAACAAAGCAAGTTCCAGGACAGCTAGGACTCTTAAACAGAGAAACCCTATCTTGAAAAAAACCAAAAAAAAAATAAATTATTTGATACTCACATATGTTCTCATTACATCTACTCCCCATCCCTTACCCTCCTCACTTCCCCTCCTAACCTCATGTTCTATTTCTCTCTTAAAAATTAAATGTTAATACTCAGAGTCTCATTTAGTGATGCCGTGTGTGCACGGGTATGAGGCCGTCTGTTAGTGCAGAGGTAGCAAATTCATCTGCCTAGTCCTTTTTCCTGGTGGTTGCAAAGAGCCCTGTTACTTCACCCAGTCACTCAAAAGGGCATTTTAAGGAGGACAGATGACATCATGGGAATAATGAGGGCTTTGGAGTCAACTAGTCCTGCTTTATTTTCCAGCAAATATTTATTCAGCGTGTGCTCTGTGCCAGCCCAGCTCTAGCGCCAGAGGCAGTCTCCTCAGCAGCTCCCACGTTAGGGGCAGGGTGCCCACAGCGAGTTAGTCTGTAACCTCAAGCAAGTCATGGAAGACTCCTAAGCTTGTTTTCGTTTTTCCCAATTGTGGAATGGGCATTTTAATAAGATTTACTGTTAGATCTGGTGATGCTCGAAGCTTCTACCATACAGTAGCTTAAGAAAGTCTATGTAAGTCCACACTGTGGGAGAAGACTGAGCACTTTCAGAATTATGTTATTCTGGGTGGGTATGTGCATTAGTTTTCAGTTTTAAAGCCACAGACATCAAAACATTATACCTTAGAATTGTTGATTGTGTTATTTCTAAAAATATCATTTTTTTAAAAAACCTATTTGTAAGTTTGGACAGGTATGTTTATGTGGGTAGTGTATATGCTCTGTATATGTGTAGTATATGTGTGTGGTGTATGTGTGTACATGTATATACATGTGTGTATGTAGTATATATGCTCTGCATGTGTGTACACTGAATGAAACTTGTGTGTATATGTGTGTATGAATACATTAAATGTATATACCTTTATGTATGTGTGTAATATATGTATTCTCTGTATATGTATGTACTATATTGTGGTTTATATGTGTGTGTATATATGTATGACATCTATGTGCATGTGTGTGTATAGTAGATATGCTCTAGATGTGTGTGTATTATTTTGTGTGAATATGTGAAAGTATGTATATGTGTGAAGTATATGTGTATATGTGTTTATAGTATATATGCCCTGATTGCATAGTATATATGTGTAGTATATATTTGTGTGTATGTATGTGTGGGAAGTGTATGGACATGTGTGTTGCTGTGTGTGATGTATGTGCTCTGTATGCATGTGTAATATATATGTGTGTGTATTATATGTGCATATGTATATCCTGTGTGTGAAATGTATGTATATATGCATAGATACGTGTAGCATACAGTCTTTGTATGTGTGTGTAGCATATATGTGTGGTGTATGTGTGTATGTGTATATTATGAAGCACATGCACATGTGTGAATGAAAGCATAAGTACAGAGGCCAAAAGTGGAGGTCAGGTGTCCCAGGTGATCACTCTCTACCTTTTCCCCTTAAGAAAACCTGGGACTAAGCTGACAGGCACCAACCTCAGGGATCCTCCTGTTTGGCCACCTGAGTATTCTGTCACCTGCCCTATCACCATGCTCTGTCTGGGTCTCATAACATCGAATATCATCCAGTTACTTCTACATCAGCATAGGAGCAAAGGTGAAGGGAAGGGTGATAGATTATCAGTTCTACCCCTCTCTCTTTGTCTCTCTGTCTGTCTCTCTCTCTCTCTGTGTGTGTGTGTGTGTGTGTGTGTGTGTGTGTGTGTGTGTATGTGCGCGTGCGCGCATGTTGTATAATCCAGCTCCTACCAGACTCCAACTGTGTGTGTGTTATGCATGATTATTTTCTTTTCTTTTCTCACAGGAAAACGCAATATTAGTCCAGGTGAGGTGTAAATGGAGCATGTTAGTCCATGGCTCAAAATTACAGCTGTTGTCTGTAAGAAATAAGAATGGCCATGGTAAGGCCACTCTGAGTGGCACCTGAGAGGGGAGAAGCGCTGATGATCATGTCAGGGACAAGTAAAAAGGGGGTACATACAGGGACTTGAATTTCCAAAGGACAGGAATAGGTCAGGGCGAAGGGAGAGAACCAGAGATGCTGCGGCTGTAGACCGCAAGCTCCCTGCAGCTAATGAATGTATCTCATGCCCTTGAGATGTGGCTCCAACCTTGGCTTGCTTTTTTCAGTTTTGCCAGTTTGGGGGAGATACCCAGCTTCCCCAGTTGCATCCTGTTATACTCTTCTGGAACACAGATGTTCCTTCAGGACATAGATGTCCACTTTAATGTGACTCCTCTAAAAAGACAGGCCTAAAATTTGACTGTCAAAGTGATTTTTGCAGTGCCTTCTGGCAGTTCTCATTTTTAAGACAATAGCTGTTTAAAAAAATAAAAAAGATCAGGAATAGACAAATACAGGTTTTCTCTCAAGTGTGAAATCTAATTTTAAGATTGCATGTTTATATACATGCATATTTATGTTTTCTGAGTGTGTTTATGTGTGTATGTATGTGAGAATGTTTATATGAGTGTATGTATGTGTTTATATGTATGTGTATTCACACGTGTATGTTTATATATGAGTATGCATGTGCATACATGTGTGTATGTGTGTTTACATCAGTATGTATGTGTACTTATATGTGTTTGTGGGTAAAGAAAGAACAAGAGGGAAGACTGAATAGAAGTGCATGTATGCATGCTTAGATGTGTGTTTACATATGTGTGCATGTGTGTTTACATGTGTGGGGGGGAGTAAGGAGGATCATGAGACAGAAGGCTGACAGGAAGTGAGAACTAGGGAGAATCCATGAAATAAGAGAGCAGCCAGGGAACTTACTGGGGTAAGAACGGGAACTAAAACAGGAGGAAGGGAACATGGCCTTAGGAGAGGAGAGGGGTGCGGGTAAGAATAAATATGGCATGTGCATGAAGATGCCAGGATGAAATCAATTCCATTGTATGTTAACCCCAAACCTAATAGAAATAGAAAGGCAATGTTATACTTTGTTTCTTGTAGCTTGGACCATGACTCATCTTGAATTAGTACTTACGTACATGAGCAGAGGTAAAAATCAAGGTCTGTTTTCCTTGTTTGTACTCGGCAAGTTACTTTAGCATCATTTAAAAAGACATTTTGCTTCCCTGGGGTGTGTGTGTGGAGAATCATGACTAGGGAAATGTTCTTTTGGTCATAGTTAATCTGTGTATAAGAGTTTTATGGTTCTACTAAACTCTGTCTTTTCCAAAGACTGTTTAAGGGTATAGAGTATTATTTAAACTAATAAGTAATTTAAAAGAAACTGAAAATTGTACACAGCATGTTTCCCACTGTGTTTATAGATATGCACACATTAGTACTATTGGAAGAAAATTCATTAAAACATGAACAATGATTGTCTCTGAATGATAGCCCGTCTTTGCCCTTCCTCACATTTTCTTGTTTTTCAAGGGTTCCACCAGAAATGTGTATTATCATTATGGTTCAACAGATGCTTTGTTTATTTGTTTGTTTTTTAAGTTATGTTTCTTGTACTACAGTCTTCTCTGACTAAAACCTGTAAGCCTAAGACACCGAGAAGCCATAATAATATTTTCTGTGCAGCCGTTTCTCCAAAGCAGCTAATTTAAAAAGACAGGAAGGAGAGAAAGGCTCTTCTTAAAACCACGTTTTAAATATGGGCCAGAGGCAAGACAAGGATAGAACCTAAGTCTCCTGAACCAAATTCCTCCCATTCTTGCCTTCTTCCTGTCAAGAGCTTTACAGAGCTGAGTGGGAACCTCAGCAAAAACTATTGAGAAGTGGAGCTGAGGGGAAGTTAAGCCACACCCCCATGCATGGTATAGGTTCTTGGCTCAAACCTTTGGAGCAAAACTCTCCTTAGAGCCCTACTTGGGCTCCCCTTTGATCCTCCATGTGGACTGGGTTAACGATTCCTGGGACTCACCACATGACGCAACTTCTTAATATTCTGTTAGTTAACTCTTTGCACAATATAAAATTGGACCTCTCTCCCACCCTCCATCCTTCACTCCCTGTATCCTTCCCTCCTTCTTTCCCTCTCAGCTGACCAATGAGATCAATGTTAGGTCCTAATTTCTCTGTTCACATCCTTGTTATTAAAGAAATCTTGGTCTATGCCTTTAAATCTTTACTTTGGGGGAATTTTCTGAAGTTACTGTAAAACTAGTAGGTCTGGAAAAGAGCCAACACTGGCTTCAGACCACATTGTATCTCTACTCCAGTTACCCACAGTTAGTCATCCCTGGCAGCTTGCTTTCTTATGCTTCCTTCTCTTATTTTCTTCTTCTCTTCAACCCTCCCTTGCTTCCTTGCCTTCCTGTCTCCCTTCCTGTTGACATACAAAAGAGTTCCACAATAGCCAGGGAATAGAGTATATATAAAAATGGTTTATTTGTTTGGGGATTAACTCACAAAAAGGGTAGCAATCTGCTGTCCCTTGTGTGAGCTTGGAACTGGAACCAACTCCTGCAGCCAAGAGACCCATGTGTAGTGGCATTGCAGTTGTATTTTAATAAATAAAGACTGCCTGAAGATCTGAGACTGAAATAGTGTCACTGGTCAGCCTTACAGGCCAGGTTATGGTAATATACACCTTTAATCCCACCAGCCATACTGGTTGCCATAGAAACCAAGCAATGCATGCCCTTAATCACAGTGGTGCACACCTTTAATCCCAGCCCTAGAGAGGATTATAAAGTGGGAGGAAACAGCTCTCAACACACAGTCTCATTTTTGAGATTCCAAAAGGCAGGATCACCATTTCAGACTGAAGTCGAGGTAAGAGCTAGTAGCTGGCTGTTTTGCTTTTCAGATCTTCAGGTTGAACCCCAATTTCTCTCTTTGAGTTTTTAATTAATCATGCTTCACTTATGCACACATTTCATCTGCCTTTATAGTACATGATACCATGCCCAAAGTGAGCCAACATCTTAAAGGCTATTGGCTGAAGGAGTTTCCACAGCACCTCCCCCTTTTGTCTAAATAAGAGAGTTCTAAGCCTAATACAAAACTATATACAATAAGAACAAATATCAAGTATTGTCCAGGGAAAAGAAGAGGCAAAGACAGACATAAAAAAATAGAATTAAGTCAGCATGTCAACATCAAACAAGAAACATATACTAAATGTTTCAATAATTAGTCTATCCTAAGCGGTCTGAGTCTTATATTTAAAAAATGGCTTGGCTAAGTCATAAGAGGAAAGTAACTATGACTATTTAGTTTTCAACCCCATCAAAGACCTGAGAAAGGAAACAATAGTACTTGAGTAAACAGGAAGTACAATCAAGCATTCAACGTGAGAGTTAGCTTTCAAGAGGACCTTAAGGCTAGGCAGAACCAACAAGACCCTCACATACAAAGTAGATACCTCTATCATGGTCAGCTTTAATGGTCAGGTTGAAGCAATCAAGAATTTTCTGGGAAAAGAATCTCAATTAAGGAATTGCCTACATCAGTGTTTCTCAACCTGTGGGTTATGACCATCAGAAAACACATATTTCTGATGATTTTAGAAACTTCCAACCATAATTTATTTTCCCTGCTACTTCATGACTATAATTTGGATACTGAACAGTGTTTCAGTTTCTAAGGCCATCAGAAAGTGTTTTTAAATTATTGCAACGCACAGGTTGAGAAACACCAACCTAGATCATATTGGCCTATGGGCATAATAAAACAATTATCTTAATTGTTGATTGATGTGGGAGGGCCTAGCCCAATAAGGGTGGTGCCATTCTCGGAGCAAGTTGTCTTAACTGCATAAAATAGCTAGCTATTCATAATTCTCCCTGCCAACTAGCAAGCCTATTTCTGCACAGTTTCCTCGATTTTTCTTTGGCTGTGATTTAAGTTCCTTGGTTAGAGATAATTCTGTGCAAAATGCAAGCCAGCTTGCCTTGAGGTTCCGACCTTGAGTTCCTGCTTCGACCTTTCTCGGTGATGAAGTGTGGTCAGCAATTGTAAGCTGAACAATCTCTCTTCTCCTCTATGGTGCTTTTTTGTTAGGGTGTTCTTGTCTAACAGGATCAAAGCTAGAACAAGCTCCTACATTTGAAGTCACACATTCTACATAATTGAGTGTTTTTCACAGCGGATTGCACCTTCCAAGGCTGCTAGCCAGGGCTAAGCAGTTGCAGCTTAGCTGAAGTTGTCCCTGGGAGATGGAGCTGGACACACTGCACTGCTACAAATAATTACGCAACTTTGTAGCTTGTAGTGATATTTTATTTGTATTTTAAGAAATAAAGCTTGCTTGAACATCAGAGACCAAAACAGCCACCCTGGTCAGCCTTACAGACCAGGCAGTGACACACACCTTTAATTTCAGTAGCCACATTAGTTTGTCACAGGAACTGGACACGAATACAACCCCAGCACTAGAAAGGAATACAAGACAAAAGGAGATAGCTCTCAGTCTCATTCTGTGGATTCCTAGAAGCAGGATCACCATTTTGGACTGAGGTAGAGGTAAGAGCCAGTAGCTGACTGTTTTGCTTTTCTGGTCATCAGGTTAAACCCCAATATCCGTCTCTGGGTTTTTATTAATCGTGCTACATTAACTCTCCCCATGTTGGGTTTCACCATCTTTAAAGGGCCTCCAAAAACAGGATGTTTTGGTACCAAGTCATTTGTGTGCTTATAAAGGCACAAACAAACTGAATGTCTTTTTTGAAGAAATTGCCGTCAGTTCCAAAATGCTGGAGAAGGGAGTTGAAAGTATAGAAGACAATCTCACAGACCATCACAGGGAGTTCCTGGAAATGTGGCATTTCCATTGTTTTTAGTAGCATGGGAGGAAAGAATATGGGCAGATGGTCTGAGACACAAGGTAAGCAAACTTGGAGCAACAGCAACAATAAAATAAAAACTCTTTTGAAGTGGGATGGGAAGATTGCTCAGTTAGTAAATGCTTGCTGTGTCAGCTTATGGGCCTGAATTCATTCCCAGAACCTTGGTTTCCAAAAAGAAAGTAGCCTATACTTGTGATATCAGGGCTGGAAATGCAGAGCCAGGTGGATCCCTGGGGCTTACAGGCCGGCTAGCCTAGCCTACTAGATGAGTTCCAGGACAGTAGGAGATTCTGTCTCATAAGACATGGAGGCTGCCATGTGAGGAACTGCAGCTGAGGTCCTCAGGACTCCACAGCCATACACATACATGTGCATACATACCTACACACAAACACACCTGTGCACACATAAACACTGTAAAAGCAACAGCAATGTGAAGTCTCGGCTCAAATCTAGGCTTTGCCTCTTCAGACGTAGAAAAAGATTTCTTTGTGCTAGGACTGGGTCTCTTCTGTTGCAAGTGGAAAAAGAATACAATACACCCATCTGTCCTGCTGTACAAATGACCCCAGAGAGGCAATAAAATGATACAGTTTTTACTTCAAGGTATTATCAAGCACAGGACTTTGCACAGCTTCTTGTTCATGTCCACAAGGAGGATCTTGTTTCGTCTTTTTTTCCAGAAACTGTCAGTCCTTGAGGAGATGAGAGCACTCTCACCCCCATGTGATATGATCAATAACTCCAGAATAAGTTGATAGAAAAATGGACCTGAACCGGATATCAAATGTTTTGTTGCTTTTATCCATTTTAGAAATCGATTTTGATGTTCCTGCGAGATTCTGCAAGTTTTGGCAAAGCAAGTATTGAAGTGGGCATTTTGAGCAGATGGAAGCAAACCCAGAAAGGACAGAGACGTGGCTCAGGCCACAAGCAAAGTTAAAGATGAATGATGGTATTAACTTGAGCTATTTCCAGGCTAGCTCAGATATGGCTTTCCTGAAGGTCAGTGCCATGCTTGGATCCCTCACAGCCTCTGCGCTGAAGCTTGGTCCCCAGCTGCCCATACTAATAACGGATGATTGGGTCGTTCAGACACTATCAGTGGGTGATGTGGGAGTCCCCTCTGTGTGTTGCTTGCATTGGTTAATGAATAAAGAAACTGCCTTGGCCTGATAGGACAGAGAAGACAGAAGTGAATTCTGGGAGGAAGGAAGCAGAGTCAGAGGGATGCCATAGATCCACAGCTGAAGGTAGATGTGCTGAAATTTTTCTGGTAGGCCACAACTTTGTGGTGATATACAGATTGATAGAAATGGGTTAAACTAAAATGTAAGAGTTAGCCAATAAGAAGCTAGAGCTAATGGGCCAAGCAGTGTTTTAATTAATACAGTTTCTGTGGTTATTTCAGAGCTAGGCTAGCAGGGCAGCTGGAAACCAACAAACAGCTCCCCTGCAACAAGTGGGCTGACCTGTTGCTGAGATCATACTGGCTGGGGGAGGCAGGGCTTCGTTGGAAGAAGCGGATCACCTGGCAGAGCTTTAAAGGGGGTATCTTATCCCTGGCTCCTTCCTAAGTCAGTCTTGCTTGCATTTCTTTTCTCTCCATTCTCCTTTGTTCTTCCTCCACAATGCTGCTCCCTGGTTACTGTGAAATGAGCCATTTGTTCCTTATGCTCTTCTTCACGATGCTCTGCTTCACATCACCAGAAACAACGGTGCTGTTCAGCCATAGACTGAAATGCCTCAAACAACAAGGCAAAATAGACTCTCCTTCCTTCCAACTGCTTCTCTCTGGAATGTGTTGTGGCCAGGACGAGTGGGAGTAATGCTGTAGTTCTCGCCCAGCCAGTGGGTCTCCTCAGTCTATTCCATTCCCACAACCATGAGAGTAAGAAGAAAGGAAGCATCTGGACTGTTCTCTGGAGTGGTGTTGGTCCCAAGCTGTGCCCTAGAAATGACTTTCTGGACCAATCTAGAAAAGGTCAAGGGTAAACAGTGCAAATGATCCTATCTTTGTACAGTGAGGTGGGGGTGGGTAGCTTCAGAAGTCAGATGGAGCTAAGGAAATAAGAGAAAGGGAATGTGGGAATTCTGTGTTCTTTCTTGCTCATCAAGATTGTAGGATGGGAACAGAGATGCCTGCACTGTGCTCCCTGCAGGCCAGGAAAGACTGTGATATGACTGTATGGAAGTGCTAGTAGCCAGCTCTCATGGACGATGGAAAATGAGGACCACAGCTGACCTACTCATGGGCACTTAGCTCAGGAGAGGATCTTGTCTGTTCAGAGCACATCTTCTAAATTCTCATGACAAATGTCTGTTGTAATATGAGCGGTGGGGCTACGTCCCCAGCACCCCAGCCGCCTGCTAGCTTATGCCCCAAAATAATTACACGGACACTGTATTCTTTTAAACACTGCTTGGCCCATTATATCTAGCCTCTTCTCGGCTAACTCTTGCACCTGGACTAGCCCATTTCTAATAATGTGTAGCACCGCTAGGTGTGCTTACGGGGAAGATTCTAGCCTACGTCCATCCTGGGTCGGAGCTTCATCATGTGTGTCTGCCCGGGAGCAGGGAGCATTGCATCTCTGCTCCAGAGAGCAAAGCTGTCAAGTCTGAGCTCACTTCCTCTTCCTCCCAGCATTCTGTTCTGTTTACTGCTCCCACTTATGTTTTAACCTATCAGGGCCAAGCAGTTTCTTTATTGCTTAACCAATGAAATCAACAGATTGATATATGACACTCCCACATCAAATGTCAAGATGTCCTAGTCACATCGAGGACTGCAGACTGGGGAGGTGGCTCAGCCAGTGACTGCCATGAGTGAAGACTTGAGTTTGACCACCAGAAACTCAAACAAAAAGGCCAGGAGATTACAGGCACGCACCTGTAATCCCAACACTAGGGAGGCAGAGGCAAGACAATTCCTGGGGCTCACAGTTAGACTCACCCAATTAGTCATGCCAGGGTCAACTAGAGACCCTCTCTAAAGATGTAAGACGGGGAGCAACCCAGGAAGCCTCTCACCGTCAACCTCTGAACTCCACACCCACATGTATGTGTACCTACACAAGTACACACTCCTGAATACTGCAAGCGCATACACACACACACACACACACACACACACACACACACACACACACACAGACACACACTGCAGTTATTACAGGATTTATCCAGAACTGGCAGGCCTACTCACTCGCCTATGGAAATATCCAAAGTGTCCATGAGTGGTGGGGGCTGAACACTGAAACTGAGTGCTGGGTGAACTCTGCCCTCCACACGCCCAGAGTCTCAGGGAAGAGCATCTTAGCCTTGCATGTTGCACATGGGTATAGATCAGGGACAGCACTAGCCAGGGCTCACAAGAAGACCAGACCACCAAAGGCATTCATCTGACTCCTTACTTAATCATGCCTGGCAGCTTTGGGGACTGTGGAGTCTAACTCAAGGGGAGGCACTGTACATACAGAGCCTGACAAGGGAGGTTGAAGTTAGAGGTCCCTACCACCTAATGTTTCTGCTGCCCCATTAGGCCATCTACCCACCTGTAAGAATGTAGGGATGGAAAGATGTCCAACACATCCAGACCAACTGATGCTGGATGCTCAGGGGTGGGACATCGAAAGAGATCATCTCTTAACTGTCGTAGAATGATTAAAGACCTATACAGCAGGAGGTGAGGGTGGCCCAATTAGGAAAGTGCTTGCCATGTAAGCAGGCATGAGTCCCTGGATCTGATCTGTTGCACCCACATAAAAAGCGGGGCACTGTGGCTCATACTTGCAATTCCTGGAATGGGGAAGCAGAGAAAGGCAGACCCTGGAGATTAACTAGCAGCCAACCTAGGCCAACCCTCAGGGTCCCACTAAGAGACCTTCTCCCAGAAAAGAAGGTGAATGCCTCCCTGAGAAGGACAATAGGGGTTGATCTTTAGCTTCCACAGAAACTCACACACTTGCAAGCTCACCCACAGGATATGCATACGAATCAACATGAGAAGCATACAGCGAGGCAACTAAACTAGAGAAGACTCTTCTGCCCACCCACACAGCCAGATTCCAAAGACCAGCAGGAGACAAGCTTCCAGCAGGGGTGAGGAAGGCAGTCCCAGAAGGGCAAACAGCTTGAGAAGTGTCGTGATGGGTGGCTGCTATCAGCATTCTTTGGAGATCCATTAAAAAGAAAAACAAAGCGAAGTAGCAACAAAGCCAGCAATGGTCAGGAGTAAAGGCTGCTGAGATTGGTTTGCACAAGCCTCTGCTAGGGTTTGGGCTCTGCTTAGCCACATCCCAGCAGGCACAGGGGACCAGTTAATCACCTCAACCACGCTGGCCTCTGTTTCCTCTCTCTGTAACAAGTAACCATCCCATGAAGTTGAGAAGAGCCCAAATACAGCTAAACTGCCAATTCCCTCTGTTTTCCTTAGCCTTGCTGGCATCTTCACCTTCTAAAAAGAAAAGCTTTCTCACCTTTGCTTCAAGTTTTTATGGGGTGTGATGGGGGGCTCCCTATTGGTTTGTTTTGCTTTGCTTAATGAAAAAACGATATTGATTTTTAACTTTTCTCTCTGGCTGTTAAATTTCAAACACTTTCTGGGGTTGGAGGCGACACAGAACAAAAGGTAGACCGTGTAGTCCCACTGGGGTGCGAACACACAATCCAAGCTCTCTCCTCTCAGATACTATAATGTGGAATCTGTCGTGTTGATCTTCTATCTATTGATTGATCAATAAGAGAGAATCCAGAATTCTGCATTCTGTATTTTAGAGAAGACCATGTCATGAAGACCTCCCTATTCGGAACCAGGGGAATAGCTGAATCGGCCAGCGGCAAGCTGCTCTCAGAATAGACCAGAGAAGTCTTTTGCTCCCATAGCAGCGTACAGGGAGCACAGCCGGGGAGACATTCCGAAGGGAAGCGCCCCATGAGGGAGCTCCTTCCGTGGCATGCTGCCCGGCTTCCCGTCAGAACTCCCTCTGCTTATGTATAGCTCCAGGCTTGTATTGATATCCGTGCGCATATGTTGGCCCGGCTCTTCCTTTCCAGGCGAGAGATGGCTTCTGCCGAAGCTGCCAGTGCAATATTTTGAAAATAGACATCCATTTTGAGGAGAAGAGACATCCACATGGGACTCTTTTTTTAGCTTTTACATTAAAAATCATGATAATATCTGTCTTCACGTCAGTGGGATTCTTGCAGCTGTCGGATAAGCCGTAAGTATGGGCTACATGCATGCAGCCCGAGCGAGCTCTCGGTGCTGCCCAGCAAAACACTGTAAACTTACTTGGATAATGATGAGAATTTTGTGTGCGCATCTGATTTTTTTGTCTGTTGTATCTATGTGCCAGTCATCTACACATACCGCATGCACAGGGTCATGTGGAGGTCAAAGGACACCCTCAGGTGCCAATCCTTGGCCACCTTCCACCCTGTTAGTGACAGGGTCTCCTAGTGTCTCCTTCACAGTGAAGACAAAGTTAGCCGCTCTCAAGCTCCCGAAAGCCCACCTTGCTCTGTCTCCGATGTCTCCATCAATAGAGCTGCAGGCATGCACATCCACACACTGCTGTTCTACAGCAGTTCTGGAGACCGGAACACTCTCCTGCTTTCACAGCGACTGCTTTACCAACTGAGCCAGGTCCCCACCCATCATCCTCTGGCTTGTTAACTCAGCTGGCTGTTTTCCAAAGGGAGAGCCTCGCTAACGGCAATGCCGTGTTTCAGTGGCAGATGCTTGGACACCCCTCAGAGACCTGGTGCTTATGGGAAAACGCTGTCACTGAGGTACTGAGGTTGCTTGTGTCTGGGCAAAGAAGAAAAGGTTTGACTACTCTGGTACTGGTTTTCCATGCTTACTTTTACACCCTCCAGACATAGATGAAAACATCCCCCAGCCCCTGACTATGATTCTCCGGCTTTATCTTCTTTTCACTATAGACGTCACTCGCTAAATGATGGTGAGGTCATGGTAGAGTTAGGTGGTCATCTACTCCAATAAAAGTTAGGTCCTTATGTAAAATGGAACTTGGGGACACATACACACAGAGAAAACCCATTTGAAGATGGAGAGACTGTTAGAGGCAGAAGGCACATGAAAACTTAGCAAGATACCTGTACTCATAAAAGGGCTTGGTTAGGAATCCAGGCAACCAGCATGATTGTGTTTCTTTGCTTTCCTGTGACTTTTTGCTAAGACATGAGTGGGGTGGGGGTTTGGAGTTATTCAGTATAAAGTACCACTGTGTTAGGATGTTCCTGCTCAGTTCTCTAGCGTATAGACATCCTAACATACTCTGGGTATGGAGAAGCCCACAGTCTACCTCAGGTTCCCTCAGCTCCAATTGTAGTCCCAGTACCTAGAACAATTATGCCTACCACATAGCAAAATCCTGATACTCTTTTAAAGAAAGAATGTGGAGTGCTTTTAATGTATCTGTTTGAGTATTTCCGATGTCACTATAGACTGGATTAGTCTGTTGTTTGGGGAGACCGTATCATACCAGAGGTATAGTGAGCTTAGATTTTGGACATTCAGCCAAAGTTAGGGCTTACAGCTGTATTAGTATGAAAGCCCTCTCCAAAGAAAAAATCTACTGAAGGGGAAGTAAAATTGGAGAAAATTAAGCCCTTATTTTCCGAGTGATAGTGTCTCATGTTATTTGTAAATGTGCTTAACGGTTATCTCTCTTAAACACATTATATCTTGGTTATGGTGACACAAACATTTCAACCGGTGGATCCAAACGTTCCCTAGAGCCATGCTGGAAGAAGGTGGCCACCAGTGACATGTGGCTGTTCCAGGGAAAGCTAATAGGAAGTGGTGAAAGCTTCAGATTAACGGCTCTGCTACTCCATTAGTGTCGTTTTAATCACTGGTCATGGGTAGCCAAGAACGGTCAGAGCTGACTGAGTAGGTGCCGAGCAGCACCATGGAGGTACACAGCACCGCTCTGGCCTGCATTTCTGAACTCCTGAGTGTTTCACAGAATGAAGAAATAGAGGCCCTGTGACTGGTGGGACATTTTCACTCTTCCCACAGCTACCCTGGATGCTGTGATCAGGGAAAAGTTGACCCTACAAGGCTATGTCCTTCTGTTTTTCCAGGACAAATTAACGGCTTCAGAACAATAGGAGCTATTGCAGTGTGTTTACATGAGCTTGTCCACTGTTCAGCTTCTGTTATTTCTCAGTCCTACATAAGAGAAACAGTGATGTCAAAGGGGAGGTAGTTTCTCACGAGGCCAGGGACACACAGGTAGTTCCGGATGACTGACATGTTGGTCTCATGAAGTTAGGTATGTAAAGGACAAAGTATTGGGGAGGGTGGCCCCAACGGAGAATGACTTTTGCTTGGAAGCTAGGGCTGGGCTTTGTATCCTGCTTCCTGGCATACTATAAACTAGACAAGATATACTTGGTGTTGTTGAGTGAACTGATCCTTCGATCAAACACCTAACTCATCAATCACCCAAATAACAGACTTCAGATGAATGAGGCCAGATATCTTTTTTCCAGACAGACAATGCTGCTCTCTATTATGAATAAACTCTAACATTTCCTATTTCCACTGTGCATACTTCTGTTTTCAGGTTAATGTACACATCAGAAGGAGGGCCAGATGAAGAACATGCCACACAGCCACTGAGGGATCCTAGCCCTGTAGCTAGGACATTCTCAACCAGTATCCAGCAGGTTACCACACCATTAAAATAGAGATGGAGAAGTAATTTGGTGCCTGGCTCTCCCAGGCTGTGCCAGGAATGGCAGAAGTCATGGGTACTTACAAATCATTGGCAGTGAACTATGAGATAACTCCATTTCCAGCTCCAGAATAATAAATAGAAAACATTTCATAAGCATCAGCTGTGTGGGCCACACCAAGTCACATAGGACGAGGGCAGTTCAGACTTGCCTGCAGGTTGGTATCTAAGACAGATAGAGACCATACAATGCAGGGCAAATGATGTCATGGACGAGCAAACGAACGAGCCTGGTTATATCCCAGTAAAATTTTACACTATACTTTGTATTTCAGGTAAGTCTCTTGTGTCGTGAAACAAGATTGTTTTTAATCAACTGAAAAGGTGAATTATAGTCATCTCACAGGCCATGAGCCAGATTTTGACTTCTGACTCCTGGAATTTTATGTTAATTATATCTGTATATAAAAGGTGGTTTTTAAAAAATAAAATTTATTTCAAGAAAATGAAAATAAGGGTGCAAAATCAATGCTTTCCACAGGCTGCAGAGGCCTGCAGAGTGCACTGGAAGCCAGTCCTGACTTACTCACTGCTGGTGTGTTTTAATTTCGTGCCCCCTCTAGGCACCATTTAAGACTAACCCCCATAATTAGAGAGAATAAAGTCAAATAAATCCAGGCTAGCGGGAGGGGTGGAGAGGTGTTCTGGGACTCCTCTGGTCTGTAATAGAAACCCAGGAATAAAGATGTTCTCCTGCAGGCACCAGGCTCTCACTGTGAGAATTCCCAGAGTCCCACACGAAGGCAGCTTTGGCCCTCTTAGTCAAGGAAAAGAAAACAACAGTTGGATTCCCTTGATCCAGAGTTATTCTATCTCCAACTGAATAAACACACCAACAAGACATGGGACGAAATGACTTGTCTGCTTCGAAGTGATTTCTTCCCAGCGTTTACAGTAACGTGGGGTTATTTCAGATAATTTGGAAAATGACCTAAAGGTATAAACATGAGAACAAAAGTCACCCCAATCTCAGAACCCAGCGGCAACTGTTGCAAACCTGAGGCCATTTCTTTGACATAACAAATTCATACTGAGTCGGTATATTCATAGACGGCGCTTTTTTTTGGCATTATACTCTATTTTTCTCTGTCACTAAAGAGCCCTTATTTTTATTTTTCATTGACCATATAATTTGGAACATACTTTTATCTAATTAACTGATACAAGGAAACTAATCTTTCCTAAATGGCCATGCTTTTAGTCAACAATCTGAACTCCTCTTTCTAGGGCATGGCCTAAAACCCAGGACAAATATGAGGCCTTGGACTCTTGTCCTGCCCAGGTTGACTTCTTGTGCACATCTTTATCCAAGGGTGAACCCTGTGCTAGGTCTTTGTGATGCTGAGATGAATCCATCCCAACTTCTGCACCATGGCAACACTCAGCCACTGTGGAAGAGAGCGAGGTGCTCCAGTGACAAGTGCAGAGGGGATGGATAAAGCCCTGCACAGTCCAAGGACGGACCGCACCTGCGTAGTGGCACTGAGGGACTAGAAGACTTAGAATACATGCTTAGTTTGAGTGGCAGTATGTGATAGGCCTTGTGATTCTAGTTGAAAGTACCTTCACAGGGATGGGATGGTGTTCCAACCAATGAAATGTTTCCCTGCCCATTGATTCTGCTGTGTTGTTATTTACAGCAAAGTTTAGTTTTGGAAACTGGTGATTGGGTCAGCACAGAGGTGTTTTATCCCATCTGAAGTCAGGGAAGCAGCCTTGTCTAGGGACCATCACTTGGGCCAGGAGTCAACGGCATTTCCTGGTAGCCTCGGGGCAGCCCGCACTGTCCTTCTCTTAGCAGGCACATCCGAAGCAACCCCAGCTACTCTCCTCACACTGAAAGCAATGGATTTACCACCTAGGACATCACACAAGCTTTCTGTGGTCTCCTCAGACCAGGTTTGCTCCAGGGACATAGCTGACTTTGGTGAGCCCAGGAAAGATATTCCCTGTTGGATGAATTAGTTAACATTCTGTCTCATCTGAAGCCTACACCGAGACATTGTGTTTTCATTCCTGCTTTCTCTAACTTTATTAATACACACTGGCCATTCACAAAAAACTGGAATTTTGCACTGTGCCAACCGAGGGGACACAGACAATCCCCTAATCCAGGCTGGCTGTTAGTACACACTTCTTCCATTTTGTACCTTTGGGCTAAGTTTTGAACCCAGTTACAATCAATTTTATTATGTTTGTTTTGAAAATGTGCCTTTCTTTGAGCATCATTTATATATATATATATATATATATATATATATATATATATATATATATATATACACATTTATATACATATATACACATTTGCATAAACCTATTTCATCTGCCCCCGAATTGCACACAGCTGACCAGAGCTTCACAGAAACATGCAAAGCACTCACACATGACACCGTACATCCCTCAGCTGCCACTTTTCTATATGTGTATTGTAAGCCACACCCACGGACATCTGATTTTATTTTTTAATCTCCTTCCTCTAATAACAGCCATTCATAAAGTTGCGCAAGAGTGTTTCTCTAACTCTACAAGGCTTATTCAGACATAAGGAGAGAAAGGTATTCCTTACCCTTTCAGGACTGATGAATAAGAATGATTTTTTTTAATGGTGATTTACCTGGTGCTGTAGGTGGATGGCATATTGGTTGTAGAAGACAGCAAGACTTAAAATTCTGCTGGGCAGGGTCCCTCTACTATAGTGCCTCCCCCCCCACATTAACTCAACTCTGCCAACCACACATATCTGTGTAAAACCATTAGGAAGATGGCATTCACTTTTCAACCACAATGGAAAGTAAGCCACAGAATGAAAGGAGACTCAACCCAGTGCTTCAGGTGAAGCAGACATAATTGTACATTTGTTTCCTCCATGTTTATATAAAGCATAACAGATTGTATTATTGATGTATCCAGAGAAACAGAACATGCACACTCAGGCATACATACATAGGCACATATACCCATGAATGCACACTCATGTACATACATACACATATACACACCATATTGCTGAAAACAACACACATATACAGACATGCCTCATTATTGAAGACGTCTCTGCTCATTCACATGATTGTCTTCCTAAAACAACCTATTAGACATACTTAGAAATATTGCTTCACCAACCTTTGTGCCATTTTTTAGCACATCCAAAGGGCACATGAAATCAATATCATGCATATAAGCTTGATTGAGCAACCATGCCATGCTAAGACATGTTTAAGGACTTTATTGTTGTTGTCTTAACTAATTGCATCTCTGTTGCAGCCCTGTGCATAAATCTCCATGGTCACTCTGTTCTATAGCTGGGTCCAAGGGAAGCCAGAAAGGTCAAGTGATGGTTTCAAGGTCAAATAGCTAATGTGCCTGTCACTGAGTTATAGACACTCAGCTCCAGACCCCCCTTTCCATATTCTTTCATCTTTTGAGGGTGGTTGGGAACGGCCATATCAACTCTGTTCCTGCTTGCTCTGCAAAGCTGAGAGGATCCATCCCTTTCTCTTTGTCCCCTGCATTGCTTTCAGCCACTTGTGTCACATGTCCTCCCAGACCGAGCTGATTCTGTTGTGAAGTTTCTCGACCACTTGCACTGTAGACTCCTCTGTACCCCATCTCTTCCACCCCAAGGGAGCACAACATCGACCAGCCCTGTTCTCAAAGGTCATTGGTTGTGCTCCAAAGGATGTAGAGTTTGAAGACTTTGACATTGCAAATGCTTTGTGGTGTCCCCTCACTACTGTAGACTGATGATGCATCCTGCTCCTGCTTCCTCTTCGGGACCTTGGAGATCTCTTCCTCCCATTTGGTGACTGCATTAACAAGGTTACATTCTTAAATGGTGGTTAATATGATGCTGTGTTCTGGATGGTGTGAGCTCTGCATCCTACATCTGCTGAGAAGAAGCTAAACTCCCAGATGGCCATCTACGAGTAGAAGCTTACTATCTGTGGGTGTTTGAAGAAAAATGCCCCCTATAGGCCCATAGGGAGTGACACTATTAAGAGGTGTGGCCTTGTTGGAGTGGGTGTGGTTTTCTTGGAGGAAGGGTGTCACTAAGAGGTGGGCTTTTAGGTCTCAGATTCCCAAGCCATGCCCAATGTGATAGTTGCTTCCTGCTGCCTGCTGATCGGGATGTAAAACTCTCAGCTACCTCTCCAGGATCATGTTTACCTGCCTGCTGCCATGTTTCCCATCATGACACAATGGGACTAAACTTCTGAACTCTAAGTCATTCCCAATCAAATGTGTTCTTTTACAAGAGTTGCTGAGGTCATGGTGTCTCTTCACAGCAATAGAAACCTAAGACTCTACTCATTCACTGTCTCTCAGGAATGTCACATAATCACAGATCCTTGAACAGATCCCATCTCTACTAAGTTATGTAACCTAGTTACGAGGTAGATGGCAATGTTATGCTCCCATGAGAAAAGTTCTGCCAATCCTCTGTGGGTCCTGACTTCTGAGACAAGTGAGAACAACTAAGTACCTTTCTTTGGGACCACTGGGAGAATGAAAAAGGACCAGGGAGAGTAATGGACAGCAGATACTCACATTTGATGCATGCACAAGTTTTATTTTGAATTCAATATTTCTTGTGAAATCAAGGACAGAGTATACTCCCCAGGAACTGCCTTGAAGAATGGCAGAAATGGAGAACCTCAAAAGACATCCCTTCCAGAACACTCCTTTGCAAATAAGAACACTGAGCCCCAGAGGGAGGGGCTGGCCCTAAAGCACCCAGGAAGTACATGTGAGAGTCCAGGAGAAAACACAGATCTACCTGGCTCTTCACTTTTCAGGTAAAAGGGATTCAGAGTTGATGGAGAAAGAATATTTGCCAGGGCAGATCAGGAGACCCTTGCTTCTCATTGCTGTTCTCAGAGGCCTAGAGCAAAGGGGGAATGAAAGGCTGCATTGTCCCTTTCTTACCAGGCTGTTCTAACAGCCCCCTTTCCTTTCCTTGGATATCACAGTGAGGCAAGCAAGGTGAGACAGGGTCATACTCTGTCAAGTTTTCATCTGTCTTATTAGTTATACTTTCGTTTGCTGTTTTTGAATAAATGCAGTATTAACACAGAGGATAGCTGACTGCTTTTAAGGCCTCCTTATACTTGGCACTCAATATGGGTGTCTTGCTTTGGGGATTCTGCTCTTGTTCCATCTCTGCCCTCGAGCTAGTCCCATCCCATTGCACCAGCCCAACACATATTGATTTTTGTAGCTTCATATCCATTTTCTGATGTGTGGTGCCCTACTGAAATACCAAGGGCATTCCTACTGAGAGCATTGATGTGTGATGATGAGAAAGAATGACGGCCATGCTGGATCATGGATACATATCTAAGAAACAGGGGCAGTGCCTAACTGGGAGGGGGAGGATACTATAGTGAAGACCAGGAACCAGCTTTGAAGTCAGGGGACCTGGGCTGCATGTGCTGATACGAGACTCCCTGTTGGATCATCTGGGATCTGAGGGTAGTGGAGCAAGGACTTTTCTCAGTCACCACTCCTGTTATTACAGAGGTCATAGCCCAGGAAAAGGAAAGCATTCATTTCTCTGAGCTTCATTTTTTTATGACTGAAAATGGAAATGGCATTACCTTACTGTCTGTCTAGCACTGGCTAGAGGTCCAGAGAAGTAATTTCTTGATGTGAAATTATCACTTTGTGTAGTTAGACGTTCCCTGTTGTGGTGCATCTTTATAAGGCTCTAATTTTGGATACTCAGGTAAAAAGAAAGAAAACAAAACAGCCACTTGAACCTTCCAACAGATTGCCTGAATGGATAACGTAAGTTTTTAGGGGCACATATTCCTTCCAGCTGCACGGAAGGCTTTTGGAGTCTCCCTTAAATATGTTCATTGCTTTTTTGGATATGTGTCTTAAGAAGAAGAGGAAGAAGGAGAAGAAGAAGGAGGAGGAGGAGGAGGAGAAGGAGGAGGAGGAGGAGGAGACGACAGTGAGAATGGCCATTCTGAAGCAATGATATTCACACTTAACTATCATTGGCATTTTTATCCACTTACTCACCATACAAAAGAAAAGAAAAACTATGATGGACTTGAAAAAAGGAAAAAATAGCTTTATATCTTGTTTCACATCTCATGTATCTATTGCCGGCATCCTATTACCTAATTGTGCCCTCTCTTGGTCCTCTTCCTAATATCTGCATGATACCCACCCTTATACCTGTTGCATATATACATGTGTACAACACTGGCTAGGATCTACAAATGAAGGACTGAGTGTAGTTATATTAGGGTTGAGTTTATGTTACCTCACTTAATACTATACATTCTAAGTCCATCCATTTCTTTCAAATACTATGTTTTTTATTACAGCTAGATAATATTCCACTCTGCATCTCTACCATATTTTTTCATCGTCCATTCATCTGCTGAAGGATGTCTAGACTCGTTTCATTTCCTTATGATTGTTAAGCTGAGCAGCATTAAAAGATAGGGGTTCAAATATCCCTGTGGTAGGATATGAAGTGCGAGGTATACACCTAGGACATAAATAGCTGGGCCACATGGTAGTTCTATTTTTATCTTTTGAGAAACCTCCAAAGTGATTTCCAGAGTGGCAGTATTAATTTGCAACTCCACCTGCCTTGAATAAGGTTCTGTCTCTGTCTCCATCCTGTCCAACATTTGCTGTCATATATCTTAATCGTAGCCATTTGACTGGGGTGAGGTGGTAGCTCAAAGTTTTAATTTTCAAAGTTTTAATTTACATTGTTCTGCTGATCAAGGATGCTGGCTACTTTTAAAAATAGTTCCTGGTCATTTGCCCTTAGTTTTTTTAAAGGTATTTAATTCATTAGCCCATTTGATGATGGTAGCTTTATCTCCTTGGTATTTAACTTCCACAATTCTCTATAAATTCTGGATGCTGTCCCCTGTCTGAAGGAGGGCTGGTAGCGATTTCCTCCCGTTCTGCAGTCTTTACTGCCTTCAGTGTGCAGACATGTTTTAATCTCATGTTATCCCTTCCGCTGATTCTTGGGGTCTGTTTTTGTGCCACTGATGTTCTGTTTAGAAAAGTCTTACCTCGGTGTCTGAAAGAATATTCTTAATGCTCTCCTCCATTGTTGCAGCATTTATGGCTTTAAATTTGCATTTTTGGTACATTTAGTTCATTTCATGCAAGGTAAATGATATGGATCAAATTTCATCCTTCTGCAGTAGGTGCCCAGTTTTGCCCACACCATTTGTTGAGTGGATTATCTCTCTTTTTCCATTGTATATTTTGCTCTTTTGGTCAAAATTTGGTAGGTATAACTTTGTCAGCTTATTTCTGGGTCCTCTATTCTATACCACTGACCTGCCTGTTTTTATGGCTGTATCAAGCTGCCTTTATTTCATGTGAATTTTATGGATTTGCAAAAAGACTTTTTTCCTTATCTTTAACCTCACCCTTCTGCCTCGGAACTTGGCCCTTCATCTTTTAGTTTAGTCATGGCTTCCTTTATGCCTTTCCAAAGGAGGACTAGGAATTACTTGAGAGCATCTCCACACTGACAGGAGTGCAAAGGCAGTCTTTCTCTGGAGAGATTTTGAGAGAAATTTCTTACTTGTTTCACAAGTAAGCAAAAATAATATTTGGGAGATTTCTTTCAAAATCTCTCCCTAGCTACAGGGGAAGGCAGAATTCTGAGAGCACCTCTGGTGATTCACAGCCTTGCAAATGTCTTGCTTTGGCATGCAGGTGGGACTTGCCATGGACTTCTAGTCAGTAAAATGTGGCCAAGGTGAAGCAGTAGTCACTGTGACTGAATTCTGACTGTGCTATGGGATTGTGTTGCAATTCATTGCAATGTGTAAAGTGTCTTCAGAGAAGTTTGATATGAACCTTTAAGACATGAACTGCCATGGTCTGATGGCTTCAATATTCCAAGTAAGGGTGATGGGCGAGACAGTTCAATCCAAAAACAAACTAAAAGTAAACAGATATTATGGGCTACTGATCATAGCATGCTACTATAGAGTTTACACTATTACATTGGATACCTATATTGTATGTGCCCTCCCCACATACAAAAATGAATCCTTATGTCCTTGTTCCATAAGTCAGCAAAAATAATATCAGGGAGATTTGTTGTCAGGGTTTCTGTCCTGCCTAGTTCTTGCAATTGTTAAGTCCCAAAGAAATCACACAAAGGTCTACATTAGTTATAAACTGATTAGTCCATTAGCTCAGGCTTCTTATTAAATCTTATAACTTATATTAGCCCATTATTCTTGTCTGTGTTAGCCACATGGCTCGGTACCTTATTCAGTGAGGCAGTCACATCTTGCTTGCTCTGTGGCTGGGTCAGGACTGCTGACAGGAGTTCCTTCTTCCTGGAATTCTCCTGTTCTCATTGACCCACCTCTACTCCCTGTCTGGTTGTCCTGCCTATACTTCCTGCCTGGCTATTGGCCAATCAGTGTTTATTTCAAATATAATTGACAGGATACAGACCATTGTCCCACACCAGACACTGAACACTCACCACTATGAATCAATAACTGGCAAATCTAAGATATGAACTCAGATGAAAGCTTGGTTTCTTCCTTCATTTGACCCACCTCCCTCCCTTCCCCTTTCTCCCTTCTCTCTTTTTCTCATAGTCCATACACACTCTAGGAAGACTTATCTCACTTGGAATTTCAGCAACACTGAAAAAGAACTCACACTAAGTACATAGGGCAAGGCTGCCTACGACTTAATCAGCAGTTATACAGACTTCCTTCCAAACGTTAAAGTTCATCATCGAGTCTCCTACTAAGGTCCAGTTGTTTAGTAATAGAGCATAAATGAGATCCTTAAGAAGTGCCAGGAGATTAAAAAAAAGACCATGGGGGATGGAGAGAAGCATCCATTCTTTGCCCAGTTACATGGTTTTTCCTCTTTATTCATGTCTCAGGTTCAATGCTAGCCTAGCCACTTCTAACAATATGTAAGTAGTGATGATTTTCTTTTTGTGGAAGATATAGATACAGAGAAACCTAGCCTTCTCCGCATAAACACTCAAAATACCTCTCTGCTCCTTTGTTCTGCTCCTTTGTTCATTCTTCCCTGTCTGTGACAGGCACTGTGTATAGGGATAGATCATCACCTACTGTAAGTACCAACAAAATACCTATGACAAAAATCCCTCCTCTGTGACAATGTAGAGACCGTATAGCTCAGGGAAGCTTAGCAACCTGTGAATTACACACACACACTCATCAAGATGCCCCGCCCCTTGCCTGTGCTTTTGCAGAATGTGACAACTATGAAGCTATGTGTCCCTACCAAACTCTGCCACTGACTCCCATTCCTAACCAAGCAGTCTCTCTTGTCTCCCTGATTGCCTCTAATTTGCCATCTCCCTGTCTCATGTCTGTCTATTTTAAAAATTAGTGGCTCTTACCTTCACACAATCTACTCCATACCAAGCTGAGGGATCCTGCTCAGACTGCCCTGTTTCTCTGGCATTTTGCTGTCTATCCAAGTCCTGCCTGCTGGGATTCACATTCCTGTCCATCTGACCTCACCCACCTCCAGTTGTGAATTTGTTCTGATGCTGACCCTGAAGTGGTGGTAAAGATGAAGTAGTGTTGAAAGTTCTGAGGTAAGTTTGAATGTAGGACTGATTTTCCTAATGTTTTGTAAAACAACATGATTCCACAGAAGCTGGTTCCCACGCGTGCGTGTGTGTGCACACATGTGTACATGCATGTGTGCGTGTGTGGGTGTGCGTGCATGTGTATACGTGTGTATGCTTGTGTGTGTGAAAGCACAGGGAGGTGTCATGGACAGAGGAGAAGAAAAAGGGGATAACAAGAAATCAAAAAGGACAAAGAGGAGGGTGGAGAGAGAAAGAGGCTGGTGGGCAATGAATTCAACCACCGCTTGCTCAAGTCACTGAAGAAAGGAAAACTACCGAATCAGGTCATTCATTATCCTCCCTCTGCACTTCAAACACATGGTAATTGCTGGTTTAGCTAACAAGTTGGGCCTTAATTACAGGCCATTAGGCACCATTAATAAAGAAAACCAATTCCACAAGAATCTGAGTCTCCTCCTCAGAGTCTCATTCCCTGGAAAGAGAGTCTTCCGGTTCCTGAAGTCTGGTCCTCCAAATCCTGTAACAATGGAATGAGGCTCCTTTTTAGATGCCAAGCTTGGCCGTGACGTCCTGGGACTCATCTCAAGCACCTGTTCCTTGCCAATGCCTGGACACTCTGACTCGAGGAGTGTACTTATGGACAGCGACCCCAAGTGGCCAGTCTACTTATCTGCCTCTCCACCTGCAAAGGACATGTCTCCCTCTCTGATCTTCCTCTTCCTCATGCTGCCCTTCAGTGTGCCAGATAGATGCTCTATCAAGGAGCTGTGGGCCCAGTCATAAAGAATGATTTCTTTGGGCCACTGAAATAATCACAGTAATTATTACTTCTCTCATACATTGAATCCCTAATATACATCCTTCCCTTCACTTCTATTATCTAAACCTATCTTAGCAATATGCTATTATAAATATCTTGGCCTGTTTTGATGGTGATAAAACCGAGGCCCAGGGAAGCTCACTAACTTGATCAAGGTCGCACATGAACCTGGACGCGACAGAGGCAAGACTGAAATCTGGAACTCAGGTTCTTTCCAGAAGAAAAACTAAGTTTAAAAGAAGTGGCAAGTTCTCAGTCATGCACTGATACGATGAGCTACTGTTTGCTGGCAGTGTTTGTCTTAATGTTAGTCTTGTATTTCTGAGGATGAACACTAGTGACTCACCGGCCGCTGTGTTGCTACTGTTAAGCAATGTGTCAATCACATCGGCTCAGAATGAAAGGACTGGCAGTCCTCAGCGTTGATGAGGCAGGACACGGTGCACCTGGAACTCTCATCCATTGCTAATGGAAGTACAGACTGACATAAATGTTCTGGAAAAGTGTTTGGCAACTTTTACAAAATGAAAATATTTAAGAAAAAGTGAAGTCATATGTTCATGCAAAGATTTCTATACGAACACACTTTACCCTAATAGCAATCAAAACCTGGTGGCAGAGTTCACTTGTGCAATGTCTCAGGTAGACTCACCTGTCTGAATACCTCCTACACAGATGGGGGCGCTGTTTGGAAAGGTTGTGTAACCTTCAGGAGTAGAGTAGAGCCCTGCTGGGTGAAGTGAGTCAGTCACTATGGCTTGGCTTTGAGGCTCTTTTGATCTCTGCCTCACTCTCTGTTCACCCTTAGCTTCCTGAACACTGATACAGTTTGATCAGCCGACCTCTTGTCCCTGCTACGGTGTCTGCCCCTCTATGATGGACTGAATCCCTCAGGAGCTGTAAGTCCAAATAAGGCCCTCTGTCCTGTCAAATTATCATATCAGGGTAACAAGGAAGGTACCAACACCTAATGTTTATTAGCAATCCAGATGTCTATCAAAGGGTGACTGGTGAAAAAGAAAGCTATGAAATATTCATATAACGTGAAAAGTTTTTGTTTATAAGGATTTGTTTGTGCATATGTCACCATGAGCATGCATATATGGGCACTTGTGCCGGCCAGGAGAAGTCATCAAATCCCCTGGAACCGCAGCTACAGACAGTTGTGTTCCATCTGACAAATAGGAACTTAACTCCTGTACTCTGCAAGAGCAATACACATTCCAGCAAACACCACTGCACATGCAATTTACATACAAACCCTCATACAATGGACTGTCAATATGACATCAAGACTTGATTTAGACAGGTTGTTAGTCTCATTCATGGCCATTATGGGGGGGGGCAAAGGGGGACAGCTTAAGGCAAAGGGTATATTTTGACTCACGGTTTCAGTTCATCGTGTCAGGCTAGGTGCTGGGATGCAGAACAGCTCACATCATGACAACCTAAAAGGGAGAGAGAAAGGGAGAGTACGAATATGAATATGGTCCACTGGCCTTCTCCTTTCCTCCATTTGCGCTGTCTGGACCTGCGCCTATGGGATGTCCTACGGAATTCAGGTCTATGGTTGATAGTCTCTGTGAGCACCACTGCAGACACAGAGGCTGCTTTCACTGACTTCCATGGAATCCTTGTAGCTCAGTGATTTAATGAAGAACTGTGAGACTATGCAGCACAGTAAAAGCCCATGCCCAGGATCTGGACTCAGTCATTACAGAACGCTAGAGATTAGATATGCAGTCGCAGCTCTGGTATCCAATGGAACTCTGTCTTATGGACCCACAGAATTGGTTCAGCTTATTGCAGCTTCTACATCCCTCTGAAGAAGGCCACATTATAAGGAGCACTACATGTGCTCCTTTCCCAGAACAAAATACTACATTCAGACGGGAGAGGACATAAGTGGGGAGGGATGGAAAGGCCCAGAGTTTGATCGTCCAAGGATAACCAAAAAGTTGGTTGAACAAAAGTTTGATGGAGGAAGGTCATTGGTTAAGTAATAAAGAAACTGCTTAGCCTCATAGGTTAAAACATAGGTGGGAGGAGTAAACAGAACAGAATACTGGGAGGAAAAGGAAGTGAGGTAAGATGCTTCAGACAGACGCCATAGCTCAGCTCTCGGGGGCACACGCGATGAAGCTCCGACCCAGGATGGACATAGGCTAGAATCTTCCAGGTAAGCGCACCTTGGGGTGCTAAACACATTATTAGAAATGGGCTAGTCCAGGTGCGAGAGTTAGCCGAGAAGAGGCTAGATATAATGGGCCAAGCAGTGTTTAAAAGAATATAATTTGTGTGTTGTTATTTCGGGTAAAGCTAGCCGGTGGCGGGTGCTGGGCAGGACGAAAAGCCCGCAGCTCCTACTACAAAAGTTCAGACCCTGATCATCGTGATGGCCACAGAAGTTCACAGAGCTGCCTTTCGCTTCTTCTCCCACCAAGGCCTCACCTCCTCAAGTTGGCAGAGCAATCCTCACTGAGCACTTAGTGTGGATGGACTGTTCATCAGTAATAGGAAAGGCATGGGATACACAGCAAACTGGACCTTTGCAAAATTCTGCAAATTGTAAAAGGTTAAAGTATCTACAGTGTGCGAGACACACACACATCACTGGATTTTTGAAGGTGGAGAAGGAAGATGGTTGGAGAGGGAGACTATCAGAACATCTCCCTGTGGTTTAGAGGGCAGAGGTAAACTAGATAGCAGATAGGAAAATGAAAGACACTCCAGGGTTAACCCATCCCCCAAGTATAATGTCCTGGTGGCCCAGGAGGTAGTGTACAATTAAAGACTTGCGTCTGACACAGCTGGATTGTGTGTTGTGTAACTCAGTACTTGTATGGCCTTGGTGAGCATCTGGAAAATAGAGATTACAGTGACTTCCACAGGAGGTTGTTCAAGTTAAAGAATGTCAGATGAGCTAATGTCCATCACAGACAGTACTCAGCCAATGTGCTGTGTAAGTTACTTGTCTTGTTGCTGTGATCAAATGTCTATTAAAAGCAACTAGGGGAAGGAAGGGCTTGTCTTGGCTCATTGTTTGAGGGCCTGGTCCACCGTGGTGGGAAGGTACAGCAGTGGCAGGATGAGGCAGCTTACGTAACATCGTGTCTGCAGTGAGGAAGCAGATAGAGAGGAACTGGTTCTCAACTCACTTTCTCCTGTGTCCCTTTGCGTTTAGTCTAGGACCTAAGCCCACAGACTGCTGCTGTTCACATACACCATCGCTAACACTGTCGAGTTAGTCAGCCATTCTTGTCATTGTTGTGTGACTGGGAAACGGCAGATGAGATGCTCACAACAACTTGACAGATACCTGGAGATACTGACCATTCAGAGCTGAGGAAACCAAGACTTGGGGAAAGTGGGTAAAGTTTACAGGTTAGCCAGTCTGGGGCTCTGACTTCTCTCAAACACCCCAGATGATGTGAGTGCTGAACTTCAGGATAACAGTGACTTGTTAGTGGTGGAACAGAAAAAAAAGGGGGATTCATGGGATTTCTCTCCCATAGACAAATCACTACAGGCTGCTAAGGAAAGCTGAGAGCAGGAGAAAGTATTTTCCCCAGCGAGGAGCATACTGGATGGTTACCCAATACCAAATGGTCAGCCCTGAAAACATAAACATACAGGAAACACTAGGTGGGTTGAGCAGTTGCATTTGTGTATTTGGGGACACATATATGGATCAGTAACAACTAAAGACAAACAGGCCATGGTTTTGAGAGGGAGCAGTACATGGGAGAGTACAGAGGGAGGAAAAGGAAGTGGGAAATTAATATAATTTAATCTAAAAAGCTTGTATTAAAGAAGTCAAGGGCAGGACCTAGGTTCAGAACTTCAGGCTAGGGTCCCAGGAGTTTCAGATACATAATTCAACATGCATATAGAGACCTGTAAGTGTGTAGCAAAAGGCCTTCTCATACTTGGGATTTCCCTAACCACAGCTCTGGTCACTGAAGTCCTACGGAGCTGAATCCCAAAAGGTGAAGAAAAAAATACCAAATTGTCTTTCTAACAATAGGTGTGGGTTGAGGGTTGGTTAAATCCATTCCCTTTGATGACTGGATAATGGGCTCTGGTTCAATGTCTCTGCTAGCACAAACGTCTTTGAAGCTTCTCTGTGCTGAATTTAATGAATGTTATTGTCATCTTCCAGGAGGCGGGGGGGGGTCTGTGCACAGAGGTGGATGGAATCACTCATCGATCTTGATGTCGCACCAGGCAAGCGGTTGGAGAACCAGAGCAGGATGTGAAATCAATCTAGCGATCTATTTATAGAGCAGGCAGTGCCTTTGTCATGGTGATCCGACCAGAGAGGGAATGGCAACATCTGCAGCATATGACTCCCACAAATTAAAACCCATGTCCTGGCAGCATGGAAAAGGAAACTCATTTTTCTTCCAAAAATACCATATAAATGCGGACTTCCCGTCACCCTGCCAGTCTCGTCGGTATAATTCCCAATCTATCGCCCGCTTCTGTCCCTTCAGTATGCATGTCCCCCTCCCATCCTTCATCGCTTCTTATTCACTAAGCATTTATTTGCTCTATTATGCATTACAGGTTGTATAAAATGCCATGAGGAATTCAGAGACGGCGGCACAAGGACTCTACCTTGAGCCACCAGGTTAACCAGCACACAACAACAACAAGAAAACACAGCATCCAACCATTCCCACTTCTGCTTTCCTGACTTTTGACTTTTGACTTTTGACCATGGAGCATTTGCTTCCTTGCCAGCGGAATGAAAGCAATGACATCTTCAGAGCATCTTAGGGGCAAGCTCAGAAACACTGATAAATGCCTAGCTGAATATTCCAGAACTAGAATCTTGAGACCAAGTCTTAAGCTTTGCAAAAACAAATAATGGCATTTACGCATGTGTTATGACATGGGTTTGAAGGTTTGTCCCCAAGAGGTTCATGTGCTGTAGGGCTTAGCTCTCAGCTGATGGCGCTATTTTCAGAGGTTTGAGGAAATTTAGAAGTAATGACTATGATGTGACTGGAGGAAGGTCACTGGGGACAGATCCTTCAGGGTGCCTTGCTCCTGGCTGGCCCCTTCTTATCTTCCTCTACTCTTCCTATATTCCAGAAGATCAAGTAGCCCTTCAGTTATACATTTGCAAGTGGAGAAATATGAGCCAAACCCTCTGAAGCCGTGAGCCAAATTCTACCTCCTCTTAAGGTGTTCCACAGGCATTCTGGCTATAGCTGCGTAAATGTAACAAGACAGCAGGATATGAGATTGATCTAATAATTAAATGAAAATGAATATGCATATTAAGAGAGGTAGGACCTAGGTTCAAGAAACAGCCTCACCTAAAACTTCATTAAAATTTGGTTAGCAATGCAAGATATAATTTATTTCATATATGCAAAGCATTATGTAAAGCCAGTCGACCTCCCTTCCTTCCTCCCTCACTTCCTTCATTCTTGGCTCATAAATCCTTATATTGCCACCAGAATACAAGAAAAATATGAGGAAGTCATTCTGTCAAAATTGTATAACATACAGGAGAAAGTGAAAAATACTATAAATTGTAGCAATAAAACTAACCGAGGAAACATTTTTCCTTAACTTATATTATTTAAAAATAACTTCCTGTCTAAAACAAAAATTACACTGATATGTTATACACAAGAAAGGTAATTTATATAGCAATGCTGTAAAAGACGGGGTAGATAAATTAAATACAGGGTACTCATTCTCACAGCAGGGGATGGAGAGATGGCCCAGCAGTTAAGATCATGTACTGGTCCTGCTGGGGATGCAAGTTCAGTTCTCAGTACCTACATGGGGTAGGTTAAAATTGCCTGTAACTACAAGTCCAGAGAGCTTGAATGTCAGCCATCCTCTTCTGGAATCCATAGGGAATATACTCATGTGTATATACCCACCCATGGCTAACACATACATACTTACTTGGAGTTTAAAGTTGATTTTAAAACAATTAAAAAATTTAAAAAATATTATGTCATATACAGACTGGGGCTATACTATTTAAAATCATATGGTAATAAGTTTAATATCTTAAACAGCGTGATAGTCACTCAGAAACTAAAATTGAGACATGTCTGCCAAGACAAGTATGGGAATAGAAAAGAATAAAAAATCAAATTCAAAGCAGATGAAAAAAGGATAAAGGAATAACAGAGAAGAAACTAGAAACATGTAGCAAGGTGATACAGACACAACTATACTAGTAATAATTAAATGGGAATGGTTTAAATATCCAATTATAAAGCTACCCTATATTGCTATGTTCATCTTGTCCAAGCACAGCAGTGCTTTCCCACATATGGACACACAATAAACAACTCCTAGCTCTCACCAGAGCCTAGCAAGCTCTCCTCTCAGGGCTCTGGTCTGCATGAGGTTCCTCGGAACAATGGCTGTGGCTGGGTGGTCCAGGGTACTTTGATGGGGAAGGGATTTCAGAGAGTTATGGGGGTGCATGGCTATGTAAGCAAGTCACCCACAGGAATCTCAGCAGATGCGCAGGATCTACAAGACGCTAGTATCTTTGGTCAAACAACTTTCTTATTCTAAGCATACACCCCCTTTAATAATCAGTTCATTTGGTAAGTGTGATATTGGCCTAATGTGCTTCCCTAATATTCTCTAAGTATTACTTCCGACAGGACCTGGATTGTTGTCTGGGATGTTTAAAACTTGCATGTTTACTCTGTGCCGCGGTTTCACCTTTCCCCAACACCCCCTGCTTCTTCTAGTTGACTAGTGCATAGCTAAAACTCACCTGCAAGCCAGCATCTCCTCCCACTCCTGAGGACATGTGAGAGAGGCTCATTGGGGTCTCACTTGGTATAAAATCATGGTGGAGTGTGTTCTTAGCATGCCTTAAGCACTGAAGTTCATCCCTAGCACCAAAACCAAACAAAAATGTTCTAACTCCATAGTCACACAAACTAGGAAAATACCTACAATAAAAGATCCTGTGCTAGTTTGAATGTGAACGGCCTCACGGGCTCATAGATTTGAATGGTCCATCACCAGGGTGTGGAACTATTAGAGAGGATTAGGAAGGAAGTGTGTTGTCACAAGGGGTGGTCTTTGAGGTTTCAGAAGCCCATAATGGACTCAGAGCCTCTCTCTTCCTGCTGCTCGAAGATCTGGATGAAGAACTCCCAGCTACCAAGTTTACCTGTGTGCTACCATGCTCCCTGCTATGAGAATAACTGCATGAGCTTCTGAAAATCTTAAGCAGGCTCAGTTAAACGCTTTGTTTTATAAGAATCACTATTGTCATGGTGTTCCTTCATAGCAATAGAATACTAAGAGCAATGGCTGGCTCCTGTGGTACAAATATGTTCGATAATTACATGCATTTGATTATAGATACCGGCCTATATATCATAAGGTAAGCCTCAGAAGGCTTATCCATCAGATGCTAACTTGGTGGGTAACATAGTTAATACCCCTGGTTTTTTATTGTGTATGTGTGTGATTTTTCAAGAAGCAGGAGCTTGGGACCTTGTGCATGTGAGAAAAACCCACCACCACCGAGGTGCAAGCCCAGCCCTTATACCTCTGTTTTAAGGTATACATGCTCCCAAACTTTCTTGAATTGCAAAATCAACTTCAGCTCACTGCAAATATAAATAAGATATTCAGGGTTGTTTGTAAATAGAAGTAGTCCTATTATTGATAAGGAAGCCTCTTTGCTTCTTTCTGATAAGAATTGTTTTCTTCCTAGAATTCAGTTTGGAAGCTGCAGAGAAGGTAAAGGGGGGAAAGGAACTTCAAGGGAGCACACAGGAAACAGGGCACACTTCTGCATCTAAACACTTGGTATTTTGGCTCTGCCATTGCTCTGGAAACAACCAATAGGTCCAAAGTCTGAAGGACTATTTGAACCGCTGCAGGTGATAGAAGCTAGGTTCTCTCTGATGAATCTGGGGGAGAGAAACAGCAAAATGGAATGCCAGAGGGAAGAGTTGGAGAGTAAAAAGAAGAGAGAATAATTTAAGATTTGCCAGGGCTGAGCAGATCACTGGAGTTTTATGATGTTTCCCTGTCTTCTCTTTGAAAGCCGTGTTCCCACCGTTGATTTAGTCCTCATTCTATCTGACTTTGATGTACATTAAAGCGCTGGGGAATGGGCTCTTCCCTGCGCCCGATACTGCAGCATCGGAACTGGCTACAGCACAAGGTGAGATGCCAGTGGGAAGCCCTGCTTTGCTGTTTGCATGTGTCTTCATTATGATCAGAGTGACATGAGCTAAGATGATACGCACATTCCCAACACTTGGTGCCGGCTTTCATACTGCAGACGGTTCTCACGGTCACTGCAGCCGCGCTTACAGCCTCTGTATTCAGACACCTATTATAGCAGATGCAATCAAGCCTGGATTGCTGAGCCAGTTTAACCACGCAGCCTCTATTCCCTCAAGCTCCACCTTAATCATACGGGTTCCAGGCTACCCTCCACTGACCTCTCCGCAGGGCCCCACCAGCCTGCCACAGCCCACAAGAATAAAGTTCCATTGACTGCCACGTATGTGCTGGAAGGCTTGGATCTGGACTTTCGCTGAAGGTCCAAAGCCACACATCAAATTGCACATAGCGAACATACCCATTCTGGCTGTCCACAGCATCTCAAACTCAGAATTTCCAAAACGGGACTCCATATCCCGACTTCCTTTCCACGAATGAATCGTTTGCTCCAGTCTATGTAGTCACAGATCCAGAAAAAGAATGAACAAAATCAGAGACCCATTCCCAAACTGTTACTCTCGTTCATCACCCAAAGTTTAATGGATCAAGCTTTGGGGATCTTTAAAATCAGTCCTAAGCACAAGTCCTCTCCTGCCTGACTTCTGCATCACTTTGCAGCAATATGATTGCCTATTCTGCCCATGGATTGATTACTGTAGGAGGCTGATTATAGTAAGTTGTCTCCACAATGACTTCACTAGATAATACAAGGTGATTTTCTGCTAAGATTCTTGGCAAGGTGAAGTATCAGCATATACCAGAAACCATACCACGCCACTTCCATAGGACTCTGTTCAGAACCCAAGCCAAGAAGGTTTGAGAGAGAAGCTGAAATTTTGAAGGAACATGTCCTGTTTGGAGTCTTATAAGACTTCTCTATATTTTACAAAGTGAAGAGCCCTTCTTCTCCAGCATGGCAGAGGATGGCTAAAGACTCCATAGAAAAAAAACCCATCTGGTCTGAGGATAAGCACCCTGCCAGAAGGAGAGGGGAGAAGCTGAGAAGAGATTCTGTGTGAAAATTCTCAAAAAAAAAAATGCTAAATGACCCGTAGGCAAATTCAAAGTCATTCCTTAGAGGAAGAGCTCTGGGCTTGAACTGCAGCTATGTTCTGCTAAGATGGGACAAGTGACCTTCTAAATTTATTCAAGTGAGCTGTCAGCCCAAACAAAACATCCTCTCCATAAAACAGCAACAACCCTTCCCCCACGTGTAACAAAGCTACATTATCATTACACTGGTTTCAGTTCTAGTCCCTGTGATAAGATACCCTCACAAAAGCAGCCTGGGGGAGAAATGGTTTATTGTAGTTTACAGTTGCAGGTTCTAGTCCTTCATAGCAGGGAAGTCAGGATGGCAGGAACTTGAGGAAATTGGCCATGCTACATCTACCACCAGGAAAAGAAAGCAATGAATACAAACAAGCTTATACCCAGCTCACTTTCTCTACTCTTATTCGATCCCAAATCCTCTGCTTAGGGAATGGGGCTGCCCACAGTGGGCAGGTCTTCTGATCTTAATTCACATAATCTAGATAATATACTATAGATACATCTTCAGGATATGCTGATCTACACAATCCCTCATCAATACCCTCCTCCCAATGATCGCAGATTATATTAAGTTGACAATTACACAGATGATTATAGATTATATTAGGTGGACAATTACAACAATCACACACGTCAAATAAAACATTTACAAATACTCAGGATATGACTTAATATTTCCTGACATAGGGACAGAGGGCATGTGACTAGTTTCAAGGTACACCAAGAGAAACAAAACTTTGAGATGATACAATGATCAAAATTAACAGAAAATGATTTTGAAGTGTTTTAAATATGCTCAGTATTGTAGAGTACTTCCCACTTTCTCTTCTATCAGGTTCAGTGGGCTTGGACTGATATTGAGGTCTTTAATCCATTTGGACTTGAGTTTTGTGCATGGTGATAGATATGGGTCTATTTTCATTCTTCTACAGGTTGACATCCAGTTTTGCCAGCACAATTTGTTGAAGATGCTCTCTTTTTTCCATTGTATACTTTTAGCTCCTTTATCGAAAATCAGGTGTTCATAGGTTTGTGGGTTAATGTCAGGGTCTTCTATTCGATTCCATTGGTCGACTTCTCTGTTTTTATGCCAATACCAAGCTGTTTTCAATACTGTAGCTCTGTGGTAGAGTTTGAAGTCAGTGATGGTAATGCCTCCAGATGCTCCTTTGTTGTATAAGATTGTTTTGGCTATTCTGGGTTTTTTGTTTTTCCATATAAAGTTGATTATTGTCTTCTCCAGATCTGTGAAGAATTTTGGTGGGATTTTGATGGAATTTATACATATTAGAGTACTACTCAGCAATAAAAAACAAGGACTTCTTGAATTTTGCATGCAAATGGATGGAAATAGAAAACACTATCCTGAGTGAGGTAAGCCAGACCCAAAAAGAGGAACATGGGATGTACTCACTCATATTTGGTTTCTAGCCATAAACCAAGGACATTGAGCCTATAATTAGTGATCCTAGAGAAGCTAAATAAGGTGAAACCAATGAAAAACATATAGGCATCCTCCTGAATATTAACCTTCAGCAAGCGATGAAAGGAGACAGAGACAGAGAGCCACATTGGAGCACAGGACTGAAATCTCAAGGTCCAAATCAGGAGCAGAAGGAGAGAGAGCACGAGCAAGGAACTCAGGACCGCGAGGGGTGCACCCACACACTGAGACAATGGGGATGTTCTACTGGGAACTCACCAAGACCAGCTGGCCTGGGTCTGGAAAAGCCTGGGATAAAACCGGACTCTCTGAACATAGTGGACAATGAGGACTACTGACAACTCAAGAACAATGGCAATGGGTTTCTGATCCTGCTGCACGCACTGGCTTTGTGGGAGCCTAGGCAGTTTGGATGCTTACCTTCCTAGACCTGGATGGAGGTGCGGGTTCCTTGGACTTCCCACAGGACAGGGAACCCTGATTGCTTTTCGGGCTGGGGGGGGGGACTTAATTGGGGGGGGGAGGGAATTGGGAGGCGGTGGCGGGGAAGAGACAGAAATCTTTAATAAATAAATAAATTTATTGATAAAAAAATAAATAAAAGTTGTCTTCTGACTTCAATACACATGGTGTATACACACACACACACACAAAGAGAGAGGGGGGCACTAATAAAGACAATATAGTAAACTGAAAAAAAAATAAATATGCTCAGTGTAATTAAAGAAAATAAGTTAATTCAGATGAAAATATGTAACATCTCAGCAGAAAAATGGAATATATGGAATAAAAGCAGAAAAAACATCTTCTATTTGAAAGGCAATTGTGTGAGTTTTTAAAATAGGGTGAGTTTACGAGACAGGGGTGTTGTGCTTTCCTGTCCCTTTAAGGGACAAGCCACGCCCACTCCCATTACCTCTGACCTGCCGCCGCCATCTTGCCTTTTCCCTTTTCTGTTTCCTTGGCGTGTGCACTCGTTCTACTCGTTCTCTCTCTCTCTCTCTCTCTCTCTCTCTCTCTCTCTCTCTCCTCTCTCTCTCTCTCTCTCTCTCTCCCTCTCCCCCTCTCTCTCCCTCTCCCCCTCTCTCTCCCTCTCTCCCTCTCCTTCTCTCCCTCTCTCCTTCTCTCCCTCAATAAATGCTTTTATGGCTACTTTCTGTGTCCATGGGTCTGCTCACAACCACCGGGCATTGGGAATTCTGCCGCGTGGCTTCCCGCTGATGGGAACTCTGCCACCGCTCCGGGTACCGCTGGAGCTTGCTGCTGCTCTGTGGGCCCGCCGGGCAGGGGGAACCCCCGGATTTTAAGAATAACAAGGGGGATAGCTTGGTGATGAAGCACTTGCTTGGCATGTGGGTTCAGTTCCCAGCACTGAGGGAAGAGGGGGGTAAACTTTACAGAACTATTATAATTACAGGAGATAGTCAGTGAACTTGAAGATAGATAAACAGAAATGGTCAAATTTGAACTGGGGGGAGAGGAAGAAGAGAAAAGGGCCAGAAGGGAAGGGAGGGGAGCGGAAATAGAACCATAGCCATGGACAGTATTGTTTCTAGCTCTGTTTCCCTGAGGGACCCACAGTGCCAGCCTTTACGCAGCTCGCAATAAGTTCCACGTGTCTCCATGCTTATTCACGAGTTTGTCTCATGGAACACTCCTATCTTGTACCTGTACACTGTCATATGGGCATTGCCTTTCACTACCAGTCTTGGGGTTTGGAGCTCTTCTGGCTGACCTGGGGCTCCTCCTTATGAAGAACTTTAGCCTTGCTTCTACAGTCTTGTTCTACGGGGGAAAACATTGCAGTCAGGGAATTCCCACACATTTTTTTTTTTCAGTACATCTTGGTTGGATATATTAAAGGTCTTCACTTGAACAACTAAAATTGCTGAGCTCTGTTAAGAGATCGTAGGACTGGCTGAATTGAAAACCACTGGGGTGTGTGTTCAACTGGATCTCCTGTGTCGGTTATAACTACAGGTTGTCAAATTCTGGAGCTCTGAATATCTTTCTTTGAGTAAATTATATTTAGGAGAAATCACTTCTCATTAGACCTGGGAGGGTCTGTTCTTAGTCAAAGGCCTTCATTCCGTTCTCACCCCAATGCCGTCTGGGAGTTTTAGGCAGCTGTGTGGAATAGGTTTTTGTCATTAGCCTTCAAATCTCCATGCATCCTTTAGTTCCGACTAAAATCATATTGTATGTATAACCTTCTGATCATGAAGGGAATTATTTTGATAATTTTTTAACTTTCCCCAATCATTCTGAGAAACCTGGCAGAGAACCAGCACACATTATGAACTCAGGCCTCCAAGAAAAGGGAAATCGTTATTATCTAGTTTTCCCAATATCAAGGCTTAGTCTCCAGCCATTTCCACCCAGACAAGGTGTGTGACTTCTCAGTGGGTTCGCTTGTCTATGTGCTCAGGTAGAGAGGCCGGCTCCAGGAAAGAGACTCTCATCACAGATGAGCCAGATGCATGGGCACGATCACAGGCATTCTGTCAGCTACCAAAGAAGAGTGTCTTGGACAGACAGACGTCAGCCAGTGACCAGACAGATGAGCCTACAAATCATCTCAGGGCTTTGAAACTCCTGAGTTGTCAAAAATCACTTCAGGGATTATGACGGCTAATCCTGCTTACCAACTTGACTACATCTAGATTCATCTACAGTTCAAGCTCTACACACTCCCCTGAGGAATTTTCTTAATCAGATTATTTGAAGCAGGAAGACCCACCTTAAATTTGGACCATGCCTTCTGGCAGTATCCCATGGAAGGGAGATTTGTTTTTGCCTCCTTGCCCTCATTCTCACCATGGGACTACCCAGACTGCATCCTGTCTGCAAGCCAATGTAATAAGTCTGTCTTTAATATATATCTATTCTAGCAATTCTATTGCTTTATTGAACCCCGACTAGCACAGGCTATGTCTAGTAATTATGAAAGAGTACTGAGGACACACTATTTACTTTCTAAATGTTCCAAGTGAACTTCGCATGACAGCCACGTGGTATCTTTTCCCCAGAGCCCAGGGAAACATCTTAGCTGTTACAGATTCCATCCAGTTGATATCCTCTCTGTCTGTCTTTCCAGATCTTCACCAATAAGCATAACCTCTGAAAAAAATTCAATACATAAAGCACTCAGAATTAGTGCTCCTGTAGAATCAGTGATGCCTAACCCTGACCCTGCCAGAAGGAAGGGTACGTGTATAGTCTACATTTACATAGTTAAACCATGTGCATTATAGTATACTTAAAATGGCATCGATTTGTCTGCTGACAATCTCTCTGAGTCACCTCAAGTGAAACCAAGATACTCTCATTAAACATATGGCCATCTTGCCTAAAGAAGACACAAACACAATGACTGTGGGGACTCTTGAGAGTAATGACATAACTGAATGACCTAACCAGGTGATGTCACTCTGTGTTGTCACTCTGAACTAGTAACATCCCAAGAGGTGTATAATAACTCCCAGGTCTTGCACTAACATAAGATTCACTAACTCCATCTCCCAGTACACTCACTGAATAGCCTGAGTCACACTTCTCATGTCACCAGGAATAGCCAGCATTGAGCCAACTCAGGACACA
This sequence comes from Microtus pennsylvanicus, assembly GCF_037038515.1. Lineage (NCBI taxonomy): Eukaryota > Metazoa > Chordata > Mammalia > Rodentia > Cricetidae > Microtus > Microtus pennsylvanicus. The sequence continues at coordinate 95,117,145 of NC_134586.1, forward strand.
TGGCAGTGGGTGGGGCAGAGAGAAACCAGGAGTAATTTGAGGATTGAGTCTCAGTTTTCTTTCCCACCTTCAATTTTTGCTTAGCCAGTTAAAACTTTTAAAGAAATGATGCATGAGTAGATAAATACATGGAAAGTATTAACTTTCCTAGTTTGAATGATATCCTAAAGCTCAAACTACAAAGTTTTCATCATGACTACTAAACTTGAAGATGTGAGAGAAATTCAAAGTCCAAATGGAAAAGAAACAGTTACCATCTTCTAGAGGCTGTGTTATCATTTGACAATATTTCACAAAAGGATTGGGAAATGGGTTAGAAGATGCTGAGTAGAGGAAAAATCATAGGACAGTGTTCTGTGGAAAAGATCAAGAAAGAAGAAAAATAACAAGTTAACTCATAAACTTTCTTAGTCGGCTCATGGAGAAACAGAATCTCTGAAAGAAAGTGTACATACATAGGTGTATGCATGTAGGCGAAGGCCTTTAGTACATGATATGATATTATACAAACTGATTAGTTCTCACAACTTGCAGGGAAATTATTGGAGGCAGCTCAAAAGCAAGCCAGGAGCTAGTGGTATATATTGGAGGAGGCTGCTCACTTGTTCCCAGATGCTTAGACCTGAAATAATCACTCAGAAACTATGTTATTTGCAATACTGTTTGACCATTAGCTTAAGACTATGGTTAGCTAGGTCTTGTATCCTAAACTAAGCCATCTCCATTAATCTGTGCATCCCCACTAGGTTGTGGCCTATCAGCAAATTTATGGCAGGCTCCAGTAGAGGAACTCCGCCTTGCCCTATTCTGCTAAGCCACTGGCCAAAACAACTTTATTCATTAACCAATAAAAATAACACATAGACAGAAGGACTTCCCACACCATATGCCAACATGGGTGTAGACAGCTCAGAACCAAGAGCCTTGAGAACACAAACTAAAGCAAATACCACTGTCTCAATGTAAGTGGTCCATTTAGATTTTTTTCTCCCTTGTTTTTATGTTCTGTCCTCAAGGAACTGAATGATCCCAACTCATACTAAGGAGAGCGTGCAATCTATTTTATTTGGCCTACTGATTCACACGTTCACATGCTAATCCCTTCCAGAAACACCCTCACAACTAGAAATAAGACATAACTAGCTCCCTGGGCATCCCTTGGCCCAGTCTCATTGACACATCAATTTATGAGTCATAGGAATACTGAAGAACAATGGTCAGGAAAACACCTATTTTGCAGCCAGCAATTGAATCATGGATTCAAGCAAACATCTCTATCAGGAGTGTTAAAAGTTATTGCAAAAATCTGGTGAGAAATTCAGTAATTATGATCTCAAAGACATATCCTATAGATTAACTACTGATTAGAAAAGGGAAATTGTATCTCTAGAATGGAGTTACCAAATGATCTCTATTCAATCAGATGAGCAAATTTAGTATCACTATTAGTGAGACAAAAAAAAATCATGATGTATCTTTTATAATAAACAGCACTATTTATGTGTAATATAATTCTGAAATACCATATAGAAAATAGATTTTAGATGTACTTAATTATCAACACAAAATTACTTAGAATCTAAACATTCTAACTACATTTATAATGTACTAACCTTCTTTTATCTATAGCTTTATTTTCTTTTATTTAAAAGATCTATGATCAACTATTATCTAAAAATATAAAATGAAAAATTTTACAAAAAATGATCTATACATTTTTAACTGTGTGACATTTTAAATGGAAGAATAACATTTCATGCCTCCCCACTCCGTCCTGCTGGGGCATGAGCCATCCTTATCCAGTGTATCTACACTGTATATGCTACCCTCCTGTAACACTAGCAATCTTGATTATCACGCTGTCACAGTAGCTCAGCTTTTAATGTTCACATGACACATATTTTATTTGAAGCTGTCTTCAAAATTCAAGAATAGCAATTTTACTATAGTGCATTGCTATAACCTTCATATTCTGCTATCAGTTATTATTACTAATCTTTTAATATGCATAATCCAGGAATTTAACTCTATTTTAGATGTCTATATGTTATAGAAACAGTATACCTATAGTGTCGATTCTATTTGGTTTCCAGTAGAAAAATCCACCTTGGTTAGGGATTGGGAGGGTGATGATACTTGGGAAATAGTGAAGACCTATCAATCAAATGCAGTATGCAAAATTTGTTTGAAGTTTGAATCAAGACATGCAACTGGTGTGTTGCCATTCAGAACCTTACAACTTAAGATTATTTATCATTTATTCTCTTATGTATTGTAACAGTTCCAATAAATGTTTGCCTCCTATGGATATCTGTGATCTTCTTGTGGACAAACCAGTTGTCCTTGTCATTTTGATGTCTCCTGCTTATGGTCTTTTGATAAGTGACCTCCCTGAAAGGCTTCATTTGAGTTCTGGCACACAAGTCCTCCTTTATTTTTAAATTGTGCCTAAAAGGATACCTTTCCTACTTCTTTAGTGTCTTCTGCACGTGCTCGCCATGTTCTTCCTCAAGTCATGGGATTAAACAAGTTAAATCTGGTCCACAGGCCACTCCCACATGAGGCAACACAAAGACCTAATCAGACCAACAAGACCCATAGCAGCTATTGTTTGTAAATGATTGGTCTTCAGGATCAAGGGATTTCACTGGCTAGCTTTTGTTTTGAGGGTTGAGGTGGACTGTTTTGCAGTTTGGAGAGAATTTTAGAGGTGGTGGTGGGTTCTAATTTAACAAAACTCAGTACCATGTCAAGCTAGTTCTGAAACCAAGCAGTGAGCAGAACTAGAGAGACATGGGAAGAAGGCAGGGGGGTCAATGTCAATGGAAATTTCTCTCCTGTCTACCTGTTTACAAATACCTGGAGGCTGCTTCTAAGATAATTGACTCAGAGGCTTAATATTACTTATAAGTACTAGGTTGAAGTATATAAGCTCAGGCTTGTTACTCACTAACACTTACATTTAAATTAACCCATATTTATTCTTTTGTTTTCTCACATGGCTTGATGTGCCCATCTTGCTTTTTTCTGAGTCTGTTGGCGACTCCTGACTCTGCCCTTCTCCTGCCCATCATCCTTTGTTTGGTTGCCCTACCTATACTTCCTGTTGGGCTGCTGGCGAACCCGCGCTTTATCAAACCAATCTGGGTGATGAATCTTTAGAGTGTACAAGACGATTATTCCACAGCAGGTCAAGAAGAAAGCATGCCCACAGGAATGACTGCCATGTCACCATAATCATGTCACCTAAAGCCATTCCATGGTACACTCCTAACATTTCCAAAGTCCCTTCTAACTGGGCATGCCATGATAAAAAATAAAAAGAAATGAACTGAAAGGGGAAAAACTTTCATTTTAAGTAAACCTTAACAGAAAATTTTATAAAACTAAGACTTGCTTGAGTTCAAAGACAAAATATTATATATCCTTAGTAATTCCCAATGAAATATTTTCAGACTAAACAAGGGTATAAAAGAAAGGTCAAGTTGAGAGTTCAGGAAGAGAGGTATCTCAGCATAGAGTCAAAGCCAGGTGGGTAGATGAATTCAAAACCTCCAGGGAGATTTGAACAGGAACTTCCTTCATAGAGTTCCAGTGAGACTTCAGATCTCAAAATATAAAATAAAATAAAATTGTTTCTTTTCATGCTTCAAAAGTGTTCTCACAAAAGCTTCTATGAACAGTAAGAGTATTGTGTTCAGGAAGCAGTCAAACTCTTAAAAGAACTTTCCACAATCCCATCTGCATGTTGACCACCACTGAAGCAGGGTATTGAAAAATGTATATGCCAGAACTCTGCAAGACTTCTAATGGAGCTCTATTAGCTTGAGCAGAAAGGAAGGGAGAGAGAGAGAGAGAGAGAGAGAGAGAGAGAGAGAGAGAGAGAGAGAGAGAGAGAGAGAGAGAGAGAGAAAACACAAAAGACCTGTGGACCTGCAGCCTTGTGTTAAGGATGACTGTGGGCCAGAGAACTTTCTAGTACCAGGGCACAGAAGATGCAGCTTCATCTGGTCTGCTGGCCCTTTCACAGCCAGAGCCCTAAGCCACCATAGGGTCAGTGCATGTCCACTCTGTCCAGCATGAAGGAATCAAACCACAGCAACCTACATGTAGGTAATCTCAGTGATCCTGTCCTCCCACCTATAGGCCAGAATGCAAGTGCAGGATCCTGTAGGTAATTCCAGGCCCACAGGGTTTGAGAAGCTCACATTTTCCTCAATGTCATTCCCAGATACAGGATGAGCAGAGTCGCCATGTTGTTCTATACAATAACAGCTAATCTTTCAACTTGATGGGATTTAGAGTTACCTAGGACACACACTTTTGGGTGTGTTTGGGGACTGCCTGAGTGTGAATGAAATGCATTCAGCTCCCTTACTCCTAGGCTGTGTCTCCCACCCCAATTAGCCCAACCAAGATTTTCCTTCAAAAGCACTGGAAGGGTTTGATCTAATTTAAACAATCCTTCAGGAGGTGTTTCTAGAGATTTGCCTCATAGATGAGTCTAAACCCTTCCTGTCAAGTCAACAAGTCACTCTGCCCCAGACTCATCTGCCTTCAGAAATGGAACATCCCTTGGCTATTTTGAAAACAACCCAATCGGGCTTGCAAAGGGTGATTTAGGTCATGCATGCATAGAACTGGTGTGGAGTGGTGACAGATTGGTGTGGGGCGAGAGTCACTTGGATCTACTTTCCTCATACTCCAGGGGCATGGTCATTCTCGGGGATGGCAAGTGGCCACTCTCATCATAGCAACAGGAATCATAACAGGTAATCAACATGTTTGACAAGCCCTCAAATAGAGATCTACAGGTTTAATTTGGGAACTGAGCTAATTGAAGGCTGGGTGGAGTTCACTGAAAGGATGAGGAGCCCTTTGCTAGTGGAATTCTGTCTTGGTAATGGAATGGCCGCGCCCCGTCTAGGCATTTATGCAGCTTGCTGTGGTTTAAGGTTTACAGGCCCTTATATCTCCCATGGTGTTGAACAATTTTAGAGTAGCTTTTCCTTGCCCAGAGAATCTTCTAGAATAGTCTCTTTTTTTTGTTTTTTTTTATTAATTTATTTATTTATTAAAGATTTCTGTCTCTTCCCCGCCACCGCCTCCCATTTCCCTCCCCCACCCCCAATTAAGTCTCCCCCCAGCCCGAAAAGCAATCAGGGTTCCCTGTCCTGTGGGAAGTCCAAGGAACCCCCACCTCCATCCAGGTCTAGTAAGTTGAGCATCCAAACTGCCTAGGCTCCCACAAAGCCAGTGCGTGCAGTAGGATCAGAAACCCATTGCCATTGTTCTTGAGTTCTCAGTAGTCCTCATTGTCCGCTATGTTCAGAGAGTCCGGATTTATCCCAGGCTTTTCCAGACCCAGGCCAGCTGGCCTTGGTGAGTTCCCAATAGAACATCCCCATTGTCTCAGTGTGTGGGTGCACCCCTCGCGGTCCTGAGTTCCATGCTCGTGCTCTCTCCTTCTGCTCCTGATTTGGACCTTGAGATTTCAGTCCTGTGCTCCAATTTGGGTCTCTGTCTCTGTCTCCTTTCATCGCTTGCTGAAGGTTACCTGATTTTCGATAAAGGAGCTAAAAGTATACAATGGAAAAAAGAGAGCATCTTCAACAAATTGTGCTGGCAAAACTGGATGTCAACCTGTAGAAGAATGAAAATAGATCCATATCTATCACCATGCACAAAACTCAAGTCCAAATGGATTAAAGACCTCAATATCAGTCTGAACACAGTGAACCTGATAGAAGAGAAAGTGGGAAGTACTCTACAACACATGGGCACAGGAGACCACTTCTTACGTATAACCCCAGCAGCACAGACATTAAGGACCTCATTGAATAAATGGGACCTCCTGAGACTGAGAAGCTTCTGTAGAGTAAAGGACACTGTCGCTAAGACACAAAGGCAACCCACCAACTGGGAGAAGATCTTCACCAACCCCGCAACTGACAAAGGTCTGATCTCCAAAACATATAAAGAACTCAAGAAACTAGACCGTAAAAGGCTAATCAACCCAATTATAAAATGGGGCATTGAGCTGAACAGAGAATTCTCAACAGAAGAACTTCAAATGGCCAAAAGACACTTAAGGTCATGCTCAACTTCCTTAGCGATCAGGGAAATGCAAATCAAGACAACTTTAAGATACCATCTTACACCGGTCAGAATGGCTAAAATCAAAAACATCAATGATAGCCTTTGTTGGAGAGGTTGTGGAGAAAGGGGTACACTCATCCATTGCTGGTGGGAATGCAAACTTGTGCAACCACTTTGGAAGGCAGTATGGCGGTTTCTCAGGAAATTCGGGATCAACCTACCCCTGGACCCAGCAATACCACTCTTGGGAATATACCCAAGAGAGGCCTTATCATACAACAAAAGTATATGCTCTACAATGTTCATAGCAGCATTGTTTGTGATAGCCAGAACCTGGAAACAACCTAGATGCCCTTCAATGGAAGAATGGATGAAGAAAGTATGGAATTTATACATATTAGAGTACTACTCAGCAATAAAAAACAAGGACTTCTTGAATTTTGCATACAAATGGATGGAAATAGAAAACACTATCCTGAGTGAGGTAAGCCAGACCCAAAAAGAGGAACATGGGATGTACTCACTCATATTTGGTTTCTAGCCATAAACCAAGGACATTGAGCTTATAATTAGTGATCCTAGAGAAGCTAAATAAGGAGAACCCAAAGAAAAACATATAGGCATCCTCCTGAATAGAATAGTCTCTTTTTGATCAGTTCTGCAAAACGTCTTGTGTTTCAGAATCCAAAGGGTCTCTGATGGCATCATTCATTATGTAAGTCCATCTTGGCTACTTTAGCTCAAACAGCTACCACAGTTAAGCAATGTCCTTGAATTTAAAATCCAAGTGCGATGAGAGAATTAAGGAAGCCTAAAAAATGGAATGTTTATAATGCCTTTTCTCTTATTATCCATTTACTTTCTCTTATTAACAATATTTATTTAGCCTTTAAAATGTAGGGGCTAGAGAGATGGCTCAGCCATTAAGAGGGTATGATAGTCATAGAGGATCAACAGTCAAATCCCATTACCTATATCAGACAATTTACAACTGCACATAGCTTCAGATTCAGGAGGTTCATCTCCCTCTTCTGACCACTGTGAGTAACTTTACTCATGTATACAAACCCACAAAGGCATACACACACACATATACACATAAAAAAATTCAAAAATGTATTACTGATGTGCATACTTCCTAGGTTTGTTGTGAAGATTCACAAGATTAAGCATGTAGACAAATGTTTGACCCCTATAGTTTATATAAATATTGAATGATAGGTCTGTCATGGTTTATGAACAGTGCACACTCGCTGTAAGTAAGCAGATATTCTATTAGCAGTGACGACCACGGAACAAGATGAACAGAAGGGAACTGTCTTGTTTCTTAGATGTTTTCAAGTACAGGGGAAATTAGCTGCTTGGAAACAAGAGTTGAATGGGGAGCAGGAATGGACATTGTGTTCTGTGTAAGCCTTGCTTCACAGCTAGCTACTCAGGGAGAGGGGGCTGAGGCGAGGGTAGAAGCATCACGGGTCCTATGTCCTAGAAGGTACATCATCCTGGATGTTCACTGTGCCAATACGGAGTGTGACAGGCAAAGCAAGCCCCTTCTGAGCAAGGGTGCATAAATCCCACAACATCCAAAAGGCATTTAATCCACCCCAATTAGTAAACAATTGAACTAAAGCTTTTAAAAAATAAAGTAGCCTAGAGTAGTTATAAAGTGAGACTAAATAGGACTTTTCCCATTCATATGCAATAATTTTGTGTTGGTTGAAGTATCCAACCATTTGCATTATGTCAGAACGTCCTATAAAAGAAACAATCAAAGCAATTAACTATTTTCTCCCTTTTTCCTATATGTTATGGATGTTATGGAAAAAGCTGATGAAGAGTCATAGAAAACATTTTTCCATGAAATTTTCATTTCATTATTGTTCAGGGAAGCGAGAGGGGGGAGAGAGGAAGAGCAGGTGGGAAAGAGAGAGAGAGCACGGGAGGAAGTGAGACTCACTACAGCTCTGGTAGTTAAGAACACAGACTTTCTGGTTAGAACGCCCCACATCTAACCTACTGTGTGCAGGGTGCTAGGTAAACATAAGCAAGCAGAGTTTGTTTTCTGAGCTTCAGTGCCCAGATTACTATATTATTCCAAGGAAACTTGCAGAATCAAGAAACCAGAATTCTGGACCAGTTTTGCCTCTCACTGGATGACAGATCTCAATAAATCAATGTCTTTTTCCTTATTGCCATCTTTATAAAAGCTCATACCGGACTCTTTTCCTTGGCACAATAATTGCAAGGTTCAGAAATGATGGATACTTTAGAAAGTACACAGGCATAAAAGGTAAGGAGAGAGGCATTTTACACATAATGCCCATGCTGCATTCCTCTCTTATGGACCGTGTATGACTATTAAAAAATAGTTGCTAGCTTTATCATAAACTGAGGTGGATCAAACAGTGTTTTCTGCAAAGCTCCATCAAGCCTTCCATTTGCCTGTCACCTGTGGCCTCCATAGCAGATCATCCCGGGTTTTGGTGAATTTAAATAACAGAGTGCAGGCTGGAGAGCTGGCTCCGTGGTTAAGAGCACTGGCTGCTCTTGCAGAAGGCCTGGGTTTGGATCCCAGCACACACATGGCAGTTCACGACTATCTATTCCTCCAGTTCCAGAGGATCTGACAGCCTCTGCAAGTGCCAGGCATGGATATGATACACATGCACATATAGAGGAAAAACAGTCACACACACAAAATAAAATAAATTTTACAAAGAGGTACTGGGCAAATAGGAGCTCAGGCTTCTACCTGGGCCTGAACCTGGGGCTCACCTATACCGTGTTAAGGATTTCTGTGTGAGTAAATAGTAGCCCTAAATAAAGACAGTTGCAATCTGCAAGCTATTACTGGGTGGCATGGGTCTGGGCTGCTGAACATGTTTTTGTTTTTTCAGGTTTACTACAGAGAATTCAGGCTGTGTTTCTGTTCCTAGGCTAATCACGGATAAGTAGTCCCTCTCCAATACTCAGTCAGTGACAGCCATGCAGCTGCCATTGGATTTCCAGAGCAAAGGAGGTTTAAACGAAGTTGGGTCAGAGTAGAATCAGTTAACACGGGACTTCTTGAAGGGAAGGGAAGTCCCAGCCTCCCCAGTTCCTCCATACATGTCCTTAAGCCCAGCAAAGTCTTTGAAGTTGTAGGAAATGTCCTTTCTCCATCTACAAAACGCTATCCACATAATTCTGAGTCGTGCGATCCTCTGGAAGTGACTGGAGGTTTCAGGATGGTAACTTTCAGGAAGCATGGGAAAGAACGAAGACTTGAAAGACTTGGACCAGAACGATTGATACTCTGATGTGAAGCCAGTCTCTCCTCAGACTTTCTGCTGAGTCCATTGAGATGTCTCCTGAAGTGCCCTGCTCTGGAGCCACACTGATCTAAGGACTGCTTTCTGTAAGATCATTCTTGATTAAAGCTCATCAAAGTGGCCCCATGAGCACTTTGATCAATTCCTTTTTCTAGAAAAATACCATTTTCCTTGAACATAGACTTAAATGAAATTAGAAAAATCTAGGCTGTTACATTGAAACACTTATAATTAAAGCATATTCATGAAATGGTGATAGCACAGGGATTTATTGAGACTTTCAGCTTCGCTCAGGGAAATAGTGCAGAGTGGTCAAAAGCACTTCTGACTCATGGTCAAAGGGCACCATATTTAGTTACATGTTGTTCTATAAAGAGCATTGGATTAAAATCCTAAGAAGCCAGACTGCATATCTGACATCATCATGTACTGTCTAATTGGATCTTTTGTCATCGGGACCCAAGTTGTTTTATCGAGAAACTGAAGGTTTGGAGCTGAACGCTGCATGAGGTCGCTTCAACTCTAAAATGATATTATCCACTCTGCTAATTATTTTTAGTTTAGTCATTAGTATATAGGTTATAAGTTTAGACTGTCTAATTGGAATTGTTGCTTTATCTCCTTAAATGTAATACCACCCCAGGATACGAGTCTCACTTAGAAAGAGACAGAAAAAGAAACAGAAAATTTCTCCCTCTGTTTTTTAGTACTATAACATTTTCACCCCAGAGAGAGACCACTTCCTAAACGTTATGTTGTCCCCACTAGAGCTATGTTCCAGAACATGGGCTGCCTTTGAGCCTGCACTGAGAGTGTGCTTGCCAGAACATGGGCTGCCTTTGAGCCTACACCGAGAGTGTGCTTGCTCTACCAGAAGCAGAAATGGACCCTCTGCCAAGATCTACTGCCTATTGGCTGAGCAATACTCAAGAATGAAGACCAGAGACCCTCAGATAATTTGACCAGAGTTCTTCGCAATCTTTTCGCAGAGTTCCTGAAGGCAAGATGGGCAGGGTGGACAAGCTAACGTGTAGCCTCAGAGATGACCATATGTCACCCACTGATCATTAAAATACAAACAAGTGAAAGACAACCCCAGAATGCCAACCTTGCTTTTTGTGAGAGGTCAGAATACCTTGATAACTTGCTTTCCAATTGTCCCACAAATTTCAATAGATATTCTCCACAATTGGTAACAGTGAGCCAATAGTTTTATACTAGAACAAGTAAAATAGTTCTGAGAGTGCCGCCCCCCAAAATTACATAGCATTTTCTATCTTTTTTTTTAAAATCTACACACTTAGGACTAAAGGAGTAAGACACTAGCTTTGATGGATGGATGTGTCAGTTTGCCAGAACACAATGGACTAGAGAGCAGAGTACTTCCTCTTGAGCTGATGATGTGAGACTCTCCCGTGGAGGCAACTTTGTATGGATGCCTAGGGACTGAAACAGCTCCTTCATAAAAACCAAGTGACATTTTTATAATCTAAAATGCAGTCAGAATAATAAGATCTAAATGGAGCATGGTAGGCAAATGCAATGCTCTCCACTCCAGTCTACAAAATAATTCTAAATTTGAAAAGCATTGCCCTTCCCATGGATGGCATTGCTCTAAAATTCATGCTCATGGAATATTAAAATGCATTAAGTTCAATTTTTCAAAAAGCATTTGTTTATTGATCCGATGATTACATTATATACATTTGAACTGCCAAATGTATATAAATAAGCAGGAAGGAACTGATGTGTTATTCATCACTAAATCCAGAGGAGTTCATTTTTAATGCATAATATAGCTGAAAAAATAATTTGTAAGAATTATAAATGTCAATATCTACCTGTTAAACATACCCATTCTCTGAGATGTCTTCCATCATCAATGAAGCGCAGAACCTCACAGTGCATAAAAGGCTTCAGTCCTAAGCTTAAAGATAAATCCCAGCCCATTAAAGATTTCTCTATGCACAAAAGGATAGTAGATTAAATAAAGACTAAAAATAGGAGGCTCTTTGAGGAACAGCTGATCGGTATGCAAGCTACACCACTTATATAACACAATACGTACATTAAGATGGTCTGTCTACAGTTACTTCCTATTTTACCGCTGACAAACTCTATGGCCACGAGTCAAACATCCCATCTTTCCAGGACCATTTTCACATTATTAAATAAGGGCAACAGCAGTGACTACTTCTTAAGGTTATTGTAAGGATTGGTAAAGTAAACATACGGAAAACACTTGGTGCTTGATGGTATGTCAATCATTGGTGTCACACACAGCATTAGTCATATGTAAATTAGTGTTGAGTCACTATTCATCCACAGCTTCTTTGTCTAAAGAAAGGTGTAACAGGAAGGCTGCTTGTTTGTCCCGGCTGCCCAGAACCAAAATAATCGCACAGAAACTGTATTAATTAAATCACTGCTGGGTCCATTAGCTCTAACCTCTTATTGGCTAATTCTTACATATTAGTTTAACCCATTTCTATTAATCTGTATAGCACCACGAGGTTGTGGCCTACCAGCAAAGTCTCGGCACATCTATCTCAGGCACCAGGTCCATGGAGTCTCACTGACTCCGCCCTTCTTCCTCCCAGCATTCAATTCTGTCTTCCCTGCCTACCTAAATTCTGCCCTATCGATAGGCCAAGGTAGTTTCTTTATTCATTAATGGTAATTACAGCACACAGAAGGCACTCCCACATCAGAAAAGTACCAGCTGGGCCTTTGTTGACTTTTGTAGAAAGTCTTGTGTTTCAAAGGGCCGAAGTCCGGTATTTGAGGTAATTCATGATAAAAATGAGGGTCAGCACCCTGAGACACAAACCCAACAATTATGAGTGAGACTCCTGCAAAATTCCAACCCTACTTGAAATTTAAAATCAGAAGTCAAGGCAAGATGCCCATCTCTGACAGGATCTGTCTGTCAGCGAAGATACAGATGGATGGTACCACTGTCACACGGTGAGTATGTCAGTCTCATTCCTCTGATCATTAGCTCACTAAAATGACTCCCAAGTTTGTAATTTCCTGAGTTTCTTTCACTCCAGACTCAAGCTTTCATTTGCTTACAAGACTCAGGACACTTTACCTCTTATAAGGAATGTAGAGATGACTTGAATTATCCAGGATGAAGAGTTAAGGGTGCTCGCACACATCACCGTGGGTACATCATGGATTTGAGCATCTGTGGATTTCATACCTGCAGGGTTTTGGAGAAAATACTCCATAGTTACTGCATAATGACTGCATGCTTGACCCATTTACATGCTTTCCTGTGAATATATCATCCAGATACATACCTTGAAGTCATATTTTGAAATTAATTTTTTCCCTGAAGTCTGATTGACAAAATTGTCCATTAAAGTAATAACATATTCAAAAGCATAAAAATGTGGCATATTGAAGGGTTAACTTGGAAAGAACTGTGTAAGGAATCTACAAGACAATAAATCCTACTGAGAAGGACTAAACAATAAAAGAGTAAATACAGAGATGCAACCCAATCAAACATTAGGAGGACTAAATTATATAATAAAAAAAAATCTTGGGAGCTAGAGAGATGATTCAGTGTGTAAGAAGATATAATGCTTTTGCAGAGGACCTGAGTTGAGTCACCAACCCCCATGTTACAGAGCTCACAACTGCCTGTTACTCCCATTCCAAGATCTGATGCCCTCTACTGGCCTCCATAGGCACTGGCACCCAGTTGCACATATCCACATACAATCCATTGTTGTTGGAGCTGCGGGTTGCATTCTGCCACCCAGCTCCTGCCACCGGCTAGCTTTACCCAAAATAACAGCACATAAATTGTATTCTTTTAAACACTGCTTGGCCCATTATATCTAGCCTCTTCTCGGCTAACTCTCGCACCTGGACTAGCCCATTTCTAATAAAGTGTGTAGCACCGAGGTGCGCTTACCGGAAAGATTCTAGCCTATGTCCATCCTGGGCCGGAGCTTGATTGCCTCTGCCTCAGAGGGCAGAGCTATCGCGTCTGCCTGGGAGAGAGGAGCATGGCGTCTCTGTCTGAGGCGTCTTACCTCACTTCCTCTTCCTCCCAGCATTCTGTTCTGTTTACTCCTCCCACCTATGTTTTAACCTATGAGGCCAAGCAGTTTCTTTATTACTTAACCAATGACCTTCCTCCATCAATCCATAAATAGACATAACAAAAAGTAAAATCCATATAAAAGATAAAGAATTTACGCAAATGCAATAATCATCACAATTTCAACAAGTAAAACCTTGATCATCTGGTCTTTAATTCTTGAGAAAAGGCAAAGGCTTTAGATTAGCCCAATAAGTGAAAGAGAAGAATGCAGTTGGCTTACCAATATACTTGATTTCCAAGCTTACAAAACTACAGTGTGGGGTGAAGATGGATAATGTGATTGACAGATAAGAACAGAGAGTTTAGAAATATTCACAGGAATATGGACAACTGAGCTATGAAAACCCTGCAAAGGCAAATCAGCAGATAAAGGATGGCCTTTTCCAGTGAAAACTGATTGGCAGTTACACGTTCACATTTGGAAAAGGAGCTTCAATGTGCACCCATATCACATATAAAAAGAATTTCAAAATGTCAGCCAGATCTAGACTTTTTAAAAAGCCTTTAAAACTTCTAGAGCCAAACAGGAACTACATGTATTACCTAACATTAGGCAAAATGTCATAGATATGACACTCAAGAAAGCTCATTATGTTAGCTAATTTTCTCACTACCACAGCAAAACCAATGTAAGGAAGGGAGGAATTTGGGGGCATGGCTGTGGTTAACTAGAACAATATGTCATGGTTTGGAAAGCATGGTGGTAAGATTAGCAGGAGTGTGAGCTAATCACATTGTAGCTATGGTCGGGAAGCAGAGAGGTCAATGCTGCTACTCAGCTCACTTTCTCCTTTTTCTTTGTTTTGGGACTCCGGTCCATGAGTGGTTGTCACTTACATTTAGGACGGCTCTACACTCCTCAATTGAACCTTTCTTGAAACACTCCCACAGACACAGTCACAGGTATGTCTCCCAGGCGACTCCAAATCCAGTCAAGTTGACAGTGATGATTAATGGTCACAATCACTAAGAGAGTTAAACTCTGCTTCATGAGAATAAAAGATATCTACTCTCTGAGAGACACTGCTGGGAAAACAAACAAACCATAAATGGAAACACACTCTTTCTGAAGCATCTCTCCATTGAGCTTTGGAATCCAGATCACATGTAGAATACCCATGAGCCAACATTAGGAAATCTAAAGAATCAATTAAAAATATGGGATATTTGAATAGACACTACCAAGGAAACTGTGAATATCAAATAAACACACCACGTGATGTTTAGTGTATCTTACCATCAGGCAAATGGAACTTAAGACCACAGTAGGAAATGATTTTTTACCTCCAAAGACTGCTAATTAAAATCCAGCTCACATTAAGTGTTGAAGCTATGGAGAACACAGAATCTCCCAGAAATTGTTGAAATCACAGAGAGCTCAGCAGTCTCTTTATAAGGCCTTCCATACGTCACAATCATGAGACGCAGTTGCTCTGTCATATCTAAAACAGTTTTCTTTTCAGGGGCAATAACTCCCCCATCCTCCTCCTCACCTGACTGATCTGAGATGCAACCACAGCAGCAGTGCCTTCAAGGACCATGGTGGAGGTGTGTGTTGGAGCTGCTCTCAGCAGGGTCAAGGACCACTTCCCCTGGGAAGCTTGAGAGTGGTTCTTCAGAAGAGGACAAGAGGGGAGCAGATGGAGTTCAGCTCACAGGAAAGACCTATCATTGCTCAGGACTTTGTGATATAATAGCCGAACAGTAAAGAACCAGGGTTCAGTGACTACGAGCTGAAACACAGCATGTTCCTCCCTCTTGGTCATGGCCGTTAGCAGAACAAGAGCCAAATTTTATATAAAAGCTTGGGCATTGGAGACAGACACATGTAAGCCCTGATGCTTATTATCAGTGCATCCTCTAGCATGAGATGAACCTCTCGATTTCTTCTATTTCTTTCTATTAAAGATGGCGGGCACCTTCTATAATGATGTTTATAAGAATGGAAGGTGAGGGTATATGAAGGTTTAGGTGAAGTATCTCCTAGAGGCTCAAATATGCTTGAACACTTGGATGCCAGCTGAGACCACAGTTTGGGTAAGTTTAGGAGGTGTGTCTTGCTGGAAGAACTGTGTCACTAGGGTTGGGCTTTGAGGTTTCAAGAGCTTCTCACCATCCCCAGTTGGCCGCCTTTCTGCTTCATGCCTGTGGTTCGAGGTTAGCCCTCAGCTTCCTGTTCCTGCCACCCATGCCTTTGCTCTGCCTTCGGAAGCCCAGATGAGCTCTTTCTTCTTTACGTTGCCTCGCTCATGGAGTTTACCACTGCAGCAGAAAAGCAACTGAGATGGGGTGTATGATGAGCACCCAACCCAGATCCTGGCATACAGGAGCTAGTGCATAGACTGGCAAGCCCTGCCGCTAGCCCTCAGGACTTCTCCAATATGCTTAGCATTCTACCTGCTTATTCCATCACCGTCTTTGCCCAAATTATGGCAGTTAGATTTTCATAGGCTTTTCTGATGGTAGGATTTTCCTCCCCGATGTATCCTTATACTCTGCCAGAATGTAATCGTGTCTGCAGTTCCGGCCTATTCAGCATACTTCACAGAGAGGTGGAGAACCTCACTCAGCATTGTATTTTATTTTCTGTCTCTCTGCAGTGCCTACAGTGTAATAGGTGTGTGTGTTTGGAGCGGCACCTGAATGAACAAAAAGGGTGGAGCAGCCTGATGTGACAGCTGGAGACAGGATCTGGAGGCAGTCCAGACACGGCGCTGCAATCACATCAAGCACCTGCAGCCATTCTAATTTCTGCCTTCGTATCTCATGTCTGAAATGTTTCATTATTGGGCATTCATTGGCAGATCCTCCTGCCTGGAAGAAAGGTTTGGTAGGGAGATGGTTACAGGGCTGGCAAGGAGGCTCAGCAGGTTGGGAGGCTTGCCATGCAAATCTGATGACCTGAGTTTAACCTCCAGAACCCACATAAAAGTAAAAGGGGAGAACTGAATCCACAGAATTGTCCTCCAACCTCCACACACGTACCATAACACGTGTGCCCTCCCACATTAAAAATAAGCAATTAAAATAGTTTAAATGATTGATGGAAATATGAAAAGGCCTGATTGTACAAGCATGAGGACCCAAATTCTAACCTCCATCCCCAAGACCCATGTTAAAAGACAGGTATTGTGACATGTGCTTGGAATCACAGCACTGGAGAGGCAGAGAAAAGTGGATCCCTAGGCTCATCGGCCATACTAGTCAAATCAACAAGGTCTAGGCTTACTGAGGGACTCTGGCTCAAAACATGAGGGGGGAACATACCTGAGGAATGATACCCAAAGCTGACCTCTGACCTACACCCACAGATAAAGATGCATACCCACAGAGAGAGAGGGGGAGGGAGGGAGGGAGGGAGGGAGGGAGGGAGGGAAGGAAGGAAGGAAGGAAAAGGTGGAGGAAGGGAGGGATGAAGAGAGGGGTCTGGATAGATGTAGACCATGAGCAAAGAAAAAGATTATTCTACCAGAAAGAGTGGTCTTTGTTGAGGCACAGAAGTGTGAAATAGCCTGGATATTTGGGTGTAGAAAAGGGAGCTGGAAGACGAAAAGTTGAAGAACCTTAACATGGAGAATTGTGAGGCTCCCACAGTGAGAGGAGGTGCAAAGTAGATGGAAGAGAGGATTGGTTGCTCTATGATCCAATGGCTGATCATCCATCCCATGCAAAAGGATCCTCGCTCTACTCCAACTGTCTCTTTGCATATCACTCAGGACCATATTGTTCTCCGTTGTTTTCCTCCACCCATGGTACTGAGGTGCACAATGCACATCCAGAGAGCCCCCCACATGCTCTGAGGTAGGGCCTTCACTATTGCCAGAGTGCAGGGATTTACAGCAACAGTGGGAAGGGACAGAGAAGCACTTCCAAGTTTGATGACGAGTGAACAGAAAGAGTCCGAGTTCAAGTTCCTGGTGGTTCTGTTGTTCACTTCTTTCTGGTCTTTTCAGAAACTATGCTTTTCTACTATTTTGGAAATGTTTCAAAAAATTACAGTGAAGTTCAATTGTGATGGTAGAGCTTCCCTAGGTTATTTTGGAAAAAATAAAGTGATATTTGAAAACTGTAAAAACATATTTATTGAAGGATACTGGTTTGTTTCTTTGCTTGTTTATTTGTTCCATTGTTTTCAGGTAGGGGCTCTTTATATAGCTCAAGCTGGCCTCATATTGACCATTCCATTGCCTTAGCCTCCTCTGTTCTAGGATTACAAGAACACACCACCAGTCTGGCCTGACTGCGGGATTTCTACACATTGCCTAAGAATAATCTAGACAAGAAGAAACGATGCATAATCTATGCAGCCATTGAACTTCCCAAGAAACATGGTTTTAATCAAATATACAGGGTGCGATTAAATTAGAACATATTTTATTTCTTGAGACACTAGAGGAGTCTGTAAATCGCTGGCAGGGTTCCTTTGTCACCTGACAGGATGCTCAGGTAGTTCCCAGAGGCCTCTGATGTGGATACAAACACTTTGAATTTATGCTCATGGAATTTTAGTCTCTTTATTGGCATGAAAGCTTCATGGTAAGTCAGGATTAAAGTCTAAACGTGGAAGATCTCTGAATTTCCTCTTCTCGTCCCTGCCACCCCATATAGTTTTTTTCTACCTCTTCCGTGTTTTTATAGACATTGATCATTCACCAAAGTCCCTTGTAAGATTCCCCTGTCATATCCACCCCACTAAATCTTATACTATAAAAGCAGACAAAGCTATGTTGAGTCTAAGTTCAAGGTGAGTTCTGTCTATGGCACATCAGAGATTCTGAGCACATCCTGACTCTACCCAGCAGCCCATTAACCATATAAAGAAAACGCTGTTAAAAATTCTAAAACTTCTGGGTTTCCTATTTGATGTCTCAAGGATTCCAGCTGCTCCCCTCACAACTGTGTCTCCTGGGCACCCAATCCTAACCCAGGAAAGTGAAACCAGATGCCCTGCCAAGTGCTTACAGTGTAATAGGAAATAATTGAGTGCCTGGTAGTTTTTTTTTTTTCAGATAGCTATGGTCCCTGCTCCCAGCTGCTAGGTCACTAACAGCTGAGTAAATACATAGCTGGTAGCTACAGCCAGGGAATTGCCACACAGCGCCCATAGCCCTGGATATGGCAGGGCCTGCTGATGTTTACCTATTAGCAGAAAGAAATCACCAAAGTCTATGCTACTAACCCTTTGACTAACGCCCTTACAAATTGATTGTTCTATTTATTGAGCTGGAGATACAGAGGGAAGATGTTGTTGAGTTCAATAAAAGTAAATTAAAATCTTTACACTGTGCCCAAAGTATATTTAGCCTTATCATTAATCCTAGGATGTTGAGAAGCTTGTCCAGCACAGCACATGTATCAACCATACAGGGATGATAGTTAAAGCAGCAAGGAATGGAAGATAATTATTTTCACTTATTCTATTATATATTTTCTTTCTGAAAAGCTACATTGTTTATTCTTTCTCCTTGTTCTTTTCTTATCCTTCTCATTATTATTATTATTATTATTATTATTAGCCTACTGGGCCCACCTTTCCCAATAGGAATATTCAGTGCAGATAAGATCATCCCATTCCTCCTGGGATACTGTAATATATGTCATCTAGATTCTGAGAGTAAAGGATAGATATCTCCTGGGTTTAAAGGCCAGCAATTTGGCATGTGTGACTATGATTTTTAAGGATGAATCTGAATTGGTGCGTGTACACTGGAGGACTGTGTTAAGAAATATTATCTGTAGAGAAAGCAGCATGTAGGAAGAGGTGGAAAAATAAAATAGCAGCACATGTTCCAGAAGGTTCACCGAATTAGGGACAAAATGTCTACCAAGAAGTAATGCTGGGAGTTAGAACTTAAAGACAGGATTTTCTTTTCACGTCATCCCGTGTTTCATTTCCACTGTCTGGGTACGATCTGCAGTGTCCCACAGAACTCAAAAGCTCTCTATGCTGTGGCCATGGGTTTCTTGCTTTCAGCTGAGCATTAACCAAACCACCCTCATCCGCTGCTCATTCCAACTGTATCTGAGAGACCAATGGGACGACAGATGTGATTCCTGCTCTCCCTGGGCCTGGAACACACTTCCACCCTCACAGGACAGAGGACTTCAGGATATCTGTTCCCAGACAGGACCTGAGTACCTTTTGTGCCTTCCGAGACAGAATAATAGTCTATAGTGTTTGGTTGTGACATCAACTTTGAAACAAACCCTGTTCTTTATAGTTCTTGAGAAGATTAAAATCATGCTCACTAAAATCTCTCTGTGCACGCACATGCGTGCATGCATGCATGCGTGCTTCTGTGTGTGTGTGTGTGTGTGTGTGTGTGTGTGTGTGTGTGTGTGTGTACATATCCATAGCGTATGTGCTGTGGAGGCCAGATGACAACTTTAAGTGTGTTTTCCAGGTAGCATTCACCTTTTGTGTACCTCTATGCCAGCTTTTTTTCCCCATGGGTCCTGGTAATCAAAACTCAGGTACCTGAGCTTACAAAGCAAGCAACTGACTGACTTATCTGCTTATGTCATTTTGAAGTTTTTCAGATGACCATGTGTCTATTTTTGTTTGTTGCCTTTGGAGTTCTGTGCTGTATTTTGTCAGCAGTAGATGTGGAATCAAAGGGGCCTGTTCTGAGTCCCGAATCCATGTCTTGGGACTTTGGACAATTTACGTAGTTTTGTCTGAGCTGTGACCATGTGTGAAATGAGAGTCGGGTCAGTATTTTGTCCTTTCCATTGCTTGGCGTTCCTGTGATGACCAAGTGCTGCGAATAAGGTGGGTGCCATTTTCAGTGGCTCGATCGGAAGTGAAGCATTTCTGAACTACACGGATGATGCTGGAACTGGCTGGCTAACTGATGTCCATTCTGCAAGGACTCCATGCAGAATGATGGTTCCAAGAGCTGGCAGCCTCAGTCCCACAGGATCCAGGAAGGAAAAAGCAGACCCTGCAGCATCGCTATTTTCCAGATGTCTGGTAGGCATATGACAGAATTTATCTGATCCACAAAAGTTACAAAGTCCGTATAATGATGGTTATTTCATATGTGAAGAAACGGTATGACAAGAAGATTAGATTGTAACCAAGTCCAGGTTACTAAAGTCTAACATTTTGTATATTTTTACATATATGACAATCAGACATAATTTGTTTTATATGTATACAAAGACATATATACACATGCATATATATTGCATATATGTGTATGTGATACATACATTAAATGCACATATCTGTGTATATGCACAAAGGCACTTGTGAAGTGCCAAAATTGAAGCAAAACCCAAGCCTGCATACCACAGCACCCTTCAAGAAACAGTCAGGAGTACTGGTATGCACATTGGCGTCTGGGTTTCTGTTCCACCTGCCTCCTTCGGTTGGTCTGAGGATAATAAAAACAACTTAGACAGAAAATTTGGGTTCAATTTGCACATCTGGAAAGTAGTGATTACCTGCCTCCTACATCACAAGCCAGGCTGTCTGGGCCACTACACATGCTGAATAAGCTGGTATTTCCTTCTCTTCTTGACCAAATCGTCTATTCCAAGCTCATGCCTAGGCTAATGTCCTCAGTCACAACCCTGCTCATCTGGAAACGCTTTGGAAACGCAGGCCAAGGCTTATTCATTGCCACACTGTGAGGGAGGAAAGATTGGCACTGGGGTGACTTGGCCACAACAGGTGACTGAGAAAACACCTACCCACAAGGCCTGGAGAATTCGAGGCAAAGCTTTCTCTCCCCGATAAACTGATCTCGTCTTCTCTGACAAGTCTTATAAGACAGGATTGCTAAAAGTCAATGAGACTCAGCCTATTATCAATGCTCTTTCCAAGTTCCACCTGGAGGTCATGCTGTGAAAGGAAAAATTGGCTTTGCTGACATCCAAGTCCAATGGAAGGTCACCGACTTGAATTTGGTCTCTTGCTCTCTTCCTCATTTCAACTTTCCTACTTATCTCTGCTTTCTCTGGGGGTTTCAGTGACCTGACTCTAGTTCTGGAAAATACTCAGGGCTACGGGAAACCAGTGATCAAAATAACTGACCACACTGATGACAGGAAACAGGGTTTGAGGGCCATTCTTTCCAGGTCTGGTGAGTGGGTGGGTGGGTCCAACTGCTTTCCGTTCCAAACGTTATCACAAATTTGCGTTCACTTCCTTGTTTTCTGGCTCCATTGCTCTCTCTAAGGCCTACCTTCCTCAGTAAAGTGAAAGAAAGCCAGGTGATGACGTTGAAGATGTTTGTCTCTGAATGCTGGAGTGCAAATCTATCTGAAGGAGCAGGCGTGCTTGTAGAATGTCAAGATTTGCTGCCTGTATAGCTCAATGGGAGAGGACTTTGCTTAGCACAACCCCAAGTCTACAAATGGATAAACGACTAAATGTCAAGACTAAAACTAATGGACCAGAGGGCTTCCAAGGAATCTTGAGAAAATCCTCATGCCTAGGAGCAAGGTTGTCTGAATTCAACTGCAGGCTCCCACAGCCTGGCTGGGAAAGTCGTTATGGCGTGTATGACTCATGGGTCCAGTACCAACATAAATAAAGAAATATCAAGATGCTTCATGAAACTGCACTGAACTTCTGTCACTTACTACATTGAGATTTGTCCCCTACTGTAATTGCCAGACTGAGACGATTGACTGGAGAGATAATGAGCTGCTGTTGCTCAGCTTCATACAGACACGGAGGGTATGATAAGAGCCCCTAAGACAGATGGTAGCCAAACCTTTTAGTTCATAACCTGGTACTTACATTTTTTGCAAGTGAAGAGATTTGAATCAACTTTCTGTTCAAGGTTTTAGATACTTATAAAAATCATTGCCTTAGTGTGTGTATATGTGTGTGTGCACTAGA
Organism: Microtus pennsylvanicus; assembly: GCF_037038515.1. Taxonomy (NCBI): domain Eukaryota; kingdom Metazoa; phylum Chordata; class Mammalia; order Rodentia; family Cricetidae; genus Microtus; species Microtus pennsylvanicus. The sequence continues at coordinate 95,139,529 of NC_134586.1, forward strand.
AAAAAATACGAGAAGGAGCCATCTCTTGCAGAATCAGACAGCTTCAAAATGGCCATTTTCCTTGCTTGATTTAGATAGTTCCAGATCACTGATGGAAGCCTTAAAATTAGATACACAATACCCAAGAACCTGTCAACAACTGAGGAAACAATTGGGGTGACAGGAAGAAACATCCATTCCTTGTGCAAGGGGTGCTCTGAATGAGCATGCGCTGTCTGAGGTAGTCGTCACGATGCATCTCTTCGTTTCTTAAATCTACTGCCACCACTGGCCCTCATTTCCCATAAGGCGAATTGAGAGCCTGGCATCCTAGGGCTGTGTACTCAGGTCCATGTTCAGGTTCAAACATCATGTCTATTGTTCTTTTCTGTATAACAAGCACCATATGCATTGGAACACGTGAAGGACAAAGTGAAGAGGTTTCCCTAATCTTCAAACATTTAAGAGTAAGACTGTGCCCTCTTCTGACATAGCAGGCATATTTTCTGTATCTTATAGCAAACAAACGAGGGAGTAGATGAATCCAATTGCCAAGATGCATATAGTTTCCCCGGCTCTGACAAATACCACATGTATCATTATGCCTGCTGATGTTTTGCACTGTTTGATTTTTTAAATGAATGTCTTCATTTTTTTCTTTCTTCTGTTTATACAGTCTACAAAAGTTCATGTGCAATCTGAAACATGCATTTGATTGAATCTTCTGCTGCACTCGCATTTTTCTCCTCAGGGAGACCTTGTCTGCGAAGCTATTGCTTCTCTTTAAGGAGCACACGCCTGAGAATGCACCGGTCCTCCTGCAGCAGGCTGAGCAGGAGGTAAGTAAGGTCAGGGTGGGATTTATGAGTCATCTCTTCCACCACCCATTACAGGCAAATCGAGCTGAAAACCAAACCCACTTGGCACTGACTCAGAGGGGGACTTCCTGAAGCTGCGAAGGACAGGGAGAACATCTAAAGCCACATCTGCTAAGATGCAGCTAACCTCAGTGACACTCTAACAGGGAGGGGGTACCAGACCCGGGACCCACAGCTGTGATGCTCTGAATCCAAGATGCAAGCCTGAGCCTGGCCACCAAGTTCTCTGTTGGTTTGGGTTGAGTTTGCCCATATTCATACTAGGTGGTCAATCAATCCCACTCACTGAAGTTTCTATCTGTGCTATTTTTGTAACAGGCTTCATGGAGGAAAAGAAAACACCACTTTGCTTCTCAGTAGACCCACAATCAGCAAGGGCTTCTGGGAAGGATTGGGACTTGCTCTATATTTAATATTACCTAGGTAATTTTTTATGTGTATGTGCATGTGTATGTAGGAGCCAGAGATCAGTCTTGGGTGTCTTTCCTCAAGATGCCATCCATTTTGGTTTAGGAGACAAAGAGATTCACCCTAGGCAGCCTGGCTAGCACACTCCAAGGACCTCTTGTCTCCATCTCCCCAGTGCGAGGAGGACAAGAATATATCACTAACCCTAGCTACTTACACAAATTCTGAGGATTGTAGAGAGAGGTCCCAATGCTTACAAATTAAGCACATTGCTGAGTCAAATAACTCCCCAGTCCTGTGTAAGTAATCCTATGCATTAAACTTGACCAAATTCTAACGAGCAAAGGAGAATAAAACTATATGAAAAAAGTTCTATAACAAAGATAAATATATGGAGATGACTAAGAGACAGTTCTTTGGCAACTGAGGCCTCTTGCTGTAAATTTTATCCCTTTATAGGATTTAAAACATAGAAGGGCGAACAGTTATAAATCTATGCTAATGACTATACAACACAAAGATGGCCATTTTTAGCATCAGTAACATAGAGTCGGGGGCTCGAGTTTTGAAGGTACAGAGGCCTGTGTTTGCAACACAAGTTGATTTCAAACAGCTACCATTTTGGGGTGCTATATGCCATCCCCATAGCAGCCACAAAGAAAATACACATAAAATATGTGAAAACCTCAATAAGGAAAGAATACAAATACATCACTATAAACATTCTAAATCCCCAGAAAGGTAGTAATGGAGAAAGCAGGGACTAAGAATTATAAGAAACAAAGAAAGCAAGAAAGCAAACTAAACAGTTACTCTGAAAGCGGGGTTAAAGGATGCAATGGAATAATACTTGTCCATAAAAAGGAAGCAAATGATGATCCGTGCATCATATACTTCCGTATAAATGAATCGTGAAGACACAATACTAAACAAAGTTAGCAAGTCATAAAAAGTCACATGCTATACGATGTCACTGATGTAAGAGCCCTAGATCCCTTAAGCTGATAGAGGCAAGGAAACAGTGCTAACTGCCTACCAAAGCCAACAGGAAGGAGGAAAGCTAAGTCATTCTTTGATAGCCGTTCTTTGACGGGAGGGGAGTGTTTGCATGGCAAGAGGAGAGAGCTCAAAGGGGCAGTTGTGGTGGTGGTGGCCTCTACCTCTAAGCCTTGCTCTCAGAAGGCCGAAGCCGGAGGAGGACTGCCGGAAGTTCAAGGACAACCTGAGGGCTGACATTTTGCACGCTATGAAAATAAGACCTTACTTCAAAAGTAAGATAGTGATGTTGAATTCTCTTCTGGGTCCCAGTTTGCAATTGTACAGTCAGTGTGCTTCTGTCAGAAACGGTCCCAGATAACCTAAAAACACCACCAAAATCTTCCAGAAGTGGAACCATAGGCATTTTAATTTATTGCAGTGGTTCTCAATCTTCCTACCACTGCAACCCTTTAATACAATCCCTTGTGTTGTGGTGATAGCCAACCATAAATTTATTTTCATTGCTACTTCATAACTCTAACTTTGCTACTGTTATGAATCATAATGTAAATATTGGCTATGCAGGATCTAGCATGAGGCCCCTATGAGAGGATCTTTCATGCCCAAAGAGGTCATGATTGTGACCCACAGACTGAATACTGCTGACCTAATAGTTTTGTAGTAAGAAACTTTTCAGGAAAATGAGAACTTTAGAACTCAAGATCCATAACTATTTCACTAGATCAGTTTGAAAGACTGGAAGAAAAATTCCTGAGTTGTTTCATGATTTGACCTTCTCTTCATTTCAAATGCTGAGTGATGGAATAAGGGGATGTTAAGGACTTTGGAGGTTTTCTGAATTTGGATTGAGTGTGATCTGTGTCATTGCAACACAGCCATGGATCTATGGGGACAAAGAATGGGAGTTATGTCTTAAAAGAGGCATGTTTTGGTGCCAAGCTAACAGAGGATGGACTTGTGAGGCTTTAGATTGACTGTCAACTTGGCAGAACTTACAGTTACCTAGGAGACAAATCTCTGGGCAGATGCACAAGGCAGTTCTAATTTCTAGAATAATTAAAGCAAGAAAAACCCACCCTACACATGGGCAGTGCCATCTCATAGGCTGCTGTCCCAGATGGAAAGAGAAAGCAAGCAAGCCGAAGTACAGCAGTCATGATTCATGTTCTCTGCTTCCAGACCATAGATACAAGGTGAGCAACTGCCTCACATTTCTGCTGCCACAACTTCCCAAAGGTGGGCTGTAGCCCTCAGAGCATAAGCCTGAGTCAACCCTTCCTCCCTTCAGTTGCTTCTGGCTAGGGAATTCGTCACAGCAATAAGAAAAATCACTCAGTGGTTAAGAACACTGGCTGCTCTTTCAGAGGACCTGGGTCCAATTTTCAGCACCCACATGGCAATTCACATTTGCCTGTTACTCCACTTTCAAGAAATCTGACACTTTACACTGATACACATGCAAGCCAAATGCCAATGCACATAAATTTATTAAAAAAATCCATTTTTAAAAAAGAAAATTAATTATGGTCACATTCCATGCACATACACTCAGCATTAACTGGACTATGGGGTTATTAATAACAAGTTAAAAAGAAGATATGGAAAGGAGATGGAGCGATGGAGAGCTGGAGGCAGGTAATAATGCATGGATAGGATCTATATACATTGCACAAAACTTTCAAATGTTTTAAAGATTAAAGCTTTTATTCTAAATTGATAAAAAATATAGGCTTCTCTTTTCCATTGATGATATAACATAAATATTAATTTCCACTTACAGATCACTAAATAATTACCAAGTACCTTTACAAATACTACTTCAGACAAGACCAACTAGGGCAAAAATAAAAGCCACCTGAGCTTGCCTTGAGGAAGGCTGGTGGAGCAGAAGTCAACAGAAGACGGTGGAGCTGGCCCAGTATTTTCAGTGTTCTGGAAAGTATTACTCCCTAGGGGAAGAAGGGCTAGCAGAAGCTGGGTTAATTCAGGAGTAGCTTCATCTCACATCTATACTTCACACGTGTTGGCTGACCGATGAGAGCTGTCAATAACCCTGACAAGGATGATAAACAGGAAAATTGCCCTGAAGATACTTCAGTCTTGACAAAGAACTGTCTGTGAGTCACCGGAACCCTTGTGTGCCTTGACTATTTGTTTTTCTTGCTTCTCCTATGGTTTGCTTTACAGTTTTGGTAGAGGAGCCTGGTTCCTACTCAAGTATCAAATTTCTTCAACCCTGCTTAAAATCTGTAAAGTAGAGATGTGATCTAGCCAGAAGATGAGCCCACAGTCCAGGCTAGCCCAGTTTAGTGACATCTTCCTAGAACTGAAGTGATTGATGTGGGAGGGCCTGGCCCATTGTGGGTGGTGCCACCCCTGGGCAGGTATTCCTGGGATGTATCATAAAGCAAGCTGAGAAGCCATGACAAACAAGCCAGTAAGCAGTGTTTTCCTCCATGGCTTCTGGTTCAGTTCCTGCCTCCAGGTTCATCCTCCAAGTTGTTGCCCTAACTTCTTTCAATGATAGATAATGATGTGGAAATATAAGTGAAATAAACCCTTCCCCAAGTTGCCTTTGGTAATGGTATTTTATCACGGCAGGCAATAGAAACCCTAAGACGTGGGCTGATGGCAAATTACCCCAGATCGGTAGCTTAAACAACAGATATGTATTTGCTCACAGTGGAGACCAGGGGTCTAAGACCAAGACAAAGGAAGTCTCGGTTTCTTCTGAGGCATTTCTTCTTGGTCCACATATGGGTGTTTTCTGTCTGTTCTTCTCAACATCTTTCCTCTGTATGGGAATGTGAACCCATCCCAATTTCCTTTTCTGATAAGAGTACAGTTAGGATGGATTAAGACACATCCTAAAGATCTCACCTTAACTTCTTGAAAGGATGATCTCTCACACCTCCCCAATATCATTGCAAGTGAGAAGTAGGAGGAATCAGGGGATGGCTCACGCCTTTAATCCCAGCATTCAAGAGGCAGAGACAGGTGGATCTCTGAGTTCGAGGCCAACCTGATCTACCAAGTGAGTTCCAGGACAGGTTCCAAAGCTACAGAGAGAAATCCTGTCTCAAAAAAACCAAGAGAGAGACAGAGAGACGGGGGGGGGGGTGGAGGGAGGGAGAGAGAGACAGGGATGGAGGAAGGGAGGGAGGGAGGGAGGGATGGAGGGAGGGAGGGAGGGAGGGAAGCAGCTAGAACAATGACCTAAGGACTGGCAGCAGGTTTTGGACATAGGACACAGACAAACTCTGCTCAGATCTATACTTCCTCATCTTGTAACTCTACCACCTTGGAGAGGATTGCTTCAATTTTCTATTCTTCAGTTCCTCTATACCATAGCCCACTTTCTGCTGTCCTAAAAGACTGCTTGAGGCAGGATGATTTATAAAGAAATTTATGTCTTTACAGGGTAGAGACTGGACGGTCCAAGTCTAAGAGACTATATCAGATGCACACCTTCTTACTATGTTATAACGTTGCAAAAAAAAAAAAAAACCAACCAAACAAAAAAGGTATCTTGTAGAGAGACAAAATAAGCTACCAGTTCATCTGTCCTCTTCATCTTCTGAAGGCACTAACTCTATCATCTGGCCCCATCCTCATGACTTTATCCAATCATAATTACCTGCTAAGTCATCCTTTCCAAATGTATTGACCTAGGATGCTGAGGATTCAGTTTCCCCAAATGTGGATTCTGGGTAGGCAAACATACAAGCTACAGGGTTCCATCTGCACAATGGTATTTGTAACTAGTTTGGGGGTGGTTATAAGGAGGACATTGCCTAGCAAATTAATAAATGAATAGACTTTTTTTCAAGGAGTATGGAGAGGCAGCCCTGTATTCTGTTGAGACTGTGTTCCTAAACAGCAGCTTGAGTGTCAAAGCCCCAGAGAAGCGTAGGGTTGGGTGCACCATTTCTTCCACAGCCGTGGACTGCAGCTGCCACATTTGCCCTAGGGACTTCCATGTTTATTCATCAGGACACTTCCCACTAAAGGTCAATGCAAGTCCTTGATGTGACTAATTCAGCATCCTCCATATTCTAGCAATGAATATTAGAAATCACAATAGTACCGATCATCCAGAAGTCTTGTTCTTTGAATTCTACGCTATTGTTTGTAACTGACAAAATGTTAAATGACAAAAATAATCACTGATTTAGTTCCCATTTCCTTCTTGGATCAAGGAGATAAAGGAGCCATCAACCCAATCTCTGTGCTCAGAAGCCAACATCATCACCATATATAGTGAGATTTGGGGAAGGTAGGCAGATCATTCTTGGGCAATTCTATGGGCAATATTTTTTCTGAATAAAAAAACATAAAATCAACTCCAGTCTTGCCTCTCACATCTGTTTCTTATGATACTCCAAACTTTATACTTTTTGCAGTATTATTGTCAATATTAAGCTCAGATAGTCCACAGTCAGCGGTATTCTGCTATAACGACTTCAGTGGACTATACCTTTGTCTGCAACGCAGTCTTTCAAGTATCTGCTACCAAATTCACTGGTGATGCCGGCTGCTGCTGCCTGGTGACTGCAGAGCAGCCATATACAGAGAGAGCTATTTCATCATGAACCATGTGAGAAGTCACTGGCGGAAGACATCCCCACCCCAAGCATCCGGTGATAAAGGATAACATTCATCTCAAAACAACCCAGCCACAGGACACTGCAGCAGGGCAGGAAGTGGAGCTACTCTTGCGGATGGTTGATTCAGTCCCACACCATCTGTGGAGGACACTGGTCATTAGTCAAGCAAGAAATGCCTTACACAGCTGGGAAGCTGAGCAGCGGGCTGGTGAATGGAGCCCACCAGACTTGGAATGAAGGCTCTGCTCTGGAACCCTACACACAAAGCAATCACCTGGATAAACATGAACCAGACATGTTTCTTGTTAAATCAGCTCCTCTTCTTTCAGTAAGAAATGTGAGCTACAGTCTGTTTCTAGGGAAGGAACTCTTCTCTCGTGAGAATGTGACGTGTTTTTTTTTTTTTTCACGGTATTCTACGTATATAGCTGAAAACTCTTGCAGCTCTCCAGGTAAGGATCACAGCTATTGCATTGATGGTCAGTCTAATACTCAGGCAAACACTTTCAGCCCCAGCTTCTCTGCCATGTCACATCTGCTACACCTCACTGTGTCAACCAAGACTAGGTCCCTGAGTGTTTTTAACTGCGCATGGACTGTGTTTGTTTTCCTGCCCTACTCCTGAACTTTGAAGTTCTTGGTAACATTGGAAGATATATCTCAAATTTACTTTTTCACTGAATCACACAAGTTCTTTAGCTGATTCTGCCTTGATTTTATGGTTCTTGACAAGCAAGCCTCGTAGTGGAAGGTATTCCAAAGAGCTGATGTCTTCTTCTTGGGTGCAAAGCTTCATACCTCCTTACAGTCTGGGTAATCAATTGGAACACTTGTAGGTCAAGGAACAAGGCTGGACATCATGGAAAGGGAAAGACAATTTCATGACCCAGGATCAACCAGGAACCAGCAACCTGGCCTGCATTTACTCTGATACACTAAAGAAAAATTCTTTGTTACTCATTCATGAAGACAGTTTCCTGCATACTCAGAGTGTGGTGTACACATTGAAAAGTATACTTCTTGAAAATGTTGGGTTTCTCTAGGACCTAGCAATAATAAGCACAATATCCAAAAAGAGATTGGAGAGGAAGATAAATAGTTCATCCATATAATCACAATAAACAGAGTCCCCAAGTCCTACTAGAGTTCTTCCAGGGTGGATGATCACTGAGTCCAGGGCTTTCTAGTGTCTCACACCTGCTCTCTGAGCTGCTATGTATTAGGGCTGCTCAGCATGTTCACTGCTGACAATACTATTTGCAGCTGTCTATCCTTCTGGGCATCTCTAGCAAGCTTCTGGCCTCTGCCTCTCAATCCAAGTGATGTGACTCCATGACAGTAGGGAAGGTAGCAAAGAAGATGGATGTGAGTACCATTAAGATGTGGGTGCCATTAGTAGAAAGGGTAGAGCCTTCTCTCTCTCTCTCTCTCTCTCTCTCTCTCTCTCTCTCTCTCTCTCTCTCTCTCTCTCTCTCTCTCTCTCTGTCTCTCTCTCTGGTGTGTGTGTGTGGTTCAGAGCTAAGTAGTTCTGAGTTCTGCTCCTTGGTCCACCTTACCCATAGGCATATGAACAGGGCAAGCTACTTCAGTTATCAAGGTAGACTCTCTCCCCTAAATTGCCACATGAGAAAACGGGAATGCTGAGAGGAACTAGAGGTGTTCATTTCTCACTCATGTAGTTATTTGCCCTTTGAAAACTTACTATTTGTGAAGATTTTGCAATTTCCTAAGGACCTATACCTGTGCAGATCCTGGTTGTGTGTGTGTGTGTATGCGTGTAAGTCTGAGAAGTGGTCATTTCTGGTATGAGACACAGGACTCTTCTAAGTTGACATTAGTAGATGAGCCAGTGCAGAGGACAGAGATCTCCACGTGTATGGTAATAACCTGTGGACTTCATGAGTAAAAGAACAAGAGGCCCTCTGTCCTCTCTCTCCATCCTAGTTCTTAGTTTTTTGCAAAGATCTGAAGACTCACGGGGAAATGAGTCCCCCGCCCCATCTCTCTAGCCTGGATTCTGTTCTTGAATGCTCACTCTGCTGTCAGCCAGGAATGAGTGGGCCTGGATCACAGTGTTCAGTACCTCTCACAGGTCCAATCTGTGCTCCGTCTAGACAGACAGCTGGAGACCGGCAGCAGGGGATATCAAACACTCCAGGGTGGAGGACACGCTGTGACAAAAGTGTTCTCTTCTTGTCTCGCTCGCTCCTGTCTCCCTGAAGACTGTCAGGAGTAGCTGAGGGCTGGGCTCCTTTAAGTCAGAGATTTCTGGATTCTGGTGATTTCTTTGTCCTGCCTCTCAGCTTTCTCCACAGCAGGAAGCCAGACAGCCATGGTGGCACATGTCACATAGGCTTCCAGGGTTGGTCTCTGCCCTTCTCAGCTTCTCATCTTTCAATTGCAAATTCACCCTCACCAGGCATTGGGGACCTCTAGGATTCCTTTCCTGCTGGATTTTGGCCTGTGTGTTGTACCAGTTAGATCCTTTATAACCTGGCCCCTTCTCGCCATCTCTCCCATCTTCCTTTCTGGCCTGCACTTCATGTTTTACATTTTGTCAACATCCCATGCCATGTTCCTTCTGCCATGGCAACCCAACCTGTCACCAAGTGAACAGAATCCTCCCTCCCTACCCCACTTCTACCTCATTCCTACCACGAGGCTATAACCATATCTACACTATTAGGACTTCCTGAGTATATCGCTGTGGTGATGCTCAGACTTCAGCCCTTTCAGTTCCCTGTTGGTTTGCAGACATGACACGAGCCATCTTTATCATCTCATACCACATGCATAGTTGAAGCTCAATGTGCACCTCTAAAAGAAAACAAAACCTGACCATGCAGGCCTCATGTGCTTTGTTCTGAACCTCTCTGCCCTCACCACTCACTCTCCAGGGAAAAGCCAAGTTGGTGTGCCCGCAACACCAGCCTGAATGTGTCACTGCACACATAGAACACTTCAGTCACCTCTCATACTCCTTAGGATAGAGTTCCCAATCCACATGGTGCCTGAAAAATCATACTGGACTTGACCTTGCCACCATACTCTGAACCCCCTTAGTTAATACTCTTCTCTTCTGAAAAACAAGATACCCTAAGCTTAATGGTTTAATTACTATTGTTAATAGGGTGATTATTCTTTTATGCCATCGGTATCTAGAGTTATTAACATTATCTGTGCTCAGCTATGGGTCAAGAAACAGCTCTGATGACCTTGCTGGACCCAAATGACAGAAGCTGACTAGCTAGGGCTCTGGCTCGGATGTCCTCAGAGAGATAACTGGGTCCTCCTTGATGTGGCCAAGCTTTCTGCAGTGGAATGCGCTGCCTTTCTTTCTCTGGTGGCAGCAGTTGCGAAGAAAGAACACAGCGTGTTCCAAAATGTTGAGTCTGGAACTCATAACTGGCTAGACTATTGGCAGTACTTCCCTTCATTCTATTGGCCAAAAGGTTCATTTGCTGTGATAGAGCATTCTGATCCAATACAAGCTAAGGAATGGGAAGGGCCTGCTAGACTACTAGTCCAGGTCACAGATCATCACCGAGGGGAAGTGGAAGCAGGAACTCAAAGTAGATAGGCACAGAACATCACTATCAATGGCAGAGAAAGAAGAATGCACCCTTCTGTACACTTTCTAACTTTCTCTAGTTAATCTACTTAATCAAGAAACTCCTTCCTAAGGAATAGTGCCACTCACAGTAGGCTGGGCCCTCCTAAATCATTATCAAACAATCCAAAACTAACAAAGGCCACACCCACTTCCCCTTCTGGATTTCTCTAACACCCTTCACTTTTCTTCCAAATGATCCTCATGGGTAGATTGCTTCATGTCTTCCCTCATAGATAGTAATATACCACAAAGGCCACACATATGTCTGATCTGCTCATCACTACAGCCCTTGCAGAATCAGCTGAGGTCCAGCATGTTAGAGGAACTAATAAATGCACACAAATAACAGAAAGAAATGGCTTTGAAACTCACAATAGACTTGGTGTCCATTAGTGCCCTTTGGGAGTCTTTGTTTTATATTGTTTTGGACTAGCAAGGGGTCATGGTTATTTTCTAGGCCCAGGGAGGACATAACTAGAGACATGTTGCCATTGGTAAGATGGTCTGCAGGGTGAACATGTAAGCTGTGAGCTTCCCAAAGGAGTCTGAGAACATTTAGAAAGAGATGGTGAATGGTTCCCTATGAGAAGATGCCAAGATGTGAGGACTTACGGATGCCTATGTATATTGGTATGTACACATGGAAGCCAAATGAAGGTGTTGGATTCTTTGAAGCTGGAGTTACAGACAATGTGAGCTGACCAGTGTGAAATGTACGAGGTGCTGAGAACTGAACTCAGGTCCCCTGAGAGAGCTCTTAACCACTGAACTGCTCCCCAACCTGGAAGGTTTATACTTAACTAAGAAGAAAGTCTACCTGATGGGCAAGTATTTACATAAGCAAAGCATCAACAACAGAGCAGTGAAATGAAGGGTGTGGGACATAGACAGGACAACAGTCACCTCTAAGACTGGTGTGGGAGGTCCTTCTGTCTATGTGTTGCTTTTATTGGTTAATGAATAAAAGAACTGGCTTGGCCTATAGCATGGGGTGAGGAAGGCAGAATCAGAGAGACACCATGGAGCCACTGGAGACAGATGTGCTGAAACTTTGATGGTAGGCAACAACCTCATGGTAATATACAGATTAATAGAAATGGGTTAAATTAATATAAAAGTTAGCCAATAAGAAACTAGAGCTAATGGGTCAAGCAGAGATTTAATTAATGCAGTTTCTGTGTGATTAGTTCAGGCTAAGCTAGCTGGGCAGCCAGGAACCAACAAGCTACCCTTACCCCAACATAAGACTGTGGAACATAGACAGGACAACAGTGACCTAAGACCCTGGGAAGAATAATTTGACAAACTACATAGTTGATATCCTAAGTCAGAAAGGTGGAGCAGGCAGAGGAAAAGGCAGAAACCCCAACAGAGGGAGTCTGGGGTGAGTGCCTTTTTTGTATCTGGTGGGTAGGAGTGGGTTGATGCCTTCATATAGAGGCTGGAGGCTCCGGGGAGCACCTCCAAGTGAGTATAGCAGCCAGGAACATCCACAGTTGACACATCTCATCAAAGACAGTAAATTCTCTCCTATGCCCCATCTCCCCTTCAGCCGATTGCTGCTCTGCTCAGAGTCCTCTGCTAGGGATGGGGAAGGGGTGTGCACCCTCATCCCACTCTGGGGGAACAGTCAACATCTAACAGCTGTGACTGTCCTGGTACATCTGGATGAGGGACTGAGGGAACTGCCACTCTCAGCTCTGAAGGCCACACATGAAATCTGCTTTCTCTCAGCAACAACGAAATGAAACTGTGAATCAGTGCAGACCCAAACCACAATCTGGACATCCAGGAAGTAAAGGGCTGGCAACATCTGTACCCAGAACCTGGCCCTACCCATTCTGAGACCTGAGAGCTAAGGATGCTTTCCAATCTCCCTGCTGAGATATGAAGGGAAATACTCGTTTTCCTATCAGGCTCACTCAGCTGGAATATTTTTTGTGTGTCCCTCCTCTTTCCAGGCTCTTTCATCTCCCAAAATAGCCACATTAATGATGAATCCTTCCCCAGTGTTTTCTGCAATAAGTTTACATCTCATTGTGTTCTCATTACCTGAGCAGAAGCTGACTCATCTGGGGGTCACATGTCACTCGCCCGGGGCCTCATCTCCAGGCATGGTGCTCCTGCCTCCTTGCCTCCAAACCGCCCTCCTCCTGCTTCTCTGACCCGAAAAGCTGTCCACTCCTTCATGACCCTAGGGCCACAGGCAGCGTTGTGCTCAGTGGTGTCAACCTCCCTGATCAGACATGGAAAAGAGGAAGGCCTTGCCACTGTCAGAGCCCTTTGTGTCTTGAATTTAGAAGGAGGGAACGAATCACTTGCCAGTCCCCATGATCTTCATTTGAAAGGAAGCATTTTAACAGCTGGTGTCTGAGTTATGCACAGCACATAGGAGCTGTCCTAAGATGTCACTAAATGCATAATGCTAGCAGACAACATGTCGCCACACAATATTGCCAGGAAAAAAAGTGGGACAAAATGACCATTTCCTCAAATTTTATGATCAAGTAGAACTCCCGTTCAATCTAAGTGACAAGGTAGCCCAAGGTCCTGGAATCAGGACACAACCTTTGATCACATCTGGACTCCATCATGTCTTTGCTCCATACTTGGCCAGGAGTTTTACCTTTTTCAACCTCAGTTTTTTTCACTTGGAAAATGGGCATGATAGTATCGTGCGTACTGAATTACTGTGGGGAGGAAATGATGTCATACACATAAAGCATCTCGCCTGGAGCCTGATCCAGAAAGCTTAATTAAATGTTGCTGTAAGTAGAGCTGGGAAATGAACGAGGTGGGAATGAATGGCCCCCAAGCATGCCTGCTGCAGATGCTGCCAAAAGTTGAAAATGGGCACGCCTTGAGAACTTCTGTAGTCAAACTTTTAGTATCCAGGATGATGAAGCAATTCAACGCTTGAGTTCATTTGTGCCTGAGGAAGAAGAGAACAATAAAACCCAAGATGATGAGAGAATTAATGATAAGTCCTAAAGGAATAAGAGGGATCGGTTCACTGTGAAGTCTGGAGCGCATTCTGGGAACCGGGATGCCTTTTGCTGGGATGTTAAGGACTTTGTAGCTATAAATGAGCTGGTGCTGGAACAGCCAAGCTAAGATACTTAGCAAAATAGCTTTAAAACATGTCATCTTGATATTCAGCTTGGAAGAGTGTACATGGAATATGAGGAAGACATTAGTCAGGAAGCAGCAGGCCTGGATTCTAAATCATTGCATTGTCTTAAAATAGCCCTTCCCTCCAGGGTCTCATTTGCCTCCATTTTAAATGACAAAGTTGAAACCTATGTCCTGAAAGTCCCTTCCAGTGCAACATTCTACAAGCCTTCCTGTGTCATCCGACTGAGCTGAACATACGCAGAAATCTCCTGAATATCCCAGCAGGCATCCCTTGAGAAGGAAACACACTGTGAGGGCCACAGAGGACTGGCCCGCAAGGGTGCTGGACTATCATAGGGAAGAAAGCTGAAGAATATGGGGGGGGGGATCCCCCAGGCCAGAAGCAATGGCAAAAAGACATATTCTGAGTGACAGTTAGGCACAAGAAAACCTTTGGAAGGCATTCTGCCAGGACTCGGGGTAGATGAGTCTGCATCTCTGGAATATATTCAGTTTCTCAAGTCTGAGGGACCAAAGGGCTTTTAAGTATTAAATACATTCGAAAATGAGCCTCTGAAGAATAAAAGCCTGGGTACTTTTACAGCACGAGTTGAATTTCTTGCAAACGTATTTTCTCATTTGCTCATCACGTAACATCTACAGGGTGCTAGGCTGCAGATTCTGAAACAAAAGAAGAGGAGGCCGCCCTGAAACAGAGACTGCTCACAGTCCAGATGAACTTCAAGCACAGACATCAATTCGAAGGGCATCCTGGTGTCTCCTAATGTCAACATATCCTGTAAACATATTGAATAGAGCACTGAACTTAAATGCTTCCTCTATGCACACACACACACGTGTGCACGCATGTACACATGTGTGCGTGTGTCTTCATGTGAGTATATGCATGTGAGTGTATTACTCTAAGAGTCCAGAGGCATCAGATGCTCTTAGAACTGGAGGCATAGAACACTGTAAACTGAACACATGACTTCTGGGATTATACCAGCATCCTATACAAGATCAGTACAGGTTCCTCAACCCTGAGACACATCTCTCCAGCCATCCGTTTTGTTGTCAAGACAGTGTAGCCCAGATTGATGTCAGACTCACAGTCCTGCTGCCTCAGCCTCCCTAGTGCTAAGATTACAGCTTCATTGATCCCAGAGAAGAATAGTCATTTTCTATCTTCTTCTACATAATCCAGTTGAGTGATGAGCTCCTCAAAGGAAACTTGAGAACCCCAGGCACAAGTTTATAGCCTTTCTATTAATGACCTTGATTACCCTGGTCAAAAAAAAAAAACCCAACTCTGATCAAAGAGAATTTGCTGAATTAGTGAATTGCATTTCCACCATGTATGAGACCCTGCCATAGACACAGGTGGAAGAGGTGTTTTAAAATAAAGTATCCCTCAAAAAGTTATCAATCATTTTGGGAGAATACACTGGATCAAGTAGACAAATATATAGGGTACAGTATATATTGCATAGAGTGAACCAGATCTTCACAAGGTGCCTGGATGTGGAGCATGGGGCTGGGAGAGAAAGAAAAAGTGACCAAGCTTTGATGGGTTCATAATGGGAAACTTGGGAAGCTGGAATAGAAGATCTGGTTTTGGATGGTTTGTCATGAGACAAAGAAGACACCTTAGAAGCAGAGGCCATATTGATGGCTGGGCAAGGCATGAGAATTGCAGGATGCATGTAGCTGGTGCAGAGGAACCATAAGCTATTCTAAGGAAGCTTACCTATCCAAAGAGTCGAGAAACAAAACCAATACAGACACTGGATCAAAAGAAGATAGCTAATCTTTAAAGGTATCGATGGATGGGTAATACCCCACTCATGAGATTGGATATTACATCCATTGTTTATCATCTGTGTGAACTGAGATGGGCTTTCATGTTTTAGTTTTCTTGCTGGGAAATGGAGCCTCGTTTTTGCAACCTATTCCAGGAGGTACAGATGAGGATCCGATGTGCCAACACTACCTGGCACACTGTAGAAGTGACTTTGGGGCAATTGTAGTAGTGGTGGAAGTCGAGGCTGCCATTCCTGCTTTGGAAGGAGGACAAGCATTCTAGCACGGAGTGAATAATTAAGAGCAAAGAAGATGTCAGACGTGCAGTCCAGGAAGGAGCATCCTAGCTGCCTAGCTAAGCTTTTAAACCCGTAGAGTCATTGCCACTTTCTACTTACTAAGGAACTTACTTGAGTTCTCAACGTGGCTTCCCTGGGAAGAGATCTGAGAATCCTTTGACGCCCAGCCTGCCTTTCATAGGGTGATTTTGATCACATCCTACCAAGTAAAACAGCATCCCTGATGGGTGGACCCGAGCAACCGTGACTTTAAAGCTTCTCAGGAAATGAGGGTGTGTAACAGAGGAAACCGGAAAAGGACTGAGGGGGGAGCACGGAAGCGGTAAAGAAAGAACATGAATTCTATTCAATGCTTGCACAACGCCTACTCGCTTTGACCTCTACTGTAAGAAAGTCTTGGCTCTGAAGACTGTTTCTAAATGTGTCATCCTAAGCTGTGGGAAATATTACTGAAGAGTAATAGCTATACTAGTTAATCTATGAGTCTACCCGGCTAATAGACCATGTCCAGGCATTTGGTCAAATATCAGCCTGGATATTTTGGTGTTTTTAGGTGAGGTGTTTACCTGGCAGTCAATAAACTTTAGGGATAGCTGACTTATCACCATTATGTATCCAAGTCTTACTCAGCCAATAGAAAGCCTTGACTTTTCCTCAAGATAATGGACTTCTGCCTCCCATTGGCCTACAGAACCAAGGCACAACATTAGGCCTCCAGCCTGCTGGACTGTCCACAAATTTGGGTCCTTCAAAGCTCCATAATCATTGTACCTAATTGTTTAAAATGCTTCAGTCTGCTCGTTCATATATTCAGGCAGTAGGGGAGAAGAGGGAATGATTTTGTTTTAGTCTCTGGGGAAACCTAACTTCAGTGCTGAAGGTCCTTGCCATTTTGAATGGAGACCCAGACACTGGCATTTTTAGAAAACCCCACTGTACATGTGGAAGCATGGGAACTTCTGGTAAATGGGAAAAAAGGAACTCACTGCTTAGCCTGGTGACCTGAGCTCAATGTGAGGAACCGGTATTGATGACAGGAGAGAACCGACTTCCACAAGTTAACTTCTGACTTCCACACTAAATTATAACATATATGCCCTCCCCGTCACACACAAATAAATATAATAAAAATAATCACTGTTCTAAGTAGTAATTCCTAGATAGCATCCCTCTGCAAATTGACTTCATAATTTTTCCATTTAAACACACTTGCAATGAAAATTCCTCTGTAATGGCCCTTTCCTTTCTGAATAGCCTGAACCATTGCCTCCTGAAATTAGTACCCTAAAGCCCTCATACCCAATGTGTGTTTGGAGATAAAACCTTGAAGAAGTAACTATTAGTAAATGAGGTTAAAGGTAGGCCCTAGGCTAGTATTTCTAATATTCTTTAAAGAAGAGAGAGAGATACGAAGTATGGGAGAAGGGAGAGGACCTTCTACAACTCAAAGAGAGAGACCTTAGAAGGGCCTGATGAAAAGTATCTGTCCCCAATGAGCTCTCCGCTGACACAGCAATCCAAATCATACCAAATCAAACCAGATTAGAAAATGCCGAAGTTTAATGGATAAAACACTCTCGGATTATTTTCTAGTCCCCCAGAGAGGAGACAGAAAAGAGAGACAGAAAGACCATGTGTCTGATTTCAGGGGGGCAGTTTAAATACTCTGTGGGAGTGATCTTGAGCATCTCTGGTGGAAGGGGGAGTCATCATTTGGCAGACTTTCTGAGATGCAGTAGAGTTTGGAGAGAGATGGGAGAGGGGCTTAGGGTGACACTTCCATCAGACCATTCCAGACTCTGGGTATATGGATGCCAGGGGCTGGGGTGACGCTTCCACTGGAACAGCTGACAATGTCATGAGCTGGAACTTGAGCCTCTACACCTGAGGTTAATCCCTCTGTGTGGGAACTAGGCTGCTGTATCAGCCTCCGTGTCTATGGTGGGTTTTTTTTTTCTTTCCTCTACTCATCCAGGCACTTCTCACATGAGTGACATTTGCAGGTTTGTTCAGACCAGCCAGCAAACCCGTGCTCCCACAAACTTGCTCAGACTGCGTCTAACCTAGTCATGTGGCTTTCTCTTGCAGGTTTTCCCTCCAGCTTGAGTTAGACCAGGGTAGGCTTTAAGATGGTGGGAATGGATAAGGCTTGGTTACTCAGCACCTTGATGAAGCACAGTCAGTCTCAGATGCTCCAGAATAGTGAAAGGTGACTATTGCAAGTGAGTTCCTGTTCATCTGGTTACCCTGGTCATGGTCACCCTGGCAGTGTGCCAGAACTGCAGACTCTAGGAGCCTCTGGCCAGGGCAGCCTCTGTGCTAGGACTGGGAACCTGTCTCTGGGTTTCCCTGTGCAATTAACAGCATTCTTGTGACTTTGGAGGGCAAGTGTCTCTATTCATCCACTTAGGGTGCTTGGTTTCAGGACAATGAGGACAATAAGATGAATAAGAACTTTGTACCTGACACTGACCTCCCATCAAATGTTGCTGCTCTCCTCAGGGAAACGTTTTAAGAACTTAGGGCCACCTCCATGAGCTTTAGTTCATACATATGCAAAATGGAAATTACATTAGGAAGGACTCATGAAGGATTACTGAAGATACACTATCACCATGTGATGCTGAACATGCTTTAATTAAGAATCCCCTCTTAGAACCTTCACCCAGCAACTGATGGAAGCCGATGCAGAGATCCACAGCCAAATACCAAGCTGAACTTCGGGAGTCTAGTTAACGAGAGGAAGCAGGGATTGGATGAACAAGGGGGATAAAATCGTGATGGGAAACCCACAGAGACAGCTGATCTGAACTAAGAGGAGCTCACAACTCTGGATCAACAGCTAGGGAGACTGCATGGGACCAACCTAGGCCCTCTGGATGCTGTGTAGCTTGGTCTCTTTGTGGGGTCCCTAGTCCTGAAAACAGGATCTGTTCCTGGCACAGGAGCTGGGTTTTTGGAGCCTATTCTCCATACAGGGATGCCTCACCAAGCCTTGATACAGGGGGAGGAGCTTGGTCCGGAATCATTGACGTGATATGATATGCTTTGTTGACTCTGCTGAGAGGCCTGACCCTTTCTGAATGGAGGAGAAGTGGATAGATGGGAGTGGGGTGATAGGAAGAGAGGAGGGAGGGAAAACTGTGGTTGGTATGTAAAATAAATGAAATAATTTAATAAAAAAACAGGAAAAAAGAATCCTCTCTTTTCATTGGTGCCTTGAACCTATGCATACTATAATAATTTATTTTAAATGTTGGCCTGACTTGGAACACTTGCTTGTGCTGAGAGACTGCTAGTGTGTCTGAGCAGAAATGTTCTCTGAATCACCTAAGCCAACTCATTTCACTTTGTGGGAAAGTCGTTTGCCACAATTGCACAATGAGCTGTCCTCAAGTTAAAACTGGATGCTAACTCTCCTGACCCCAGCCCATCATGCCATTAGATCAGACAAATATCAAGTAATATGGAATTTTCTAAAAGGCAGGATCCCATCCATGGATTCATTTTTTCCTGTTTGTTCTTGGGACTCTCAACAAAATACTGGCAAACCGAATCCAAGAACACATTAGAAAAATTATCCATTATGATCAAGTAGGCTTCATCCCAGAGATGCAGGGCTGGTTCAACATACGAAAATCTATCAATGTAATCCACCATATAAATAAACTGAAAGAAAAAAAATCATATGATCATTTCATTAGATGCTGAAAAAGCATTCGACAAAATTCAACACCCCTTTATGATAAAGGTCTTGGAGAGAATAGGGATACAAGGATCCTACCTAAATATAATAAAAGCTATTTACAGCAAGCCAACAGCTAACATTAAATTGAACGGAGAAAAACTCAAAGCCATCCCACTAAAATCAGGAACACGACAAGGATGTCCACTCTCTCCATACCTCTTCAATATAGTGCTTGAAGTTCTAGCAATAGCAATAAGACAACATAAGGAGATCAAGGGGATTTGTATTGGAAAGGAAGAAGTTAAGCTTTCGTTATTTGCAGATGATATGATAGTTTACATAAGTGACCCCAAAAATTCTACCAAAGAACTCCTACAGCTGATAAACACCTTTAGTAATGTGGCAGGATACAAGATCAACTCCAAAAAAATCAGTTGCCTTCCTTTACACTAAGGATAAGGAAGCAGAGAGGGAAATCAGAGAAGCATCACCTTTCACGATAGCCACATATAGCATAAAATATCTAGGGGTAACCCTGACCAAGGAAGTGAAAGACCTATTAGACAAGAACTATAAGTCTTTGAAGAAAGAAATTGAAGAAGACACCAGAAAATGGAAGGACCTCCCTTGCTCTTGGATTGGGAGGATCAACATAGTAAAAATGGCAATTCTACCAAAAGCAATCTATAGATTCAATGCAATCCCCATCAAAATCCCATCAAAATTCTTCACAGATCTGGAGAAGACAATAATCAACTTTATATGGAGGAACAAAAAACCCAGGATAGCCAGAACAATCTTATACAATAAAGGATTGTCTGGAGGCATTACCATCCCTGACTTCAAACTCTATTATAGAGCTACAGTATTGAAAACAGCTTGGTATTGGCATAAAAACAGAGAAGTCGACCAATGGAATCGAATAGAAGACCCTGACATTAACCCACAAACCTATGAACACCTGATTTTCGATAAAGGAGCTAAAAGTATACAATGGAAAAAAGACAGCATTTTCAACAAATTGTGCTGGCAAAACTGGATGTCAACCTGTAGAAGAATGAAAATAGACCCATATCTATCACCATGCACAAAACTCAAGTCCAAATGGATTAAAGACCTCAATATCAGTCCGAACACACTGAACCTGATAGAAGAGGAAGTGGGAAGTACTCTACAGCACATGGGCACAGGAGACCACTTCCTACGTATAACCCCAGCAGCACAGACACTAAGGGCATCATTGAATAAATGGGACCTCCTGAGGCTGAGAAGCTTCTGTAAAGCAAAGGACACTGTCACTAAGACAAAAAGGCAACCCACTTACTGGGAGAAGATTTTCACCAACCCCGCAACTGACAAAGGTCTGATCTCCAAAATATATAAAGAAATCAAGAAACTAGACCGTAAAAGGCTAATCAATCCAATTATAAAATGGGGCACTGAGCTGAACAGAGAATTCTCAACAGAAGAACTTCAAAAGGCCAAAAGACACTTAAGGTCATGCTCAACTTCCCTAGCGATCAGGGAAATGCAAATCAAGACAACTTTAAGATACCATCTTACACCTGTCAGAATGGCTAAAATAAAAAACACCAATGATAGCCTTTGCTGGAGAGGTTGTGGAGAAAGGGGGACACTCACCCATTGCTGGTGGGAATGCAAACTTGTGCAACCACTCTGGAAAGCAGTGTTTCGGTTTCTCAGGAAATTCGGGATCAACCTACCCCTGGATCCAGCAATACCACTCTTGGAAATATACCCAAGAGAGGCCCTATCATACAACAAAAGTATATGCTCAACTATGTTCATGGCAGCATTGTTTGTAATAGCCAGAACCTGGAAACAACCTAGATGCCCTTCAACGGAAGAATGGATGAAGAAAGTATGGAATATATACATATTAGAGTATTACTCAGCAGTAAAAAACAAGGACTTCTTGAATTTTGCATACAAATGAATTGCTCTTTTTTTATTCCTAGTAAGTTATTATTATTGTTGTTGTTATTATTATTACTTTTTACTCTAGGTAAGTAAACCTAGAAAAGTACTCTAGGTACTTTTCAGGTTATTATGATTAAACAAAATAACCTCAACAAAGAAACTTAAAGAAGGAAGGGTTTATAGATAGAGTTCACGGCTCCACAGTACAGTCCATCATGTTGGGGAAGTCAGGGCCGTCACGGTATGAAAAACTGGTCACAGCCTGTCCATAGTCAGGAAGCAGAGAGAGATGAGTGCCTGCTCAGCTTCTTTCGAACACAGGCCATGCAACTGAGGACCCCAAGTTCAGGGAACAGTGCCACCCAATTTGCATCTTGGTTTTAATTATTTGATCTTTTCGGACAGGGTCTCTCAATGTAATCCTGACGGGCCTTGAACTCACAGAGATCCTCTTGCCTCTGCTGCCAGAACGTTGGGTTTCAAGACTGTTCCAGCATGCCCTGTGGATGCCACCCACTTTTAAAGTGAGTTTTCCCACTTCTGTTAACCTAGTCAAGATTACCCTTTTATGATGTAGATCCTGCCAAGTTGCTATGAAAACCACCACAGATTTGTCCATTAGATCCTTTTCCAGTCCCAACCACCACAATTTACCTTTGTGGGGTTGATTTTCCCAAACACCGGGGAGCCATCTTTCCTCATCACCATTCATTGCCAGGATACAGAAAACAAATTCTTGGTTTTGAACGAATGTAGTTAGAAAAGAGTTCACCAAGGAGTGTGTGAGGAAGTTACACTGGGCTGAACATTGTGGATTTGCACTCAGAAGACCGGACTGAACTCTCAAGGTCCGAATCAGGAGCAGATGGAGAGAGAGCACGAGCAAAAAACTCAGGACCGCGAGGGGTGCGCCCACACACTGAGACAATGGGGATGTTCTACTGGGAACTCACCAAGACCAGCTTGCCTGGGTCTGAAAAAGCATGGGATAAAACCGGACTCGTTGAACATAGTGGACAATGAGGACTACTGAGAACTCAAGAACAATGGCAATGGGTTTTTGATCCTACTGCACGTACTGGCTTTGTGGGAGCCTAGGCAGTTTGGATGCTCACCTTACTAGACCTGGATAGAGGTGGGTGGTCCTTGGAACCTTGATTGCTCTTTGGGCTGACGAGGGAGGGGAATTTGATCGGGAGGAGAGGGAGGGAAATGGGAGGCGGTGGCGGGGAGGAGGCAGAAATCTTTAATAAATAAAGCTCTGTGCCAAGCATCCTCTGTAACTCTTGCAGCTCACTCCTTCCCAGTATCCTCTGCAAGTCTTATAGCCCACTCCTTCCCAGCATCCTCTGTAACTCTTGCAGTTCACTCTTTCCCAGCAACCTCTGCAAGTCCTATAGCCCACTCCTTCCCAGAATTCTCTGCAAATCCTATAGCTCACACCTTCCCAGCATCCTCTGCAAGTCCTGTAGCTCACTTCTCACCACACAGGAAGAGTTTTTTTTTTTGAAGCCTGAGTGCTCCTGGACCGGCATTCCTTTACTTAGGACGTGTTTCCCTGAGTTTCTAGGCATTTCCGTTCATCTCTCAAAACCTACTAATAACCCATCTTTCCAAATGTGTCTGTCTCCATCTTCTTTCCCCGTCAGCTCCCTGTCTCATGCTTGTCTGTCAACATCGCCTGTGCCTCACCAAAGGGCAAGTTGGGCTCTTTGCAATGCATTATTATTTCTGAAGTTGCTATGGAAAACAGTCCTGGGGTGAAATCGGCAAGAGATGGAGCCAGGGCCTGCTGCTAAGTCAAAACACAATGACACATGTGCACCGCGCAGAACAAACTGAATTCCATTAGATGACTAGGTCGTCCGACTAAGGCCAGGATCTGGAAGTGGGGATCAGGGCGATCTGAACGTGTCCTTCTTTCCAAGAATTGACTAATTCTCCTCAGGACCAGGCAGGATGCTCAGGAACAGCCCCCCTCCACTGCCGCCCCTCACTGCTGACTCACAGACTCACAGCCTGCTCTGGTGCCTCCCCCACAAGAAAAAAATGCCGAATGTTTTGGCTGGAACTCAACAGCCAGGAATCTTGCCACCTGTCCCACTCTCTTTTTTCTAAATGCTGCTATTAATTTGACAATAGTTCTTGTTTTGTTTGGGTTGTTTTTTTTTCTGATTTTTTTTTCAGACCATCAGGGTGGAATGAGACTGTCAGAGCAGAAGGAGGCAGGGCTCTTGCAGTAACAACACATCTCCTGTTCTCACACGTAACAGTGTCTCCAAGTACTCAGGAACAAATAGGCCAAGAGTCCAGTGTTTGCAAATCTCACTCTTGGCTCAGAGTGACAGCTTGAAGCCCTGGAACATATCTCATGGTTAAGGCTGGCAGGTATACCCCCAGGAAATGCAGAGTTCTCTGTTTCATTTGGTCCAGCTGCTAGGATACTGTGTGGAGGGGAATCTGCTAGGGATGGAAGGTTCTCTGTGAGTAGGCAAAGTCCATGGAAGGACTGCTTAAATAGTCTGCTGTCACAGAAACCAAATTCTCTTGCCCAAGGATGTGCTCCCTCCTCACCCCCGCCAATATTAAAACTCCTGTATGTCATGGGAGATTCAACTGATACATTTCTAGCCCATTTATCCATAAAGGACTCAAGTTTCAGCATCCTCCGAATTCCCCTTATGAGGGAGTCAGGAGGCTCTGATTCCAAACCCTTAGCCCAGAAATTTCCAAAAAGGAAATTCTAAACGTCTCATCTTTCCTGACATCCATATTTGCAAATGTAAACTGAAGCCACACCTTGCCACCCAGGTTGAAGACCCAAAAGCAGGTTCGTCTGACGATGCTCTCAGCGGTGATGTGCTCAGCATCAATGTCTGCATTTGTGTCTTTCTGATGAGGAACTGTTATTTTTAGTCTCCTTCAGAGAAATGTCATTTTCTTTTAACTATGGACTGATTATGTTGGGGACTTATTTAGTGTTGTGGCTGCTGCTTATTCTTTGTTTGCAGACAGGGTCTCAGGTAGCCCAAGATGGCCACAGACTTGCTGTGTAGTTAAGGATAACCTTTAATTTCTGATGCTCCTCTTTCTACCCCGTGAATGGCAGCATCCCAGGCAGGTATGACCCCTCCTGTTTACAAATTGTTTGACTGCAGGGCCTGTAGTCAGGGCTTCGAACAAGTTCATGAGGGCAGCTGTCTCCTGCTATCCAAGGGGATACGTTCGACGACCCACCCACAGGATGTGCCTGAAACCATGGTAGTAAACCCTACACATGTTTTCCTACACATATACACCACGATCAAGTTGCATTTATACATTAGGTACAGTGAGAAATTAATCACGACAATTAATAGTCAAATACAGCATTTCTAACTATACACTGCCACATGGCTAGTTAAATTTGATGAATTGCTTATGTCTGGGGCCGCTCGCATATTGACACACTGCTGCTGACTCCTGGTAGCTGAAGATGCAAAAAGTGAAACGCAAGACGGAGTTGGAGGGCTGACTGCTGTAAATATTACCCTAATCCTGAGACACTAAGTTGAGGCAACTAGGTGATTTCCTCTATGGCAACTTCACCTAAAGGTGAATAAATCACCGACTTTTACTCCTTAATCTGGACAAGGAATAGCACAGCTTTGGGAGGGTCTTCTAATGAACACAGTTATTAGTTGCTCTCTTTCTAGTGTGGCAAAGCTTTCTCCCAGTACCTACTGACCTTAGAGTTAGATTTTTCATCACACTCTCAGGGTTTAGGCAAAGCCAAACATAAATTTAGCACCTTACCCAGAAGGGTCATTTTTATTAGAAATTTGGGGGAAAATATTATTTTGTGTTAAAGATATATAGAATAAAATGCAGTAGCACCTGAATTTAAAAAAATGAAACTTATAATCTGATTTTAAACAATAGCTCATGCCTATGGATCCTTTGGTACAGGAACTGTATTGAGCTAGCATGCATTAACTCCCAAATCCTCAGTAGCCCCCCCACCCAAAAGACAAAAGTCATCATGGAAGGTGACAAGAATCCAAACCAGCAGTGACAAGGAACACTCCCAAAGCCATACAGCTCGCAAGAGCATCAGGATTCTAACACTATACCATCTCCTACCAGAGCTCATGAACTTGAGCACCGTGGCCCTCCATCTCACACTCTGGCATTTGATGGAGATGGCGGGAGAGCCAGTCATGTTCATTGACTCTCTTCAGCTGGCTGTGAGAACCCAGTGGAAAGTTTTAAGAAGCCAGGGATTCTAGCTCTCTCTCTCTTGGCTGCTGCTTGTTACATAAGATGCACATCAGTAAAAGAGCTGAATTGCAAATACTCTACTAACCTGGAAGGAATGTCTGAACAGCTCCCACACCACACTGGCACTCAGAGACTTTTGTGGGTTTGCAATGATATTATTGAAGTTAAAGGGTTTGGCTACCTCTGTCAGTAACTTGAGTGTGTCTTTTGATCCACGTGGAAATTGCTCATCTAGATGACATTTGTCTGTTATTCTTAACTGCCGGTGGAGCCCGGCAATCCATTCCCCAGAAGGCTGTGAGCAGCCTCCATCCTTTGTGAAAGTTGAGCATCCGGTAAGAAAGGGTGTCAGGCGTGCCTGGAGGCGAGACTTCTGGAAGGCTGACTCACACACATGGTTAGAGCTCTACTGTTCACAGGCACTGGCTTTTTTTTTAAAGCAATTTGGATGTATGGAATCAGTGTGATGGTGTATATGCTAGGGTACATTTGAAGGCACTGTTCCTCATGTGTGTCGGCTCTCAAGGTGGGGTCTGGGAGATGGGAACCATGAAGTCGACACTGGTGTTCCAGCATCAGTGTGATCAGGCACAGTGGAACCTCCTGTTCCAACATGGCAGTCCCCATCAGGTGCCAAGAATGAACAGATTAAAGGAATAAAAACACACTGTGTCATAAGCTCAGACCTTGAATTTTCACCCAAGGTCTCCCCAAATGGTGTAGGAATGAGAGAGTGTTCTGTGCCGGGTGTGGAAGTCCACCATGGCAGAACTCCAACGCTTATAACCGTCTGAAGTCAGAGGAAAAGTACTGATCCATTCACCCTAGATCTGTTTGCAGAACCAGTGGAGACAGCCAGGGCAAAGATAAATGGGTCGGACCCAGAAGCCCACAGCTAGCAGCCACAGCTGTGGCAGGGAGCTTGCCAGGGACAGGGCTGGCTCTCAGAAGCAACTGCCCCACTTGCGGCTGTCTGAGAGCCCTCATGGTTCCGCGGTGCTCCGCTACTCCATATCCTAAATCCTCTCCAGCAGCCTCTCTGCCTCCTTGGCATGTTTCAGGCCCATCCCTGACTCTCCCCCACACAGAGCTATACTACTGGGTTTTTTTCTTCTTTGAAGTGGCAAACTACCCAGGAAAACCAGCTTAAAGGGTTTAATTGAATACACATGACTTGCACATGAGAGTACATGCTATCATGATAGTCAAGTCAAGGCAGAAGCGTGAGGCAGCTGCTCCTATTATGCCTTCAGTCGGAAAGGCAAGGGATCCCAACTCTTTCCTTTTTGCTGTTGCTGCCCTGTTTTTCCTTTTACTCACTCCAGAACACCAGCCCACACTGTGACCATCCTGTCAGGGAAGGAGGTATTCCAGAAGGAAACATCCGTGCCCCACCTTGTTTGGTTAGTGAGATATTCAAACAATCCGCTCCCGAGAATGAAAATTTCTCCAGAAATTCTACTCCGAGAGAGGCTGAATCCCTGGTGTTAGACAGAGGGGGATGTGATTCTCCGGAGAGATATTACACAGTTCTGACAACCTAGTAAGCCTTCCAGGAGAGGCTGGGGCAGAGGTAGTGATGGATCAGTAATAGGCAGGACCACACCTGTACCAAGACTGCTTAGTGATACCCTTCCTCTCAATATTCTAAGCGTAAAACTGTCTTGATCTCAGAATAGATCTGGAGGTCAGCCAACTTCTCTGTGTGTTCCTCTTCTTAGCATTGCCATATTGATGAAATCATTCTCTGTTGTTTGTTATGACCTGACTCTTTAATATTGGTACTGGCCAAAAGCAACCGAGTCTCACTTGTTGGAGCAGCCAATGCCCAAGTTTACCTAAACATTCCAGTAGCGATGAATTGTGCCTCCCATATCCTGAGTGGGTCTTGCCTCCCATGTATTGAATGGGTCCTACCTCCCATGTCCTGTGTGGGTCCTGCCTTCCATGTCCTGTGTGGGTCTTGCCTCTCATGTCCTGTGTGGGTTCTGCCTCCCATGTCCTGAGAGGGTTCAACCTCCCACGTCCCGTGTGGGTCCTCCCCCTTAGTTAAGTTGTAGGTACCTCCTCACAGCCATGAGCAGAGGTATGTGTGATAGGAGATTTTCCATGTGGTCAAGTTGACAGTGAGGCTCTACCTTCACAGAGGTGCAGGAGCGACTCTTCCTTGCTTTCCTAGATGACAGAGTCATGTCACATGTGAGTCCCCGACTCGAGTTCCTGGGATGAGTCTTGCCCCGCTATAGCCATTCTCCACTGTCATCTTTTATGTTTGTCTATTGATTGTGTGTGTGTGTGTGAGAGACAGAGACAGAGAGACAGAGAGACAGAGACAGAGAGACAGAGACAGACAGAGAGCATGTATACATGTGAACAGAGATCATCTTGTGGGAGTTAGTCCTCTCTACCATGTAAGTTCCAAGGACCAAACTCAGGTTGCCAGGATTTCTCTCTCTCCTCTCTTTCTCTCTCTCTCTCTCTCTCTCTCTCTCTCTCTCTCTCTCTCTCTCTCTCTCTCTCTCTCTCTCTCACACACACACACACACACACACATATCCTTACTTACTGAGCCACATAACCTAGCACCCCACAATCTGCCTCCATCCCAATCAGCTTTCCTTCTCTCTCTCCCTCCCTTTCTCTCTTTTTTGACTTAGTATGTAACCCTGGTTAGTCTGAGACACACTATGTAGACCAAGCTGGCCTCAAACTCACAAAAATTGGCCTGCTTCTGCCTCCTGAGGTTTGGCCCCAGTCTGACTATGGTTTGACCATATTCATTGGGAAATTTTAGAAATATATTTTGAATTTTTGAATTTAAAACAGTGTTTACTGATGGTGTATCATGATTAACTCTTACCCCACTCCACCTCTCATTGAAAGGGAACTATCCTGTGTCTCGTGCACCCACGGGTACAGTATATGCTACTTGCCCATCAGTTATCTGGTACCCATCTTGGCTACCACGGCAACCATTGCAATTCCACAGTAGTCGTATTCAGGTCTTGTTTGTGATGGGCATAATACACTTTATGTTACCACAAAGAAGAAACAGTGTATAAAACAAGGAATAGGATGGAACATGGGTAGAACGGAGGAGAGCAGAGAGGAACAGGGTGGGGTGGAGTAGAATAGGATGGAGTGAAATGGCATGGAGTGGAGCGGATGGCATGGGGTGGAGCCGAGTGGAAAGGAGTGGGATGACAGCTTAGCGATGGGGGTGTGTGAGGCCACTGTAGAGCCTACAGGGCCAACACAGCCCACAGAGAGTGTGGATAACCCATGAATCCAGGTGCCCACAAAGGCTCTTGAGGTGATTTCTCCATGCACAGGGAGGGGGCTATTGTAGTCTAACATCCCACCTGGGCTGCACCAGGGCCCTCATGACTCAGCTGTCACCACTGCCCCATCCCACCTGTCCTCACGTCTCACCTGTCACCACTGCCCCATCCCACCTGTCCTCACGTCTCACCTGTCACCACTGCCCCATCCATCCCACCTGTCCTCACGTCACACCTGTCACCACTGCCCCATCCATCCCACCTGTCCTCACGACTCACCTGTCACCACTGCCCCATCCCACCTGTCCTCATGTCTCACCTGTCACCACTGCCCCATCCATCCCACCTGTCCTCACGTCTCACCTGTCACCACTGCCCCATCCCACCTGTCCTCACGACTCACCTGTCACCACTGCCCCATCCATCCCCCCTGTCCTCACGTCTCACCTGTCACCACTGCCCCATCCCACCTGTCCTCACGACTCACCTGTCACCACTGCCCCATCCATCCCCCCTGTCCTCACGACTCAGCTGTCACCACTGCCCCATCCATCCCACCTGTCCTCACGTCTCACCTGTCACCACTGCCCCATCCCACCTGTCCTCACGACTCACCTGTCACCACTGCCCCATCCATCCCCCCTGTCCTCACGACTCAGCTGTCACCACTGCCCCATCCATCCCACCTGTCCTCACGACTCACCTGTCACCACTGCCCCATCCCCCCGTCCTCACGTCTCACCTGTCACCACTGCCCCATCCCACCTCTCCTCACGTCACACCTGTCACCACTGCCCCATCCATCCCACCTGTCCTCACGACTCACCTGTCACCACTGCCCCATCCCACCTGTCCTCATGTCTCACCTGTCACCACTGCCCCATCCATCCCACCTGTCCTCACGTCTCACCTGTCACCACTGCCCCATCCCACCTGTCCTCACGACTCACCTGTCACCACTGCCCCATCCATCCCCCCTGTCCTCACGTCTCACCTGTCACCACTGCCCCATCCCACCTGTCCTCA
This sequence comes from Microtus pennsylvanicus, assembly GCF_037038515.1. Lineage (NCBI taxonomy): Eukaryota > Metazoa > Chordata > Mammalia > Rodentia > Cricetidae > Microtus > Microtus pennsylvanicus. The sequence continues at coordinate 95,169,425 of NC_134586.1, forward strand.
CGACTCACCTGTCACCACTGCCCCATCCATCCCCCCTGTCCTCACGACTCAGCTGTCACCACTGCCCCATCCATCCCACCTGTCCTCACGTCTCACCTGTCACCACTGCCCCATCCCACCTGTCCTCACGACTCACCTGTCACCACTGCCCCATCCATCCCCCCTGTCCTCACGACTCAGCTGTCACCACTGCCCCATCCATCCCACCTGTCCTCACGACTCACCTGTCACCACTGCCCCATCCCCCCGTCCTCACGTCTCACCTGTCACCACTGCCCCATCCCACCTGTCCTCACGACTCACCTGTCACCACTGCCCCATCCCACCTGTCCTCATGTCTCACCTGTCACCACTGCCCCATCCATCCCCCCTGTCCTCACGACTCACCTGTCACCACTGCCCCATCCATCCCCCCTGTCCTCACGACTCACCTGTCACCACTGCCCCATCCCACCTGTCCTCACGACTCAGCTGTCACCACTGCCCCATCCCACCTGTCCTCATGTCTCACCTGTCACCACTGCCCCATCCATCCCACCTGTCCTCATGTCTCACCTGTCACCACTGCCCCATCCCACCTGTCCTCACGACTCAGCTGTCACCACTGCCCCATCCATCCCACCTGTCCTCACGACTCAGCTGTCACCACTGCCCCATCCATCCCACCTGTCCTCACGACTCAGCTGTCACCACTGCCCCATCCATCCCACCTGTCCTCACGTCTCAGCTGTCACCACTGCCCTATGAAGCTTCACTGGGTTTCATCTTAATCAGTCCTTGCCTGTGGCTTTCTGGTCTCTTCTATAAGACTGTCACTAACTTCCTCGCTTTCACAAGACTGTTACTATTTTCCTCTCTTCCGCGAGATTGTCATGAACTTCCTCACAGTATCTGCATATTCTCACCTTTACCTGTCTCATTCTCTTTACTGAGATTCTCCTGGGCCTGGACAGTATCTTATTCATCCTGTGTCAGCACTGCCTCCTATTAGAGCCAGCCCCGTTTAATTCCTGTGTAGACCTTGGTTAAATGAATGGAATCAAGTGACAGGCAGGAAGGATTTAAACACATGAAGTCTTTGCAAACCACACGTGTGGACTGTGCTGGGGGCGGGCGGGGGGGAATCTACTTTTGTGACTGGTGACAGCCCACCTCCCCAAGGCCATTCCAGAGCAGCGTGGCCCAGCTCTTCCAGCACTGCCCTTTCTAGAAGAAATGTCTACAGAGAGATCCAAGGCTCCGCTAACTGCCAATTCGCTGTGCTTCTAAAGGGAGCATCCAGACTGTTTAGAAGTAGAGCATCTATGTGACAATGTTTTCAGACCAATGTCACTTCCTTTAGAAAGTCAGAAATTTGTTAGTCTTCCTTCACCTCCTGCTCTTCAAAACTAATTCGTTTATACACGAATGCATGTGGCACGCTTGGGGACTAAAGAGGGCTACTCTTCATTTGCAAACCAGGCAGCTGGATGGACAGGCAATGCCAGGAAAGTCCAGTTTATCCAAGCTTCCTACCCGTACAGCAGATTTCGGCTTTGAAAATTGCGCCTAGACAGAGCAAGGCCAGACCTGTGGGTTTATATCTGCACATTTGATTCAATCCAAGACATACTGCAACTCTCATCCATATGAAGACTTTCTTTAGAATAAAGGATAGAGGTAGCTTTGAAGTAGATGTTAGAAGAGATGGAACAAAGCCCGGGACAGGCAAGGATGAGATCTTGAGGGTAGAGGCTACCATTGGCTTTGAAGCTGAACCATTACTGTGGGAAAACATACGGCAGGTTGCAGAGACACCTCCTTGTCTCCTTCTGTATTTGATGCTCTAAAGCAAATACCCACAGACCAGCTAACTGAATAAATTATAGAAACATATTTTTCTTGGGTTCGGAGGTCAGCAAGTCTGAGATCATGATGCTGTCAGGTCTCTTGTCTACTGAAGTATCGCTGCTTCCACAATGAGGCTTGCTGCTCAGTCCTTACCTGGCAAGGAGGAAGAATATCACATCCCTGACTGGTGCAAGGGCAAAGAACAAAAAGGAGGACCAGCATAAGTGCTAACTGCATTCAGAAAGATGGGGCTCTTATGGAGTAATTTCCAAAAAGGCACCTACGCTTTTTTTAAAAAACTTTTTTAAATTTATTATATATATATATATATATATATATATATATATATATATATATATATATATATATATATATATATATATATATATATATAGTGTTCTGGGCACCAGATCTCATTATAGATGGGTGTGAGCCATCATATGGTTGCTGGGAATTGAACTCAGAACCTCCAGAACAGCAGTCAGTTCTCTTAACCTCTGAGCCACCTCTCCAGCCCCTTAACTTTTATTTTTTTTAAAAAAAGAAAACAAACTATCTTTTCCATTATACATAAAAATCCAAATTTCTACTTCCTCCCCTCCTCCTATCCTCCACTTACCCCTCACGCCACCACCCCCCCATCCACTTTACAGAGAGGGTTAGGCACATTGCTTTGGGGAAGGTCCAAGGCTCTCCCTATTATATCTAGGCTGAGCCATCCATCCAAAGAGAATAGGCTCCCCCCAAAGCCAGTACAAAGTAGCAGGGATAAATCCTGGTGCCACTGCCAGTGGCCCCCACAGTCTGCCCCAGCCTTACAACTGCCAACCACACTCAGAGGGACCAGTTTGGTCCCATGCTATTCCTTCCCAGTCTGGCTGGTGTTGGTGAGCTCAGGTAAACTGTTTCAGAGGGTGTACCCGTCATGGCCTTGACCTCCCTGATCATATTCTCACTCCTCCCACTCTTCATCAGGACTTTGGGAGCTCAGTCCAGTGCTCCGATGCATGTCTCTGCCTATGTTTCCATTTGTTGCTGGATGAAGATTCTATGGTAATATTTAAGATACCCATCAGTCTGACTACAGGGCAAGGCCAGTTCAGGTATCATCTTCTCTATTGCTTAGGGTCTTAGCTGGGAACATCCCCGTGGATTCCTGAGAATTTTTCTAATGCCAGGTTTCTTGCTAGCCCCATAGTGGCTCCCTCAATCAAGATCTCTCTCTCCTTGCCCTCATCTCCGACCTTCCTCCATCTTGTCTATTCCATTCCCTCCAGTTCTCCTCACTCCCTCCCCCCCTCCTCCTCCTCTTTCATCCTCCCTTCTCCCCCCACCCCTATGTCCCCATTATTTTCAGGTGATTTTGTCCACTTCGACTAAGGATGTTGAACACTTCTTTAAAGTCTTTTGGCCATTTAAGATTCTTCTGTTGAGAATTCTCTGTTTAGTTCTGTACCCCATTTTTTAATTGAGTTATTTGGAATTTTGATGTCTAATTTCTTGAGTTCTTTATATATTTTGACTGATGTGGGGTTGGTGAAGATCTTCTCCCATTCAGTAGGCTATCTTTTTGTCTTATTGACTGTGTCCTTTGCTTTACAGAAGCTTCTGTTTCAGGAGGTCCCATTTATTTATTGTCTGTGCTACCAGAATTATATTAAAGAAGTGGTCTCCTGGGGTACCAACTCTTAATGCTCTCACATTGGGTATTAACTTTCAACCTGAGTGTATGGTGTGGGGGCGATAAATTCATGTTATAATGGTCTTTTAGTATAAAAAAAAAACTTAGTTTGTTCTAAGAAAATGATAAAAAATAAATTTGATTGGTACTGTAGACTAAATGTTTGGGTCTCTCCCCAAATTCACACATTGAATTTTCACCATGACGTGATGAAATTTGAAGTTAGAGACTCTAGAAGGTGATTGTGTCTAGACTGGGTTGTCAGGGGGTGACTCTTGATGGAATTTTAAGAGAACAGAGGCAGAGACCAAGAGAAACCGAGATTTTTATCCCTTACTAGAGCATCAAGGGAAAGGTCATATGAAGATACAATGAGAAGGCAAAGACTCTTTGTCTAGAATCAAATCTGTCATCAGGTCTGCCCTGGACTCCTTATCTCCCTCCAGACCCATGATTAAGACACTTACCTACTGCTATTCTGTTCTAGCTTTCTACTCCCAGAGAACCTTGGTTCACTAAGGTAATGTGTGAGCCTTGCCTTTAGTATGGAATAGAGATTGGTAAATTTAAAGTATATTACAATTTGGTAGCAGGCACGTGGAGAATACTTTGAGCTCAAGAGTGGGCTGCTTGTTTCAGCTCCTATGCAGTCTTGAGAAGTTTGATCACCATCTCTGTTCCAGATTATTCTCTACAAAATAGAAGTGGCATCCACCCCATTGGGATGGAGTGTGTGTTCCATATGGTAATCTATGTCATGGATGTGACAGGAAAAGACAGGGGTTCCTCCAGCTTATATTCCAGCAGAGGCCATTTTAGGATTGACTAGAATTCTATATCCTTGATGAGAAGCCCAGAGAAAAATTACCCAACTCTATTCTAGGAACCCAAGATCAAGATGCCCCAGCTCACTTATGTTAGCTTGTATGAAACTGCCTGCTTGTACAGAACTCCTATCCCTACTAACTGCTTATCTTAGCTTCTATTTAGTTGCTTACTTGCACGCATGTGCACACACACACACTACTGCCAAGTAAAATGTCAAGATGTGTTTTTGCCTTCAAAAACCCTATATTCAGGACTGCGAGAGGTGCACCCACACACTGAGACAATGGGGATGTTCTATCAGGAACTCACCAAGGCGAGCTGGTCTGGGTCTGAAAAAGCCTGGGATAAAACCGGACTCGCTGAACATAGTGGACAATGAGGACTACTGGGAACTCAAGAACAATGGCAATGGGTTTTTGATCCTACTGCACGTACTGGCTTTGTGGGAGCCTAGGCAGTTTGGATGCTCACCTTACTAGACCTGGATGGAGGTGGGTGGTCCTTGGACTTCCCACAGGGCAGGAAACCCTGATTGCTCTTTGGGCTGACAAGGGAGGGGGCCTTGATCAGGGGAGGGGGAGGGAAATGGGAGGCGGTGGTGGGGAAGAGACAGAAATCTTTAATAAATAAATAAATTAAAAAATAAAAAAATAAAAAAACCCTATATTCTGGATACTCGGTACTATACATGGGTCCCCAAATACCCTCTTAGATTCCACCTGCTAGAATAAAGTTGGCTATAAACTGTGTCTGTGTGGGTTTCCCCTAACAGGTGAAAGGGCTTTTGTTGAAAATACACGCAGCTCTCTTCCTGTGCTCCATTGTGGGTCAAAGGGAAAAGGAGAATCTCATGAGGGAACATCACATTCCCAAGCTCTCCCTCAATATCTGTGTCAGGGAGAGCAAAGAAACTGGCCCAGGTAGCCAAGGTGTTGGAACAGTTCAAAGGCCAGACACCTGAGCTTTCCAAAGCTAGATATACCATCAGGACCTTTGGCATCAGGGAGAAATGAAAAGATTGCTGTGCACTAGACAGTCCATGGATCCAAGGCATAGGAAATCCTGGAGAAAGGTCTGACGATACAGAAGGGTGAATTACAGAAAAATAACTTCTCAGATACTGGAAACTTTGGTTTGAGAATTCAAAATCACGTGGATCTGGGAACAAATGTGACCCAAGCATTGGGACCTATGGCCTGGACTTCTCTGCGGTGCTGGGAAGGCCAGATTTCAGCATTGCATGCACAGGACAGGCTGCACTGAGAACCAGCAAAGAAGCAGCTATGCCCTGGTTCTAGCAGATAGATGATGGGATTTGTCCTCCCTGGCAATACACTTTATCCAAAATGCCAGTAAAGTTTTCTCTGAAATGTAAACAAACAAAAACAACAAAAAATGCAAGTAAGTACAGACAAGCCGCAGCAGAAAGGGGAGTGAAGGCAGCAGCAGCTGAGCCAGAGGACCTGAAGGGAAAGCAGGAGAGGTGGCAGCCAGGGCAGAGCAACCCTCCAAGCTACCCCGTCACTAAGAAGCTAGGAAAGGGGGCCTGGGAAGAACAGAACCCTGTTTCCAGTCTGCTTGGGGCCCACGTCCAAAGACAATGGCATAGGTGCTTCTTGACTCCCTAACCACGCCAGAAGTGAGAGCAGGGGGTGGGAACGCATTTTAAGCTTTGCCTCAACTGGATCCTGGCCTGATTCCTCTGATGGACTCAATAGCTTCTTGTTTTACTTCTATAGAACTGAGTGTAAGACTTAAGCTAGATGCCTTATGTAAGGGAAAGCCCCCCCTCCAAACTATATAATGCAAATGAGCATTCCATACATAGCCACTTCCTCCCTCCAGGAAGCCAAGGGAAGCCAGACTCCTAAAGCACAGAAAGAGCCAAACAAAGTAGCCAGCATCCTTCTCTGTGTGATTCCAATTTGAGTCACACTGCCACAGATGTAAAATGACTTCATTTTCCTCTGCCAGATCCCCTGGGGCTTGCCGGCTTGTTTCTGCCTCTGTGAAATGAAGCTCTGCTCAGCCCAAGTGCAGGAAAACACTTCTATAGGCAGGAGGCTGCTCGAGCCAGAACACGGCAAGGTCCATTCATCCTCCTCTGGGGCAGCTAGTCTCCTCAAAACAAGGGAACTTCAGTCCCTAATGGCCAGGCTTGGCAGCAGGGAGGAGCCGGTTCACATGCCAACATTCAGATATAAAACTTGGTGCCATCAACTTACAAAGATCATTTTCCTCTTCTGGGGACTTCTGCTCCTGACATAACTCTGATCTAGTTTGATATGGTTTATAAACAATGGGGTGGGAAGGAGACTCACACATACACATACACACATGGACACATACACACACACACAAATGCATATACATAGAGACACAGACACATACACATAGAGACACACACAAACATGGACACACACACACACACATACATATACATAAAGACACAGACACATACACACAGAGACACACACACACATACACATCCCAAGCAGGTAAATCTTAGGATTACCAAATGGCCTCGAGTCTTGGCTCACTGGCTGCGTTCTACCTTAATGGCTGTATTAGTCATTTTTCTCATTGCTGTGATCCAACACCTGTCCAAAGCAACTTGATGAAGGGAGGGTTTATTTGCGTTCATGTTGGAGGGGGAACAGCAATGGGAGCATGAAGGGCAGCAGGTCACAGGGCATCCACACTCAGGAAGCAGAGACGAATGCTAGTGTTCACTTTACCTCTCCTCTGTATCTGCAGCTGGGACCCAGCACAGGACATGAAGGAGTATATAGGCAGTGTGGTGGGTCAAAGGAGAAGTCCGCCATAGTCTAGGGTCCCCAGGTGGTAGCTGTTTGCCAAGTGTTGTTACTGCGCAAGTAGGAACCTGGCGGGTCCCCAGGTGAGAGAATACACCATGCAGACAGAGCTGGAGTGAGGAGCTTATCTGAGATAAAGGGAAAGAAAAAAGAGAATGGGAGGGAGAGAGAGAGAAAAGAGAAGAGACAGGAAAAGTCCTGCCTGCCCCTTCAGAGGAACAGCAGGAAAGAGAGACCAAAAGTGAGCAGAACTTGTCTCTTAAAGGGACCTTTGCACCTGAATACAGACTAGGACCCTGGGCTGGCCAGCATGCAGCCAGAGTGCATCCTGCCAGACGACAGGGCAGACCAGCATTATGCCTGAATCCTAACACAGAAGATTTGAAGCTGTGGCCATTGGGAGGAAATGTGTCACTGGAGGCAGGCTTTGAGAGGTAAAGACTCGTGTCGTGTCAAGCTCAGCCTCTGTATTTTGTGCTTGCTGTTCAAGATGTGATCCGTCAGCCTCCTGGATCTGCTATCAGGAAGCCAAACCTTCTGGAACTGTAAGCCCAGACAACCTCTTCTGCGGGTTGCCCTGCCCATGTGTTTTAAGACAGCAACAGAACAATAACTAATATTCGCATCCTGAGGTATGATTCCATGGTGATTCAAAAGCCAGTCAAGTGGACAATAAAGATCAAGTATCATAGCTCCTTTATCCCTAGAGACAAAGACTAAATATATATTTATTAGCAACCTACCATATTTTAGTAGAGAAAAATAAGAAGATGGCTCCTGAGTTTGCAAAAGCCTTTGGGAGACTTCATGATGTAGGTTTAGAATGAATCGTGCTTGTCTGGCTGTCTGCTGTTTCTTTACGTACAAGAAGCCATTGCGGTTGCTGACTTGGAGATAGGGGCCTGACAATGACCACTGTGAGTAGGAGATGACTCCCTATATTTGGTCCCAACCTTGTTGTCACTAGCTTTACACGGTGGGCACTATATAACCCATACCTTCCAGGTGAGCATCTTTAAGGGGTGAACTGAAACCCATGAAAGTGAGCTACGGAGATCTGAGCCTGGCTATGGAGATCTGAGCCTGGCTATGGAGATCTGAGCCTGGCTATGGAGATCTGAGCCTGGCTATGGAGATCTGAGCCTGGCTATAGAGATCTGAGCCTGGCTGGGAAAATTAAGTGGTTTGCACCCCTCAGAGCTAATTAAGCCAAGCTGACAGGTGAATCTGTTTGGCACCATGAACATTCCGAACAAGAAATAAAGACACTATACACGGCAAAGATATATTATACAGAAAACTAATTGCCCTAGCAACCAATCAAATATCCCTCCCCCTCCCAAAAAAAAACTCTTGTAAATCAATCTACGTTCATTTTCTACACAAAGGTTTAATGATGAAGCATCAGAATAGCCCTGGGTGATTTTGGAACTATCAGATGGGCTGTACAGAAGAAATTGCCAGCTGTCTCTGGCAGGGATTCAATTACAGGAGATGTTAGAAGTGACCAGGAGGATTTATTTTATCAGACTTATAACAAAAAAAAAATCAAGGTTCTTCTGGCCCTAGACTTCTGTGCACTCACGATAATGAGACTAGGTTAATGACCTACATTTTCCTGGGACCAAGCAGCTGGTGGAGATGTATTTCTTTAATCTCTGTTCAAGACATTAAGTAAGAAAGAATGCATTCACATACATAAAATACCTGGTCTATATGTTCCCAGAATGTCCATCCAAGGGGATGCATGGGAAAGAATGCCTGTCATTGGTGATCCAGACACATGCAGAGCATGCTCAGACTGTGTGAGAGAGGGGAGGGGTGAGAGCAAAGGAAGTCTGAAAAGGAGCAGGAGCCTGGGGTCTGGGAACTCGGGATCTCAGCTTCACACAGTGTTTTCTCACTGGTGGATTTGCCCTGGGACAGGGAGGAGCTGGTGCCCATCGTTTACACTCTTAGAAGGCCGGTGGTTCAGGATGAATAACTGCATTTTGAAACTAAGGATCAGAGCAGAGAAACGAAGCCACTTTCCAAAGTTCACATAAGATATGTGATCTCAGATCCTGACTAACAGCTCCCGAGGTCATACCTTTGAAGCCCTAGGCTTTCCCAGCCAGATGAATGGAATGAACCCCTAGCTCCCTGTGGGAAGTTAAGTGTCAGGGTTTTCAGTAGCTGAGGAGTTCCATGGAAAGATATAGGAAGGATAAAATGTTGACAAAGCATTATTCAAAAGCAAAGAGCTTAGATATTGACTATATTGTAAAAAGTGAATGGTAGAATTTGCACTAACTACACATTTAAATAATATATTGCATATCATTCATTAATCTACATGTGAACTAATCATCAGATCAGCGGGGGAAACAGAAACTAACTGAGAAATAAAGCCAGCAAACTTATCTTTAAAAATATTTTATTGCTCAAGGCATGGCGAGTCTGATATAAATAATAGGTATTTTAGCAACTACTGAATCTGTGCATTGTTCATTGACAGAAGGAGCAGATCTAGGATTTTAACATTGCTTTTGTTTACTCTGGCCCTGAGTAGCATCTACTAGTAAAGTTCCCACCCAAACTCCCTTGGGATACCTGGGATAGCCCTGCAAGCCTCCTCTTCACCAGATAAGAGAAGGAAGCTCACTGGATCTTGGTGACTTCTGCAGATGTAAATGGCCAGCTGTACCCTGGCATCTATCTCCCTGGAGTCCAGTCTTCTATGCTACAAAGATTATAATGAATATGTAAATTTCCAGTGATAAAAACCCAGTCTTAGAAGAAGGAAATAAGATTTCTTGTCTTTAAACACAGTTGAAGCACCTTCTGTAGAATCCACTGGAAAACAAGGCCAAGGTCAGCAGGGAAAGAGGCTGATCTTTTAACTGAAACTGTACCATCAGTGAGGCCTAATAAACCCTGTGTCTTCTCAATGTCCGTGGAAAACAAGATGAAGCCTCCAGCAGATGTGTCCCACGGTGCTGTAAATATGTTGAAAACTCCTCCTAATGCATGAAAGCAGTGCTCAGCTGCTATACACTAATCCTTGACAGGCAACAAGGATCATCATGGGTAATTAAAACTTAATTGATTCTAGGGTGGGAGACTTCGCAGATGGGGGTCAAAGCAACGACAAAGTCACATAGGCTACGATACAGTCAGATTTGCGAGAAGATCTGAATTTATACATCTAAGCAAAACAGAAAAACAGGGTTGTAAGGCCTAGGTCTTTATGAAGCTGGGTGTGACTTTGAGATCAGTGCTTATTGAGTCTTATCAAAGTAAAATAAAATCAGTAAGATTCTTTGGGAGATGATCAGGAGCACAAGATCACGTAAAGGCTACCATCGATGGCAGAGCAAAGAACACTCTACATTAACACCAGCAGCAGTAATGAGTGGGCATAGGAAGGAGGGACAAGTGACTACTAAGGTTGTTTGATAAAGCTTCAAGGAATTATGAAATATTATATTTACCTAAAATTATACAAAGTACATATAAGTGAGTGCACACACACACACACACACACAGAAAGAGAGAGAGAGAGAGAGAGAGAGAGAGAGAGAGAGAGAGAGAGAGAGAGAGAGAGAGAGAGAGAGAGATTAAACTACTTGGGCTGCCCAGCATTCCCTTCAAGAACCTTAGAATAACAAAAACCCTGGTGCCAGGTATGAGAACAGTCCAAGTAACACCCTAAACAGCATAGTTTGTAAGATGTAGCCGCCTTTAGGGGTTGAGAATGGGTTCCCATTTCTGAAGGCACTGCACACTAACGCCATTGAACTCAGCAGATTCCAGCTGAGTCTGACCTAAAAGCCTCTTTTCTGGGGTCTAGTTTTGGTGATTTTTGAAAATACTGTGTAAGCTACCTAGGAGAGAAGCAACTAAGCATTACTGCCCGGAAATACCTGTGAACCGTGACAAGGACCAGTGTGGCAAGTTATGCACAAGGTCCACTTAGTGCACTATGTTTCAGGAGCAACCAAGAGCTGTTTAATTGGACCAAAGGCCACTCACCAGGAAGCCTACTTAGCTCCTGGGACTAGTGAGGCCATGGACCTTAGGGAAGAATCTGTTACCACCACTTTTCTAGGCCAGCACCATTCCTTGTTATGGTCTAAATTTTATCCTTATGCCCACTGATAAAAGGAGATGTCATCCCCTATCAAAACAGCTTCTCTCCACTGAAAATGGAGACCACCAAAGAAGATCATGACTGGACCCAGCGCAGAAATCAACAAATTATGGGGAGCTCAGCTCCAGTGATATGACTACATCACAGCTCCGGCATCTATGGCTCAAGGGACATCACAAAATAGTAGAAAGAAAGATGTGTAAGGACCAGTTTACCAAGACATCTACCGTGAAATAGTCTCCATAAACACCACTGCATAAATAAGACAGAAATGATGGCAATATCAATGGACACATAAACATGGAAGGGGGAATATTTCAACTTGGGTTTGAACCCTCGACAAAGAGCTCCAGGCAATTGAGACAGCAGGGAGAAGGAGAATCAGCTTCTTGCAAGAATGAGCCCCCTTATTGGTTGTTCAGTGAAGAATGGTTAGCCTTAAAACCATATGTACACCAACAAAAACAGACTCAGTAGTGTGTGTGTACATATCTATCTCTATATGTATGTGTGTACATACATGTATATGTGTGTAAATATACAAATACATGCACATTTAAACATATGTGCAGAAGTATATGCACATATATGTGTACACACATATGTAACAATAATAAGGAGCTGTCCACTTAAAAGCGACAGCAATGAGAGGGCTTCTAAAGAGGGTAGCTGGGATTAACTGAAGAGAGGGAAGGAAGAGGAAAAGTGATGTAATTCTATTTCAATTAAAAATGTATTTTTTTTAAGAAAAGAAAGACTGAGTGAATGAAACCTCCATTTTGCCTAAGATAGACACTTCCCCTGGCCCTTCCAAAAGGCCATACAAAATACATACTAGCCCTGCTATATAGGATAAAGGACACACACTCAACCACCAAGGTATATAGCCAAGGTTTGAACCCAGACACTTCTGTATCCAAGTCACAGAGGCAGTTGAGCAAGTACATCAGTGCACCGATAGAAGTTGGGACCTGCTGAAGAATACCAGTCCTTAGAGGATACTATCCATTCACCTTTACTGTATTCACACTTTACGCTATATTTTTTACTATCTTTCATAGGTACAAGTTCCCCTGTTGACTCAGCATGGTGAGCTCAGAGCATCTGTCTTCTCAGGGAAATGAGGGCATCTGTCATCACACTCAGAGCAGACCACATCCTTGGATGTGATTTGGTCCACTTTATAAGCCACAGGACTTGAAGGACACAGTAATTTGCGAGCCATCCTATGGAGGGCAATAGAAATGATGCCTCTGTGCTGGCCACTCAGGGCTATTAACTGCCCTCAGTAAGCGGTGATTTCATTACTACTCCTGTCTCAAAGAAGGGGATGGATGAGCTGGGCCCTCCAAGCTCCTTCACTCGGGGCACTGGGGTTGTCTCTGCCGGTTGAGGAGGTAGGATAGGAGCTATATATCTCATCTTGGGTGATCTGTTTTGTGTATCTTTCAAGACTCGTGGAACAGATTGTTAGAACAGATTCTTTTATTTTCCTTTTTGTTATGTTTTAATACTATAGTGTACGCAATGGCATAGAAAGAACGGTTTGAAATCTGCTCTATTCTTTCTTATTTTAAACTGCCTCCCATTGACACGTCTCTACATATGGTGCTTAGAGACACCGACTTAAGAAAGCAGGCAGCATCAACCTGCAGGAAGGAGACTTCCCGAACAGTGTGGTCGAATATCTTCCCCTGTGGGCTTCCGGCACTAGGAAAAGTAGAGGACAATGCTCTAATCTTTGTGCGCACAACTGGTAGCTCGTCACGGTTCTTTTTCAGAGAGGTCGGAATTCTGAGTAAGTCCTGTGTCTCCGACTGTAGCCTTAGGTTGGGTAAGGAAGCTGCAGTATGACTACTGATATGTGTGGACTCTTGACCCGGAGTCTCCCAGTCAGTTCTATCATTTTCTATGTACACCTACCCGGGGAAGGTTTCTCTGGAAGAACCATGAACAAATCTATGCCCTAAAAACCACAGGTGTCTGGCAAATAAGCACCCAGAAAGATGAAGCTATAGAAATACTTATTTTCCTCTTGGTTCCTGGTGTGCTGTTTTGAGAATATCTGAGCAGGGCGATTATAATATTAGAAACTTATTTACTCACAGGTCTGAAGTCTGGGAAGTCCAAGATCAAGGGGCTGGAACCTGCCTATGGCTTTGCTGTGCCATTCCAATGCAGGTCTTTGGAAAAACAGAAAAAGACACATTGAGGATGGTTAATCTTTTCATAAGGCAACACCCACGGGTACCCACTAACTCTCAGTATAATGAACACCGCTTGGGGTACCCGTTGGATGAAAGCATTAGCCCACTCTTGAGGCCCGATCTCATCCCCCCTTGCATTTGCATTGCATGGGTTTCCAAAAGATGCCATTCAGCACACACACCAAAGACCATGAACCAAAACACCCACAAAGCACTTATTTGAGAATTTCCCACCTCCGATGAGAAAGACCTAATAAAAGTGAGGAGGTGTCTTAAACTTCAAGGTGCTAATCAGTTCTATTCCAAAGTCCAATGTCGAACGTGGCCGGAACACCGGGCGGCGGAACGCAACGCGGCCGGAACACCGGGCGGCGGAACGCAACGCGGCCGGAACACCGGGGCGGCGGAACGCGGCCAGAACACCGGGCGGCGGAACGCGGCCGGAACACCCCAGCGCAGCCGGCGGGGACCCACTGGGAACAGAGCGGCAGCAGAGGACACAGGCTGCTGGCGGCGGGAACCGTCCCAGCAGCAGAAGCAGGCTGCAGGGACCGCGCGCAACACCAAGAACAGATCGTCCCACTACAATTAAACCAAAGAGGTAGGCCTTCGGTTGGGGAGGTCCCTGGCAAAGGAGGAGCCGGGTCCTATTCCTGAAGACCTTTCTGAGGGGTGAGAGGGATCTTGGCCCCCGGCAGGAACCAGGAAACAGAGCAAGGGCATTTTGTAAGAGGAGCCCCTGGCCAGCAGGGGAACCTGAACCAGTTTTAAAAGACCCCTTAGATAGCATTGATAGGAGGAGATGGGCAGGCGCCAAGGAAAGAATTCACCCAATAATCTGAAAAACAACATGAAAACACCAGATCCCAACGATCTTACAACAGAAGGTCTCCAACACCATAACACAGAAGAAGTGGAAAAAATTGACTTTATGAAAGCTGTAGAGTCCCTTAAACAACATGTGAAAAATGCCCTTATAGAAATGGATGAGAAGTATAACCAAAAATTTGAAGAAATGAGTAAATACGTACATAATACCCTGGGAAACCAAGAAAGAATGATCAAACAGGTAATGGAAACAGTTCAAGAATTGAAAACTGAAATGGAAGCAAGGAAGAAAACACAAACTGAGGACCAGCTGGATATGGAAAATCTAGGTCAACGAGCAGAGCCTACAGAAACAAGCATAATCAATAGAATACAAGAAATAGAAGAAAGAATCTCAGATTCTGAGGACAACATAGAGAAAATAAACGCTCTGATCAAAGAAAACTGCAAAGCCAACAAATTCTCATCACAAAACATTCAGGAAATATGGGACACAATAAAAAGACCAAATCTAAGAATAATAGGAATAGAAGAAGGAGAAGAGTCACAGCTCAAAGGCCCAGAAAATATTTTGAACTAAATTATGGAAGAAAACTTTCCCAACATAAAGAAAGATATTCCTTTGAATATTCAAGAAGCATATAGAACACCAAACAGACTGGATCAAAGGAAAACATCCCCTCGCCATATAATAATCAAAACACAAAATATACGGGTTAAAGAAAGAATACTAAGAGCTGCAAAGGAAAAAGGCCAAGTAACTTATAAAGGTAAACCAATCAGACTTACACCTGATTTCTCTATGGAAACAATGAAAGCCAGAAGGTCCTGGATAGAAGTACTGCAGAAGCTAAGAGACCATGGATGCAAGCCCAGACTACTATACCCAGCCAAGCTTTCGTTCACTATAAATGGAGAAATCAAGACATTCCAGGATAAAAACAAATTTAAACAATACGTAGCCACGAATCCAGCCCTACAGAAAGTAATAGAAGCAAAGTCCAATGTCCTAGCTTTCCAGAAAGAACTACGTAAGGGTTGAAGGAACCAACCCAGGCCTCCATCCCCATTTGGTTCACGTACACCATTCCTGGTTATTAGCCCTCCAGACTACCGCCAGCTCCAGCTAAGGGGAAACTGAGAGAGAACGCTAAGACAGTATGAAGCCAATGCAAAACCTACGTCCAAAGAGAAGCCGAAGCTAAAGGACACAGGCTATGAATACACTTTAGGAATCAATAGATATTTTCTAGATAGTAGGCATAAAATCTTGATGATGGTTGCTCTCTATTGTCAAGAAAACCAAAGCCAACATGCAGACCTGGACAAACCACTCGGTGTCACAGGATGACAAATGAGTGAGAGGTGTCGTTATCATGAGCAGTAGTGTCGCAGTGGAGCTTTGAAAAGGACATCAGAAGCCTCAGAAAGCAGAGCTGATCTGACATGACAGAAGTGTAAATTGGGGCCATAGAGGGGACAACAAGAAAAAGTCCACAGTAGTAGTCCTCAACCTGTGGGTCGCAACTCTGTAGGGTCACATAACTACATTCATAACAGTAGCACAATGACAGTTATGAAGCAGCAACAAAATAATTCTATGGTTGGGAGTCACCACAACATAAAGAGGAACTGTATTAAAGGGTCACAACATTGGGAAGGTTGAGAACCTCTGAATCCTAAAGAGTTAGAAAAATATCACTTTTCAAAATGATGCCCAGACAAACGACACAGCAGTCACTTTTAGATGATTGTTTCTCTTGATCCAAATGAGCAATAGAAAAAAATCCAAAGAAGCAGAGGCCTGTGTCTGCAGTATTAAAGATCTCGGGGTGCACCAGGGAGACTCTGTTGGGTCCCAAGGATGATGCCATGATGCTGAGTTTGGATAAACCCGCTTAACTAAGTGATAAGAAAGTCTTCGGCAAGCAGGAAGAAACAGCTGACCGCAGGAGCCCAAACCATGCATAGATCCAGAAACCACCCAGCAACAGGAAATAATAGGACAATGTACTGTGGTTGTGAATGTTTTCATCGAATGATTTGTGGGCCTGGAATGTGGCATATAGACATTCCAAGATATGTAAGAATTAAGGGAGGCATTTGCTAACTGTGACTGAAGAATCTTTTTTAGCTGTATCTCTCCCAATAGAGACATCATATTGTTCATGATAGTCCTAATTTCTAACATTGTGTTAGTGCTAGCAGGACTCGGAGACTGCAACTTATAAATAATCCATGGTCTCTATTTCTAGCAGTGATCAAGGCCCTAGAGGAAGGCACTCCTCCACAGAGCCAGAGCTGGGGTGGGATGTGTCACTTTGCATCCCTGGCGAAGCAGGCATTCCTCTAGCTAAGCTTCTGATATTCAATAAGTACAATTTATTTTGCATATCTTACCATAATGAAAGGAACATCTCAAGGCCAAGTGTGAGGGTGGTGTCTATTTGCGTTAGTGTCCTCGGCCTCTGACATCAGACTGGGCAGCATAAGCAACTCTCACTACTTCACTGGCTGGTGACTCGTTACCATGGTTCTGAGTGTGCCTCCATGTGGCATGTGGGTGTTCCCTTCCCCAGCTCCCCAGACCACAAAAGCATCAAGGTGGGAGGGACCGACTCTGTGGCAGGGCAGACACATCCAAAGACCCTAGGTCTGTTTGCTTTTATCCAGCCAAACTTGACAACAGCTTCAATCTATTTATCTTGAAAACCCTCAAAGATAATACCAACAGTTCATGTGGGGTAGAATTAGTCATAGGCAAACATGTTTT